>NC_141698.1:340696910-341329468 GCF_964263255.1 Lissotriton vulgaris | reverse complement strand
CGCCATGCCCTGGTCTCCGTGTTTCCTCCTGGGACGGAGATCCCTCCGTCATCGCCGCTCGAGGATCGTGTTCTGGACGGCCATGTGCCAGACAGTACGATTTCCTTGATTTATAAAAAGCTCATTAATACCAGAGCTGATCTTCTGGTGCGGCTTCGGGCCTCCTGGGTTGCGGACGGTCTCGAACTGGACGACGAGGATTGGCAGATAGCGATCGCCTCCCCTAAAGAGGTGGCCATCTCAGCTCGCCTCCGTTTTGTGCAATTGAAGATCCTCCATCGAATTTACATGACTGGTACGCGTCTGGTTCGTATGGGATACTCGATTGACGGGATGTGTAAGCGTGGTTGTGGCATGAGTGGCACCTTTCTCCACATCATTTGGGAATGTCCGGTGATCTCCGCTTTCTGGTCCAGAGTGCATGATATAATGGGGCGGGTCACCGGGGTCTCTTTACTACCTGAGGCGCGTCGTTGCTTACTTAACGTCTGGGAGCCTACGGATTGTACGGCCGCTCAAACTTTTTGGGTAACTCTTGGCAACATGGTTGCCAAGAGGGATATAGCGCAACTCTGGGGTTCTCATAGACCGCCTGGTATAACTGCCTGGAAGGAAAACATGGACTGGTGCATGTTTCGGGAGAAGACGGTCTATGAGGCTCGGGGCCGTCCCAGGAAGTGGGGCAAGATTTGGTCACAGTGGAATGAGTATCGTGGGGATATCTGCACCCCTCCACTCGATTACACTGCTGATGTTCCCCTGTCCCCGTAATTGACATTCCTACAGGCTACCAATAAATTTCTTTATGAACCTTTTTCACCATCCCCCCGCCCCTCGATAGTAGTCGATATACTCTTAGAAATTGCCTTCCTCCTCCTCTCCATCTCATACCCCAGACATTGCTCTTACCATGTGAGTGTTTGTGTTGTTTGTTCTTGTTTTCATCAAAATTATAAAAAAAATGAAACCTGTTGATCCTTCTTTATGGTGTTTGATGCCAGTGCACCGATTGTTGAGATTTAGGGCTTTTAACATTACAATGTGTTGTCTGGTATCCAGACTCTTTGTCATAGCGGCCGGCCCGATTGGGTTGTAGGCAGACGCTGTGTACTGTGCAATCCGTAAATAAAGGTTTTAATTAAAAAAAACTAAAAAAAAAAAGAAAGGAAACCTGAATATGGGTGGGCAGTGCTGACACTGGGCATCGGAGGCACTGCCTCAGCAGAAGCCCACCAGCCAGAGGGAGAGCTTGCCTTAAGTGCAGCTGAGATTTTTCACTGAAAGTGCTCTGTTGCAATGGCAGTGGCAAATTTATAAAAAATTAACAATTCTGGACAGCCGCGATGGCATGGCTGATCCACCCAAAGTAGGGATATGTTTTAAATTAGTACAGTAATGCCCCTGAAATGATAGTTTTGGCCCAGCACATTGGAATTATGGTTCGTTTTCTCCTCGTAAGGACCGCCATGCCGTGCTCGAGGGGGAGGAGCTAAAGAGTGAACTGCAATTATTGTGCGTCATATACATTTTACGTTCGTCAGACGGTGCTATTAATGTCTGGCTTTTTCCATCAGTTTCCATTTTTTTTTTTAACATATTGCCACCCAGGAACATGCTTTTGAAAAACCACGACTTTTTTTTCTTCTGAAGTAGTCTTGGGGGCCTGAAAGCAGACGTGAAACAAAGACATCCATACTTTCGGCCTCCTCCTGGTTCCCATCGCAGAAAGGCCAGCGCTGGCCTGGAGTCTCTAAATATTTGCACGTGGAGTTATACCCCGAGCCCTGTTCAGCGAGCCCATAAATTCACATACTAATCATATGTGCGTGGAAGGGGTCAACCTGAAATCCTAGCGCGGCCTTTGGGAGCCAGGCCCAGCAGCTCAACACCCGCTCCCAAACTGTCTGCGGGGCCCAGCCGCCAAATGTGCTGACGTATTTCTTCTTTAAAAAAAAAACTTGGACGAGTGCCACGGAATAGACACATGAAATTAATTGTTTTGTTTCTGATTCTCTCAAATTCGAACCAGGGAGGGTGCGCTGGTGGAGGCGTGCAATACCCCTTTGAAGTGTTCTACCATCTTTGTCTCAGAGCTCTCTTGTTTCCATAAAGCGAGTTCAGCTCTTGGTTCAACTGGAGGGGGATAAAATGATACCAGATTGTGATGTCAACCCCGATGTGTCTCAAAAAGGTGGGGTGAGACTCTTCTTCCCAGGTTTCTGGTATGTAGGCTTCGGGACCCTTTGTCTGACTTAGGGCTTTGCTAACATTTGGGGTGGACCACCTAGGAAAAAAATATTAGGGGTCTCACACCAAACACAGTAAATGATGTTTTATGTGTGAATGTATGTCAGGGGCGTAGCGCAGGCCATAGTGACAAAGGGTGGCCCCATTCAGGCCAAAGGCAATGAATATCCCTGAGAGATGGGAGACTCCATGGTCCCTCATTACATTCTGCAAGGGGGGCATAATTTTGTGTTGCGCCACTGATGTGTATTATTGTGTATTAGCATGTTAGTTATGCTTTACTGATGTTTAGCAAGGCCCCACATTGTTTACCTAATGGCCACGTGATTGGTTACTACCAACATCAGACATGGACCCCTGATCCAACCACATGTGCAGGTGATGTCACACATCATACAATCACACATCGGAAGCTTGTTTCCGGTCCAGGGAAGGCATGGCTTGGCAGTTTCACGCTGGACTGTTCCCATGAGGCACAGGGTCAGATTGATTTGCATATGGCATGTCTGAACTGGGGTGGCAGAGTGGGCTAAAGAACGTGATGGATTAAACCCAGATCTGTTGACTGGGTGTGTAGGAAGGTGGCTACCTGACTATGGTTACCCCAGATTTTTTGCCCTGTGTTTAGCTGGTTTTCGACTTAGTTGGCCTGGTTCCCTGCTAATCAGGGCCCCAGGCTATCTGCTCTCTCTGTAAAATGGATTCCATGTACCCTAGGTGCATAACTAGATTGGCTTGGGTCACCTTATCAGCCCCTGTACAGAGCACTATAGGTGCCCAGGGCATAGGTGCATCCAAGGCCTACCAGGGGCTGCAGCATATCTTTTGCCACCCCTGGCTGGCTATCTAAATTGACACAACTGGCTGATCACTCAGCTGGGGCAAGTGGGTGTAATCACCCCTTGCTTAGATATAGTATACCTATATCTAAACCTATATCTGGACACATATATAGCCTGTAAGCCACTCCTATGGAAGGCCTCATCAATCCTGGAGGCAGAGTGCGTGGTTTTATGTGAGATGGTGCTCTGGCGTGAGCTGAGCCTGTCTGCAGCTGTCGGGAACAACTCCCTAAGCTGATCCGGGATAATGCCATACCATATACTCTTAAGCGCATTATAATCCTCGCGGTTATATAGCAACTTTGGTTTGGCTTTATCAAAACATGTTGTGTAAGGTGTCATACGAATTGGAATACTATCCCCTCGCCAGTTCTGGCGACGGGGATAGCATTCCACCCTTCTAGAGGGAGAAGACATGTTACTTTACTGAAACGCGGTTGATTTAAAATGAGCCTCAGATCCACAAAATGGATGCCCCTGCCACAGACACGGGTCTGACCTCCTGCTGCTGACCGAAACCCGGCAGAGGAGGCCTGGACAAAGAGTTTCCTGTCACAGGGCGGTGTCAAACCACCCCAGACAGGAGATAGTGGATTGGAGTAGGGAGGTTTCAATGAAACCAGACACTGCCTGGGGAGCACAAGGCTGCCCCTTGCAGGATCCGGCCAAACCGGTTCTGGGGCCTCCCAGCCCCTGTCCCAGCGCGGCCAGGATCAAAGGAGAGGGGTGTAACCACCCCCTTCCTGGGTCCCACCCATAGGAGGGGACCTAGCAGGATGTCCAACCCCCTAGATTCGAATAAGAGGGGGAGCAGTCCCAACGGACCTCAGATCATCCTGAAGAAACATAAGAAACGAAATCTGGACGCTTCGACTTTCTACACGACGTGAGAAGACTGAAGAATCTCCCTTGTGGTCAAGGAGTGACCACCCTGTGCAAACAGGCACCATCCAGCCCTCGACCCTTGCTTTGTTGCAGTTCCCGCCGGAACTCGAGCGACAGAGATCGACGAGATCAAGCTTGCCTGCCTTCTACCTGCCCGATCCACAGTCCCTGCAGAGCTGGGACCCGTGGAGGCGACCGGAAGCGTGGGGCACGCCATCTTGAAAAGGCCACGAGACGCTGACCGTGCGGCCCACGAGTGACCCTCGAAGCTGTACACCGGGGTTTGAGAAGCCCCAGCCCCGAGCTCCACTTGCACCAAAGCTCACCCCTCCACACTCGCTGAGTGCTGCGTGGGGCCCTTCTGCTTGTGTGCGCTCGACGCGTTGGCCCGGTCACTTGCCAGCTGGCTTGTGGCCCCTGTGCCGACGAACTTTGAAATCCGACTTGCTTTTCTGGTTGCTCCAGACCTGCACCAGCTCCTGTGAAAAGGAGCACCCACTCTGACCCTCCTGGTTCGAGTGATAAGCAATCTCCCGGTTCCGCGTGGATTGCTTTTGCCAAGTGCTGTTTGCTACAATCTTCAAGCCGACGGTGCTGACGGCGAGAGCCTACGTGGGACAGATCGTGACCTGCTCCTGGACGTCGCAGATGCCCCAGAGCCCACGTGACAGCGGAGAGAAGCCTATCGACAACCGCCTGATTGCGCCCGACATTGCCTGGTTCCGTCCTGGTTCCACCCTGGTCACTGCTGAGTGACCCAGACTCTGTCCCCTCTGCTTTCAGGTACTTTTCTACATCGATCCACCCTTGGATCGCACCGGACACTTCTGCTTCACAGCGCCTGCAGCTGCAACAGCTCCAAGCACCCAGAACCTGCGTGACAGAACCCGACGCCACTTCGACCCTGTGCACCCACGGCCTGTGGGTGAGGTAATTTTGCAACGCCGGTGTCTTTACACTGGTACACACCTCTAGGGTCTGTGTCTAAAGTTTTGTGTTCCTAGGTTCAGCGGAAGTATCTTTTTATTCACTTTAACTGACTTTTACGCACCATTGACAGTGCATTGGTGCGCGCCACACTTTCCGTGCTGCACCCGTCTCCTGTGGGCTACTCCCGACTTCTTCATTGCTTGTCCTGACTGCTCCCAGCGAATCTCTAGGCCCTAGGCCTAACCATTGTTCGTAAAGTGTTACTTATACCACTTTTTAGGTCTCGCCTTTACCATTCCGCAGGAATGGGAAATGGGGAGAATTCAAGTCGGCTATTTTCTCTTCAAACCAAAGGGCTTTCAGCCGCGGTTTTCTTGCAGTGCCCGTGAACCACGTGATAACATGCACGCGCATTCAGGGCCAGCCAGCCCAGCACATCAAAGGGCTTCTCCTCCCCTAATTATTCATGGCCGGCCACAGGCCGGCCGTACTTTCAGTTTCCCCAGAACGGCTAATTAGGGGAGGAGAAGCCCTTTGATGTGCTTCACACCAATGCGCCTCAGTCATTCCTCTTCTTTGTATTTGCTTCCAGACTCTGATCTGCTCATGTGCACAAGACGCTTTACACATTACACTCATCTGCCTGAAGTGGGAGTTTTAAACAAGCAAAGCTGGTCCTTCTGTACTTGCAGTTTCACTTCTAATGTGTGTTGTTATTTATCATGATTTTTAGCTGAGGTGTATCACGCTTGTTCATGAGTTTGATCTCTTCATACTGTCAAATGTTTTCTAAGTTGTTTTTGATTGTCTTACCACTGGAGGTCTCCCTGTGCTACATTTAGCCTCTGACCCATGCAACGCCACTCAACCACGCAACGCCACTCAACCACGCAACACCACTCAACCACGCAACGCCACTCAACCACGCAACGCCACTCAACCACGCAACGCCACTCAACCACGCAACGCCACGCAACTACGCAACGCCACGCAACTACGCAACGCCACGCAACTACGCAACGCCACGCAACTACGCAACGCCACGCAACTACGCAACGCCACTCAACTACGCAACGCCACTCAACTACGCAACGCCACTCAACTACGCAACGCTGCGCAACTACGCAACGCCGCAACGCCACGCAACTACGCAACGCCACGCAACTACGCAACGCCACGCAACTACGCAACGCCACTCACACATGCAACGCCACGCAACTACGCAACGCCACTAAACTACCCAACGCCACTCACACATGCAACGCCACTCACACATGCAATGCCACTCAACTACGCAACGCCACTCAACTACGCAACGCCACTCAACTACGCAACGCCACTCAACTACTCAACGCCACTAAACTACGCAACGCCACTAAACTACGCAACGCCACTAAACTACGCAACGCCACTAAACTACGCAACGCCACTAAACTACGCAACGCCACTAAACTACGCAACGCCACTCAACTACGCAACGCCACTCAACTACGCAACGCCACTCAACTACGCAACGCCACTCAACTACGCAACGCCACTAAACTACGCAACGCCACTAAACTACGCAACGCCACTAAACTACCCAACGCCACTAAACTACCCAACGCCACTCACACATGCAACGCCACTCAACTACGCAACGCCACTCAACTACGCAACGCCACTCAACTACTCAACGCCACTCAACTACTCAACGCCACTAAACTACGCAACGCCACTAAACTACGCAACGCCACTAAACTACGCAACGCCACTCAACTACGCAACGCCACTCAACTACGCAACGCCACTCAACTACGCAACGCCACTCAACTACGCAACGCCACTCAACTACGCAACGCCACTCAACTACGCAACGCCACTAAACTACGCAACGCCACTAAACTACGCAACGCCACTCACACATGCAACGCCACTCAACTACGCAACGCCACTCACACATGCAACGCCACTCAACTACGCAACGCCACTAAACTACGCAACGCCACTAAACTACGCAACGCCACTAAACTACGCAACGCCACTAAACAACGCAACGCCACTAAACTACGCAACGCCACTAAACTACGCAACGCCACTAAACTACGCAACGCCACTCACACATGCAACGCCACTCAACTACGCAACGCCACTCAACTACGCAACGCCACTAAACTACGCAACGCCACACACACATGCAACGCCACTCAACTACGCAACGCCACTCAACTACGCAACGCCACTCAACTACGCAACGCCACTCAACTACGCAACGCCACTAAACTACGCAACGCCACTAAACTACGCAACGCCACTAAACTACGCAACGCCACTAAACTACGCAACGCCACTAAACTACGCAACGCCACTAAACTACGCAACGCCACTAAACTACGCAACGCCACTCACACATGCAACGCCACTCAACTACGCAACGCCACTCAACTACGCAACGCCACTAAACTACGCAACGCCACTAAACTACGCAACGCCACTCACACATGCAACGCCACTCACACATGCAACGCCACTCAACTACGCAACGCCACTCAACTACGCAACGCCACTAAACTACGCAACGCCACTCAACTACGCAACGCCGCTCAACTACGCAACACCGCGCAACTACGCAACGCCGCAATGCCACGCAACTACGCAACGCCACGCAACAACGCAACGCCACGCAACTACGCAACGCCACGCAACTACGCAACGCCACTCACACATGCAACGCCACTAACACATGCAACGCCACTAAACTACGCAACGCCACTCAACTACGCAACGCCACTCAACTACGCAACGCCACTCAACTACGCAACGCTGCGCAACTACGCAACGCCGCAACGCCACGCAACTACGCAACGCCACGCAACTACGCAACGCCACGCAACTACGCAACGCCACTCACACATGCAACGCCACGCAACTACGCAACGCCACGCAACTACGCAACGCCACGCAACTACGCAACGCCACGCAACTACGCAACGCCACGCAACAACGCAACGCCACGCAACAACGCAACGCCACTCAACTACGCAACGCCACTCAACTACGCAACACCACTCAACTACGCAACGCCACTCAACTACGCAACGCCAATCAACTACGCAACGCCACTCAACTACGCAACGCCACTCAACTACGCAACGCCGCGCAACTACGCAACGCCGCAATGCCACGCAACTACGCAACGCCACGCAACAACGCAACGCCACTCACACATGCAACACCACTCAACTACGCAACGCCACTCAACTACGCAACGCCACTCAACTACGCAACGCCACTCAACTACGCAACGCCGCTCAACTACGCAACGCCGCTCAACTACGCAACACCGCTCAACTACGCAACGCCGCTCAACTACGCAACGCCGCGCAACTACGCAACGCCGCAATGCCACGCAACTACGCAACGCCACGCAACAACGCAACGCCACTCACACATGCAACGCCACTCACACATGCAACGCCACTCAACTACGCAACGCCACTCAACTACGCAACGCCACTCAACTACGCAACGCCACTCAACTTCGCAACGCCACTCAACTTCGCAACGCCAACGCCACTCAACTACGCAACGCCACTCAACTTCGCAACGCCACTCAACTTCGCAACGCCACTCAACTACGCAACGCCACTCAACTACGCAACGCCACGCAACTACGCAACGCCACGCAACTACGCAACGCCACGCAACTACGCAACGCCACGCAACTACGCAACGCCACGCAACTACGCAACGCCACGCAACTACACAACGCCACGCAACTACACAACGCCACGCAACTACACGCAACCCCGCTCAACTACGCAACGCCGCGCAACTACGCAACGCCGCTCAACTACGCAACGCCGCTCAACTACGCAACGCCTCTCAACTACGCAACGCCGCTCAACTACGCAACGCCGCGCAACTACGCAACGCCGCAATGCCACGCAACTACGCAACGCCACGCAACAACGCAACGCCACTCACACATGCAACGCCACTCACACATGCAACGCCACTCACACATGCAACGCCACTCAACTACGCAACGCCACTCAACTACGCAACGCCACTCAACTTCGCAACGCCACTCAACTACGCAACGCCACTCAACTACGCAACGCCACGCAACTACGCAACGCCACGCAACTACGCAACGCCACGCAACTACGCAACGCCACGCAACTACGCAACGCCACGCAACTACACAACGCCACGCAACTACACGCAACGCCGCTCAACTACGCAACGCCGCGCAACTACGCAACGCCATGCAACTACGCAACACCACGCAACAACGCAACGCCACTCAACTACGCAACGCCACTCAACTACGCAACGCCACTCAACTACGCAACGCCACTCAACTACGCAACGCCACTCAACTACGCAACGCCACTCAACTACGCACACATGCAACGCCACTCACACATGCAACGCCACTCACACATGCAACGCCACTCACACACGCAACGCCACTCACACACGCAACGCCACTCACACATGCAACGCCACTCACACACGCAACGCCACTCACACACGCAACGCCACTCACACACGCAACGCCACTCACACACACAACGCCACTCGCACACGAAAAACCACTCACGTTGCCAATAGGTCTCGCAGTACGACAGTTGGAGCCATTACAATTGCAAATAACAATGCCTTTCACTTTGGTTATCATTTTAAATACATAAAGGGCTTTGTCATTTACAAAACCAATAGCTCCAACTTTCCTACTGCGAGACCTATTGGCAACGCCAGTGCTTGTTTGATATATGGTCTGAGTGGCCACCCGCCCTCATCCATAAACGTGCAACTTTATATGTGTAACAGTGCTTTTGATTTAACGCTTGTGCCCCTTTCCTCATAAAGAGTACTGGGGAGTAATTTAGTAATAAATACATATATTTTTATAATATATACTTGTGTGGTGTCCTTTCATTTGATTACAGGATTGTATGTGGTAAAACAGCTCGCTTAACACGACCTCTTAAGTTAAGCCTTTAAGGCTGCTTAGTCCATGCTACCACTAGGATAGCTTGTCTACAAGGTTGACTTACAACCTGACATCTTTGGGGTTTGTTTGGACTGATAACCAGTGGTTCCAGAATTGGAAACACTACCTATCAGGCCAACTTCTCACATTGGTGTGCAGCGGTGCGGATTTGAGCTTGCTGTTTGTTTTACCATTACAATCTTTATCAAATTGAAAGATCACATCAAGTACCTCTAGGTACATATAAATCAAAAGCTTAGCATATTAAGTTCTACTGAACTTAGTAGTTGTAGATTAAAGGGATTAGCACACCCTGACTACAACTCACTAGCAAGGTACAGTAGGAAACCACTTAGTGTAGGTAAGTGCACCACTTACACCTCACTAGCAGTCATGTCTGATACAGATAGAGCCTCAGGCTCTGCTCCTGTAATAGTTGATCCTATAGGGACAACATCCAGATATGACAACCTTAGCCACAAAGACCTGAGTGCCTTGTGCACAGCCAGGGGGCTAAAAAAGGGCAGAGGCCCTACCATTCCTTCCCTAGTAGCTCTCCTAGAAAAGGATGACCTAGATAAGGTGAGTCCGGCTCCCTTAGAAACAGGTGAAGGGATACACTCCCCTGAGAATGAGGATCTTCCTGAAGATGAAGTAGAGGAGGAGGAGGAAGAGGAAGACTCTGATTTAGAAGAGCCTGAAGATCAGGATCAGGGGGGAAACCAGGGACAGGTTGCCAGGCTTAACCAGGCCAACTTGGACCTACATGAGAATGGAGAGGGCCAGCACCACTCCAGATCTCATAACCAAATTCTCCCAGGTAACAGGAGGGTGAGATCTCAATCAAGGGACTCTCATCTTTCTAGTGCCTCAAGACAATCTCAAAGAGGGATGACTCCCTCCCAGAGGAAAGAGCATAGGGCCAGAATGAGGGCTGTCCAACTCCAGATAGAGAGGGAGGAGGTAGCTCTGGCTCAAGCTAAACTTACCTTGGCTCAAGCTAAACTTACCTTGGCAAGGGAACAGAAATTAAGTGGCTTAGATGCCACTGGTGGCAGCAAAATTCCTAAAGAGAAACCCAGGTCCTATGATAGTAGAAACCTGACAAAGATTGTGCCCCCTATCAGGAAGGGGATGACATCCACAAATGGATGACTGCTCTGGAGAGAGCCTGCATGGTACAGCAGGTTCCTGAGGAACAGTGGGCAGCAATCTTATGGTACTCCTTTTCAGAGAAAGGGAGGGATAGGCTCCTCACTGTCAGACATGAGGATGCCAGCAATTACAAAGTCCTGAAGAGTGTTCTGATAGATGGGTTTGGCTTAACCACTGAACAGTACAGGTTAAAGTTCAGAGATACCCAGAAGACACAGACTCAGGACTGGACTGATTTTGTTGATTGTGCAACTAAGGCTCTGGAGGGTTGGCTGAATGGCAGCAAAGTACATGACTTCACAGGATTGTATAATTTGATTATGAGGGAGCAGATCCTTAGTAATTGTCAGAACCAGCTCTTACACCAGCACCTGGTGGACTCAGATTTGACCTCTCCCCAAGAATTGGGAAAGAGGGCAGATAAGTGGGTCAGAACCAGGATTAGGCCTAAGAATCAGGACAATAACCAGAGGAAGGAGTCTACCAAGCCTCAAGATAAGGGTGGGGATAAAAGTAAAGAAAACACTTCCCCAGGGCCCCAAAACTCCAAGAAGGGGGGTGGGTCCCAAGACACTTCTTCAACAGAGAAAAAGCCTTATTGCCATGCCTGTAAACAGGTTGAGCATTACAAGACAGACAGCTGTTGTCCCAAGAATGGCAATAAAGAAAACATACCTCCAAAGCCAGCTCCAACACCTCCTGTTACTGTCAGCAGTAATCCCCCAGGAAGTGGGAGCACACCCAGGAATCTGGGTGGGTTTACTTTTGGAGCCCAAGGGGACCCTGGCCTATCCAGGTCTCCATCCCCAAATGATCTTGTCTATGAGACTGGCATGGGGTTTGCCAACTTCTCTGTTTGCCCAAATACCTTGAGCAAATATAGGCAGGAACCCATCATCAATGGTTTGAAAGTGGAAGCTTTTAGAGACACAGGGGCTAGCATCACCATGGTGGCTGACTGTATAGTCCCCTCTAAGCAACTTTTACCAGGTGCCACATACCAGGTAACAAACATTGATGGTATCCAAACAAATCATCCAATGGCAGTAGTAAGTCTCAGCTGGGGAGGTGTCATTGGCCCAAAGAGAGTGGCAGTGTCACCAAACTTGCCTGTAGACTGTCTACTGGGTAATGATTTGGAAATCTCAGCCTGGGCTGAGGTTGAACAGGAAATCCATTCTAGAATGGTAAATTCCAATGGAAAGGTTAGTGGGGCTGTACTGGCTATGGCCCCAATTCAAGATGTCCTTCCTGAAAAGGTTGGTAGGGCTGAGCAACTCTCTGCCCCATCTTTACCAGAAGCTCTTCCCAGACAGAATAGCAAAGCTGTTATGATAACAGCAGAAACCCAAACTGAGTCTCCTCCTGAAAAGGTTGGTGGGGCTGTGATGGCCACAGCCCAAACTCAAACAGATATGTGTGTTGTGAAGCCTGAAATGATGGATCACTCCACCCAAACTGAGAGCATGGAGGAGGAAGAGAAATCTACCCCTCACCAGACAGTAGGACAGGATCAGCCTCCTCAGGGAACTGATCTTACCCCTGGTGAAGGAACTGCCCCAGAGGTTGTTAGGCCTGGCCTGACAGAGCCTCTGATGGCAGTGGACCCTTCTCAGGTGGGATCCAGTCTGGAGCAGGTAACCTGCCCCTCTCTACCTTGCCTCAGTCAGCCCAGGGCTGCAGAGGACAAGAAGGACAGTGAGACCCAGAGGGCCCCCTGTCAAATAAAGCACCCCCATCAACAGATTAGGGGCACCAAAACTAGTAGGCCTAGTAAGGTGAAAACTTTAAAAACTCCTGAGGGAGCCCCCTTAAAAACAGTTAGGGACCTCCCACAGATGGATTCTGTTGGGCACAGCCAAACCTGGGACCCAAAGGGCCCAAACCTGAACTGTCCCTCCAGCAAGCCAAACAGAGGGACCCAGCCTCCAGCTTTAGGTAGCCAGAGGTTGACCCTGAGAGCTCAGTGCAACTCAGTTGAAGAAAGAAAGGCACATATGGTGGAAGATAATTGGAGGAAGTTGAGCCCAAAAATAGTGGAGCCTCACTTCAATACTCCATATCCAAACCAGCCTTTAACTTTGCATAAACACACCCAAGGTAGTGATTCCCTATGGTGGAGACCCTCTAATACCCCTAGGGTGAGGGACTGCTTAGTGGACCATGAGACAGGGGGTACCCATGCTAGTGCAGGTACTTCCTTATATGGCCACTCAGGCAATAAAGGCTTACCTGGCCAAGGATAGCCTTATCTCCTTTCGTTTGGGGGGGGGTTATGTAGGAAGGTGGCTACCTGACTATGGTTACCCCAGATTTTTTGCCCTGTGTTTAGCTGGTTTTCGACTTAGTTGGCCTGGTTCCCTGCTAATCAGGGCCCCAGGCTATCTGCTCTCTCTGTAAAATGGATTCCATGTACCCTAGGTGCATAACTAGATTGGCTTGGGTCACCTTATCAGCCCCTGTACAGAGCACTATAGGTGCCCAGGGCATAGGTGCATCCAAGGCCTACCAGGGGCTGCAGCATATCTTTTGCCACCCCTGGCTGGCTATCTAAATTGACACAACTGGCTGATCACTCAGCTGGGGCAAGTGGGTGTAATCACCCCTTGCTTAGATATAGTATACCTATATCTAAACCTATATCTGGACACATATATAGCCTGTAAGCCACTCCTATGGAAGGCCTCATCAATCCTGGAGGCAGAGTGCGTGGTTTTATGTGAGATGGTGCTCTGGCGTGAGCTGAGCCTGTCTGCAGCTGTCGGGAACAACTCCCTAAGCTGATCCGGGATAATGCCATACCATATACTCTTAAGCGCATTATAATCCTCGCGGTTATATAGCAACTTTGGTTTGGCTTTATCAAAACATGTCGTGTAAGGTGTCATACGAATTGGAATACTATCCCCTCGCCAGTTCTGGCGACGGGGATAGCATTCCACCCTTCTAGAGGGAGAAGACATGTTACTTTACTGAAACGCGGTTGATTTAAAATGAGCCTCAGATCCACAAAATGGATGCCCCTGCCACAGACACGGGTCTGACCTCCTGCTGCTGACCGAAACCCGGCAGAGGAGGCCTGGACAAAGAGTTTCCTGTCACAGGGCGGTGTCAAACCACCCCAGACAGGAGATAGTGGATTGGAGTAGGGAGGTTTCAATGAAACCAGACACTGCCTGGGGAGCACAAGGCTGCCCCTTGCAGGATCCGGCCAAACCGGTTCTGGGGCCTCCCAGCCCCTGTCCCAGCGCGGCCAGGATCAAAGGAGAGGGGTGTAACCACCCCCTTCCTGGGTCCCACCCATAGGAGGGGACCTAGCAGGATGTCCAACCCCCTAGATTCGAATAAGAGGGGGAGCAGTCCCAACGGACCTCAGATCATCCTGAAGAAACATAAGAAACGAAATCTGGACCCTTCGACTTTCTACACGACGTGAGAAGACTGAAGAATCTCCCTTGTGGTCAAGGAGTGACCACCCTGTGCAAACAGGCACCATCCAGCCCTCGACCCTTGCTTTGTTGCAGTTCCCGCCGGAACTCGAGCGACAGAGATCGACGAGATCAAGCTTGCCTGCCTTCTACCTGCCCGATCCACAGTCCCTGCAGAGCTGGGACCCGTGGAGGCGACCGGAAGCGTGGGGCACGCCATCTTGAAAAGGCCACGAGACGCTGACCGTGCGGCCCACGAGTGACCCTCGAAGCTGTACACCGGGGTTTGAGAAGCCCCAGCCCCGAGCTCCACTTGCACCAAAGCTCACCCCTCCACACTCGCTGAGTGCTGCGTGGGGCCCTTCTGCTTGTGTGCGCTCGACGCGTTGGCCCGGTCACTTGCCAGCTGGCTTGTGGCCCCTGTGCCGACGAACTTTGAAATCCGACTTGCTTTTCTGGTTGCTCCAGACCTGCACCAGCTCCTGTGAAAAGGAGCACCCACTCTGACCCTCCTGGTTCGAGTGATAAGCAATCTCCCGGTTCCGCGTGGATTGCTTTTGCCAAGTGCTGTTTGCTACAATCTTCAAGCCGACGGTGCTGACGGCGAGAGCCTACGTGGGACAGATCGTGACCTGCTCCTGGACGTCGCAGATGCCCCAGAGCCCACGTGACAGCGGAGAGAAGCCTATCGACAACCGCCTGATTGCGCCCGACATTGCCTGGTTCCGTCCTGGTTCCACCCTGGTCACTGCTGAGTGACCCAGACTCTGTCCCCTCTGCTTTCAGGTACTTTTCTACATCGATCCACCCTTGGATCGCACCGGACACTTCTGCTTCACAGCGCCTGCAGCTGCAACAGCTCCAAGCACCCAGAACCTGCGTGACAGAACCCGACGCCACTTCGACCCTGTGCACCCACGGCCTGTGGGTGAGGTAATTTTGCAACGCCGGTGTCTTTACACTGGTACACACCTCTTAGGTCTGTGTCTAAAGTTTTGTGTTCCTAGGTTCAGCGGAAGTATCTTTTTATTCACTTTAACTGACTTTTACGCACCATTGACAGTGCATTGGTGCGCGCCGCACTTTCCGTGCTGCACCCGTCTCCTGTGGGCTACTCCCGACTTCTTCATTGCTTGTCCTGACTGCTCCCAGCGAATCTCTAGGCCCTAGGCCTAACCATTGTTCGTAAAGTGTTACTTATACCACTTTTTTGATATATGGTCTGAGTGGCCACCCGCCCTCATCCATAAACGTGCAACTTTATATGTGTAACAGTGCTTTTGATTTAACGCTTGTGCCCCTTTCCTCATAAAGAGTACTGGGGAGTAATTTAGTAATAAATACATATATTTTTATAATATATACTTGTGTGGTGTCCTTTCATTTGATTACAGGATTGTATGTGGTAAAACAGCTCGCTTAACACGACCTCTTAAGTTAAGCCTTTAAGGCTGCTTAGTCCATGCTACCACTAGGATAGCTTGTCTACAAGGTTGACTTACAACCTGACATCTTTGGGGTTTGTTTGGACTGATAACCAGTGGTTCCAGAATTGGAAACACTACCTATCAGGCCAACTTCTCACAGGGTGTGAGTGTTTGATTGGTTCAGATGCTCCGTCCATCACCACCCCCTTTTGTACCACTTCGTTCGCCATAAGTTTGCAGGGTATGCTCAGACGTGAGTCCCTTGCTCACTTTGCACTGGATTCAAGCAAGCTGGGCTGAAGACGGCTGAAATGCCAGAAACCGGTCCTCGGAAGCTTGTTTCCGGTCCAGGGAAGGCATGGCTTGGCAGTTCGGGCTGGACTTATCCCATGAGGCACAGGGTCAGACTGATTTGCATATGGCCATGTCTGAACTGGGGTGGCAGAGTGGGCTAAAGAACGATGATGGATTAAACCCAGATCTGTTGACTGGGTGTGAGTGTTTGATTGGTTCAGATGCTCCGTCCATCACCACCCCCATTCGTACCATACATCATACATGGTCCACTGCTTTACCCTATATTTTATACGTCCAACATTTTTTGCTTCAAGCGTACATATACATTGAATCCACTGTGCTCAAAATCGTTGGAGGCATCGCTGCCTCCCCCCCTCCCCCAACCAATGACAGAAGATTACAAAATGAGTGAGTATGTCGAGCACTCACAGTGGAGATCTGAGTGTTAGATGTAGGCAACTGGCTGACTCAGGAGCTAGAGTGAAACAGAAATTCATTTTATGGGATTGTTCTATCCTTGGATTTATTTTAACAGGTTTATATTGTGCACCTGGAGAAGTGTGGCTCAGGGGTTAGAGGCGGCAGACCCGGAAGCTGAGATCGGCCCTGGACCAGGGTTCAATTCCCCGCCTCGGCGGGTCTTGGGCTAAAAATTCCACGGACTCGATAATTCTCGCTCCGGTGCCTTCTCGACTCACGGGTTCACACTCTGCAACTCTGGGCAACAGCTTGCTTAATCTCCACAATGGCCCCTCGCGGCGGGATGCCTGGCTTTCACCTTGTGGATACCCTGCCGGTGCTATCTCACAGGGGAATACCAGGACGGGTTCCTTAAGCAAGCGCCGGGACACCCACTGCGGGTAGCTGTGCGCTATATAAGCTCAAATACATTTACATTTACACCTTTATCAAAAGAAACATTTAAACAAAACAGAGAACTTATCAGAAAAATTACATTGCAATGGATTATTAATTTTATTATTATGCGTTTATGGTATAGATTGTTTTTTTTACATTTCTTCTTGTGATTTTCCATATATATTGTTAACCATCTTATTAGTATGTTTTTGTATTCATTTTACATAAAAATAAAGTTACAGCTAGTATAATTCCACATCAGTTTAATCAATCAATGTACTTGATGCCTTTTGGCTTTCAGCACTACACCCAGCCATTTGTAATTTAATAATCTGAAACTATTACCACTGAATTATACACACATGAACATTTCTGCAGGTTTTAAAGAAAATGCAATCAATTTTTTAAAAACTCCTATTGCTGTTGTAGTACACAGATATTGCAACACAAAAACAAAAAGATTCTGAAAGGAATGCTGAACATTGTCAAACATTCACCCTCTGTACAGAGATCTGGGCCTAAATCCATCGTTTTATTGTTCATCATGCCACTCCAGTTTGGGACCAGCCATATGAAAATGAGTGTTAACCCTGCTCCCCATGGGAACAGCCCAGCCTCAACCGCCAGGGCATGTCCTCCCTGGACCGGAAACAAGCATCCAAGGAGAACCTGGCTTGGCAGTTTAGGCTGGAGTGTTCCAATGGGGAGCGTGGTCAAGACTGATTTTCATTTGGCTCGGTCCAAACTTGGGTAGCTTGGCGAGTGTGAGAAGCTGGAATGTGAGAAGCTGGCCTTGTATATGATGTCCACTAATGTAAGTGGGCACCTTGCACCAGTCAAGACAACCCTTATGGTGAAATAAGAGGTCTTAGACAACATTAGAAAGGTCTCTAAGTGGTAGCTGTGCAGAGCAGCCTTCCGGCTTAGTCCAGAAGGAGTATAAAGCAGCTTGTTTTACCAGAATGCAATCTTATAGTATAGATTAACTGAAAAAGAACCACACAAGGTATTTATAAAACTATGCATTTATTATAATATACTCTTTAACACGTTTAGATATATCCTACCCAGAGATAATCAGAAAGTACACAATACTTTGAAAAGACTACACAGTGGATCTCGGAGGGGGGGTCGGGGGGGGGGGGTGGAGACCAAACCATATACTAAGAAAGTGGTAGAGTACCACGACTCGGGTCAAGAAAATATTGAGAGGATGCAGAAATGCTGGGGACCCAAGGAACCACCCAAGGTTGGTACAAGTCTACGGGTAAGTCGCGGTTGGATTTTTAAAGATTAAGGACCCTTTCCAGTGGACCCTGAAGAAACCCAGTGGAAGACAGAAGGTTGGAAAGTCACCCCACTCGTGGATACCCTAGTACCTAGGTTACCTACACCAGGGAAGCCAGGTACATAGGTGTGAAGTGGTGTCGGAAACAGCAGTCGAACCCAATGGAGGACTCCAGGAAAGTTCAGCTGCAGAAGAAGTGTCCGGTGGAATCTGAAGCTGGATTCTAGATGTGAGGTACCTGCAAGCAGAGGGGACAGAGTCTATGTCACTTAGGAGTGACCAGGAGTCTTGGAAGACGAATGCCCTCCGATGTAGGGTGTTGCAAGATGGATGACAATGACCTTGACTCTGCAGCTGTGATGACCAGGCGACAATGAGGAAGACCAGGAACTGTGCATGAGCTGTCCCATGTCGGATGTTGAGGGCTGAGGGGTCGGTGTCCGGCGGAAGCACCAAGAAGCCTTGGCAAATGCAACCAATGCAGAAATCGAAGAAGTTGCAATGTCGGGACCAGCAAGGTCCAGGGGACTCACCACAAGCAGGGGAGTCAGGGCAGCCCTGAGCAATTAGGGGAGCCCAGAAGAAACAAAGGTGACCCTCAATTGGACCCACAGGCACTGGAGTTGCGAGAGGACCTCAAGCAATTCACCAAAAGATGCAGGCCACAATGCACACGATGCGGTGAGGCTGAAGATTCTGGTCACTCGAGGTGCTCGAAGTTGGGGCTACTTGAAGCCCGAAGACCTTCTTGGAAGGAAACCAACAAGCCTTTGCAACTGCATGTTGATGCGGTGCACAGGGGTTTAGTTATTGCAACCCCCACAAGGAATACTGGCCTCAAACTTGGTGAGATGGCAGGACTCAGGAGCTGTGGAAAACCACCACCTATGTTGCAGAACCTTATGGAGTCCGGAGGAGCTTACGATCAGCAGACCGGTTTACTTAGTTGAGGTGCCTGCTAATGCAGGGGAGTGACTCCTTCAATCCAAGGGAGATTCCTTCAGGTGTCTTTGATGCCCACAGGCCTTGGAAGGTTCCTGTATGGTGCACAGGCACCGACGTTGCAGCAAAATTGGAAGGGATACGAAGTCGATGCCCAAACAAAGTCCAGAGTGCCCAGACAGTAGAAATGAAGTGGTGTCTGATCTGATTCTTGCCCCACGACGAATCTAGGGACCCACCCACAGGTAAGCCCTTAAGAACCCTAAGGAAAGGGTTGGGATGATTCAGGGGACCATCCGAGGGGAGGGTCTGGACAGGGGGGAGGTTACTCCCATGTCCTTGGTCTAGTTTCGCGCCTGAGCGGAAGCCAACGGCTCCCAGAGCTGGTTTGAACTGGACTATGTATGGGGACACCGAATGTGCCCCTTATGCAGACTGAGTGGCGCTGGCAAGAGCACCCACCCTGCCCCAATACTATAAATCCTGTCTGGGAGGTGGTCACACCTCTCTGTGACGGGATGCCTTTTGTTCTGACTTCCCCTGCTCGAGCTTGGCTCAGCAGCAGGAGGGCAGAATTGTGTCTCTGGTCGGCAGCAACCATTTTGTGCTGTTTGGGTCAAGAAGGCTGGTACAGTGAGCCCTGATAGCCTAACAAAGGGCTCTTCTAGTGCTTGGAATCATACCTCCAACACCGTTTACAGTGTGGGGGTATGATTCCAACATGTTTGATACCAAACATGATAGGATTCGTTGCAGCCAGTTTCGAGATGGCCATCGCGTAATTGTGCTATGCCCTTCTATATAGTATATGGCTGCTTCACTAATAACGTGGGAGAATGGACTCTGTAGGCTATAGGGGTCTCCTGCTCATGCAAGGGCACTCTCACACTTAGAACCAAGCACCCTGCCTTAAGGATTGGTAAGGCCTGCTATAGGGGTGACTTATAGGTTTTAAGGACAGTGACCACAGATATAGGAAACCTGTACCTGTAGTAAGTGGTGCTAGCACCAGTGTACAGAGGCTGCAATGGCAGGTCTGTAGTTCCCTTCTGAATGGTCTCCCATGGGTGGCATAATGCATGCTTCAGCCCATGGGGGATCTGTGGGGTACCTATGCCCTTGGTACCTTAGTACCATATACTAGGGACTGATAAGGGTACCCCAGTACCCGATCTGGGATGTACCTACGTACTTACTACAACAATTTAAGGGAGAAAGCAGATAGACTGGGGTCCTGGTTAGCAGGATCCCAGTCAGACTAGTGAAAAATAGATTAGCACCAGGTAAAAAGTGGGGGCAACCATGCAGAAGGATCCTACCTTCCTTCAGTGAGCAAATAAAACATGGATTTAACCCAGATCTGTGACTTGGAGTGAATGTTTGACAATGTTCAGCATTCCATCCATAATATATTTGTGCTGCTATAGTTGCACTAAGTGGAAAGGGTATGCCCAGATGTGGATCCAGTGCTCACGGGCCACTGGATTCAGCTAGCCCGGCTGTTGAGGGGTGATACCCTGAACCTGGTCCCAGGATGTAAATGTAAATGTAAATGTGCTGGACTTGTAAAGCGCACAGCTGCCCGTAAGCGTCCCGGCGCTTGCTTAGGGAACCCGTCCTGATATTCCCCTGTGAGAAACCACGGCAGGGTGTCCACAAGGTGAAAGCCAGGCATCCTGCCGCGAGGGGCCGTAGTGGAGATTAAGCAAGCTATTGCCCAGAGTCGCAGAGTGTGACCCCGTGAGTTGAGTAGGCACCAGAGCGAGAATTGTCGAGTCCGTGGAATTTTGAGCCCGAGACCCGCCGAGGCGGGGAAATCGAACCCTGGTCCACAGTTGATCTCAGCTTCCGGTTCTGCCGCCTCTAACCACTGAGCCACGCTTTCCGTTCCGGGGAGGGGCTGGCCTGGCCAGGCAGTTTAGGCCGGACTGTTCCCATGGGAAGCAGGGTCAAGAATGAGTTGCATACAGCTAAGTTGAAACTGAAGTGGCATGGTGAGCAAAAAAACAAGGGGTTTAACCCATATCTGGGACTGGGTATGCCTAGACGTAGGTCTGATGCTCAATGTGCCACTGGATTCAAGGTAGCATGGTTAGTGAGGTGTAATACCCTGAAACTGGTCCTGGGATGCTTGTTTCTGGTCCAGGGAGGACCTTGCTTGGCAGATCGGGTTGGCCTGATCCCATGGGGAGCAAGGCCAAGAATGGTTTGCATATTGGCTGAGTCCAAAATGGTGTAGCATGGTGAGCAAAAAAAACGATACCCAGATCTGTGACGGGTGAATGTTTGACAATGTTCAGCATTCCGTCCATCTTCTTTTTGTGTTGTTACACAGATATTTGTATTTTTTTTTAATAAATGCAAACAGCGGAGATCATTGTTTTTCATCACTAGTTCTACCTAAAAATCTGTAAGAATTGTTTTTTTAAATCTTTTATGTGCCAGGAGTTGCCCAAACACCTCTTGCTTAATGACATTTCGACCAGTGGTTCTGCAGGTGCTGTGCAAAATCAGCCTTGAAGCTCTATTTGCCCACATATGCCCACAGGCCGCTACCATTGGAGCTGGATCACAGCATGGGGTTTGGTTTTCTAGGGCTACCTAAAGACCACCCCTTGGGTGAGCCACAAAACGAAACTATTTATTTTTATTTTATCTGTACATTTTCTCTATCCTGGTGCAGGCCAAACCAACACCAGAGCTCTTTCAGAAAGTTTGCAGAAAACGACTTTACAGGTGGCCGAGTGTAAAGCGAGCAAGGAAAATCCAACAGAAAGCAAAAGAAAAGCAGTTTCCTGCAAATGTTGTAAGTGTGGAAGGATCAGTTAATGATTTGATTTACGTATGATGCCAGAAATACCACCGAAAGCCTGCAAATGAAAGTATGAAATTGACATAAATGGAAAAAGTATACAGTACAGAATAGAGCAACATTCATCTGTTAAAAAACGTACAGGGTCCAGAGGCGATTCCTCCGCAATAGTGGAGGAGCATTGCCCCACTGGCCCAGAGCCAGCAGCTAAAAAATAAAACAATATGTTATTATCATTTAATTTTTCAGCTACTGAATGCAGGGAGAGGTGGGCCAGACCAGGGGAGGAGGAGTGGTAGGTGCACATTTAAGTGCTCATGTCAATTTGGCCAGCCGTCTTAGGCCACCACAACTGACATGCGCACTTAGGTTTCTCCAAACCAGCTGTCTTGCACAGCCAGGTTGGAGAAACAGCACAGACTCGCTGTTCCTGAGCGAGCGTTAATGCAGCCCACTCAGGCCAATCCCCACGCTGCTCTCATACTTGAGAGCAGCGTGGGGATTAGTTGGTGAGTCAGTGATGCTGTCCCAGGGACTGCTGGGACCAGGAACTGGAAGCAGAGGTGTGCGAGGCAGCCAGCAGCACAAAAAGTCTTTTCATTTTTGTTTTATTATTAGATCCCCTGTGCACTCCCCTGGCCCATCCAGCGCCCACCACTCTTTATCTGTGTCGGCCACCACTGACAGAGTATAATTCAGAGATTGGCAGAACAGAAACATTGACATGAATTGGCACAGTCCCTGCTCCGCAAAATGTTCTGTTTCACCACCTAATTTAAATTTAAGGGTGGAGTGACTACATAGTTTTTGACACTAGAGCATCAGTTGGCTGTGTGGTGGTTGGCTACCCTGGACCTGACTGCCAGGTCACAGTAATGCTCGCCTGCCTCCTTTGACAGGGCAACAATCACTGGATTTCCCTGCCCAGGGTGGACCGGTCTTTAACAACTTATAGTGGCCTCCACATGCACAGAGAAAAATCCTAGAAAATCAATGCCATTCACCTTTTTTTATTGGGTAAAAAACACATAGCCCCTGCTCGGCATTCACCCTGCATACATTGTGTCCTCCACAATTACAGATGCAATGCAGGCAGAGGGCTCCACACCCGGGAGGTGGGATGAGGCAGGCGGGCCTCTGCCAGCAGAGCGGAAGTGAGGGCCTCAGCTTACCTGGCAGTCTGGCAAGCTGCCTGTCATGCTACATGAGACCTTCTGTCTCTTGGAGGTAATAATATTTCATGTAGAATATATTATGGGCAGATTGTTCAGTCAATCTTATCTTCAAAGATGGCATTATTCAACAGTCCTGAAGGGTGGGTTCAAGTAAATTGCAACTATTCAATGACACCTGGGCAATTGTGAACATTTTCACCAATGATTAAAGTAATAAAAAAAAGTTTTATACTAATTGACCAGTGCAAAATTTTTATCATTGTCAAAGTCCTTTTTAGGTCGAGCCTGGGCAGCGCATGCGCTGGTCTGCGAGACATGTTGTAATAGAGTATGGACTTGAAGCTCTGCCCACTCTCAGTCCATATTTTTTATTGGCTTATGTCATTGTCCTTTGTAAATGCTGGCTTCTGATTCGTTCATAGGCTTGTTAGTACCTCCCTGTCTTCTGTTGTTACCTCCCATGAAGACTGGCCCTTTTACATGTGTCTTTACTCAGGAGCTTTCATTAGCAGTTAGGAGAACTATTTACTTAATTAATGTACACAACATGCACTGGACGCCAGCTTCAGTAATGGTGGTTACTTATTCGAATTTGCATTTCTTTTAAACTCGCTCCATGCACGTAAATCTGCTTGGACGCTTCCTCTGTTGTTCCCTCTTCCTTCCCCATCTACGCCCTCATCACGGTGCCCGCTTAATTTAGTTTAATATGCACGAGAGCTGCGCTTGATCACGGTGCCCGCTTAATTTAATATGCATGTGCGCTGCGCTTGATGTTGTAGCATTGCGCCCATTTGATCATTATTTCTTTTTTTTCAAATCATCAATCCCTGTCCTCCCAGTGCCCCGTCTGAGGGTGGGCCCGGCACCAACATCACTAGCCAGGGACAAGGGACAGGATATGCATAATTCCAGTCAGGTTCATGCACAGGTGCAGCCGGTCATTATCATGGCTCCCGTTTTATTTACTTTAAGAAAACTATTTCACATGTATTTTCTGTGCACCATGCACACTTTCAGTTTAATTTTTTTTTAACAATGGCAGCCACCACCACCACACCACTCATGGGACGCTGCCCTTGAGGTAAGTGACCATTTCTTCTATTTATTTATAGTATTGAGAGTGTCTCTCCCTGTATACTCCCACACTGTCTCTTGGTACCAAGTTAGTGTGTGTTTCCTAGGGTCTCTCTCTCTCACTTCTACTCCCACATTGCCTCTTGGTACCGAGCAGGAGAATGCCCAGTTACTCACCGGTAATATTCATTACTACGAGTCCTGGTCTTCCCGTCCCATTCCTTACAAGTGAGCAGCTAGTCTGCACCACAGAAACCTACCACCTAGCTGAACTTTTCGCACCTCCCCCTATATGGCGCCAAAATCAGGTGACCATAAATGGGGAAGTATGTTACCGCAACATCCTGAGAATACCAAAGAAAACCCAAAACGAAATCTGACAATCACCCAAAAAACCCAAGACAGGGAGGGAGGGAAGGGATCAGGAATATGACTGGAAGACCAGGACTCGGAGTAATGAATATTACCGGTGAGTAACCGCGCATTACCTACTCGTCCTGTCTTCCAGTCCCATTCCTTACAAGTGAACCCATACCCAAGCACATGGTCATTGCAAGAAAACAGACCCAAAAAATGTGATAAACAGGTCCATTTAATGAACAGAAAGCAGTACAAATTACAAACCATGTACAGCAGACAACACATGTGAGCCAAAGGCAGCCGAGGCCGCCATCCCCAAATGCAGCAATAATGGGAAACAAACGAATGGGGAGAAGCCCACGTGGCAGCATTACAAATGTTTTGCAAGGAGGCCCTTTTAAACATGGCCCAGGAGGAGAAAACGCCGCTGGTGGAATGACCCTGCACCGAAGACGGGAGAGGACAGCGTGTCGCCTCGTATGCCGAAACCACAGCACCCTTGACCCAACGAGTCAAGGTGGACAAAGACGGACGAAGACCCCGCCCAGATATTCCATAGGTGACAAACAATAAACCAACCTTACGGAAACCAGAGGTCCGATCCAAGTAAATGCGAAGAGCCCTCAGCACATCCAAAGAATGGAGGACCAACTCCTCCGGGTACACAGGATCCGGGAAGAAAACAGGGAGAACAATATCCTCCTGACAGTGGAAAGAGGGCAACACCTTGGGCAGAAAAAAATGACTGGGACGTAGAAGAACCTTGTTCGCGCAAAAACACAAAAAAGGAGGCGAAGCCATCAAGACACCAATCTCACCGCCCCTCCGCCCCGAAGTAATGGCCACCAGGAAAAGAACCTTGTCAGAAAGGAATTTGAGGTCCACCGAGACCAAAGGCTCGAAGGGGGGACTCATCAAGGCCTGGAGAACAAGGGTAGGATCTCAGGCAGGCACTGGAGAGTGAGACACAGGACGCTAAATCAGAAAGCTCCTCAAAAGGCGAGCCCCCAAAGGGGCGACAGAAGACACAGAGGAACCCCGAAAAGCAAGAATGGCAGCCCAATCTGCACGTAGGGATGAAACAGCGAGCCCCAAGATGAACCCATCCTGCAAGAAATCCAACAGCCTCACGGGAGAAAGAAGAGAGACCCTTCCCAAGACACCAGGAAGAGAAATTCTTTCAATGACAGTCATAGGACCTCAAGCTGGAAGGGCGCCAAGACAACTGGAGGCACTGGGCAACCTCAACCGAGCAACCCTGACCAAACAAACTCAACATTTCAAGTGCCAAACCCCCAGCTGGAGGCGGCGCAGGGAGGCAATCCTGAGAAGAGGAGCCCGCAGAGGGGAGGGACACTGGGGAAACCTCCAATTGGGGCACACAGACAAGGTCAGAAGCAGGGGAAACCAAGATTGACGAGACCATTCCGGCACCACCAGAAGAACCTCCGCACGGTCCAACCGAATCTTCCAGAGGACCAGCGGAATCAGAACAAAGAGAGGGAAGGCAAACAGAAGTCCCAGTGACCAAGGGAGGGAGAAAGCGTTGATCACCCATGCCAGACCGGAGGGCATGAGGCTGCAAAACCGAGGAAGGAGTGCAGACTCCTCCGAGGCAAAAAGATCCAACCACGGACGGCGGAACCGGGGGACAATCAGATCGAACAGATCCGGGGACAGACACATAGTCACTGAGGAGGGGAACACCCTGCTCAAAGCGTCCAAAGGACCATTCTCCTTCCCCGGAAGATAGACCGTCATCAGAGACAAGAGGTTCTGCTCCGCCCACAGACCGATCGCCCAGGAATGGAGAAATAGAGACCGGCACATGCCCCCTTGACGGTGACATAAGACTGAACAACTTGGATGTCGGTCTGCACTGAGACGGCACAGACAAAAAGGAGAGGAGCAAACCACTGAAGAGCCAACCAGACCGCCCTCAACTCCTTCCAGTTCGAGGACTGGATGACTCGAAACGGGGCCACCGACCTTGAGCCTTGGAGGCACCCAACACAGCCCCCCAACCCACCGCACTAGCATCCGTGGACAACACAACCACATGCAGAGGAGGAAGAAGATCGACCCCCCGGCAGAGAGACTGAGGGGACAACCACCACTGGAGATCCAACCGAATCCAAGGATAGATGGGAATCAGGGCCTCTTAGTCCAGGGAAGCAGGATCCCAATGTGACAGGACATGATTCAAGAAGGGATACAAATGCAGCCTGGCCCAAGGGAAGAGATGCAATGTGGACGCCATCTCCCCTTGTCTACTCGACCAGAGACAGGCGAACAGCTGAGACTGGGACAGTACCCATGAAAGGTGATGAAACAAAGTCAATTGGCGCTCTTGGGAGAGGAACACCATCCCAAAATCCATGCGGAAGAGAGCCCCCAGGAACTTCAGCGTCTGGGAGGGCACCAGGGAGGACTTTCGGTGATTGATGAGAAACCCAAAGGACCCCAGCAGATGACACACCTGGTCCATGTCCGACAGAGCCTGAGAAGAAGAAGGAGAAACAATCAACCAATCATCGAGAAAGGGAAAAACGTGCAGACCACTGGAATGAAGAATACCCACTAGAGGGGCCAAGAGCTTCGTGAAAACCCTTGGCGCCGATGAAAGGCGGAGTGGCAGCACCCTGAATTGGAAGTGCCGGGAACCCACAGCAAACCGGAGAAAATTCTGATCCTCCGCACAGATCGGGACGTGCAGATATGCATCCATCAGATCCAGAGATGCCAGGAAGCTCCCAGTAAGCACCAGATGCAGGATGGACAACAGAGTCACCATTTTAAATGGACGACGAGGGATGAAGCGATTGCCACGTTTCAGATCCAAGACAGGACGCAGATCCGAAGTATCCTTCTTGGAGACCAGAAAGAGGATGAAATAACAACCCTCGCCCCTTTCCAGGGCAGGAACCTCCGCTATAGCCCCCTTCTCCAACAGCAAGGCCGCACGAGGTATTAAGATAGAAACAGAGTGATGTAGTGAGATAGTGAGGTAATGAAAGAGAGAGTGTAAGTGACTTTGTGTATTTGAGAGTGATGTTGTGAGATAGAGTGAATTAGTAATTTCATTCTATCCTGCTTTGTATCATCCACAGTTCCATGCCATACCGCCCTCTCTTTACCCAGGTAAGTACTTGCTTGTGCAGCTGCCCCTATTCAAACACTCTATGAATCACTCCATACTTTTTCAACCTACCCCTCCCTTAAACCTCACGCCCTACACCAACTTGATCCCACATAGAACAAACTATAATAAACACTAACAACTATGCACCAGAAGGGGGCCTAAGAAACCCATGCAAGAAGAGATTGTCAGGTGCATTAAGATCTGCAAAGATTCTGCATATAGCGTGGCTAATTAAGTGACAATCCAGAAAGCTCTTTGGGGTCTCACAAGGGACCAGATAGGGCTATATAAATACCAATACAATACCAGCCTGTAAAGAGGTATCACCTGCGCAACACAGCACGACCCAGATAGTGCTGCTGCTTTCAAATGAACAAGCAAATCAGTGTGTGATCAGAGGCAGACGTTTCTTGTATGCCCTGTTTGTAGGATGTAAGAATCAAGTAAAACTCTGATGGTTAATGTATTTGCTATGTACTAAACCTGGAGGTTACAGGTTTTAAACCACAGTACGCTTACTCAGTCTCTCATCCATCAGACACTGCTAAAATTGATATTCAATACTTAGAATCGCAATGATAGATATTAAGAGCCTCAATATAACCATTTTAATTGGCAATGTTGATAATCCGCATATCACTATGGTCCATAAGAGATTTGCACAGCTCCTCAAAACATCCAAGAAACCTGAGACTCTTAAATGCAAGACGCTGCCGTAAGAGGCCAGTGATTTTCGCATGTGCACATTCATGCATTTTACGGCTTATTTTCCTGACTTAACCATAGAATCTCTTATGCCAACACTCACCTGGTGTGGAATTATTTATGTTTAACATGTGCTTCCTTATATTCTCCTTCTCACCCTGGGAGCTCCAAACGCTTCTGCATAGCAGTTGCTGGAGGTCGAGGACCATTCGGAACGTGGGTTCAATAATGTTCATACAATAAACAAAGACATGCAATTTGTTTAACTCCTTACTAGACAAGGCGGTGTAGGTAGAGGCAGGTGAAGGAAGAGATACTTAGGAGAATGAGAGGACGATGAAACGCAATCATCAATGGGGCAATCACAAATTACGAAAACTAGAGGAAGGCACGAGAGGCCTAGCAAGAAAAAAAATAGTGAATAGAGCTTTAAAACCCATCAAGTGGCTTCAAGCGCTTTAACATTTTTTTCAACACCAAAAATAATCTTGATGGCCAGCACACGGAGGGAGCAAAAGTGAGGCCGATTAGATATAGGAATAAGGACTACACCTCAGGGAGGGCGATTAAATATAGGAATGACTACACCTTCTACCCTTGAGTATGCCAGTTATGTAGACAAGTTGCATCAGCGACCTGGTGAATGCTGCAATCCAACTGGTGTGGGGAAGCGTACTTACTACAAGTTAAATAGAACACTGCAGCGCAAGAACGCCGTAACTAACATGAGTTGCATATAAACGACGATATTGTTATAATACAAAAACGAGGACATTTATACCGTAAAAAACACAAGGTTAACATCCTCGTAAATAAACGTACTTAAAACACGAGAAAATGTAAAACTCTCCATCCATTGGACACGGGTCTGGGAAGATATTGACGAACCCCTCTTATCACCACTAGCCCCAGTAACACACAAACAATGGCAATGCAATAAAACGACAATCCTCCTCCTCATCCGAGAACCCGTGCTCAAAACATATCAGGGTAAGAAAAACATTGCGTTAGCTGTCCCACAGATTTAAGTTAAATAAAATACAGGACGGTGCAGAAAAGGGGAACACTATGGTGCAGCAAACACTGTTCTGTAGGCGCACCGAGCGCTTCCACCATTTTAGGTATGTGTCGCCTGCCGTGAACTAACAAACCGACCGTCGGCCCCAAGGTGCCAGGACTTGTGGTGCAGAAGTCACAAAGCTCCGCCCTTCCTCCTGCCCACGGATCACCACCAACCGCCGGCCGGGAGCCGTCGGAAGTGTCTCGCTTTGACCAATCACAACCTTTGGCGCCGCCGGAGGGAGGCGGGCTCCGTGCCTTCATTTTGTTTTGAGGGTAAAAAAAGAAACCTAAAAAAAAACAAGCCACACAAACAAGCTTAACAAAAAAAACCATTGCTGTATTTTGAACACTCCAACCTTCCCAGGGGAAGAAGTTAATACATTTAATGTACACTGCCTTCGTTTCATACCACTCGGAGCTACATGAGCGGGAGGGGCGGGAGGGAGGACAGCGGGAGCCACGAACAGCGGGAGGGGGCGGGAGGGGGGACAGCGGGAGCCACGAACAGCGGGAGGGGGCGGGAGGGGGGACAGCGGGAGCCACGAACAGCGGGAGGGGGCAGGAGGGGGGACAGCGGGAGCCACGAACAGCAGGAGGGGGGACAGCGGGAGCCACGAACAGCAGGAGGGGGCGGGAGCCACGAACAGCGAGACCATCCTCATGGGAAGACAAACCAAATAATGGCGGACGGAAGGTTCCAAATTTTTCGGATTGGGGGCGTGTTCGGTGTTCTCAGAATGGGCGTGGCCTAAAAGTGGAAAGAAGAACACCGAACACACCTCCAAATCCGAAAAGGATAGAGCCTATTCGGAGGGACAGCTCTCTCTTCCAATGGCTGGCCTCCGTTTAGGAAGCCAGCCAATGGGAGAGAGGCAAAAACAGAGGCGGGACAAATCGTACTAATCCAGAGAACAGGCACGGGTGCCAGGAAAAAAGAACCCCATTAAATGCAATGGAAGTCCTGAGGGCCTGAGCCGAAGCGAGATCAGAAAAAAAGAGGCGGGCGCTAGAAACGGCAGCCGTCCGCCTCAAAATAGCCCCAGGCAGCCCGAAACAAGATGGACCACAAGCGCTGCTAGAAATCACCGCCGCAAACCCCTGCCCGCTAAAGCAGGGTGCTGCAGGCTCGGCAAAACCAAAAACGACCGCTAAAGCAGGCCGGAAGCAGGTGAGCGCAAACAGTGAAGGCAGCCGCTAAAGCGAACCGCGACAATACAGAGGAACAGGCAGCATATGGGGGAAAAGAAATTAATATACAAAAAGGGTGGCCGCTACAGCAGGCCGCCGAACAGAAATAAAAAAGGGAAGGGAAAACTCGCCCCATCCGCTCAGCGAGGCACAAAGACACTGCGTGCAGAAAAAAAATAACAGGATGGTGCGGTAACGCACTTCCTCCTTTATGGTCACCTGATGGTGGCGCCATATTGGGGGAAGTGCGAAAAGCTCAGCTAGGTGGTAGGTTTCTGTGGAGCAGCCTAGCTGCTCACTTGTAAGGAATGGGGCGGGAAGACAGTACTGAGCGGAGAGTGTTTCTCAAGGTCTTGTTCTAACCTCGCTCCTCCCTCTTTCTCTTGGTATCGGCCTCTCCGTTTCTTCCCTGGCCGCTCTGCTTCCACGATTCTCTGAGTAGTGGGACTGTGCAGCGCCTTGAAGACCGCGGAGGCACAAACCGAATAAGCCGCAGTTCGGGAAGCACTGGCCACTGCAGCTTCCGGAGGCTCCGGGGTCCGGAGCACACATAACGCAGGAGCTAGTTCCCTTAAGCCTGTGATGCCTGTCCGGTGAACACAGGCCTTTTTAAAACCTTGAAGCATGCGCTAAGCAGGGAGCACAGCCGCTGCAGTTCCCCTGACGCTGCTTTAAGCAAGGAGCACAAGCCCTGGACAGCTCATTGAGGACCTACCTGCCCATAAAACATATGCTGCTGCAGTTCCTTGAAGTTCTCGGGGGCTAGAGCGCCCAGGCCCCTTAAACCTCGCGCCAACCATAAAGCACAAGCCGCTGAAGCTCCTTGAAGCTCTTGCTTCCTAGGGAGCGCACACCACACAGCTTCTTATAACCCATGCAGCAAAAGAGCATAGGCTGCTGTGGCTCTTTGAAGATTGTGCTGCCTAGAGAGCACAGTCAGCGCAGCTCGCTCAAGCGCATGCCGACTTCAGAGCTCAGGTTCTTGAAGGCCGCGCACCTGCATGAGGCCAGGCAGAGAACACAGGCAGCTGCAACTAATTGAAACCAATGCTGCCAACAAATAACCCTCCGCGGTCAGGCCGCTGAAGCCAGGAGTGCAACCAGCATGTGCAATGCATTAGGTCTCGCATTTGCAAGAGTTTGAGCTATTGGCATTGTAAAGGACAATGCCTTTTATTTATGTCTTTTGAAAACCTGCAAGCAGTGCGTAAACACGCACTTAAAAACATAAATGAAATGCATCATCATTTACAGTGCCAATAGCTTAACCTCTCGGAAATGCGAGACCTATTGCATTGCAGATGCTTGTTTATGTTGCTTCCAGGTTGATAGAAAAGTGCATGGAAATATGCCCACCTGGCCAGCAAAATTGCACAGCACCAATCAAAATAATCCTGCACCAGGAAAAACTGGCCAGTTAACTGCCTAGTGCCAGGAAAATTGACCAGCACCAGGCAACATTTGCCTGATATTGAAGCAAAATAATTTGTCACTGGTAAAAGGTGTTTCATCTGGCCTTTAATCTTCTGACAGAGAGCCTTCAGAAGACTCACACTATGTACACAATGGGGGAATCCCCTTTGATACATCTGTTATTTTTCTTAAATAGTCGACTCCACATCAAATCCATGTCAAATATTTGGCAAGATACTTATAGGCAAGCATTTTTTTCAATTTGTATTTGTTTTTTTACCAGAATCCTTTATAACGAGCATTTCCAAACGTGTAAACATATTTATAGTTTGCTTGACACCGGGGATAGCCTGCATGCTGCCCCATTCTGTGGGTAACATCTTAGCACGGAGTTTGATGATCAGGGGACGGGAGCACAGGGGTGGAGATGTGGTAAACAGGCCTGCACAAGGAATGCGCTGTGCAGCTCCTGTGTTGATCTGCACAGAACTGCCATGTGACTGCTCCAGCAGGTTTTAAACCATATTCGACTGATATGAAACTGATTTTGAGGTACTAACCTGACACTTGCCTGGTTACTTCTGTGCACCCATGTATCTGATCATTTTGACGAGGCGCTTCAAAACAAACTCAGTGGCACAAAGCAAAATGTTGCCCGCTTATATTCTCTTGGACTCGGCCGTCTGAAGGGCTCGTGCCCACTGCGCAGCAGGAACTGAGGGGGCGGTTGTGACAAAATATATATGAATATCCATATAAATTCATTTGCATGTACTTCCAAAGAGTTCATGAGTATATAAGATCACATTAACATGAGGCCTGGAGCTCAAAATGGCTTCCTATCTGACCTTGACTGGACAAGCTTCAACAAGCTATTCTGTACACCCTTACAGGTCACCTTGCTTGTCTTGACTATATGATATGCACATGTTACACAGTGCAGAGCCTGCCTTTCTGGACTGCCCATATCTGGCTGTTTTGCATGGTGCAGACATTGCACATCCATGTCAGCCATATTTGGCTTAGTGCCTTATTCTAGTTCAGCTGAAATGGCACTTCACACAGTATATAAGACCTAGAAACTTGTCACTCTGGGAAGAAGCGGTCTGAGAGCCCCTAAGGTGGCAGATCTAACTTCTTCCTTGCTAATTAGCAATGATGCATGCTTTTGGTACCAATAAATAAACTTCCCTCTGTTTCTGAGCAACCTGCTATGTCTGGTGAGTTTCATTCATGATATGCTCCTGGGAGGGTGCCAGTATTTCCCCATCAGAATGGTGTCAAAAAGTGGGACATATTGGAGGACTGTGATGTCACCAGTTGATAAGTGAGATGTAAGTTAAATAACTAACTTGCCTTGCTGTAAGTGACCTTTCAGTCTTTCAAATATGTATTTAACTCATAGTATTAATAAAAGGGACATTGACTGGCATTTAAAATAGACAGGTGACTGTAGAGAATGTTTTTTAAAACAAAATATTCTCTGTATCAATAAACTAATTGATATGTGTATATACTGCAGGAGACCCTGGGTTAGAGAATAATTTATGTGTACCTACACATATAAGAAGTAGTGAAGCAGGTGACTGATAAGTAACTAAGTTACTTTATGTCAATAAATATTGGCAAATGGCTAGACTCTTTGGGAGTTTTATAAAATCCATTTCAGGAGATCCTATGCTAGGAGGGGTATTGATTTTACCCACAAAAAGAAAATTTCCCAGAATATAGTGAGTGGAGCTTCTGATTTGCTGGTTGCACCGGAGCACAGGGAATAATTTTGAAATATGCATAGTTATGTCATGGATAAATAACTGCATTTGAATAGGTTATTGATCTTCAGTACTGAATATCTAAGTTTCATGAATTATAAAAAAAAAAAAAAAAAAAAATTAGGCGCATTAGTGCTTGAGAGAGGGAAATTGCCCTAACATTGTTTTCTTTGCAGGAGACATTTTGAATTTATCTTTCAGGGTACGCGCACATTGTAAGTACAAAGCAGACATCACAAGACCGGATCTCAGATGAAAATAATGGTAAGCGCACTAGAAAGCTGTTTAAAAAACAGTCCGGAGAGAAAAATTCAAATGAAGGTAAGAATATGAACTAAAGTAATATGGACAGTGATGCAAGTACAAAGTAGGGTTGGAATGCCCTTTTGAGTCTGTGCAAACCTACTGACTTGCGTGTTTAAGAGTTTGAACCAATTCTTCTAAAATATTCTCATAATGAGAGGGGTTGGAAATGTACTCTTGACAGTGGCAGACATAAAAGTTCTTCCAGTGTTAGGAAAAAGTGGTTGGAGGAAAAGTGAACTTGGAAACATTTAGATTTTCACATGAGCAAATCTACACATGCAGAGTTGCTCATGGAAAAATTCAGTTCACAAATATTTTCTAGGAGTACTATTTCTTGGCCTATATATGCAAGGATATGCACTTTTTGAGACTTTGTTTAATAAGTGGGCTTTTAATTAGGACTGGCGTTAGCCATGACTTTTGTGTATATAAAAATTATGCCTGTCACTCTCTCTCTAAGCTGGCATCACTGTGAGTGACTGTATTCTGCTCTTGCACAAGGAGCATATTGACCCACAAAGTAGTTTTGTACAGTACACAGAATTCCTGTTGCAATGAGTACTTTTTGAGACCAAAAAAAAACGATTTTTGATTTTACCAATGCTTGTTAGAATAGTGAAGGCACAGCAGCTTCAACACTGATATGGGTTTAGAAAAACAATGCCTAGAAGAAGGCATGCATTGAAAATAAATAAAAAGACGGAGCATTTTACATAGCCTCACTGGAACTACCATCGGTGGTGCAGTCAGAATCTGAGGCTTCTTGGCAGCTGTTAACCCAGGACGTGTCAAAAGGGCAGAAAAGGTCAGCAGAAATAGATTTGTAGGAGTGCGGGCGAATGGTTTGGTAGAGACGGACCTGGTTACCTCAGTGTGTATTTAAAATACATTTTTACATGATAAATGTAAATGACTGTTCCTAGTAAAATGCACTACATAGAAAAAGTAGGCCTCACAGAGATAAATATTAAAAGGCATTCACATTAATGGGTGGCTGCTCAGGATGGCTGCTCAGAGGATGAGCTGCTGTAAAATAAAAAATGCTAATAGATTTAGACTGGTTTGGAATATTTAGCACTGTTGAAAAATATTCTGTGCAAAGTATATCAAAGTATATATATACAGATTTTGAATGTGCACATTAAAATGTATCTACAACTGGTAAAACTATGTTGTTGCACCACATGAAAAGTGTGGATATAAATTTTTCTAATAACACCAATATTACTGTCTCTTAGTGACAAACTTAAAATGTAGTATGGCCTAATGGCTGCAGTGTAAAATACAAAGGCTTTCAAAAGAAATGCAGAGAAGCTCTAGAGACCTGCATTTATGCAATCTTTTGCTTTCATGCACAAGAATACTGGTAGAAAATTATGGCATTCTCAAAACTGGGATGTTTTAAGCCACTTTTTGGGGTGCTGGAGGGGCGTAGTGCTAAAGAATAAAATAAATAATAAAGATCCTACCTTAAAAGAAAGATATATGGGCGTGCTGGCGCGGAGCAGCAATATTTTTCAGCCATGCTTCTCGAGAGATACTTTCAAATGTGATCGTACCTTTTAAAATATCACCACAGAGGCACGGACCTTCGTCTTGCTTCTGGAGAACTTCCTTCAACAAATAACACACATAGGGAACGCCTTGGAAGAACAGCTGCTAATAGGTTAGAAGGTCGAGGTCCACATTTAGAAGCCTAAAAGGGCTCAAGAGCAAGGGGAGTCTTTGACATTTTGACCTCTTAAATTTTTGAAAGAGGAGATGGAAAGCAGGGAGAGAATGAGAAGGTTACGTACTTTGTTTTTGGCCAAAACAAGAACTATATGCACTCATGCTAAGGGAAATGCAGCAAAAATGTGGTTGCTCTCTCCTTTTCTCAATCTCTTTTGAGCCTGTCTAAACTGTCTATGAAATAGCCATGAGACATTTAATTGGCTATTCAGTAATACGGTTTTAAAAAGTGTTAGCATTAATAAAATGAATATATATGCTATGTTACTGCCCATCCTGTCTGATGTTTTAATGAGAGGATAAGTAGTCTACATTGCTTTATTAGCTAGTCTGTGTAAATAAGCTGATTGTGCTTATTAGAGCTGATGTTGCATAGTTTGGATCTTGAAGAAAATGTACCCACTAGAATGCCTGTAGAATTAGTAGTTTGGAATTTTCCTCCTGTAGGTGCTTTTATTAAAAGAAATAACTTCAGAAGTGTCTGTAATCCTGTACAAGTAATGTAAAGTTTGTCCATGCAGGGAGTTTTGAGCATTTTGTATCTGAGGTTAAGCAACTGTGACAGTTTGTGATTTCTACATTACATTATGAAAGCTTGTAATGTTGAAGAGTAGTTTAAACAACTTAAATTCCTTTATATTAATTAAATATACTGATTCTACCATTGTAAGGTACAACACTACAGGTAAATGTACATTTTGCTCTAATGATGTCTAAATATATAATGTGCTGAGGGAAATTAGGGTCCAAATTAATTCTCAATGCATGGTAATAATATTAGGGATATCACATTAGCCTTCCTGGAACCACATTGGACACCAAAGATCTGTTTAGGTACCATTAGCTAAAGGATAAATTACATTGTTTTAGGAGCAGATGGGGATATAACTGTTTTTTGAGAAATAATACATTTGCAGGAAATATACAGGGTGGGCTTATTCCACTGAATAACATTATCAAGGGGTGCAGCGTAGATACCAGAGAGTAGATAAGAGTATGGTATCAGTTTATTGTTGCACAGTGTATCAGGATGAAGATATCAGACATGCCCAAGGAGAATATCATGGTTCCACTAAAGTGGAAGGTGTTTTCACTAATGTGGGAGATAAAGGGATACATTTCACAACTTTAATATAAATAAATATAATTTAACAACAGTATATATATATATTTTTTAATAAATGGAATTTATTCACAAATGCCTAATGATAGGTTAGAACAGGGCAAGTACTGCTTACAGCTTCAGTAAGGATTCTCTGTTGTATACAACCTCTGTAGAGCACGTATGGATGTGTTGAGAGATGATGAATGATGCTGTTAGACTGCAGTTTGTTACATATGAAAAGGAAATGGATGGATGTACACATAACTAACAAGAAGTTTATAGATATAGGGAACGGAGAGGTTTTGGATAAATGTATTTATTATAAAGTTTTATATAGCGCGAACTTGATACCGAAGGATAAAATGCCCTCACAACAAAGTGATATTAAAAAAAAAAAAAAAAAAAGAGAGGCTGGTGAAAAAATGCTGTCCCCCTAAAGAGATTACCTGTTGTGCCTGATACCAGTACAATATTATTATTTATACCTGTAGAGGCAGAGTATTTTTCTCTCCTCAGTGGGTTTTAGCATTAAAGTCCATCCACTGGGTGGAAAACTCTTTGCCATCATACTGAGATACGACATCCACTATGTTCACTGTGAATCCCAATGTCAATGCGCAGGCAGTAAAGAGAGACTTGGGCCACCTATGCCTGGAAGGCGGTAGATTGTCTTGCAGTAAGCTGATAAGCTCCTTGTGACATCTCCATCACTTGAGGCCTGTGAAAGACTGTGACAAAAGAGACTGTAGCTCTGCTGAACTACCTCCAGGAGAGAAGAGAAGACTCATTGTCAAAATGCCAGTGCTGCCAAAAAAAGAGATGACTTACCTGGGTTTTGTGATATTCCAAGGTACCCGCAGCATATCACCTGACAGAATTAAGGGCATTCAGCTCCTGCCCACCAAGAAAGGAATGATGTCCTTCCTGGGGATAATGAACTGCTGCCATCAATGGGTCCATAAATGCAGATGCTATGACTAATGAACTTGCAAACTGTTTCAAGAAATTGAAAGAGACATTGTGTACTGCACCTTCATGGGGACTGCTGGTCTGCCTGAATACAAACTGCCTTTCCATCTCTGTTTCAGAGCAAAATAACATTGCAAAAGAAGTGATGCTGCCAATGGTGTGCTGACACAGCTGGAAAAGAAAGGCCTGTGGGACACAACTATGTGACTTTGCTTTCTGCAGTGACTAGGGGTCAGCAGCTGTGATGGTGGAGAGGATGGCCCTCATTGTGTTGGACTATACCTGTATTGTCTAAGTGCCATATTTGGTGCAGTTGTTGCTGTCTGGATCGACACAACATTTTTCTGCTAGCAGGCACACAGGTTATAATGGCACCATGTAAGATTCCCACCTGTTAATTTGTCAAAAGTATTACCTACAATAGGTTATGCTGATGAGATCCACTCTCTTAGGAAAAGATATGACCCCTAAGTAAGTTGGTGTTGAGATTGTAGGAAACGGCACCCCGCCAAGATTAGACACCATTAAAAAAGGTAGACTAGAGGAGTGGTACACTGATGGTTCCTCCTGCAGACTGATAGACACTGATTACAGAGCAGGGTATGCTATAGCAATAGCTGAAGTGAAGCTCTCCAACTTGGAACATCTACCCAATAAGATGAGCTGTATGCTGTGACAAAAGCATGAATACTAGTCAAAGGGAAAAAATGTTAACATTTAAACTGACTCACATTATGCTTTGCAGTTCTTATTTGTGGCCAGCTGTGGAAGTATCACAGATTCATAACAGAAATAGGGCACCTTATTAAAAATGGTCCTTTATTAAGGATCTTGTTAAAAGCAATACTATTGTACACTAGGATAGCGGTAATAAAATATGAAGACTACATAGGAGCTAATACTACGTTAGCCAAATATGATGCCATTGCTGACACAGCATTAAATGAAAATATGTTACAGCCAGTGCAGATGGGACTAATGAATAAAGCATTCCAAAAATACAGCTCATTCAGAGACAATTGTAGTAAGCTAATGTAAAGGAAGAACAATGGTCTCCAACAACAGATGAACATAGAGGGAGGATTGATGATGGATGTGAGCTGAATAATGAAGAGAGTATGGGCCTACCAGGATGAGATAGATGCCTGTGTCCCCACGCAGTATGTTCCTTTCCCTTACAAGACTGGAGCAGGGACCCTCTGATATTGCACAAGGGAGGATGAATGCGCAGATGCATGTTGCTTCCCAGTGAAAGGGAACTTCTGATATTACACAAGGGAGGAGGAATACGCAGATGCATGTTGCTTCCCAGTGAACAGAGTTAAATATTTGCTGGTGTGGGTGGATATGTTTTCAAAATGAATGGAGGTGTATCCAACAGGGAAGAATAATGCAGCAACTGGGGCGCAGCACCTCAGTAAAGCCATCTCTCCAAGGCTAGGGACCCACCAGGACATAAATAGCGATAAAAAGGAAATCACTTAGTGACTACATTTATGCTGAAGAGGTTGGTTTTGGGAATAAAGTATAACATGCATACCCCATACCACCCTCCAACTTGAGGCCAGGAGGAGTAAATGAACTCCAAAATAAAAATAAAAATACAAAAATAAGTTATTAGTAAAAGCAACTGATGGAACATTCCTGAAAGGGCCTGGTGCTCTGAATTTAGGATTGCCTGCAATGTGGCAAAGACTTCTAAGGTGATTATGGATTCCTTAGTCATTGCGAGAAAAATAAAAGCTGTTTCTTTTAGTTTTAGGTGGACTGGACCACAGACGGTGAACTAACGCCATGAATGGATTGAGGGGAGAAGACGCAAGGCAGCGCCTCAACGCCTGAGAGGACGGTACCAGAAAGAGATGACCATCTGTCACCAGAGGACCTGAGCAACACAGCAGTCAAGAAGAGGACAGACCAGACCATTTCCACGATCCATGAGGGCCCATCATAAAGTGGGGCCCATCATAAAGTGTCAGAGGGACACAACATCTACATCTATTGATGCTGCTGTGTGAAGTACACATGATGGTCTGCACCTGCAGAAAAATAGACTGAAGAGGACAACGCAGGGCAGGTCCGTGACACTGCCCGTGAACAAGACGACTGCGGACCAGGAGGAAAAGCAGATGACCGCTTACTGCGTGCCTTTAAATTACTGACACTTGCAAAAGACCGCTTACTGCGTGCCTTTAAAGTACTGACACTTGCAAAAGGTGCCCAGGAACTGAGTTAGAAGTGTCACTGTAGCACTATGCATTGCACAGAGACAATATTTGTTGGACACTTACTGCTGGTATCACAACAGCCTGCTGATATAATATTGATATCATCAAGATGTATCAATGTGACAATATATGCATTTTATGCAAAGACTGTGTAATGCCATCCAAAGATATGTAACTAATGTTTCCTACATATATAGACATATATATATATTTTGGTGTTACATTAATGTTGGATAGGTATATCCAAAAGGGGGGATTGTGACAAAATATATATGAATATCCATATAAATTCATTTGCATGTACTTCCAAAGAGTTCATGAGTATATAAGATCACATTAACATGAGGCCTGGAGCTCAAAATGGCTTCCTATCTGACCTTGACTGGACAAGCTTCAACAAGCTATTCTGTACACCCTTACAGGTCACCTTGCTTGTCTTGACTATATGATATGCACATGTTACACAGTGCAGAGCCTGCCTTTCTGGACTGCCCATATCTGGCTGTTTTGCATGGTGCAGACATTGCACATCCATGTCAGCCATATTTGGCTTAGTGCCTTATTCTAGTTCAGCTGAAATGGCACTTCACACAGTATATAAGACCTAGAAACTTGTCACTCTGGGAAGAAGCGGTCTGAGAGCCCCTAAGGTGGCAGATCTAACTTCTTCCTTGCTAATTAGCAATGATGCATGCTTTTGGTACCAATAAATAAACTTCCCTCTGTTTCTGAGCAACCTGCTATGTCTGGTGAGTTTCATTCATGATATGCTCCTGGGAGGGTGCCAGTATTTCCCCATCAGCGGTGTTACCTCTGAAAACTGCTGCACAGAAGTGTACAAACCATAAAACCGCACATCACCAACACGCACATTAATAAACCTGTACAAATAACGCAGCAGTATTTAAAAACGTAATGAAGACCATGAAATATCCGGTGACAAAAAGGCGACATAGCCGTTGGAAGTGAAGGCCAGCTATTGGGGTGCATAAAAAGGCGCTATTAGCAGAAAGGGGGAAACTTGAGCAAAGAACCGTAAACAGTCAGGTGGTAGCGAAAAAAATAGGCACTGACTAAGCTAAAGACCACGTAGGGACCATGGGGTCCCCAATCTATATAGTCTCTCTTTTCACAAAGCACCCCCGGCCTCTCAGTGTGCGTCCAACAAGCTGCTTTCGCCCCCTCTTCCCACGGGGGCCATTTCGCCCCCGAGTCTGGATCCTATGACATCTGTGTGCGTTTGGGCTGGCAGACGCGGTGCCAGCGGCGTCTGCCAGCCCCCTCAAAGGTTATCGGAAGGCCCGTGTGGCCCAGGGGCATCCTTCCTAAGAGGCCCATTTCCCGCCAGTTGCTAATGGTCTCCAGTCCGCCATTAGCCTCAGAGCTCACCACGCTGATGTGATTTCAGAAGACAAATTGGTTACAGGAACCCCTGCAAGCATCTCCCCGGGGAACCCCACCAATTCCGGATGGAAGTGGCCAAGATAACATGTTCCTTTAGACTAGGACTTGGAATGCGCCCGCTTGGAGCTGGGGAAGGGAGCAGCGGTAAACGGACACCGGTGTATTCATGCTCACCACATAGAAATACATTCGACTGGTGCCCGAGCCCATGCCATGGATACTGACCAATTTGGGTGGAAACGGAAAATCCAACGATTCGCAGAGGAAGTGCTAAATCTAGAGGACAATCCAACAGTGACATTTCTCCCACCTTAGTGGTAGTATGGTGGAGGTAATTCAGCGGCTGCATTTTACGAAGTTAGCACTTTTTAGGTTTCGTCTAACAACTGCTTTAGCTGCCTCGACAGCCTCATGTTTTCCAAATATACAAGTAATATATATTAAAGGGGTGTTATAGTTATGGTTAACATTTTACACAGCAAAACCAAAGGGGATGATGGACGGAGTGTTAAACATTGCAAGCACTCACCCCCCGTCAAGTGACCTGTGTTTAATCCATCATCATTCTTTAGCTCACTCCGCCACCCCAGTTCAGACATGGCCATATGCAATTCAGTCTGGCCCTGTGCCTCATGGGAACAGTCCAGCCCGGACTGCCAAGCGATGCCTTCACTGGAACGGAAACAAGTATCCTGGGACCAGTTTCTGGCTAATCAGCCGTCATCAGCCAGGCTAGCTTGAATCCAGTGGCAAGGTGAGCAAAGGACCCATGATCCCAGGATGCTTGTTTCCGGTCCAGGGAAGACATGGCTTGGCAGTTCGGGCTGGACTGTTCCCATGAGGCACAGGGTCAGACTGATTTGCATATGGCCATGTCTGAACTGGGGTGGCGGAGTGAGCTAAAGAATAATGATGGATTAAACCCAGATCAGTTGACTGGGGGTGAGTGCTTGCAATGTTCAACACTCCGTCCATCATCCCCTTTGGTTTAGCTTTGTTCACCCTAAGTTGGCAGGGTATGCCCAGACGTGGGTCCCTAGCTCACTTTGCCACTGTATTCGAGCTAGACTACCCAGTTACCCAGAAACCGGTCCCAGGAAGCTTGTTTCCAGTTCAGGGAAGACCTGGCTTGGCAGTTCGGGCTGGAGTGTTCCCATGAGGCACAGGGTTAAGACTGATTTGCATATACCTGGGTCTGAACTGAGGTGGTGAAGAGAGCTAAAGAATGATGATGGATTCAACCCAGATCTGTGACTGGGGGTGAGTGTCAGAAAAGTTTCAGTACTCCGTCCATCATCTCCTTGTGTTAAATTTGATTTATAAACAACGAAGAAAGAGTGAAGCATAATCATCGCCTTCAAGTCTTTAATATAATTGAAAATTCTAATGGCGTTACCTAGAAAATGTTTCAGTGTGTCACCACTCTAAGAGGTCTTCCTTTAATAGGACTTTGAAAGTTAGAAGCACTTAGATGGTGCACTTTACAGACACTTGAAATGCGACACAAGCTTGGATTGTATTACACTAGGACCACCTGGCACATATCTGCCTCTACCCATCCACACCACAAAGTTTACTCAGAAACAGAGGGATGCCAGAAATTGCCCACATTACCAAAAGATCAATCCGTCTCTATTAGTGTTACAATTCCAAGACTCTTTTAGTCAATTTGTTTGACACATACTGATGGGACAACCACTTCCTGTCCATTCCACTTCCTAGGGAGAACATGGCCAATCATGGGAGTGCCTTCTCAGAAACCAGGCTTTGTGCCCATAGTTATACCCCAGATGCCAAACATTGGTGAGCTGTTACCCCTGCAAACTAGTCTAGAGTTCCCTTTTGCTGCTACAGCTGCATAGCTATGATGACCATCTCACTCCAGGTGATTATGGACACTTTCCACGTACAAATTATTGATTTCAATTCTGTTAGTCTAATGATTTCAATGGAAGCAAAACAACGCCGCCACACCGTGAATGCATTATGCTATCACACAAAAGTCTGGGGCAGGTCACACTGTCCATAAGAACCCTCTGGGAGGTGATCATCCAAGGCATATGTGGATCCTACCCTGCAACCTTACCACAGGGTTCCTATAAGTGGCTCCTCCCAGCCTAAATACCCTCTCCCATTGGGGATTAAAATGTGCCTCTTGGACACAGACACAGATTCTGGAAAGCTTCTTTGTGGCAAGCTGGCTGCGGCCCAATAAGCTGGCTGCATAGTCAAGGTGCACCAGTGCCAAAAATGAACAACATTTATTTTGGTAACACACAAATTGGTGGGAGAAGGAGGTAGAAAGGAGGAAATGCCACATGACATCAGGATGGGAGGAGTTAAAGTGGGCGGAGTTACGAGGAGGAATGTTGGCAATGCAGGGATTCTTACCAGTAACATTTAGATCACTGCTGTATGTCAGTATTTATGCTTTATTAGCGAATCTATGATTTCTTTTTGTTGCACAGTCTGCCCCCAAGGTAACTGATATGACAAATATGGTTGTAAAGGTGTTGTAGCACACTTTCTTAGTAAAAAATAACAGACTGATGTCTAATCTTTGGTCACAGATTCAAATCACAAATAACATAAACAACTATTGGGCCTGCTGCTGAGCATTTTTAGGGTACAAGCAGGGCCGGCTTTAGCGCTGGTGGCACCTGGTGCAACAATAATTTTTGGCGCCCCCACACCCCATGACCGCCTTCTCGGATTCTCTCACTAACACTGGGAAAAAGTGCCCCTCATCTCTCCAATCATAAGTTATTGCTAAACACCCCTCCGTCCTTTGAGGTCAGCACCCCGTCGACAGGTAAGCACCCAGTGCGGCCCCACCGGTCACACTGCCCTAAAGCCGGCTTTGAGTACAAGAAGCATAAAACAAGCCTGTGTTCTGTGTAAGACAGCTCAGTGGGTTAATGAGCCTGTTGCTGAGATCCTTGTGTTTAGTTGTCTGCTAATATTTCAAGGAACATGCAGACTGTATCTTTGCTTGCCTGGCTGAACCAATGAAAGAGGCTACCAGGTGCGCATATCCAGCTGGGCACCTTTCACCTCCTGTTAATGTTAATGTTAATGTTAATGTTAAGCCGTACTTTTTGAGCGCACGGCTACCCCAAGAGGGTGTCCCGGCGCTTTAGCAAAGAGGCCTGAAGAAACCATGAAACCAAAGGCAGACACGCTATAGTCACGATGATTACTTAATGAAGAGCAAAGTCTTCAACTCCTTCCTAAAAGCCAGAAGGTTATTCGCTTTCCGAAGAGAAAGTGGGAGCTCGTTCCACAAACAAGCTGCCACATGTTGGAAAGATCGGCCGCCCATCCGGGCCTTTTCACCTTCCACAACTTTTTGCCAGACAGGATACAACTTGGCCAAAGAACCTTACTGATCACCCTTTAAGTGGGACATCAGGAGATGGATGATCGCATGCAAGAGATTCACCCACTCCTGTTCACCGCAGGGTGGAGCTCTGCTGGGGGCACACTGCTCTGAAACTCAGCGCCAGCCCAGGAAGAGCTGTTTGACCCGAACTTCATCTGGCTCCAGCACTGGTATGTATTCAACCAGTGCCCGCCAGGGTGGGGTGACCAGAATTTGAATGCCAAAAACCGGTACATTTCCCAAACATAGAAGAAGGACTACAATTTTACTTCAACCCAGCGCACAGAATGACAGCGCACCATAGCAGAGAATTACAGAAGAGGCAGTAAGAACAGGCGCGCAACACCCATTGGGCTCATGTGGCTTCAGACACCCCCCCCACCGTAGTGTACGTTAGCCTTGGGCGGTGGGGGGGAGGGGGGGGGGGGGGGGGCGGGAGACAGCTTTGCGGGCTGGAGAGCATCAAATTGCAGCCGCACCAAAGTACTTAACAGGTCTTTAAAAGACTATTTACTTGTAAATTAGGCTTTTGTTGTGTGTTCACCCCTTCTTCCAGCCACTCTGTGGTGGAAGAATTAGCCCCCCCCCGAAATATTTTCCAGCCCCCCCCCCCCAAATTTGGCTCTAGTTGCTCGCCTGAGTAAGAACGTACATAAAAATGCAATTTTTAAAGCCAGTAGCATGCTTATTAATTACATTGCTTTCTTATAACAGCTGCTAACTATCCCTGCCTTGCAAAACATAAAAATACACCTCCCACCGTTTTCAGCCGACCCTCTCTAGAAACCGCGACATGAGCTTAATCTCCTGAAATCTGCCGGGACAGCTGGCGAAAAAAGGGACTGTCCGGGCAAATCCGTGACGCCAGGGAAGCCCATCGCCGGGCCTTCGCGGCAGGGAATGACCACAGAGGTCTCCGCCTGCAACTAATTTTGTGTCTTCAGATTGTTTGGTAGCATCTAACACAGCGGCCACTGTTCACTCTTCCAGTGTGTGCGCGCGCTTGTGTATATAAAGATACCAAGGAAGGAATGGTCATGTGCATGTGATGTATTTTAGTAGCTTTGCACAGCACGTTATAGGTCCACGACGGTCAGTGTGCTTTACGTAGATCACAAGCGTTTCACACATCAGACAGCCAGTACAAACACACTGCAAAAATGTACATTTGAATTATCTGTATATTGGGTAGTTTTTTGTACTTATTTTTCTTTACATAGCCTCCAATTTCTCAACTGTGTTTTTATTAGTACTGATTGTATTGTAAGTTATTGTAAGTGGAGCGTGGTATTTCCTACAGTTCCGCTTTACACTGGTAGAGGCCCGTCCAAGGTTAAGTAGAGTATACAGAGTTTTATCAGCCCCGCAGACCCTTTCGGTGGTGTATCATGATGGGGCTCCTCTTCAGAATATGATGAGGGGCCCGAGTCTCCCATATCCAACTGACAGATATTCATTGAAATTAGGCTGAATGCGCGGTTGAGGCCCCACTGAAGGATTGTAGAGGCCTGCGCCCCACACCTACACCCACTGATGCTACAAATACCAGTCGTGTAATAAAAGCATCCGCGGTGCAGGCGGGCCCCCAGCACCAGGGGCCCCTGTCCAGCACTGTGCATGGGCAGTGACCAAGAGCTCCTGACTGGGTCTGGTAGGTGGGGGGGCCCCTCCAATTACTTTGCAGGGGGGGCCCTCAAGTTTTGCTACAACGCTGACAAATACACAATCTTAAGGCACACACACCAATATTTATGAGCTGACGTGTGACATCTTAGATATTTTATTTATTTATAACGTTTTATATAGCGCTAGCTATAACCATGGGTTTCAGAGCGCTTTCCATATACAAAGGAAAAGAAAAATTGCTTAACATCGCAGGACATGACGATGCATAAAGATAAAAGCAAAGACATAATACTCATGTATACAGTGAGGGGAGAAATACGCAGATGGTTGAGAAAGTCAGATAACCACCACCCTTGAAGGTCAAGGTGAAGGGGGAGTCCATAATGTTATTGAAGCCTAGGTTGGCTGAGCTGTCAAAGAAACACTTCGAAAAGGACTTTCTTGGCATGCCACGTGCATTTTGCGCCACCAAGTGGTCATAACGAATATATACACAACTGATCAAAACTGATATCGAGCGACAAGACATATATTGTTAAATGAAAGAGGTGAAAGCTACGTACACCACCAGCTTGAATGCAATATCCTAGTTAACATTTTAGATACGATCGTGTGGGCACATGGTATTCGGCTGCTACAAACTAATTAACGAGCAGCCCTGAAAATTCCCCTCTCAAAGAAAGGAAGCTGAACTGAAAAAAATAAAGATAAACATCGGAGGCGGAAAACAACTCTAGTTACCAGTCGGGAACGCATTGTGGGCAGGGCCGGTCCTAGAACTTTTGGGGCCCCGGGCGAAAGGGAAGATGTGAGGCCCCTCTAATTTGCATGTAACATCACAAGAAGTGACCACAGAAAGTGACATTGCGGGACTATTGATCTTATTTGGCATCACTGAAGAGACCTAACGTGGATATCAGTAACAATGACAAAAAGATAAATATACAAATGAAATAAGTCCATATATTTTCAAACTGTATTAAATGGATTACATTTGTCACATTGGATGGAAAAGCTAGTTCCAGGTCTTAGAAAGATGGATGTTTTTTTCACTCAATGTTAACTGATCGTTTTTCAGATGAGTGCTTGATAGAAATTCCAGTTCTGTCTCATAAAGGGGGGAGATCCTGTTGAGGTAATGAGGGGCGGGATCATTCAAAATATAAAATTACACAAAAGCAAACCTCGCACATTTCAAAAGTCTCCCTTACCATTTTGTGTCATTATGCTGCCACCTTAGGATGACATTAATACTAAGTAATTTCTTTTAACGTAAATTTTCTCACCAGTATACCACACGCACATGCTAAGAGTCGTAGGACAATCTTTTTTGTGTGTGGGCTCTTTACTTGCCAGAATTATGTTGAGTGCAAAAACACAACACATATAATACAAAATTACAAGACACCATTGCGAACAAATTAAGATTGTACATAAATAAAAAAAGACCTAGAACAACCGAGACCACTACTAAATCACACATTGACTTGAAGGTATGCTGCAGATGTAAGTTTTTTTTTAAATCAACGTTTTTGATTTGGTGTTAGAGATGCAAGTGGCCGGCTTTAGCGCTGGTGGAGCCCTATGCAACAATGTTTGTTAGTGCCCCTAATTACTTCCTCTGCCACGGATTCCCTCACTACCACCCTTTAACAGTGCCCCTCGAGTCTCCATAACCACATTCTCACTGAGAGGCATTTAATTTGATTTACAGCGCTACTGATACCAGTGTAGGGTGTCAGAGAAATGTATATCACACACATTATACAGAGAAAATCTCTCATAAATGTCTAAATCCCTGTATAGGAAATGTTACATAAGACAAAGGACTACAAGGTGTAGGAGTCATCAGACAATCATGTTACTAGGCATTATAGTTTATTAGTGATTAGTCTGGATAAACACAAACTCTGAATTTAGAACGTAATACCATGGTTGGAGGTTCTCTTTAATAGCCAGAATTGAATTCTATCCCAATGAACCCTTTTTGCAACATTAAGATAACCAAAGACTGGGGAAAAAACATAATCCTCCAATTTATACCTTGAAGTTTGCATGCAGCTCTTAGATGACAGTTAATATCTCACTGTTCAATGTTAGGATTTTGACTTATTAACTGACTTATTTACAATATGTGCACTTTGTGATCTGCATGGTACATGTTCTTTGCAGCAGGCACATTAATCCTCTGCTCTACCTTTCCACGAGTCAAAACTTCCACTAGACTAAACTTCGATCTCTCTCAAGGAGGAACATTAATCACTGGAGTTATCATTACATTTGTATTGTTGCCGAAAATTGCTGGAGGCCAGGAAGGAGGCAGCAAGCGCTTTTAAAAACATAATATACTTTCAAAGATGACGCCCCCACCCGAAGTGAGCGCTCAGTGCGATGTCACTGGTCCCACCGCCCTAGGGCCTCCCTTCTCAAGGGTCCTGTGACCTCAATGACCGGGTCACTGACCATCTAGGGCATGGGAACTCACAAACTTTCTCGGGGGGGGGGAAGGGGGGGGGGGCAAATTTACAGTGTGGTTTTTGGCCAAGGGCCGCACCGGTGGGGGCGGGGTCAGAGGGGGAAAGCAAAAAAAAATTGTGACCATGAGGTTTCACACAGGTCCCTGCAGCAGATGCCTTTGTCCACTGAGCCACCAGACCAGCATACCCACATCTCTTTCTCTCTCTCCCCTCCTCTGTCTCCCTCCCTCTATCTCCCTCCCTCCCTGTCTCTCTCCCTCCTTGTCTCTCTCCCTCCTTGTCTCTCTCCCTACTTATCTCTCTCCTTCCCTCTGTCTCTCTCCTTCTGTCTCTCTCCCTCTGTCTCTCTCTTTGTCTGTCTCTCTCCGTCTGTCACCCTCCCTCTGTGACCCTGCCTCTGTCACCCTGCCTCTGTCACCCTGCCTCTGCCCCATCTTCTAAAAACAAAAGTAGCTCTTCACTGGCAAACTCTTTAAAGTGGCGCTAATGTGCTTTGGGTTTGAATAAAATCAATGTTGCCACTTTTTTCGACCCACACTGTCTTGCTTTAGTTATTTTTCAATTTTAACCTTTTATTTCTGTCCGTCCCGAGGGAGCACATTTAAAATGACAAATGTCAGAAAAAGACAACCTTTCCAGCAATCATGGTTTTTTTGGTGGGGGGACAAAGAAAGGAAAGAGGGAGTAATGGCTACAGGGCACAAGGAGGGGGGCCCCACACCTGGATCTTGCTCTAGTGCCTAGAGGCCCAGGGAAAGGGGGCCCCCTCCCCTGGGCCACCAAGCAGTAAAGAAGCATTTCGTAAAACACTACCGTGACAGTTCTACATACATTTTAAATGCACATTCCCATAAACAAAATAGGGCATACAAAAGTAAACACGAGCCAGTTGATCTGGCTGCTCCCTCCTCCCCTCACCCACATCTCCTTACCTGTGTCTGGCTGGTTCTGCTAACAAAGGGGGCCTTCTGTCACCTAGCAACAAAATGCAGAAAGGCAATGGCCGGTACTTAGCAGAGGTGTTGCCTCCCCCCTGACACTGTGAGCACACATAATTGCTGGCCCAGTTGCGGTGCAGTCCCTACTTTGTTTGTCCCTTCCCCCCCACCCCTGTGCACCCAGGAAGGCCATCACACCCTGACAGCAAGGCCAAGACACCTCGCATTTGTAATTTGATTGCGTGGGGCAGGGGGCCCTGGAGGTTAACTGTGAAAGCGTGCCCTTTCACAGTGAAGCAGGGAGCCCCCTGAGCGCGAGGCCCTGGGCAGCTGCCCACACTGCCCATGCCTAGCGCCGGCCCTGATTGTGGGGCATATGTACAAGCCCCTATCGCCACCACAATGTCACTTTCACCGATGTTGAAGTGGCAATAGGGGCTGCACCTTATGTAAAAGGCAGCCTTAACCCCTTCCATGCTGCTGACGGAACAGTTCCGTCATGCACGTCGGGTGAGCTGTGCGGATGACGGAACCGTCATGACTCCGCCCGCGCAAGGCGGAGTCAGCATGGGCGGGGAATTCGCGCCGCATGGAAGGGGTTAAGCCACTTAACGTGGCTTAATCTGCCTTGTACATAAGGCCCCCTTTCACGCTATGGTTAGCGTGAAAGGGGCATGCCGCGGGTGTTGTGGTGGGCATTTCACCGCAACACCCATTGTATTTGACGCTGTCCCCTATGTACAAGGGTGGCATAAATAGGAGGCAGCGCCAAAATTAAGACCAGGAAAATCCTGGTCTTAAGTTGGCGAAACGAGGAGAAATGCTTTATTTCTCCGCATTGCTTTTTCCATGTGTGCTGCCTTGTGCAGCACACATGGAAAAAGCAAAATGCATGGTTTGTTGATGTACAGGAAGGTGTCCCTTCCTGCACATAAACAAACCTTTAAAAAATGCCATTTTGTCACTTTCATGTGTGTTTCATGAAGCAGCACACATGAAAGTGACAGTATTGCATTTTAGGATTGTTTAAGTGCAGGAATGGACACCTTCCTACACATTTACAATCCTCCCCTGCACGTAGACACCCTTGCACTCTGGTGCAAGGGTGCCTGCGTTGGCGCTAAGATGCTAAACTTAGCGCCATCGCAGGGGGAAACGCAAGGCTGCACCATATTCTTGTAAATATTTATTTATTTATTTTAAAGGTTTTATATAGCGCTGGCTAGACCCGGAGGTATCAGAGCGCTTTACATGAGCATCAGATCATAGTTACAGTTAACATCGTTACAAAGGTTACACAGTTATTAGAGCATGGCAACATAGTTACTTGTAAGGTTGAGATGAAACAATAAGCACAAATACGTAAGGGGAGAAGCAGGCAAGGGGAAAGATTAAGGGGAGGGGTAATGAGGGGGGAAAAAGAAGAGGAGGGTGATGGACACAGCTTGGAAAGAGGAGGGGAAGGGCGATGGGGACACAAACCGGTAGACGAGTCAAAGCAACGTATAAAGTCCAGTAAGCTGTGATCCCAGGGAAAGTGGTATCACTTCTCTATCTTTGTTGTGGGAGGTTCCCTTTAGGCAGTGGACTCTTTCCGAGGGGTTTCTGAGACTCTAAGGCCTTCATACTGGATCATTCCCCAAAAAGGGGAGAGGGAGTGCTTTGGAAAGGGGTGCCATACCATACCTCAGCTGTGAGTGGCTCCCTTGGCGCAGTGGACTCTCTCAGCGGGTTTGCTGAAACTCCAGACTATAAATATTGGATCTTTCCCCAACAAGGGGAGAAGGAGTGCTTAGTCAAAGGGCACAAAGGGCAGGGGGCTAGGCAGACTAGTAGGCAAGGTGAGAGATTCAGGGGAGAGGGGATAGGAGCTAGGGAAGAAGACAAAGAGAGAAAGAGTACTAAATGGGGACAAATTTAAATTAATGAGTTATTATATAGCGCTGTCTAGACATGAAGGAAACAGAGCGCTTTACATGAGGAACAATAATGTTGCAATTTACATCAGTTAAAAATTACATAAGTATCAAGAAAGGCATTTAAAGAACATAGGGGACAAGGTGAATGGCACAAGGAAGGGTAAGGGGATAGGGTAAAGAGGTAGGAGGAAGATAGGACGTAGAGACGATGGGAAGATCTGCCCAAGGTCCGGCTGGGTAGGTGATGGCAGGGGGGAGTCCACAACCCATCTCCTCTTTAGCTATATGGTAGCTCCACCCGGAATCAGCCAAATCACTTGGTCTCTACAGTCTGGGTGCAGCCTTGCGTTTCAGAAATGGCGGAGCATGTCGTTAAGCCAAGGAGGCTAATGACATGCTTCACCACTTCCTCGTACATATCCCTCTGTGTGTATTTATCAACAATGCTGGAACAATCTGCCATTAAATAGTAATTTTTAGGTCCGGCATTAGCTAAGATGTCGTACTTTGTAGAAAATTATACCTATAATTTACTGATAGTTGGGGTGAGCAGAATGCACTTCCCCTCGTGGGATTTTCAGGAGGGTGGAAGGGCGACCGGCAGCCCTGATTGGTTGCGGAACCAGTGTCAAACCAGTATGTGATATGTTGATAGAGAGAGTTCGAATTAAAATATTTGCGGATTCAGGATACCCATTCACCATAGTAAATGAAGAGGTATGGAAGGAAAAGTTTGTGAGCAAAGTATGATAGCATTTGACAACTTGCAGTTGTAAACCCTGAGAGTTTCACAAGGGAAAAAATGAATATGGTGGGCTTCAGGTGGTTCACATTTTCATTCAAGGGTAGGTTGGTGAAAGGGAAACTCTATGTGGCTAACTTTGGACCATCAGTTTTAGGTTGGATGGACTGGAAAAATGTGCATATAATTTTGGATCTTAACAGCGAAGAAAAAGTGCTAATTGTTGATGAGTGCAGTATGTTCGGTATTACAATGGCAAAAGAGTTTCCAAAATTGTTTGGAAAGAATTTAGAAGTCTTGAAGGGATTTGAGCATACTATTATGCTAAAAAGAATGCTGTACCAAAGTTGCACAGGGTGAGTTGGATTCCTATTCTAGTTAGAGATGGGGTAGCAAAGGAGCTGGACGGGTTGATCGAAAAAGGACGTGATTGAGGAGGTAGACAGCAATGGCAAGATTAGTTCATGCACTGACCTGCGCCACTTGAATAATAACACTGTGATTGAAAGATTTCCCATACCAAAGATCAATGAGATGGTGTCATCTCTTAAAGGTGTGACTTGGATATCCACCATTGGATCTCATGGCGGTGTATCATCAGGTGGTGCTCACTCCAGAATCCAGGAAAGTCACTACGTTTATAACGTCATTTGGGTGTTATCAATTCAAGCGAATGCCTTTGGGCTAGCAGCGGTAGCTGCTGTGTTTCAGCGGCTGATGCATAGAGTGTTTGGGAAGGAGTGAGGAGTGAAGTTTTTCCAGGATGATATCCTGATTTTCACAGAGAGTAAGGAAAGTCATGAAGAATGATTGAGGAAGGTGTTGGGTGTGTTGAAGGATGTGGGGTTGACAGTGGAGCTCAGCAAGCAAGTTTGCACAGAGGATCGTAACATATCTGGGCCACATGATTAGTGAGGAAGGCGTGAAACCCAAACTTTCACTGGTGAATACCATTGTTGGTACGTCTGCTCCGATGAACAAGGAAAAAGTGAGGTAATTTTTGGGAATGGCAGATTATTGTGCAAAATTCATCCCCAATTTTGCCAGTAAAATTTATAACATCCACATGTTGTTAAAGAAAAATTTGAAATTTGAATGGAGCACGAGTTGTGAGGTGGAGTTCAACCAGGTAGTCTGATTTGGGAAAGGTAACAGCCTTGAGTAGATTTGACCTGGACTTGGATTGCTGTTTGACGGCTGATGTAAGTAACAAGGGGCTAGGAGGATAGTTGTCACAAAAGGATGCTGGAGGTAGGGACAACATCATTATTTTTGCCTCAAGGTTGTTTTTACCAATGGAAGGGAAATATCCAATAATAGAGAGGGAGGCATTAACCTGTGCCTGGGCTTTAAAGCACTTCTGTACTTTTGTGTGAGGGAGGCCTGTCACCATTCATACAGATCGCAGATCGTTGGTAAAGGTATTAACGGCTGAGGGGAGTGTGTCAGCATGTGCCAGACTGGCAAGGCCTTCCATGAAAATGAAGGAGTATGTATACAGATTGGTATATGTGCCATGAAGGGCAAAGGTTGTGGCAGACCACCTAGAATGCCAGTTCCGATGGAGGAGTGTGTGGATGATCCATAGGGGGATTTCAAAATTGCTTTTGTTCAGGGTTCAGGGGAGCCGGCAATTAAGAGAGTGGAGTGAGATGAAGAACAAAAAAGGATAAGGTTTTACAAGCAATAGTGGATCATGTATGCAAGGGATGGCCTCCTAGGAAAGATGGAGTGACATAAGCACTGTGCCCCTTTTTGCAGGTTAGAATGGAGTTTTGTCAGTCAATAATAACTTTATTCGGTTTTTTACAACCATAAAAGTATACACAAAGTAGCATCTCAAACAATAAAATGAGCAATTAGAGCCATAGAATATATGATACATTTCTTAAACTTATTGTTCACATATCCTTAGAATACAAAATAAATATCTTTAAAATTTTACTTTTAAAACAAGCTGTCCTTTCTTGGTCACAACGCCCTTCAAGTATGTTTTACACCATACTCTTATCCATAAATACCTCATACTCCCTATCGCTTAAAAGATCTCTATTTCCTCAGTACTCTTTACTTTTAAGGAACTCTTTAACTTTATTTAGGTATTTGCCAATGGCACAGGCTATATCTAAATTCATCATTCCTACTAGGAGATTTGCAGCTTGCATCCTATTTTTAATATCATATTTTTTAAAAATCGGGCCTAAAATCTCTCTTCGAATATCTAATGTCCTCCAGCAGTCCAGCAATATATATGTAATATATCACAGGTAGTGCCTAAAGTGCAAGTGCATTTTCCATCGCTGTTTAGCATAAAGTTTATTACTCCTTTATTCATATAACATGGGTTTATCCCAATTCTCAATCGTAGAACTTTGCGCCTTAAATGGAAACTAGGTAACCTGTCGATATAGGGATAATGTAAATAATTTTTCCATGCTATAGCCATATGGGAGACTGAGCTTTTCCGTAATAAGTATTCTTGATCAAGGGTTTGAGACACTTCTAAGCCCAGATTCTTAAGATCTTTCTTATCTAACCTAGGTTCACAATACTGAGGGCCCCACTTTAGGTTTAACACACCATACGCTTCCTTGATCGTAGCTCTAGTCTCTTTAGACCAGGTCAGTTCACTGTTGGCAATTCCATTTTTGCACCACTGTGAAATTTTTTGGACCTCACCCGAACCCAGCCACTGCCAGAAACGTAGCAAAGACATACAGGCTATGATACTCCATGCGGTGATTCCCAATTCTAATCGTACAATAGCCGATCTTGGCAGCGCGAACATAAATTTAAGTATATTACCCGCCTCTTTATCCCATCTATTTTTGCCACTTATATAAAGTACCTCTGCGCCATACAAAAATTGAGGAGGGACCATTGCTTGATAGGCCTTTAACATCGGTCTATCAGACATTTCGCTGTGTACACTGTTAAATCTTTTTAATGCCTTCACTGCTGCAGAAGCCCTCATTTTTAATGCATCAAGGGGGGTATACCAATGGAGGCTGCTTGCGAACCACATCCCCAGATATCTATATTCTGTCACTTTTTCCAACCTCTCAGTGCCCAGATACCAGGAGAACTTTGATTTACTTCTTCCAAAACACAGGATTTTGGTCTTTTCCATGTTCACAACTAGTTTTTTTGATTTTGCAGTAATCTTTAAACCTATTTAATTTTCTTTGGAGACCAATCTCCGTCTGGTGCATAATGACCAGATCATCTGCATATAATAAGCAGGGGATATGGTTTCCTTCTAGTTTTGGGCTGGCCCCTCTAAACTTTCTTAATTCCAGTGGGAGGTCAGCTATAAACAGGGAAAAAAGCAAGGGGGCAAGCATATACCCCTGTCGTAGCCCATTACCGATGTGAATCCTCCTGGACTGCGTCGAATGGAGTTGTTGGTGGACAAGGATGTGGTATTCAGAGGTGACAGAGTTGTGCCACCAGAGGGTTTAAGAGAGCGTATTCTGCAACTTTGCCCTGAGCGACATTTTGGAGTGGTGAGAACTAAAGCTGTTGTTAAGGGTATGTTCTGGTGGCCAGGTGTGGATAGATCAGTGGAGAAGTTTGTGAAAGGGTGTTTCTTGTGTTCTTCGGCAGACAAGTCACTGAAAACTCTAAGACCACAGATGAATGAGGGGTTAATCCCAGAACAACCTTGGGAATGTGTGGCAGTTGAGCTTTTTGGACCGGTGGGAGAATTGCAGGAGTTTGGAATTGTAGTGATTGATTTATTTTCTAAATTGCCTGTGGTGGAAATTGTGCAGATGGTTGATATTAATACTGTGTTGGATTTTCTTGACAGGATTTTTGAGTCAGAGGGCATGCCTGTGGTGTTGTTGAGTGACAATGGAGTGTAATTCACCTCTAAAATTGCAAGGAGTTACTTTGAAAGAACTGGTGTGAGACATAAGACCATATCACTTTATAATTCCAGTGGGAACTGCACAATGGAGCGGTTTAATCGAGAGTTGAAAGGGGTTTTTCAAGGAGCAATGAACAATCAAAGGGACTGGAAGCTGGAGCTAAAAAAGGCTGTTCAAGCTTAAAAGGTAACCACTCATGATGCCACTGGTTTGTCCCCTCTTGTGATAATGGGAGGTAGGAGAGCTAAATGCAAGTTTACTCCGACGTGGTTGAAGAATGAAATAGTGGAGCAGTGGTCGCTTAAAGCGGTCAAAACCCGATTGGAGGTGACACATGAAAGGAGTAAAGGCTACTATGACAAAGCACATGGGGTGAAGGATGCTCAGGGGAAGGTTGGATATTGGGTGCGAGTGAAGAAACCCAGGATGATCCCAAAGTAGAGAGTACGTTTTGGGCACCACAGGAAGAGATGGAGGTTTTGAGGAATGCTGTTAGGTTAAAGAATGGAAAAGTTTGGAACCTAAAGAGGGTGGCTGTGGGAGTAGTGAAGGATGTTGGAGTGGTAAAATGGGAAGGATTGAAGAAGAATGAGAACAAGGATATAGAATGGATGGAGGAAATCGTTGAACACTGTGGGGTGCAATCTGCCATTGCGTCTGATCGGCTGGTTAATAAAGGAGGGGAAAGGCTTGAGGAGGAGAGTGTGGTGAGGTGTGGTGATAAGTTGTTGGAGGAGTCCAATCTGGCAGAATTTCAGGGATCTGAAGTGATTGATCAGGCAGAGGAGCTTGCACCTGGGGCGATGGAAAATAGCAAGAGGAAAAGGTGCTACCAGGCTGGTTAAAAGAGTAAGTAATGTAATATATTTAGTTTATGCTTACATTTTTTAACTTGATAGTTTAAGTTCCTTTTTTATGTTTTTCCTTATATAGTTGCATAGGTTTCCTTTTGTTCCGGTGATTATTGGGTAATATGCTTTCCTATTTCTTATTGTGTTGTAAAATGGGTACGTGTTTTGTTGTAGAATGTATCTGCATTGGAATGGGGCATGGAATGTGTGTAGCATTCCATAGACGATGTTCCAGTCCAAGGCATTTGTGGTACGGAGGGCTTGAAGTGGGAGCTATGCTGCCCGGCTCCCACCTGTTTACTTGTGTAATCTAATAAACCAGTCTTAAAGAAGAATTATCTACATGTGGTTCATACAGCGTGCAAACATTACAGAGTGGCAGCTGATGCAGGTAAGATCGGTGGGGCCGGCTGGGTGGGGGGATTTCAAGAGACGACCACAAGGGAAAATTATTGATTAATTTAATTTTTCCTTGTCGTTGTCTGTCAAAACACCCCCACCCCCCTCCCCAGCCGCCCCCACCGCCCACCGCTCTTACCTGAAGTGGCCATGGCTGCAGAGTAGGCCCTGTGTGAGCCTTGGCAGCCGTGCATGGGGCTAGTGGTGGTGTTACGGGTGGTAACAGAGGGCGCACTCAATGAGGTGCTCCGCATCCTCTGCCAGCGCTCCTACCTGTGGCAGGAGCATTAGACAATCCAGCGGTGTGTGCTTCCTCATCAATCTGTGCGCCAAGCCCTCGTGTGGCCGTAGAGCATGGTGACGCTTCTGGGCCGCAGGAAGGAGACTGAACAGCAGACGGTGGTGGGTAGAACTTGTGCAACTTATGGACTGCTGCTGGACATCTCCAGCCACGAAGACAGGCCCTGTCTCAAGAGGAAACTAAAGAAACCAGTTGGGCAGTAAGGGAGGGTGTGGAAGGGAGCCTTATCCTACAGTAGTCAGGCTGGATTAGGGGTTTGTGGTTCTGGGTTCATCCCGGCTGGGTCTGGTGTGATGAGTAGGTAGCAGGTGGAGTCCCCAATTATGTGGGAGATTTGTAGGGAGAGACTTATCGGGTAGGGTGGCTGCTCAATGTGACAGGTTGACCCCAGGTTTTGTAGGTTTTTATGACAAGCATGTGGAGGGGGAAGTGGTTCTAGAGATGGCTCCTTTGCACCAAGGGCGCGTCCTGTGGCTTGGGTGGGTTGGTTGATTTTTCTGGATGGTGGGCCTGGGAGCTGGGTTTGGTGGCATGTGCCACCCTTTTAGTGTCACTGGGCAGGCAGGTGGTTCTGGTAGGAACATTGGCGGAGATAGCAGCCGGTCAGAAGGAGGGGTTTAGTGCACCCTGTCGACGCTGGTCCAAAGTCAGACCTCGCGTCTATACGGCTGGCTCTAGACCATTCAGCAGCAAGGTTTAGGATCTAATTATGCCTTGCAGGATTTCAACCATTCTCAAGATTTTTATGATGCACAGTTTGGGGATGGCGGTGTGGGTTATGGTGAGGTGCTGGGCACGAGTGCGGACTGTGGTGGGGTGTGTGGGAATGACGAATGGGAACTGGATTATGGTGAAGATTATTTAGAGGAAGGAAAGGGTTGTGGAAGAAGAGGTGTGAGAGAGTACATGTTGGTCGGCACCTCAGGAAGTGCAGTGGGGCAGGGTGACCTTAACCACAGGAGGAGTGTTGGTGTTTTGCAGCCTGTTATAGCTCCGGCAGCAGCGAGGACAGTTTCCAGCCAAACAGAAGTGAGACCGGCATCAGGACAGATGGCTATGGTACGGGCCCGGCCTAGATGCCTGGTAAGTTGGTTTGCTCAACTACTGCGGAAGTGGGCGTGCAGGTGGCGGGGAATGATACTCAAGTGCAAAGGGAAGCAAGCTTGTGTTTAAGAGGTAAGTTTGTGCAGGACCAAAGCACAAGCATGGAGTCAGGAGGATGGTGGGAAGGAGGAGGGGTTTGTGTTAAATCGCAGAGAGAGGTGATACAGGTTGAAGAAGGAGGTGTGGACAAGAATGAAGGGGACAAGAAGGAAAGTAAGGATGGGAAGCGTAATAAGCTGCCTTACATGGGGATTACAAAGCCGTTAAGAGCTCATTTGATGTTATCTACTGAGGAACGCATTAGGAAGGGGAGTATGTTGACATTTTTAAGCTCTTGCATCAGGAGGTGAGGGCAAAGGAGGGCTCCAAAGAAGAGGAGTATGATCTGTCTCGCGCCCAAAGCACCTGTTAATATTGAAAATTGGACAGCGGCATTTTTCATTTACACAAGTGTGTATTTTGAGAAGAATAGAGAGGTGTGTGGCTTTGGTCAAGTAGCTCAATGTAGTGCCTAAAACCCAGGTTACTTTTGGGGGTTCGACTTGGGTGTGATATCATGAGGAGTTTCAGGTGCGCCTCATGGAGGATGCATATGGTTTATGGGGGCAGCTAGACAATAAGCTGTTCATCCAGTGATGCCGGAACGGTCTGCCCTATTGACTTATTTGGAGAATGGCTGGCCGGTTATCTACAAGCCCTTTTGGTGGCCTCCCACCCAAGCTGGGGTGGGTATGGCAGGCAGGGGACAGGTGGGTAACAAGGGAGTGTGCTTGTCTTATGACAGAGGACAGTGGTTGTGGGAGTTCTGTAAATACAGACACGAATGTTCGAAGTATGGAGGTAAGCACATGCTCACCCAGTGTGGACCCTACGTTGGCGGGTCTGGTCATCAAAGGAGTTAGTGGTCCGATTTCATTGAAAGCAGTAGAGGCAAAAGGGGACAGAACCCCTGGGGAAGGATGTGTACGCCAGTTAAGGTGGAGAGGTTGCGGTATTGACTTGAGTTGTTCGGATTGGAGGTGAAGCAGGATTTGTTATTGTCTGGTTTTCAGTTTGGTTTACGTTTGTACTGTGAAGGTCCCAGGGTGTGCCAATGGATGGACAATTTAAAGTGGGAGAGGACACAAGGATTTGGTATGGAACAAATGTATAAAGGAATTTGAGAAGGGAGGATGGAAGGCCGTTTCCTGACTGGCCTATGGAGAACTTTTGAATCTTACCGATTGGGGTAGTCCCTAAGGAACTGGGGGAGTTCAGCTTGATTCATCATCTCTCATGGCTGCAGGGCTGGTCGGTCAATTACTTAATTCCTGAGGCATGCAGCAGGGTGCTTTACGGATCTGTTGACACAGCCGTTCAGTTAGTTAATAACTATGGCTGGGATGCTTTTTTTTTTTTTTTTTAAATATCTTTTTATTGCAGAATTATAAACCACAGGATACAATTAATCAGCCAGTTCACTCGTGATATCCCCCCGTCCAATAAGAAATCCCAGTCGTACACGGCCATTCAGCCCGCATCCCGGAGGCCGGGCGGCATATTACTTCGTTCAATAGGAAAACATCACGGTGCACGTCCCATAGGGACCATGGTTGAAATGTCGTTTTGCGTATCTGCTTTTACCCCCCCACCCACAACATCACTCCCGTCAGCCATCCCAGTGATAATCAGTGGTACCGCCCTTGTCGGGACCTGCCCTAGGCGCTATGGGTTGTCACACCTGGCCGCTCTCCCCAGCCATTCCACACTCCACACAGTACCCACCATCCTAGTAGATCCAAGGTGCCCTAACGAGCAACCATCTAATGGCTTCCGGCCCACCCCAAACTCCCGTTAACCAGCCCCCCAAAGCCCCCCCTCCCCTGGCAACTGCTAAGGTGTGTGCCTCGTCCTGTCGAATTGGATGGATCCACTACAGTGCGTGGTACAATACTTCTGTGTTCGCCCCGCGGTGTCCATCGGCTTAGTTCTCACCATCCTCACCCTCTACCAAAGAATCACGCAAAGCTTGTACCACTAACTCCCATGCACGCGCCGCATCCAATGCCTTCTCATTCCCCATCTTGACAGCCTGCTTCATCCGGAGCACACTCTCGCAGTCAGACCACCGCAGCAGTTCATTCTTCCATCTACGCAGTGAGGGTCCCCCCCTGGACTTCCAATGCCACGATATTTCCCTCTGCGCCAATATCAGACCCAGGTCTATGAATTTGCTTGTCACCTTGGTGTGTTTAGTATGCGGGAACCAGAGCAGCAGGCACGCCGCCATATCGAATTCCACCTCCCTGTCAGTCACTTCATTCAGGAGTTCCCCTACCTCCGCCCAATAGGTCCCCAGGTGTGAGCACCCCCAAAACAAATGGTCCATGTCCGCTCCCAGAGACGAACACCGTGGGCATCGGGCATCCGGCACCTGAAAGTACCGCTGTAATTTCTCAGGAGTTAAATAAGCCCTATGAAGCACATAGAAATGTACCTGCTGAAAGCACGCATTTCTCGTGCCCTTCCACGTGCGCCGCAGGATGTGGCCCCATGCCGTATCCGGTATGGGTCGGCCTACGCTCACCTCCCATTTAGCCTTGAGCCCTTGGAGTGGTTCCAGTCCCTCATGCAGCATCCTATTATGGAGGCACGTCACAGCTTTGAACGTACCAGCCGCCATCACCACATATTGGCACGCCATAGTCGTTGTGGGTTCCATGAGCCCCCCTTTCCAGTGCTTCTGTATGGCAGCCACCACTGCCGCGTGTAGTAGGAAACCCCCATCAGGCAGCCCGAACTGGTCCCGGAGCACTTCGAACGGCGCCAAAGCCCCGTCTATGTACAAGTCGCCCTCTACCTGCAGTCCCGCCTCTTCCCAATCCAGCAACGGGGACCAATCTCCCCCGTGCGGCAAAGCCGTCAGCATTCCGATCGGGATCTCCGGTGCATAAGGCCGCGATGCCCTCGCTCTCCGAAGGCTCCTCTGCCAGCACAGCCGGAGCGTCCGCTCTTCCATGGTGAGGGCCCGTAACTCGAGCCTCTGTTGCATGATGATGTAGGACAGCACGTGGCGTTGTATCCCCCGATCCCGGTCCTCCTCTGGACCCCGAAACACCCTAGCTACGTTCTGTGTAAGGACCTGCAACTGCGCCGCAAGATAATACAACTCGAAGTCGGGCACAGCCATGCCCCCTTCTAGCTTGGGGCGAAGTAGCGTGCTCAGGGCCACTCTACGGCGGCCATGCCCCCATAGGAAGCCAATTATCATTGACCGCAGGTCTCTAAATACCCCCTGGGGAATCCAGACAGGCAGCGTTCGGAAATAATAGAGGAAGCGGGGGAGCGCCACCATTTTCAACAGTGCAATCCTACCCAGAACCGTCAGCGGGAGGGTCGACCAGAAAGACAAGCTGCCCCGCAGTGCCCGGACACAGCGACCAATGTTGCCCTCCAATAGGTCCGCAGTTTCGTGGTAGATGCGAACACCCAAATAGGTGATGCAAGAGGGCTCCCATACCACACCCAAATCGCCGCCAGGGACTGGCGATCCCGCTCGCAGCGGGAACACACAAGTCTTCGTCCAATTGACCTTAAGGCCCGACAGCCGGCCGAACTCAGACAACAGATCCATCGCTCCGACCAACGACCCCGAGGTGTCAGCCAGGTACAGGAGCAAGTCATCCGCATATAGCGATATATAATGCCACTGCCCGCCGCTGACTATCCCCGCGTACCTGTCACCTGACCTCGCATGGACCGCCAAGGGTTCCATCGCCAGAGCAAACAATAGGGGGGAGAGAGAACATCCCTGTCGTGTGCCCCTGCCCACCGGGTACGCCGCAGACACCAGGCCGCCCAAACGCACTCTCGCCGTTGCCGAGGTATATAAGACCCTCGTCCACCTTCGGAACCCCTCGCCCATGCCAAACCTCTCTAACACTCCATCCAGGAAAGACCATTCCAAACTATCAAAGGCCTTCTCGATGTCCACAGACAGGACCGCCGGAGCTCCCTCCCCGTCCAAGATGGCGTCCATTATTCCCACCAGGCAACGGATATTCAGCGCCGTGCTCCTCGTGGGTATAAACCCGGCCTGGTCCTTGTGTACCAGGCCCGTCATATGTGGGGCCAGCCTGGTGGCTAGGATTCGGCTCAGGATCTTATAATCTACCGTCAGCATGGATAGCGGGCGATAAGACCTCACATCCGCGGCATCCCGGCCAGGCTTTAGGAGCGGTACAATCAAGGCCTCCCGCATGGACCCAGGCAATGCCCCCGCCTCGAAAGCTTCCGTATAGACCACCAGCAGCCTGGGAGCCAAGCTGTCCACATACTGTTGATAAAATTCGATCGGCAGTCCGTCCACCCCGGGCGTCTTGTTGCGGGCCATATGTTTGATGGCCACCCGTATTTCCGTGAGCGTGATCGGGCTACCCAGCTCCTTCGCGTCCTCCTCGTCCAGGACCGGAAGCTGCCTCTCCCCCAGGTATTCCGCAATGTCCTGAACCCCCACTCCCAGCTGACTCTGTTATAATTCCTCATAATACCCCCTAAAACGTTCCAATACCGCAGCCTGGGAGTACACCAGTTCTCCCTGCGCATTATTAATGCTGAGGATCGGGCAGCCCCTAAGTTCCGGGTTAGCTAGTCTGGCCAAGAGGGTACCCACCTTGTCCCTTTCTGCATGTGCCCTGATGATATACTGTCTGTAGTCATAACACCTTAAACGTTCCGTCTCGGTGGCAACCACTTCCTTCGCTTCCAATAGCTGGGCCTGTAAATCTGGCCTAGCCGGCCTGCGGCGCTCCAAGTCCCTCAAAGTTTCTTCCGCTTTCATTAGGTCGTTCAACACAGTCGTGCGAGCATTCGAGAACCTACCCAAACACACCCCTCTCACCACCACTTTTATTGCATCCCATTCAGTGGACCTACTCGTAGCCGTGCCCTCGTTCACTCCGAAATAGCTATCAATGCCTTGCCGAACCGCGTCGCTGAACACAGAATCCTCAAGCGTCTCCGGCCGAAGCCGCCATGTTGGTATCACTGAGCGCTCTCTCTGCCACTGAATGTGTACCAATAGGGGGTTATGATCGGAGATAGTCCTAGCCAGGTACTCCGCATGGGAAATCAATGGGGCTAGGGATCCACTGCAGAGCACCGAATCAATCCTGACATGCAGATCATGGAGAGCAGAATAAAAGGAATAATCCCTGGCTCCCCTGTGCCGTTCCCTCCAGACATCCAGCAACCCCCATCGTTCCTGCCAGTCCTTCCTGTGCGCGGCCAGCCTGCGCACCGGGGAGTCCACCAGGGGGGGATGGGACCTATCCAGAGCTACATCCGTGATCGAATTAAAGTCCCCCCCTAACACTATCGGACCCGCCAGGAAAGAGGCCAAGGACCCCGAGAGGTTATCAAAGTATCGAGCTTGGTCAGTGTTCGGTGCATAGACACAGCAGAAAACCACATCCCGTCCATATAACCTCCCCTCCACCGCCACAAACCGGCCATCCGGATCCACTACTTGATTCAGCACTTGAAAGGGTATCCCCGCCCTCACCCAGATCAACACCCCCCTGGCATACGCTGAGTAAGTGGTGCCAAACACCTGGCCCCGCCATCTTTTCTGCAAGGCAGCGCACTCTTTTTTGGTGAGATGAGTCTCCTGGAGCATAGCAATCTGAACCCCCCTGCGTACTAGATATGCATGTACTTTGTGACGTTTCACCATAGTCCGCAGCCCCCGGACATTCCACGTCAGGCATTTCAAATTAGGTAATGTCCCCATTCCAACTTCGTACAGTCCGATTCAAATAACGAAGGTTCATAGCCCCCCCATTGCAGTTGCCCCCCCCCGAACATTCCCAAAACTGAAAAACTTCCCAAACCCCACTCCCCAGGACAGAGCACACGAACCCAATGGCCGCCCCCATCCAAACCTCGAACCAACTTCTCGCACTCTTACCCTGTGGTCTCCACCACAGTCGGCCTTAAGGGCCCAAGGGGGGTGAGTCACCGCCGACCCCAGCAAGCGGAGCCCGCTCCCCGCGCCTTCATCCCCTCCGAAGCACACAGCTCCCCCTCCCGGCAACCCGCCCTCCATCAACAGGATACCACCCTACCATGAAGTCTCGATCTAGTCCCAATTCTATCTCAGCCGCAGAAAATACCATCCGATGTCTGTGGGGTCACTATCGGCCCCTTCGAGCTTTCCGCCTCTGAAAGTTCCTCTCCCGTCCTGCTGCCTTCCCCTCCCGAGTCCGTTTCTGCCCGTTCACTGTTCTGTTGCGACCCTGTAATGGCCGCCGTCGCTGCGAGCGCATCCCTCTTCTCCGCCGCCATTTGAGCCTCCCGTTTCTCCCGCTGGCGCCTGTTGCGGGATCTGATGCGTTGTGACTGCCTCACCCGGGGCTGCTTGGGTTGGTCTCGCCTACTTTTATGCGATCTGTCCGTCCCCGCTCTATATGACTCCAGCCATTGCCAAACTTCATCCGGAGTCTGAAAAAAGTGCGTAGAGCCATCCATTATGATCCGCAGCTTAGCCGGGTAGAGCAAGGAGTACTGGATGCCTTCCTCCCTGAGCTCCTTCTTCACCGCGAGGAACGATGCCCTGTTCTTCTGGACCGCTTGAGTGTAGTCCGGGAAGATCGTAACCTTACTGTTCTCCACCTCATACGGGCCCGACATCCTGGCCCGCTGGATGAGGAGATCCCGGTCCTTGTAATGGAGGAGCCGCACCACCATCGGTCGGGGGGGGCGGCCAAGCCCCGGCGGGCGAGCAGGCACCCGGTGAGCTTGCTCCAGGGTGAAAAAAGGAGTAAGCCCCTCCGGCGCTACCACAGTACGGAACCAGTTCTCCATATAGGCCACCGCATCCTCCCCCTCAATCCGTTCCGGCAGGCCTACGACCCGCACGTTGTTCCGTCTATTGCGGCCTTCGGCATCCTCCGCCCTCCGCTCCAGCGAGTCCAGTCGGGCCAAAATGTCCGTGATCCTGTGCTCCGCGGTCACCACCGATGGCTTCAGGTCCAGCAACAGTTGGTCATGGTCCTTGACCCTGTCCGCCAGCTTCGCGTGATCCGCACGTAGCAGCCCCAGGCCCGTGGCCACTTGGGCAATGTCATGGTGCAATGCTTCCTTAGTGGAGGTGATCGCATCAAGTATGGCATCCAAACGCCGGTTCAGCCGCTGTTCTTGGTCAAGCTCCGGGGAGGGACTCTCGCTCAGCCGAGTTGATGTCGCCGAGTCCCCCTCAGCGCGACTCCCGGGCATCGGCCCTCCGATCGCCGCCATGCCAGGGTGCTGCGTCACAGGTCCAGGCGCCCGTTTTGTGTTGACGCCCGTGGTTCCGTGCCAGTCTCCGGGCACCGGGCAGTGCAATGTCCCCACCGACGCTCTCAGGAGCAATGGCCAGTTAGATGAGCTCCGTTCCGTCACCCCCCTCCGAAGCCTGAGGGGGGAAGGATGAGTCTTAGGGCGGTGGCCAACGAAGGTCCCCAAGCTCCTGGGCGAATCAGGTCAGCGTCCCCTGGTCTCAGGACACAGCACCGCCGATCCTAGTGCCTCGATCAACCGAGTGCAGGATCTCTTGCCAGTCGGCGACAACTTGGCTCAGGGCTGAAGTTCGGGCCGTCCGACCTCCTCGCCGCCATTTTCTTCGCACCCTCGGCAACACCTCGGCCGCCTCTTCTCTCGATCTTCTCGGGGCCAGCAGTCCCCCAGCGACTCTCCGATTGTGCCCAGCTGTCCCCTTACACTCCAGAGGGCAGGAACGTCGTCTTCGGGTCGCCTAGGGTCCCGAAAACAGGAGAATTAGCGGGATTCCGCGCGGAGCTGCGAGCTCACGCCGCCATCCCGATCGGCGTCCAAGCCACGCCCCCCATGGCTGGGATGCTTTGATAGCAAAATGTGATGTTAAACCGGCGTTGCGGCTGCTGCCACTTCACCCTGCAGACTATGAGTTGTTGGGCATTAAACTTGGATGCCAATTTTTTGTGGATAAGGCGTTGCTTAGAGGCTGTTCAGTTTCATGTTCTTTGTTTGAGGCTTTCAGTTCCATTTAGCAAAAGTTGTTTATGCATGTAGCGGAAAAAGACACTATGACACATTAGTTGGATTACCTCCCGATGGCGATCAGATTCCCAGAGAAGAAGAAGCAGCGCTGCTTAGAGGTTTTGGACAGGATGTTGGAAAAGGGCAGGGTGCTGGTGAAAGACATACAGGTTCTGCTTCTTCATTTGAAGTTTGCCTGTGGAGCTGTACGAGCAGGCAGGACCTCTTGTAGGAGGTTGGGTTGGGCTCTGGTGGAGATGTGGATTCCACACCACGGGGTTCAGCTTAAGGCTGGGGGTCAGAAAGGATTTGCGGGTCTGGCAAGTTTTCCTGAGTCAATGCAATGGGATTCTGATGGCATGATTGGGGGAGCAATTGGGGTGGTCACTTGAGTTATTGTCTGATGTAGCAGGCGGCTATGGGTTTGGAATGTTTTGGCACGGTTGCTGGTGTGCAGAGGAGTGTCCAGAGGTGTGGAAATTAGGTAATCTGAGTGTTGCCTTTCTCGAGTTTTTTCTATTGGTGGTGGCAGTTTGTTTGCGGGGCATCAGTTTTCCAACAAAAATGTACTTTTCAATGTGGACAACATGTCGGTGGTGAGCATTGTCAATAGACAGTCAGTGTGGGATCCAAAAGTTTGGCAGTTGTTGCGTGTTTTTGTGCTGGAAATGCTTGTGTGGGAATGTCTCTTACAAAAAGTGCCATTTAGCGAGAGTACACAATGAAAGTGCTGATGCTCTTTCTCATTTTCAGGGGATGAGGTTCCGTGGGCTTGCACCATAGGCTGCCGAGGTGAAGACCGTGATGCCAGCTTAATTGTGGTCAGTCGGTGAGACTGTGTGAGGCAGCTTATCCTGCGATCGCTGTTGGAATCTACCCACAAGGCATACAGACGCCCGGCGGTCAGGCATGGCAGAATTATGTGGTACATTATATCATGTCTTTGATTCACAAGAGTTTTTCGGCTATTACCATAGCAGGTAAGTTGACAGGCCTCGCAGTCTACTGGAAGCTGTTGTGGTGGTATGAGCCATCGGCAGGATAAATGGGGAGGTGGATACTGCAGAGTTATGGGTGAGGGGCAATGGGGTGAGAGTGAGGCACCCCATCATGCATACTTTTTGAAGCAGGTTATTTCAATTCTGCCTGCTTGCCCAGGAATGATAGGGAGGCATTACGGTTTGTGGTGATCATGGTTTGTGGTTTTGTTTGGTGCTTTTCGAGCTGAGGAGGTGACTGGCTCTAAGGTTCAGGAGGGAATTTGATGGCAGGATGTTCGTATGCTTACAGGTGCTGTTAAAGTGTGGATCCCCAAGTCCAAAATGGACCAGTTGGGTAGTGGCAGCTGTGTGACGATGAGAACGTACCCCGATTTGCGGGTTTGTCCTCGCGAATGGTGGATGACACTGTGTCGGCATAGTAAAGGGAATGGAGAGATCTTTCGTCACACAGATGGGATGTGTTTTTCTGCATTGCAGGTTTTGGGGGGTTTGCAAAAGGTGCTCGGTATTTTGGGGTATGGGTCACAAAATTTTGGGACCCATTTATTTCGGCTCGGGATGGCGAGGGAGGTAGAATCCAGGAGTTGAACGGTGGCAGAGATTTGGAAAGTGGGGGGTGGCGATCTGACTCATCAGTGCTATTTGCATTTGGGCTGGGTTTTTCATGATGCTCTTTAACACAAGCCTTTTTTCTCCTAGGTTGTATGGCAGACTCGGAGAGGGGCCACTGAGGTTTGAATTTGTGGGTTCATTCGCAAAGTGGGTGGCGCGGCATGCTGAAACCAGGAGAGAAAGAAGGCAATTGGGGCTGCCTGATACGGTTGTCCAGTTGAAATGGTTTGGCAAAGGTGGCATGCCATGGCACAAATTGCTGCCCAAGTTAAATTTGCTTGTGAGGGTCATCCCTTGCCTGGACATTTTGATTCTGCACCTGGGAGAAAATGACTTAGTACAATTGAAGGGTTTGGCTCTGGTGAAAAATGTTAAACACGACTTATTGAAGATAAAACGATCGTGGTCTGGTACTGTAATGCCCAGCATAAGTCAGCAGTCTAGTGCTGAAGCCTGTATCTACACTCAACACCCACCCACCACTGATGTCACTGGTCATGTGACACAGCGTAAATAAAAGAGGTCGAGCGCACGTGCTCTGGGCCAGTTGCACCATACCTCCAGTGTGTCGTGCGTCAGTGCATGAGTGCTTGCCAGCATGAGGGCCTAGGGCCCACCACAGCCCTTTACAATGGCGACGAGGGTTTAGCTGTGCCCATGCGTGCCAGCTAAAAGAAAAACTTCGATGAAAAGGGGAAGAGAATGCAGCATGCCTGAGAACACCCCTACGAAGAACAGATCCGGCCGCCGAGAGGCCCGTGGGGCGTGTGTCGAGCCCCGGGCCTGGAGAAGAAGGAGGAGGTGACCGGAGCCCACCCACACCTCTCCAGCCTGCCGTGACCCGCCCTGCCGTGGCGGTGCCCTAAGACGACGAAGAAACCATCGCGGTGCCCACCCGCGTAAGAACAGGCCCGTCGGCCGAAGGTGAGCCCCAGACTGTGAAGCACCAAAAGCGGAGCCCACCCGCCATAGACTATAAACACAGACTATGCCCCCTGAAATGAGAGCGGCGCCAATCATCGTTTGAATTAAGCAAGGCTCGCGGAGCCCACCCGCGGCCTGCCTGCTGCGACGCGGCGTCGGCCGCAAATGCCCCGATGATAAAGCAGGGCTCGCGGAGCACACCCGCGGCCTACATGCAGCCACCCCTGTCCCGCCGCGCAGTATCTGACTAAAACTGCTGTGGCGGTGAGGAAAAGGGGCAGCGCAGCGTGAGGAGTGCTGCCGGGCCGTCATTGAAGTGAGCGGAGCCCACCCGCGATTGCCCTACGGCGAAGCGCGACATGCCCAACAGGGAAGGAACAGTGATTAACTGCGGAGCGCCCGCAGTGTATGGGGATCTGAAGGGCACTTAGGAGTCAAAGCGGAGCCTACCCGCACTAGAACAATAATACCTCCTCACCCCCGAGAGACGTGTGGCTGCAGCGGAGGGGCAAGGAACGAGAAGACTAGCACCCGAACCACAGCCGTTAATAGCTGCGCAAGCCCCCCCCCCCCTGCCAACCTAAACCAGGGAGAAAGTAAATAAATGAATAAAACTCACCGGAGAAGAGAAGCTGTCCAGCGGTGGCCGCATGTCTCGCTCTGTCTCGAACGGGTGAAAGAAGCAACTCCTCCATGTGTGTGTGCTCTAAGACCGGAGAGCAGCCTGGAGAACAACGCCGACATCCTTCCCCCGCAGCGCAGCGTGTCAGGTGAGGCTCGTGTCCCCGTGCAGCCAGGGAGCATGAGGAGCCAGCATGAAAGACTGAAGGGCCCGAGTATGAACACAACTACACCCGTGTATGCAGAAAAACTGAGGGCAGGGAAAAGCACTCACTGCGGTCCCGGTGCCCCGTTTTTCCACCAACTGCTCTAGGACCCAGCACCGGCCATAGAAAAGGAAGGCCTGCAACTGAGAAAACAAAAAAACGAAGACAGTGAAAGGGAGCCTAAATATAAGCAGCACTGCCATCTAGTGGCCTGTCAGCAACACTGCAGTGAAAGGGGAAAAGACAGCCTACAGAGAAGCCTACAGTAAGGCGAGTGATCACTGCAGCTTTGCCTTAGCAGCCCCAAGTGTGCCACAGGACAGCAGACTCCCCGCATAGGACACTAGCAGCCAGGCTAAATTCCACGAAAAGAAACAAGCCTACGACAAGACAAGCAAACACAGCCAAGACTATGTGGCGCACACAAGCGACGCCCAGAGACTGATAGAGAACCACCTGCTGGCAGGTGGCTACTCGCAAGAAGAAAGGAACGCGCCACAAAGCACAAGGAAGGTCTGCAGTAAAAGACTACTAAGGGCAGCAACCTGCCCGCCGTCACGTCCAAAGAAGTCCACAAGCCATCACACTGCCGAGGAAGAGAAAGGTAAATGCGCAGCAGTGCGCCAGAAGCCCAAAAGAGCGTATAGACAACCCCAGGAAGGCGCTAGGAGTGCAGCGACTCCTCACAAGATATTCAAGAGAACACGCGCGACAAGTGCGCCCACAAGAAGAAGATCAAAAGAATCGCAACTAGCACCAAACGGAAGAAGCACGACCAAGAGAAGATCCATGGAGTGGTGACGCAACCCTCCAGAAGCAAACACCCAAGAAACATCTACACCACGCCAGAAGAGAAGACAGCGATGCCTAGTGGCCACAGGCCATCGATGCAGCAGAATGGCGAAAGCAGGAACACCCCCACACGAACCAACGATGGTTCTGGAACCCAGCACCAGGAAGTGCGAAAGCGCATGACGCAAATGCGCAGCAGTGCGGACAGCACTAGCCCAAAGCAGCAAGTCACAAAGAAGACACGAAGAGCGCACCCAGTTGCGCACCAAAGCAATCAAACAGAGATGAAAAGAAAATGGTTGCGCAGTCAACCCACAGCATTGAAGAATCCGCACAACAGCAACATGACCACTCAGCATGGTCACCAAGCACCAAGAAGATCAGCACCACGAATCTTACCTACCAAACCTCGGCAGAAGGGACCAGCACAAGGTCCAAGAAGTTCGGACAAGGCGCGGTCCGAGGACCTGGACCCACGAACTTCAACCACACAAATTAATGAAAGCGAAAGGAAGAAGATCGTGACGCTAACCCTGGAAGTGAGTGACGAGAAGACAGTGTCCTAGGACTAGGACAAGACCAGGAAGACACATGCAGAGTGCGCACGCTGCATGGGGAAGCCTGGCCAGAGAAGATGAAGAAAAGGGACCAGGGTACGTCACGAGAAGAGAAGAGAAGAGAAGAAGAAAGATCGGAGTGGCATGCCGCCACCGAAGAAAGGAAGAAAAGAAGAAAGGAGAAAGAACAGAGTGGCCACCGCCACTAAGAAGAAAAGAAGGAAGAAGTAATCAGAGTGGCACGACTGTCAGGGTAGGAAGAAGGAAGAAAGAACAGAGTGGCCGCCGCCGCTAAGAAAAGAAGAAGGAAGCCACCCCTGCGGAAAGAAGGAAAGGGACAGGCACTGGAACACCTGAGTGCAATGGAAGACAAGCCTGGCAAGAACACCGGCAGAGCAGACCAAAGACAACCACCTACGAGCCATCCATCCACATGGCGAACGCAGAAGAGAGCAAGATAGACTGTTGGCGACATCTACCTCTGGGGTTTGAGCGGAAGATTGGATGGCGAGACTACTCAGGCCTCCGGAAGTTGAGGGCCTGACCTACCTCGCACCAGCCTGTGGCAAACCAGGATCAGAGGCCTCAAGGGACTCTGGTGGCAGCAAGTCACGCACGGGAGACAGATCTATAGAAGCACATCTGCAGGACCCAAGATGATGAAAGCCTCGAGAGCACTGAAGAGTCGACAACTCAACCTTCGGGTGGAGCTAGGACACAACGGTGAGGCTCGTGGAGGGCCCTGCTCACGGCCCGAAGGCTATGGTAGAGCAACGCGACCAAAAACACCAGTCCAGTGGAAACCTGGCAAAGAGGTCCTCCCGGACATCTTGTGGCAGAAGAAAACCGGCGAGAGGGGCATCCTAGTGAGAGGGATGTTCGCACCTACTCTCTTCACCTGCCAAGAAACACACTGAAGCCTGCCCGGAAACATCACGCAACCAGCATGGAGAAAAGAAGCCGGAAGACAAACAACAACCATGTCATCCATCTCTTTTTAACTATTCATCACCAAGAGAGCAAAGCAAAATGCAGGGCTGAGAACAGCGGACAGGCAGCACAGACAAAGAATGAACCCGCTGAACAACTGCGAATCGTGCCACCAAGAACTGTTAATCCAAAACGCAGGAACTATACTGCCTGCGGCTTGCAAGCAGCCAAAGAGACTCGTTTTGAAAGCGCAAGTCCAATGTTATTTTCTGTGTTTTCTTTCCCCCACAGGTTTTGGACTTTTTCTGTTTAGTTTGATTTTTTAACCAATTTGGGAAGGGATGTAATGCCCAGCATAAGTCAGCAGTCTAGTGCTGAAGCCTGTATCTACACTCAACACCCACCCACCACTGATGTCACTGGTCATGTGACACAGCATAAATAAAAGAGGCCGAGCGCACGTGCTCTGGGCCAGTTGCACCATACCTCCAGTGTGTCGTGCGTCAGTGCATGAGTGCTTGCCAGCATGAGGGCCTAGGGCCCACCACCGCCCTTTACATGGTACCACTATTGTTCTGAATGAATTTATGCCTAGAAGAGATTTTGATAGGGGGCTACAAAACCAGGGACTATTGACAGAGCAAGAAGGAAGGGAAATAGAGAGTTGCAGAAGTCCTGCAAGGCAGAGGGTTAATTTTTCATGGGACACTGCAACATCAAATACGAGATGGTAGAATTCTTCTGGAAAGATGGTCCACACCTGTCCATCTATTTGGTGGAACTGTATCTAATGTAGGAGTGGAACGTTTTGGCTCCGATGTTACGTTTGCCGGTGGGGGTGCAAGATCCGAATTCTTTGGGGGAAACAGAAAACCATGATGGTTTTTCTGGTGGCGGATGTTGACAGGTTTTAAAGTTCTTGCAACAAAACGTTAGTCTGGTTGAGACCCATTTGAGATTTCGGGTGGGCGGATGTGGGGGGTTGGGAGAGGAGGGTGAGTTTGATAAATGGAATAGGATGACAACAGTGGTGTATGCACGAGGTTTGGATGTGGGAATTTTAGGTGATGAGAGTTGTGATTGGATTTTGGTTGGTTTGGTTTGTGAAGGGTTGCTTAGGGGAGGGGAGCGGTAAGCTTTAGGTAGTCCCAAGATGTATAGTGAGGCCAGATTGATTTAGTATGTAAGGAGTAAGAGCCAAGGTTTTGTTATAAGTTATGTGTACCTGTTTCATTAAAGCAGCCTTTTACACACCGTCAAGTAGTCAGGAAGTTCTTCTCCTACCTCGCCGCCAAGACATGGAACTCCCTCCCCACCCACCTCCGCCTGACCCAGGACCACCTCACCTTCAGGAAGCAACTCAAGACCTGGCTGTTCGAGCAGTAGCGGATCCCCCCCCTCAGCGCCTTGAGACCCTCTGGGTAAGTAGTGCGCTATATAAATACGATGATTGATTGATTGATTGATGCGCCATCCTGTCCAAGGACTTTCAGCCAGACCTCTTCATCCACTTGTCTGTGGCTGTGTCATTCACATTTTTCTTCAGCGCACTACAGCATATAGTTTGGGGCAATGGGTCATCACAAATTAGCCATTGGCTACATTCACTGTGAGTGATGGCATTTTGCTCTTGCACAATCTGCAAGCGCATAGGAAAAAGTCGAATTCTCTAGTACTAGGCACTACTGTCTGAGTGTGGGCTTTTTGATCAAATAAAAATGGACGAGACACAAATTATTTTTTGTAATAAACATTGTAGAAAAAACCATTTTAAAAACATTATAAAGCAAAAAGAGATTGGGAAAAACCAAAAGGTATGGTAACCTGCTCCTGTCCATTTGGCTATACTAATGCTTGTTCATACTGTGCCAAGACTGATCTGTGCAAAAGGTTACAGGAAAGAACACATATCTCCGAAATGGAATGTCCACCATGTTCATTGAAAAAGACCAGAGGGCAAAACTCCGAGGTGACATTTTTATCATTTCATAGAGGAGCTAGATTCTCACTGACAAAAGTACACAGGCAAGCTCTGAACAACCTCTCAGATGCCGCCAGCAGCCCTTACAATCACTCTGATTCAGATACGAGAAAATGGTTTACATGTATGTGGGGCTTTTCCAGAATTACTCCCACAGGTATTGCTCTTCGCTGTGGCAGAACTCGCCCTGAAGAAGTTGGAGTCTGCCACAACTTTGAGACAACCTTGAGATTGTTTACATCACCATCCGTGTATGCATCACACCAATGTGCCCAGACATACTGTTGTATGTGAAACACGTCTTTGGCTGCTACCTTTTTCTATAATCAACAAAATCAATGCACTGCTGACACCTAGTGGACGCTCAGCTCAAAGTAACTGTATTCCCTTAGATTCGATTTTTTAATGAACACATCATTTTATTTTACGTTTTATCTTAAGGTCTCGTCAACCCATTTGTGCCATTTTGAATTTTTTTTCTTACTAAACTTGTATTTTTAACTTAACCAAACTTGATTTTGGCTTACGTTATTCATCAATTATTAAAAAATGTGCTAAATGTCCTTAATCGCAAATTACCACCAACTTGTAGTTGATGGTAAGTAGTGAACTCCTTGAAAAATGCAAATTTTTGTATTTTTCAAAGTGCCATGTGACGCACATACATGCCCTTAGGATATGTGTGTTCGCCACATGTGCACCCATTCATATTTCAGGGGTGCAACAGGGTGTCCTTTGAACACACCTGCACCCTTGAAATTATTCTCAATTTGCGATTAGCAAATTGCGAATTGCACATTGAGAATAACTTCCCATTCATTCCTATGGGCCACCTGGCCCATAGAAATGAATGGGAAAGTATTCCTTATTTGTGATTTTCAATTTGCTAATCGCAATTAAGGAATTTTAAGAAATCGCAAAAAAAATGCGATTTTGTACATACATACCTATTTGCGATTCTCAAATAGCGGTTTCTTAAAAATCGCTATTTGAGAATCGCAAATCAGGTTGATGATACATATGGCCCTTAGTCACAGGAGTCATTTTGACATTTTAATTGATGCCTGATAATTGCCGAAGGCCATGAACGCGGAAGCAGGTGCTTTCAAAATTAGAAACACCGCCTCACCCCAAGTCGGCACCAGGTGCGGTGGCACCGATCACACCGCCCTAGAGATGGCCCTGACTGGACAGTATCTTTGAGGGCTTTTTCAGGTAAATAAGGAATTTTCTCACAGATTGGTCTCAACTAACTGTTAGCACTTTTAGCCACATTTATGTATTTGCGAAGGTTAAGATGTCCAGCTAGAATGAAGTGCAGAGATTTGGAACCTTCGATGACGGTCGGAGTACATACTATGATTTTTGTGGACCCTGTCCACATGACCTGGTGCTATTTACAGTAATTCTGTGAGAAGCACTACCAAGTAATCAATAAGTACAATTGTTTAAGAACTCAATGTGCAAGTGTCGAACTCCGATCTACCCAAAATGGACCCACTGCTCCCAGTACTCAGACTCTCCTCACACACAGAGGCCTACTACCATAATTCGTTAAATATTAATTGCTTTTACACACACTTGACATGCACACAGAATGTCAGCACAAGGATCTGAGTTTGACATAACAGTGGAACTTTACATGAGACAGGTCAGTCGACCACACTCTCCTTGACCCAGAGAAAAATGTAAGGCCACAATAATGAACCATGATAACTTGGTACACTGCCCCCACTGCTTTATGTGACTACCCAGGGCATGGATATTTGTCCTATAACTGCTACGAAGGTGTGGACGGTGTGTCTCTCCAGGTCACAGAACAGGTGCTGGACCTCACATTATGAGAGACAGGCCTACGCCTCAGTGGATGCCCTAGATTACAATGAGGCCAGGGCAAAACAAAAGGGCAGGATGCCAGTTTCATAAGCAGTCAGGTACTCAAGCCAGGGGTAGTGGTCCGTTAATTACGCATGAAACATTCCAGTCCAACCGATACCCTCTCAGATCAGACTATCCAGAATCTTACTTCATCATTTGAGAAGTCTGGTCATTAGATTGGCAAACACAGCGGGAAAGCCCATGTGCGTTCCCATGAGTCCTGCTTTGTGCTCCATGGTGGAATCTAGGCCTTGGAATGAGACAGACATTCTCAAAAACATGGGTTTCTCATCATTCATGAACATCAACTACTTGACTGGCTTGTGATCTGTGTACAACATAAACTTGGTGTCAAAGAAGTAAGGCCAGAATCTCCTACGGGTCCACACTATGATAATGCATTCTTTTTTAGTGACCGGCCATTTCCGTTCCCTAGGAAGCAGTCTGCCCCTCATAAAGGTCACTGGTTGCTCTCTACCCTGGTCATCAAGTTGAACCAGTACTGCTCCAACTCCCTTATCTGTGTCATACAATGTTAGAACTCAGATGTACAATGATAAAAAGAAGTGCAAACCATAGTCAGAAGCCTTCAACACACCAGTGTTGCTTAGTACTAGCTTCAGGTCCTCAGACACCTTCTGATACCCTGTAATTCAAACAACTTTCTCAGACTGCTTCCTGGATACAAAGGCTGACAAGGGCACAACCATGGCCCCTTACTTGGCCACAAGGTTCATATAATATTCAATTAATCCTAAAAAGGCTGTCACTTGAGTCTGGGAGGCGGAAGACCTCCCACTCCAACACAAAATGGATTTTAGCATCCAACAGATGGATCATCCAATTGACCACCTGATTCCCAAGGTAGACTACAGAGCACTGCCCCACCTGGCACATGTCTGGCCTTTTTGGTCAGTTTTGGTCCATGTATCCTGACCAACACCGGCTCTTGGTCTCCTATGTGGTCCTCCCATAAATAGCTAAAGATGGCAATGCAATTCAGGTAGGCGACACAGATTTCTTTCAGCCCAGAATGTACATTATTCACTAGATACTCAGAACTGTCATTAGTGTTCTTGTGCCTAAAAAATGCATGACCCTAAACTTGTACAATCCTTTAGGCATAGAAAATGCAGCCTTCTCCTTGGCACTAGGTGCTGTTACATTCCAATACCAATTGGTCAGATCAAAAGGTAGTCAAGAAGAAAGCAGCCGTCAGTGGGTCCTCTAACTCATCAGCATCCGTCTTGGTCATCTCACTGAGGTCTCAGGATTCTGCAAAAAAACTAAAATCTATGGATCCTTGTATGGGCACCAACACTCCTGGAATGGCCTAAGGACTATGAGAACCCTACATTATTCCCAAGTCCAACATCTTAGCAACCACTGCCTTGATGCACTCCTGGATTTGGTTTGATATCCTGTAAACCTCACAATTCACTGGCAAACTGTCCCCTATCTCTTTATAGGGCACACAGACTTATATCAACCTTGAATTCAGCGAACAGAGATGGAACATTCGTTCTTGAAGGTTTTACACACTTTGCTGCCCAAAAGTCATTAAAAGTATAACATGATATCCCTTCTGCAGGGGGGCGTGGCTTGGGCGCCGATGGCGATGGTCGCCTGAGAGCTCGGCTCCGGGACTAAGCCCGGGATTATCCTGAAAATCGGAGGCTGCGGGGCACCCCAGACCCCGCATTCTGCTGAGTGTGCCGACGGGACCCTGCCGGGGCCCCTGGTGGAGCTCGGACGAGGGTTGCCCCGGAGTAAAACCGAAGTTTGCGGAGTTGCGGAGTGCGACCCAACATGGCGCCCGGACTCCTTTGTCCCCCTGCTCGGAACTACTGAGTTGAAGAAGTGCCGCAGGTAGCGACTAGCGCCCGGCTTCGCCATCTCCGGCTGTTCTGGACATTGGACATTTACTGGATTGGACCCTTTGCAACGGATTTGCACTCGGTTAGACGGCCGGGCGGATGCCCACGCAGTGGAGGGCACCGGGAGCGGACGCCCTGCGATCCGAGCGGTGGCCCACCTCGCGACTCCGCAACTAGCTACGTCTTCCTGGCCAGTCCACCTACATGGGAGGCGCGACACTCTGGCGCCACAGATCATCCGAGGGAGTTGGTGGCCCTCACCCCGGGGCTATAGTGGGTGAACGGGCCTGCCCGGCTCGGCGACGGCTGTCTCCGCCCCCTCATCGGTGCCTTCGGACGCCGTGGCGGTGGCGTGAGCCCAAGCGGCGGAGTCTCCACAGGCTCTGGAGAAGGAGGTCGCCCATACCCGAATTGAGGACAAGCATCCGGGAAGGTAGTGGTCGACGCCTGCACACGGAGACGCCTACTCCGGGACCCTCGCGGAGTGCCCCGGGAGGCATGGGGAAACCTAGGGGAGCCAAGGGATCCACCCAGACCGCCTCGGACTCTGAAGCCCAGGACAAAGAGGAGCATGGGGACCCAAAAAGTTCTGGTGGCGCGCCGATGCAGCAACAGTTCGACCGTGTCCTAGAGGCGATAGAGACTACGAGATCGGCCCTCCAACAGGACATTGCTCAGGTGGCGACGAGCCTGGGCCTCCTCAGGGCGGACCATGGCAAACTTTCAGACCGGGTCAAGGAGGTGGAGGGCACGGTGAAAACCTTGGAGCCGGCGCAGCGAACCTTGGCTGCGACGATGAAGGACGCCCTCTCCCGAATTGAGACCCTGGAACGGAGGGCGGAGGATGCGGAAGGCCGCAACAGGAGGAACAACATCCGAGTGGTGGGCCTGCCGGAAAAGATCGAGGATGGCGACATGGTGCAATACTTGGAGACCTGGCTCCGAGACACGGTGGTCCCGGAGGGACTGTCCTCCTTCTACACTCTGGAACGAGCCCACAGAGTCCCAGCACGGCCCCCACAGCAGGGACGCACCCCGAGGCCAGTGGTGGCGCGGTTGCTGCATTTTCGAGACAGGGACTTAATCCTCAATGCCGCCAGGCACAATGGCCCGTTCAAAGTAGCGAACAGTCAGGTGAACATCTTCCCAGATTACACCTACGAGACGCAGCGCAAGCGGTTCTCCTTCCTGGCGGTTAAGCGCGAGCTCAGGAGCGAGGGCATTCAGTATTCACTCCTATATCCTGCAAGGCTCCGCATCATTGTCGATGACAAAACCCAGTTCTTCGACACCCCGGAGGATGTCTGTGTCTGGCTCGACCTATACAGGACAGGGAAAGATGGCTTTGGCTCCTCGTCCCAACAGGCAGATGAGCCGGAACAAAGGCGGCGATCCAAGAGGGTCAGGAATCGCCGCGGCCGCACGGGAGTGCCCTCGACTGCGGAGACATCATCGGAACGGAGGGGAGTGCTGGAAGTATTGTCGGAGTTGTCTGGAGCAAGGGATGGAGCCGCTGAGGAGGAAGAAAACCCGGGTGATGGGGGAGCACCGTCGGACTCGGAGGATTCAGTGGCAGATAGTGCCCATACACCGGTGATCACACCGAAATCGGTGGAGGACCTTTTAGATGGACAAGGGTAACGGGGTATACTGCCTTGTTTTGGGTGGGGGCCCGGCAGGGGGGAGGCGGTTGCCGTCCTTTATTGCTGACATAGAGGAAGAGAGGGTTGGGGGGCCTCTGCTTTCGCCCCGGAAGGTTTTGGCACTGTTTGGGGCTTGTTATAGTCCTGGTGGCCTGGGCGACGAGGGCCCACTGCCTCCGCCCAGCCCGCACCTGGCCCATAAGGCCTTCCTACGGTGGCGACCGTAGGATTAGTGGGGGTTCTGGGGTTGATGAAGGACGAGGTTTGGATGGGATCTAGATGGTGCAGTTTGGGTCCTGTTCTGGGGTGGGTGGGGGGGGGGGTTTGGTTGGTTTTTGGGTTGTTTGGTTTTGGTTGGGGAAAATGGCCGCCATCAGCGCTGGGAGGATTGATGCCTTTTCTTTGTGGGGACCCGGATGGGGGGACTGTGCAAGAACAATCTGGGACAATGGCTGATGTTGCTAATTTGAAATGTGTTACTTGGAACGTAAGGGGGCTTCACACTATGTCCAGGCGTCACAAGGTCCACGCTTATTTAGTGCGTAGGGGAGTGCAAATGGCGCTGCTGCAGGAAACTCATCTGAACAAGGCGGAAGGGGCGGCGCTTCAGCGTAGATGGCGGGGGCAGGTCTTTTCCACGTCGTACTCTGCTTATGCCAGGGGGGCGCTAATATGGATCAGGGCAGGGGTCCCCTTCCAAGTCACGAGGACAGTGGTGGATCCAGAGGGGCGTTTCGTGGCCATCTCTGGCACTCTAGGGGGGAGGGACCTGAACGTTTGCTGTGTATACGCTCCTAATGTAGACCAGACTGCCTTCCTTTCCAGGTTATCGGGCTCGTTGGCCCACTTTTTCGCCGGGCCCCTCCTGCTGGGGGGAGACTTTAACTCCGTAGTGGATGTGGACATAGACCGCTCGCATCCCCCGCTTCCCGATTCCCCGGTCCGTCGCACGGCTAAGGGTCGGCAGGATTGGCAGACCCGCTGGGGTTTGACGGACATTTGGAGGGCGCATCACCCCGCATCTAGGGATTATTCATATTTCTCGAGCCTCCATGAATTGCATGTCAGACTAGATGGCTTTCTTGGATCGCCCGAACTGGTTTCGGCAGCGGTCCGATCGGAGTACTTATCGAGGACCATCTCGGACCATAACCCCCTCCTACTGGACCTTCGCTGGTTTCCTGGGACGCCGGCGGTGCCCACCTGGAAATTGCGACCCGAGATCCTCGAGGACAGTGTCTTCAAGGCGGACTTGGGGGAGAGAATATCGGATTATTTTGCGTCCAACGGCGGCTCCGCGAGTACTAGGGCGTTGGAATGGGACGCTTTTAAGGTAGTGGTGAGGGGCTACTGTATCTCTAAGAAGGTGGGCATGAGGCGCGTCATCCTGGCTGATTTAGACACTGCAGACCGGGAACTCCGCGAGCTTGAAATTCGCCGCCCCGGACACCCGGAATTGCAAGCCCAGACGGCGGAGGCGAGGAAAAAGGTAGCAGCGGAGGTCGAACGGCTCCGCTGTTTTGATTATAAGGCCTATACGGTCCGGTCTATCGCGGAGGGAGACAGATCGAGTGCGCTGTTGGCGTGGTTGGCCAACCCTACGCGCCAGTCTCAAACGACGACAAATATGCGTGGGGCAGACGGAACCGAGGTATGCACCCAACCGGAGATTCTTAGTTGCTTCCGGCATTATTATGAAGGTTTATACCGCAGTCGCTCCGCACGTGACCCAGACCGGCTTGATAATTATCTTCGCCCACTGGAGCTCCGCACAGTGGAGCAGGAAGTGGCGAAGACTCTGGGTTCCGACATTGAATTAGGGGAGATCCGCGGGGCCATTAAACGGATGGCGAGAAACAAGACCCCGGGCCTGGATGGCCTACCGGTGGAGTTTTATGCCGCTTACGCTGACCTCCTAGCCCCTCGCTTACTGGTGGTCTACAGGGAGGCGAAGAGGCTGGGGCGACTCCCGAGCTCGATGTGTGAGGCGTTGGTGGTTCCTCTCCTCAAACCGGGCCGCGACTCATCCGACCCGGGGCCCTACCGTCCCCTATCGATGTTGACGGTGGACTACAAAATACTGAGCAGCATCTTGGCCTCGAGGCTGCTGGGACACATGAGCTCCCTGGTGCATGAGGACCAGGCCGGTTTCATCCCACGGCGGAACACGACGATGAATATTCGCAGGTTGTTCCGTTTACTAGGGGAACCATTTGTGGATGCCCCGTCCCCGGTAGTCTTGTCGGTGGACCTGGAGAAGGCTTTTGATAGCCTAGAGTGGGACTACCTCTGCACGGTGTTACGGCGATTCGGCCTCGGGGAGGGATTTGTCCGATGGACCGCGGTTCTTTATGCTTCTGCTTCGGCCAGGGTCCGTGCGGGCCCGTTGATTTCATCGCGGTATCCGGTGGAACGAGGCACGCGGCAAGGGTGCTCCTTGTCCCCGCTTCTTTTTGCGCTGGCGGTGGAGCCACTGGCGCTGCACCTTCACTCGGGAGCCCACTATACGGGCTTGTGGACGTCTGTGGGCACGCATTATGTCTCGCTATATGCGGACGACCTGTTGCTCTTCCTGGAGGACCCGGTCGACGCCTTACGGGGAGCGGAATTGGCGCTCACGGAGTTCGGAGAGGTCTCGGGCCTCCGAGTGAATTGGTCTAAGACCTGTCTTTTTCCGGTACGCAGGGGTACCCCCACCCCTGCGCTAAGTAGGGGGATTAGATGGGAGCCCGACTGCTTTAAGTACCTCGGGGTATTCGTCTACCACGACCAACCCGACCTCCTAGATGGGAACATTGCCCGCTGCATTCGGGCACTCCAAGGTTGCATGGACTTTTGGGCCACGCTGCCGCTTTCAGTGGCGGGACGTATCGCCCTGCTCAAAATGGTGGCGCTTCCCCGGTTATTATATTACTTCCGGACTTTGCCGATCTGGGTCCCACCGGCCACGTTTCGTCGATTACGCTCTATGGTGGTCGGATTCCTCTGGGGAACGGGCCGGCGGCGGGTAGCCCTCAATACCTTGATGAGGCCGAAAGACGAGGGGGGGCTCGCTGTGCCGGACTTCGAAAAGTATTATCTGGCGGCGCAGCTCCAGACCTTCACTCAGGAGATCGCCAGGGAATTCCGGGGCCCGGAAGACGGAAGAGGGACGGGTATGGCCAGGCATGTTCTCTCCTTTATAGCGCTGCGACAACGTTTAGTCCTGCGGGACTTGTCGATGGAGGAGCGGACTGTCCGCCTGTGTTGGAATCGGGCCCACGCCCGAGGCCAACTGAGAACACCATATGCGCCTGAAATACCATTGGGGATGCTGACGGCCCTCCCCCACGGAGGGGATTGGTCGCGTTTGGCGGCCTGGGAGGATTCCGGATTACAGCTCGTTGGTGATCTGTTCGAGGACGGAGCGCTCTTGTCCTTTCAGGATCTCATTGACCGCTTCGGGATCTCCCGGGGCGACTTTTTGCTGCACTCGGCCATTGTACGAGCGATCCAGGCACACTGGAAGAACGGGCAGGAGGAACCCCACTTATCTCAGGTGTGCCAGTACGTAATGATGTCGGCGGGCACGGTGAAGGCGGTCACTTGCCTCTACGGCAGGTTGATTACCGAGGGATTGGCTCCTCTCACCACTTTGAGGACCCGCTGGGAGGAGGACATTGGTAGGGAGATCCCGGAGACGACCTGGTCCCAGTTGGTGAGACGAGCCTGGAAGGGCACACGAAACGCCCGTTTCCAACTGGTCCACTATTATGTTCTCCATAGAGCGTACCTGACCCCGGTGAAAATCAGGCGGTATTTTGCCACGGCGTCGGCGGAATGCCCTAGATTCCCGGCTCAGGAGGCGGACCTCCTACACATGTTATGGGCCTGCCCAGGACTGACGTCCTACTGGCAGGAGGTAGCGGCGACCCTGGAGGAGGTGACAGGGAGACTCTTATCATTGGATGCGGCGGTGGGGCTACTGCACTGGTTCCCCCATACCCCAAGGAATAAAATTTCTAGTAAATTTATCGACCTGGGGCTCCTCCTTGCTAAACGAGAGGTGACCAGGAACTGGAAGGCACGAGCTGGTCCGGCAGGCAGCAGATGGCACAGTGAGCTTTTGAAGTGGGCGGCGGGAGAGAGCGCGCTGAGATATCAACTGGCTTGGAGGCAGGGTAATGAGAAGGCGCAGGAGGCCGCGTTGGAGTGGGAAATGTTGGTGCAGGCCCTCAGGGATTATTGCGCCCCCAGCGACTCTGAAAGTGAAGACGCAACTCACCCCGAGTCCCGGTGAACGTTAGTACTGACAGTCCTATTGCCTTCCCCGTGGGTCCAATAGCAGATCCTATGTTGATAGCTCCCTGGTGGTGGGTGGGGGGGGGTTCTCTTAGTTAGTAGACATTTATGGGGGGGGGGTTTATTTTGGGGGTTTTAGGCTTGTTTGGAAAAGCAGATGACGGACAGTGCATTATCCGGACCAGCTCCAGCATCCCACGGACCCCCATTGCACTTCGCCGCCCGACCCCAGGGTTGTGGGCCGATTGGCTGTGTACGGACTTTACGGAGGGGGGCCGGAGGGCTTTATTCTGTTAATATTGCTTATGATACAATGCTGGTCGTTACTGTACTGATTTACTGATTCCTGCAATAAAAATATATTTAAAAAAAAAAAAAAAATGATATCCCTTCTGCAGACCCATATTTCTGTGCAATAGGTCAGAAAGTGGCCTTCCTTAACCTCCTGTGTCATTGCCAGGATATTTACTGTTAAATCTTTCCAAAGCTATGGCTTACGCCAGTTCACATGAAACTATACCAATGCCCACCCGCTCAAATGGAACACCTAGTATGGCAGTGGCACTAACAATGCCTTGGTCTTACCTCCTGACTTACACTCAATTGACAAGTGAGCCAGATTCTGCAGAGCCTCTGTGTATTGAAATATCTCTAACCATCAGAACCAAAAGTCAAAGCTAACCTGGGTCTTTTTTGATACCTGTGACCTGCTAAACGCACCTTGTGGGCCAGTGACAACATGAAATTCCAGTCTCCCAGCACAACTACTATCTCCTTGCTAGCTCCTGGTTCAGATTCAGATTCTCACTATAGAGAAGTTCATCCTCCCAGGCAACATAATGCATTCCAACCACTGCCTTGCTAACTTGTTCCTGGACTTCCTTCTAAAGTCCTTCAAGTGTAGGGCACTCATCTTGTGCCTTGGAACTCCTTTCGGGTAGGTCCTGCAGACCTAACAACCCATGCACCTCTGGCAGTGATCGATACACCAAGCCAAACCTTGTCCACTTTGACTGTCTCACCCTCCTCTGCCTCTGGAGCGGGGGGACGGATGCCGTATCCAGGACCTTCTGAGAGTCTGCTCTGAAGTTCTTACTACCCTTCTATGGTCATTGAAATTCTGAACTGGAATGGTACAAGTCTTTCTCTGTACTGACATGGTCTTAGCCAAGAAAGCCATTGAATTGTACGGGTAATGTTGGTTTTATGCTAAACCTATTGTTTTATTCATAGAGCGTCAACCGGAACCTGTACTCCTACACCAGTTGCCAGCGGAGACTGGCATCGATCGGGAGTGGAGGGGTGGCGGGGGTGGGGGGTCGTGGTGACGTTAAATAAAAAATTACATTCAACTTGCCGCATCCTCCTTGCCGCTCCTCCTGGTTGCGCCTCTCCTCCTGCCACCGAAAGGAAAAGGAAGCAGCCTAGAAGAACCTTTGCTCCCCTGAGCCAATCACAATGCTACAATGCAGCGTTCTGATTAGTCTGAGCGCTGTGACTCGGGGCTCAGATTGGAAACATGGGCCTGGCCATGTTCTCCACCCAGGCTGTAATGTAGCCTGGGTGGAGAAGAGGGAAAGTGTGCATGACTGTTATGGTTTGCCTGAGAGGGCCGGCCAAACAGTCATGTGCACTTAGGAGTGGGGGCAAACCACTCCTCGGCTGCTCTGTCAGCTCCACCCCACCCTGCCACTCCTCGGGTGCTCTGTCAGCCCCGCCTGCAAAGCTGCTGCACACAAAAAAGGAAAAAAGGAAATGATAATAACTGAGTTATTAACATTTTATTTTTTCTTATACTCTTATACTGCTGAAAAAAGCAGTAGGGCAACGCTGGTGGATGAGCTGCCACTGCCATTGTCAGTTGCTGGCAATTGTCAGACCCGGTTGGGTGCCACCAGGCTGACAAGGACTACTGGGTTCCAACCGTGGTGGTTGAAGTAGTATGCCACTTGTGTTCGGAGGTCTGTCCTACTAGGGCCACATTTTTAGAGCAATAGTAGAATGTAGTAGTACAGTCACCTCGCTTTGCCCTGTGGCCCCTGAAAAGGATCAGAAAGCAGGCACCAAGGAAGTGAGTGGGAGGAACTAGAAGATCAAACACATATTAAACCCATATTTCATACACATTTAAAGTCAAATGTAAGAGGAACTGAATTCCATGTGAAAATACAGATTTTCCAAATATATGTGCCAAAACATAAAGCCTAGAAAAATCTTACCCATAGACAAATAACGTCTATACAAAAAATTAAATCTGCATTTAATCAATAAATCCAAGCAAACTTACTTCCATATATTTTAGGAACGAATTCACTATTCTAACTGCAGTACTAGCATTTTTCGTGGCAAGTATTAGATTGTGGAAGGTCGACTTTTGCATAAAGTGACTTTTATGTATGCTCGAAATTTTCACAGTCTATATTTTTGTAAACATTTTTTTTCCTCAGTCAATGTTTTCAATGGCTCAAGAGAAACTGAGCTTCACTGCGTGTGTTTTCAAGTGCTAGAGACAGGAATGGCTTAGAGTTTATTATTTGTGTTTTCCTACGAATTACTTGTTTTGTTTGCCACACTATCTTATTTAATGTGGATAGTTCATTTTTAGATTTGGCTTGACACTGCTGCTGTCTGTATGACCTGTTGTTACTAATAATAAAAAATACACATAGAGGGGCTTTCACTCCATACTATTGGTAGTTTGGTGTGTTATTCTGTTTCCTATGGATCGTGTGCACTGTAGTTCATGAGGGTGTTGCGTGTTTATCTAGGTTCCTGATCGATACTGTGACCTTATGCCCCTATTCGGCTATAAATCCATTTATTCCCTATATTGGCATAACCGCTCAAGTGCGATTTTCAGAAAGTCATCTCTGGCCTCACACGAACAGAGCCACATTCCAGCATAGTTCTCTCTGCCACTTCCTTTGCGACCAATTAGTGCAATGACAGAGCAGAAGTCACTATCTGATATTCCTAGATAACACTCCGAGTTCTTCAACAAGATAAAAACTCAGCAAACCTGGAAATCCCCGCTTGTTATGTTTTGATTAGTAATAGAACTCTAATGAGCAACTGATAACTATCACTTCCTAGTGACATCTTTAATTGACGTCTTATGTCCAGCAAACTTGCGTCAAACCCGGCACCTGTCAGGTATAAATATTACCAACGTTGCCTTAAGCAATGCCTGTTGCCTGTTGTTGTACGAGCTACTGATGTAAGCTGCCTGCAAGACCCAGTGTTGGTGAAGCTAGCACCCTGTCGCTGCAGCCTGCTGTCCCTCGGTGGTGAAGCTGCTGATACCATTATCGCTGCTAAAGCGCGAACGATGGTGCAGTACGCTTAGGAGTTGAACAGCCGTCCCTCTGCGAAGACATCCAGCAGATTCCAGCTGCCCGCGGACGCTGTCCCCCCTCCTTCCTCGACGCGCTGAAGAAAGCCGCTGCCTTTCTCCTGCAGAGAAATCCAGCTCCGGCGTTTCCGGTCTACCCTTGCGGGTGACAGGGATATCGAAGGCCCCCTGAAGGAGATACCAATCCTCCATCATTCTATTCAGAGGTATGGTGTTGACTAAACCCTTAGACGAGAATTCTTGAAACAAACCTTGGCAAAACCAACTTAACTTAAAGCTACTTACTTACTCCCCTTTCACGTGTTAGGCTTAGGTCAGGCACACTGGGGTAGGCTTAGTTAGAAGCACCAGTTGAGTATGTTAGCCTAATGTATATATGACTGTATATATGTTTTATTACTTTTAAACCATTGTATGGCTAAGAAACCATATCAATGCTTTTACAGTTCTATTTCGCAATCCTTATCTTACTGTACGTACTTTTTATAATAACAATTCTTGCAATTGTGGCAATACATTTCTCTTGTACGAGAAGAAAGACTGTTCAAATAAATGTTCACCTTTATTGACAAACGCCCGTCTCTCTATTCTCTACATCTCGTGAAAGTAAACTGCACTAGACTGACTGAGTGAAATACATGTCTATTGTTTCACACGACCCTAGAGATTGACTCTTGATCTGAGGAGCAAAGTGGTCATGTTGCACGGTTGTTGGAAAGCTGAATCCCTTCTTGTCTGTGCCAAGGAAGCTGATCACTTCCTATGCAGAGAAGAAAGTTTCCAGTGACCTCTGAGCAAGTTGGTAACACAACCCAATTAAGTTTAGCATAGTCAGTGGAGGCCTGGAATATAAGCAGTTCCACGTCGATACTACTGTTTATGTTATTCCAATGCGCAGGGCCTAGTGGGAAACTAGGAACTACACTACATTGCGCCCAACGTTTGGTAAGGCGATAAACTAACGCAAGACTTTTAGAGTAACTCAGTCGTGCATATTTCACACCCCCTTTCTCCCGTAAATACTCCAATAGACGTCTGGAGTGGGTGAAAGGTTAAAATCCGCCCGACCTTAGTAGGAAGAGATTCCTATGTAAAGCTCTGGTTTATTCAACGTTGAAGGATACAGTGTTCCAAAATATTGTGCACCTAATCTTTGTCTCCTTGGAGACCTACTCTGCAAAGCCTGCATTTTTAAAATGTCAGACAGTGAAGAAGAAAGGGAAGCAGCTAGGCTGGCATCCATACTAATAGAGGAGGACTCGAGTCTCCTACAGGCTGACCCGGATGCTATCGACATCCCGGTCCACTTAAGAAGATCTATAACGTTAAAACTTATAGAAAACGGACTGACACCTCAAGGTGGTACGGTCGTCTTCGTGATAGAGGCTCACGAGTATCGGCAGACAGAGGTATTCTATTCATGGATAAACTTTCCAGCGGTAAACGCTATAACAAAAGAGTTTCACTATTACAAAATAGAGAAACCTCCGGAAGAGTACGCTCCTTTCGAGGAGATTGAAATTCCACTTAAATTTCAAGAGCACCTGCTCTGGTTTAATGGCGCCCTAAAACACAATGATCACATTACCAGGCTCGGTCCACTAGGTAGACCAGGAGCCACGTGGCCGGTTCTAGCCATCTACACACCACATCCTGACATTGTAAAAATGTCTAGAGATGAGCTGTTATTACAGCTAAACACATTAATAAAAATACATAGGCAATTAGTCCAATATGTAATGCGGATTGCAACGGTCCAGCCAGCTGTTAATGTACCACAGCTGACCCCTCATCAGGGGAATACAAATAAAATAACACCACAGAACATACAGTCATGTCTTGGTAAAACACCCGTAAAACGGGAACAAATTCCTTTCTGGTTAGCACAGAAAATCACTCAAATAGAGGCAGTATTTCCTGATACTACCCCTATTGAGAAACACAGAATCTTGACCATCTGCCTTCCTATGGGAATCGCACCACACGTGGAGGACTGCGACACTTGGGGTACAGTCTTTGCTTCCATTTACACAAAAACACACGGTGTTCCGTCTATGGCGGTAATACCAGAAGTGCTAAAACAGATTCAAAATGAATTCGGTCCAGAACCCGCTTTAAATCTAGGTATGAAATTACTGAAAGATTTCAAGCAGGTCTCGGCTATATTATTAGCCAACATTAAAGGAGAAGCAGCATCTGTGGCGATCCGCCAGAAGTTGAAGGAAACCGATATAAAAGATCCTGTTGAGCTTGCAAAAATCATAGAAAAGTGCTATGAAGAATTAGGTAGAGACAGCTTGGGTGGGAAACCGGTAAAGCCCCAACTGCTCGAAAATCCTGAAAAATTATTTATTAAAAATAATTCAAACACTCCTAAAAAGAGCTGGGATGGAAATAAACAATCCACTCCCAAGGAAAAAGTTTTCCAGTCCAGAGGAAGGTCTCCTCGACGGAGAGAAAGAACTCCGACTCGAGAACGCCAGTCTCCCCAACGGGAGCCCTCTGAGAAAAGATATAACCTTAGAAATAGGGATAATCTGAAAAAACCTGATAGATATCAAAGTATTGATACACGTCCCTCTCGATCTCTTCCACAGAATTCGGAAAGAAGAGGACGGTCAGACCCAGGAGAGCACACCAAGTCCAAAGACAAGGAACCTGCTCAGAGTAAAAAATCTCAATTTCAGAAAAAGAAGGTAGCCAGTATTAGAGTAATCAACCATGCTGAGAATACTGAGGTCACAGTTGAAAAACGGGGAGTGGGCATTGACAATGTTGGACAGTGCAGCAGAAATCAGTATAGCGCGCAAGATCTTGATGAGTCATCTGGAGACAGTGGACACGAATGAATACATTCAGGTTGAAACTGCCGACACCAGACTTAGCGAGCCCCATAAAATATACGAAATAACATTGCGTATGGAGGGTGATAAGACTAGGAAAATTAAGGGTCTATTTTGGGATAAGCTCTCAAAAGGCTATGATATTCTGTTAGCTGAAAAAGATTGGCCCCCAGAGTTTGTCAGGGAGTGCCCTCGTGGCGAAGAAGTGATTATGCCTGCCTTCTCGAATCACATTCCGATTCATAAAAAATATACATATGCAAGGAAATGGGCAGTAGCCCAGGCACCTGCATTATATAAAAATCATGTAGGATGGGATGAGGATTCACCTCCTCACAAAATCCAACTAAAAAGTGAACCAACTGCCCAACGGCAGTATCCCATAAAGCAAGAAGCTAAAAAACAGGTCAGGGAGATCTTAGATCAACTTGAGTACCAGGGGGTGATTGAAACATGCACCTCTCAAATGAACAATCCTTTGTTTCCTTTCTCCAAGCCAGACAATTCATATCGTCTAGTTTTGGACTACCGACATCTTAATACATGTTGCAAAACTTTTGCAGTACAAAACTCGCATAGTGCAGCCCTAATGAATAATATAGTTAGGAAAAAATATAAAACAACATTAGACATATCTAATGGTTTCTTTTGTCAAAACATTGCACCAGAAAGCAGATATTTGACCGCTTTCTCCGCATTTGGGTCGCACAAAAAATTCTGTCGACTCCCACAGGGGTTCAAGAACAGCCCAGGACTATTCTCAGCTAGAGTAACAGAGTTACTACAAATCTATGATGATGAAGCATTATCTTATGTAGATGATATTTATCTCACAGACGACGACTTGGATACTCACTTGAAAAGAGTGAACACCATTATACTTGGGTTCGCAGCAGAGGGTTACAAATTCAACTTTAAAAAGTCCTGAATTGCCCATCTGACAGTACTATTTTTAGGGTACGAATTATCAAGTGAAGGGAAAAGCCTAGCGGACAACTTCTTAGAGAAGTGCGCTGTACTCCAAGCTCCAAAAACGCTAAAGAATTTACAATCCATTCTAGGATTTCTGAATTTCGGAAGAACTTACATTCTAAATTACGCAGAGAGGGTTAAACCTCTCTACGAACTAATTAAACCTGATTTTAAACAAATCAATTGGACTCAAAAACACACAGAAATTTTGAGATCACTGCAAACAGACATGTTAGCAAAAACAAAATTAGATACACGTGACAACACGATCGATCTTGTAATCCGAGTCATCCCAGGAAGATGCGGATTCACGTACCTAACCTCTAATGAGGGAGAAAAGGTACCAATTTCAATTAAATCTCACTTGTACACACAAGCAGAAAAAGCATTCAGTCACACAGAAAGAATTGTGAACGCAGTGCAAATTGCATTAGCAAATGAACGAGAACTAGCACACGGCAAACGGATTAATATCCTCACAGCGGAATCCGCCTTCGAGGCGCTATTCAGCCCAGTAAACCTGCCTACAGTGTCACTGGATCCGAAATGGATACAGTGCATAGATTCTCTAGGAGCGGAAGACGTGAAATACTATTTCGCCCCACAATTTGAGGAACTGAATTATTTAGAATATGAAGAAGAATATCCTCTGCCAATCGAAATTCTGCCTCTCCCACTGTACGCCTGTATAATATATACAGATAGCTTTGTACAGCATTTCAACGTAGAGAGAAAATCCTACGATGCAGCATGTGCGATCATTAAATGTCGTTGGCTGTGCGGTAAAATTACACCGAAAGTAACAAAAACTGAGTCAGTAAAATACTGTTCGGTTCAAAGAACTGAAATCAGATGTTTAAAGATGGCGCTCGAAAATGCAGAACGTGAATTCCCGACACTTATCGTGTGCGATTCTCATTTTTGCGTCAACTCTTACAACAATAAACTGCAGAGTTGGATCGAAAACGACTACAAAGATGACACAGGTGCCATAATAAAGCATAAAATGCTTTGGAAACAGGTAGCTCTTTTACACAAAGAACTACAAAAGACTCACGTGATTCACGCGCAGAGTCTTCAACGTGATGGCGTTCACGTTGCAGGGAATTCATTGGCTAATACAGCCAAAGCGGAAGCAACTAAACCGGCTTCCGTAGCCACAAAAAAGCGTACAGATAAATACATAGACGGGGAAACCATGCTGGCAGTAAAAACGACCGTAAAAGGCGACTGTGCAGCACTACCCGTGAACTATCCACTCAATTATGCATACATAATAGATGCAAACTCCGTTCCTTTTGCTCGAATCCCTGGAGTGGGGGACAGAGTAATTCCAAACAGGAGCAGGAGGGGCTTCCTATTACTGGAAGCACACATGGGGTTGGGTCTGAAACACCAAACAATCAAAGCCTCTCTGAAAGAATTACAATCAGAGTACTGGTGGCCAGGAATGAGTATAGATATTCGATGTTTTGCTCAAAATTGTGAAAACTGCAACAGAGATCGCAGTAATGAACAGGCCAGTGTAGTTTCAGGATCCCTTCTAGACAGCATAAGGCGGTCTATCTGCGCAATCAAAGAAGAGAAGCGCGTCCCAGTGTACACCATTAAGACGAAAAGCACTTAAATAATGAGGCCTCCAGCGCTCGGCTGACGCTAGAACGGTTATAAAAGATTTGCCAGTCCATATCGGCATATACGCAATTACTACGTTCCATTCTGACCAGGGTCCTGCTTTTAGCTCTCGAGCTTATAGGGAGGCCATGGCTAGCATGGGAATTGGGTTGCGGTATTCCTGTCCGTCATACCCCGGAAGGGAATAGTGTGGTGGAAAGAAAAAACCGGGGCATAAAGCAATCTATAACAGCGAAGGTATTAGGTTCAGGCGCTGGGTGGGTCAAACATTTAATAAGTGTCCAGACTAGTCTTAACAACATGCCAAGAAATTCTCTAAAAGGTTTCAGCCCATACGAACTATTGTTCGGAATTAGAATGCGTGTTCAGGACCTCGATAGTCAGATGTCAGTGGTACAAGAAAAAGCAACAAACTTTGACATCAAAGATCGTTTGGCTGTTTTACAGGAACTGAATGAAACAAGAAAATCCTTAAGCAACATAAAGTTAAAGCAACAGCCAAGTACCACTGACGAGGCACCACCAGCAACAGCCCCAGCAAGGCCTGTCTGGATTCCAAAGATTGGGGATCTAGTCAGAGAAAAGATCGCGGTTAAGAAGGAATTTGGGCCTTCTTACAGAAAAGCAGTACCTGTCTTAGCAGTCACCGGAACAAGATCAGTTGTGCTACCGCCCCTTGCTGGTAAAAAGGAGAACAGAGTCGTGTCTATCGATCTGGTAAAACCACAAGCATGTGGCCTATAATCAACAGTAGGCCCAGTGGACTCCCAAGAAACAACAGAATACCCAAACTTGCAACAATCCAAGAGGTTCAAACTGAAAGACTCATCACATTCGATCAGCCTGCAGTGCACAATGAAGGACTATGCAATAATGCCATGGAACTCGTGCCTCTTGAGACACAGATTGAAACAGTTCGTCAAGAAACAACACCAGTCTACACTAATGTGGCATCAGAAAGTGCTACCGAAAGACAGATTGAAAGAACAATCCCATCAATTGACATAACTGCCTCTGGTTATTTCATCAACTTCGACAACTTCTCTGAAGATCAAAACGACCCCGAAGTGATGCCAGAAACAAAAAAGACTTTTAAAGAAAAAGCAACGGAACTCTTTCATCAACTGAAGGAAATCTACCTTATTTCCCCTTGGCTAGAGTTCTGGTTCGGTCTAGGTGTATTTTTCCTCCTGCTTTGGCTCATCATGGTACTGTGTTTGGGAAAATTCATTGAGGGAAAATATATTAGAATGGACACAGCAAGTCAGAACATCAACCTAGTCCTGAAACCACACAGATCATCCCACGTGAAGAAAAGAGAACTGTCAACAGTAAACGTCACAGCAATTCCAATACCTGGTGGGGTAGTATGGGAGAAAAACAGACTATGAGATATATGGTCCGGTCGAAATCCTTAAGTATCCTCATCAACTAAAGGTTTCCTTAAGTGACTTTGTAACACCTAGTGCATTCTCTGATGATTGGGACTTTAACAGTATTAATGACATGATGTCTGATTTAGTAATGTCAGCTAGATTCACAGATCATGATTATTTACAAGGTTCATCTAGTTATGAGCAATTATTTTGTTACACCCACTATGGGGATCACTACTTGCATAAATCTGCACAGCCTAGAAATGTTTTTATGTATAATCAATGGGAACATAGTTCTACACCACCTAAAAGCAGTTCTAAAGCATTTTTTGAGAAATTCAAATACTTCTCAGGGTTTAACACCAGTAATGCAGAAACGTTTTATTACAAACTGTTAGATAAAACAGGAATGAAAACAATGCTGACAAATTCTAAATTGATATATTCAGAAGCATTTTATGACAAAATGATGACATTTGGTTTTGATTATTGGAAAAATAATATTGAAACGAAAACAATTTGGGGTACAAAAGATTGGCAGGTGCAAGGCATTGAAGCATTGTTTAGAACCTGCATGATACCAGAACAAATGTTGTTTTTAAATGACACAATACACCAAACATCTTGTCTTGGCCTAGCTAAGAACAAAGACCTTAAAACACCGTCTATACCAAAGCCAATACCTGAGAATGCAACCACAGATATTGAGTTAGACGTGTCACAAATTTTACATTTCAACAGAACACATCCTGATTGGAAAAAGTGGTTAATCTGGCCTACAGACACAAATAGCTGTCAAGATAGATTCCTGAATAAAACACAGGGTTTAAAAATGACCAGATTAGACTCGAGATATTCCCAGAGACAACATCCAGGAATAATAACAACATACAGTGTAGGGAAACTCTGCCTTGAATGGCTAACTACATCCACACTGGCTGAAATTAAGCAACACTTGTCTTTACTAAAAGATGGTGCTGATTTGCGCGATTTCATTATTGGACCACGCAAACAGCGTCAAAAGCGTTTCATAGCGGCCAGCATCTATGCTGCTTATAACGAGGCTTGGAAAGTCAAACAAATTGAAACTGCTGAAAAAATACGAGAAATTGATCGTATTAATTTGGAGAAATCACTTTCTGTGGTAGACAATGGGTTAATGACTCTGTCTTCCAGAATATATTCGTTGGACAATATTGTATCATCTGCCTTTGATGTGATAGACAGAGATTTGCTAATGTTACAACATGGCCAATCTCAATTGCGTTCTATTATAGAATTAGGCTGGACGCTGCAAAATCTTCGTTCAGGCTATGTGCCTTGGCGTTTAATCAACACAACGTCATTATTTTCCAGTTTTAACCTTACTGATAAACAGATCAGTTTGGCACAGAAAGGAGCAGACTATACAATCCTGAGCATCGAAACACTCGAGAGATTACCATTGACAATGTCAGAGAGTCCTGTCATTGAATGGATAATACATGGAATTATCACAATTCCGATAACAACTTTCCGATTTAAAAAGTGCCTTGAATACATACCTGCTGGCCAGTATGAACAATTGGGTAAAGGATATGTAAAATCTGAATGGAAATTACCATACACTCATTCTTGCTATAGTGACAGCGACAAAAATGTATTTCTTAGTGGTGACAACTGTAAACATTCACTAAGCGGTATACTTTTGTGTCAGGGTATTAATTTACACGGAGCATGTGATGGAAATTCAAACAACCTTTCATGCCACCAGCTAGTCACACCTGCAACTCAGATAGAGCCCTTCTTTATGCAACTTTCGAACGGGAGTTACATTCTTAGAACGGATCACAGATGTTGTGGCCTCGTGCCAGGGAAAAGTTATCTAGTAGAAGTAACATCCATGGTCAAATGCTGTATGCAAGCATTGTTTCCGAGTGGGCCTGCAGACACAGTGACTCCCATCTGGCCTCGTCTGAATCTCTATTCTATACGAATTGATACATTAAGCAAAATGAAATCTGTACTTTTACAGACAACAGTGCCTATAACGTCATCAAAAGAGACGTATGATCTTCTAGTTGCAAGGACAGCTACTGAAGTTCATGACCTTTTATCAACAAATTGCCCCGTGCATTTCGTAGAAATGTTAAGCCAACTCCTTAACATGTCTAGTGCAACAAGCATCCCAGGCATATTTAAGACAGTCTTTACGGGACTGCTAACACCCTTCCAGGCAATTTTGGGAATCGTTCCTAATTTTGTACACTCTGTTTTTGGCGGAATACCATTATTTTTGGGACTTGTAGCAGGGATTTTATTTTTGACCCTCCTGCTTCGATATGGCAAGCCGAAACTCAGACATAGCTCCCTTGGGAATGGAAGAGACAATCCTAGCAATGCGCTACCGGGACAGGATAACTAACGTCCTTGGATTGGCCAGGCTGAGAGATCTAAACATGACCTGGTTCCTTTCATTCAGACCTATATGGCAAAATTGCATTTTACCTGTGCTAAGGTGTATGCTTTGCGGCGATGAATGCGTGTTGGACATCTGTCTTTCACTTCCATCAGCAGTACCAATGGACGTCGATACTTTGCTCAGTCCAATAACGGCTCACGCATTGTGTTGTCCCCAGCGGCTACCAATCCTGATGACGGCATTTGTGGAGACTCCTGTACTACGACTAAGTGGTAACAGTGGAGCTAGCGACAAAAGCAGCATCACCCAGGTACAGCCATCTGTGAGCATTGCTGCTCCTGAATACGATGACAGCAATCATTCTCACACCTGCCAAGTTACAACGCTATCGAATTTGGTTGAACTGTCACCTGATTTTGTAGACCAATTTTTTGAGAGCCTGTCTGATACGATGTTCTCACCAGTAGAGAAACAATAACTTAAGAAGCTTTCCGACACACAGCGTTCCCATGAACTCTGAATTCGGCCTTCAGTTTTGATCAACAAAAACTGCAAAAGCTTTGGAACTCTATTTCCCCGTTCAAGCATTAATTTTTAAAATTGGACATTTTTAATATTGACCATTTTTTGGCACGAACAATTCTTTGCTTAACGTAAAAACTATTCTTAGAGAACAGAAGCTTCACACTTCTATTTCTAAACACATCTAGAGACATAACAACATTACATCAGCCTCTAGCACACATGTTATTACAATGCATTTTTATGTGATGATTTATCTCGCTTTTCTTCTGTCAGAGATACTTCATGTGTAATTCTTTTTGCATAATCGTTCATTGAATTCATATGCAATAATTTTTTGAATGATTACTATGCTTTAAAAAAACGTACAGTACCTAAATTTCATGTATTACAAGTACGCCTATTTCGAATGCATTTATGTATTTTGGGGTGGGCAATGTTATACATGCATCTAATTGCTTTAGTTTTAGTAATTTTGATGGAAATTAACCCGTGGAGTGGGTGTTGCGTGTTTATCTAGGTTCCTGATCGATACTGTGACCTTATGCCCCTATTCGGCTATAAATCCATTTATTCCCTATATTGGCATAACCGTTCAAGTGCGATTTTCAGAAAGTCATCTCTGGCCTCACACGAACAGAGCCACATTCCAGCATAGTTCTCTCTGCCACTTCCTTTGCGACCAATTAGTGCAATGACAGAGCAGAAGTCACTATCTGATATTCCTAGATAACACTCCGAGTTCTTCAACAAGATAAAAACTCAGCAAACCTGGAAATCCCCACTTGCTATGTTTTGATTAGTAATAGAACTCTAATGAGCAACTGATAACTATCACTTCCTAGTGACATCTTTAATTGACGTCTTATGTCCAGCAAACTTGCGTCAAACCCGGCACCTGTCAGGTATAAATATTACCAACGTTGCCTTAAGCAATGCCTGTTGCCTGTTGTTGTACGAGCTACTGATGCAAGCTGCCTGCAAGACCCAGTGTTGGTGAAGCTAGCACCCTGTCGCTGCAGCCTGCTGTCCCTCGGTGGTGAAGCTGCTGATACCATTATCGCTGCTAAAGCGCGAACGATGGTGCAGTACGCTTAGGAGTTGAACAGCCGTCCCTCTGCGAAGACATCCAGCAGATTCCAGCTGCCCGCGGACGCTGTCCCCCCTCCTTCCTCGACGCGCGGAAGAAAGCCGCTGCCTTTCTCCTGCAGAGAAATCCAGCTCCGGCGTTTCCGGTCTACCCTTGCGGGTGACAGGGATATCGAAGGCCCCCTGAAGGAGATACCAATCCTCCATCATTCTATTCAGAGGTATGGTGTTGACTAAACCCTTAGACGAGAATTCTTGAAACAAACCTTGGCAAAACCAACTTAACTTAAAGCTACTTACTTACTCCCCTTTCACGTGTTAGGCTTAGGTCAGGCACACTGGAGTAGGCTTAGTTAGAAGCACCAGTTGAGTATGTTAGCCTAATGTATATATGACTGTATATATGTTTTATTACTTTTAAACCATTGTATGGCTAAGAAACCATATCAATGCTTTTACAGTTCTATTTCGCAATCCTTATCTTACTGTACGTACTTTTTATAATAACAATTCTTGCAATTGTGGCAATACATTTCTCTTGTACGAGAAGAAAGACTGTTCAAATAAATGTTCACCTTTATTGACAAACGCCCGTCTCTCTATTCTCTACATCTCGTGAAAGTAAACTGCACTAGACTGACTGAGTGAAATACATGTCTATTGTTTCACACGACCCTAGAGATTGACTCTTGATCTGAGGAGCAAAGTTGTCATGTTGCACGGTTGTTGGAAAGCTGAATCCCTTCTTGTCTGTGCCAAGGAAGCTGATCACTTCCTATGCAGAGAAGAAAGTTTCCAGTGACCTCTGAGCTAGTTGGTAACACAACCCAATTAAGTTTAGCATAGTCAGTGGAGGCCTGGAATATAAGCAGTTCCACGTCGATACTACTGTTTAAGTTATTCCAATGCGCAGGGCCTAGTGGGAAACTAGGAACTACACTACAAGGGACTACTTTACATCGCAAATGTACACTGATTCATCACATTTTAAATATGTTATTTCATAAAACAATGTGTACAAAAAGTAATGCTTTTTAGGTCTCGCTGAGCTAGGGCTTGCGTTGCTCGCTCTGCGAGACATTTTGTAGTGGGCTTTGAAAAGTGCTACCCAAACGATTTAGCTGGCCTCCAGCTTGCGTGCACGAGCGCGTGGACGTGCACAGGCCATCTGGCTCATTAAGCCTTACAGTACGTGATTCCCCGCCCCTACCCCCTCCCTTCTCCCACTCCCTCCTCGTCAGCTTCTCTCATTGTTGGATCCATTTCACAGGGAAGCAACTAAATGAAAGAAGGAAAGAGAGGTGGGCTGCTCGCGCGCTCCACTGGCGGGCTTGTTTAATTTTACACTAACAGTTCCCATGCTTCTTGTTATAGAGGGTTATTATAGTGAGGTGATTTATGCAAAACAATAATTCTCTGGCTGTAAAAGAAATCATCTTTAGTGTCCAGTATCCAGGAATAATAATGTGCTGATTTGTTCTTCCTGTCTCGTCTGCAGACTTAGGGTGCTGCAACTTTCTGCCTCGTGCGGATGTACCCCTTCCATGCACTCCGTCCATGGCTGTTGAAAAGGTTCTAATTCTTATGTGATAACAGTGCAGAACCAACGCCATCCAACATACCCTTTGTGAACCCAGGGGTGCATGCTAATAAGTACTTGATCGCTTAATTTTGCTAGCTCAGCTTTCCTTGCTGTTCTCTCTGATCTGTCCTCCCCCTCCTTGCCCAGCGGGCTACTCTGGCTTCACTCTGCCTGAGATAATTTTAGCTATAGAGGGCTTGGGTTTGACTTTGCCCAGAGGGGAGAGGCCACTCTCGAGAGCTCCTTAGCGATGACATCATTCAGTCACTCCGCCTGTGTTGGTGGGGGACGTCCTGCTCTGCACAAACACTGCTGGTCCTCTTTTCTCTTATTGTTGCTGGACTCCTTGGCTCTATAAGAAACTCGACTCTCAGAAAGATATTGCATTACCAATGTTTGGAATACATTTCTGGCTTTTTAGAATTCACAGAGGATGCCAGGAGTACTTCTGGGAAACTGTGGAGTGACATGTCCATGGATAGCTCTTGATTGATTTTGTAATTCCTAAGATTATGTGAAATCTTGTTTTCACGCGAAAAATACTTGCAAAAGTGGATCTGAACTTTAACGTGTGTTTCTGTTTTTCTCCACCAGGGAAATATGATTTCCCTTGACCAATCTCTTTCTCTACAGCCACTTCAGTTATGGGATTGCCCCCCCCCCCCCCACCACCTTGGATATAGATTTACTCCTGTCCTTGACAGGAGTTAATCTTATTCACAATGGGGACGTGGCTTGCAGAAGGTTGTGAATACCCACAAATTCGCACATTTGCTGTTTTTGATCTAAGACTGGCCCCTGTCCTTGAATAGCCACTCCCAGCCGCTGTGAGTAGATGTCCTCACACATAAAATGAAACAGGTGTTGCAGTGATTTTGAGAATGGGGGCCTAGGTTACAGTGTGATACATTACATTGCATCTGTCAACGGGATGGAACTCATTTCTGGAGCCTAGTCTCCTTCTGACCCTGCCTCTGAATGCCCTAAACCAGAGGGAAGCACGAAAAGATGGAAGCATACACACTCTAACAAGCATTGGCATAGCCAATAGGTCTCGCTTTTGGGACCTTATAAGTGTTTAGCCATGCAACAGTTGATGTGGTTGCACCAAGGATATTGTGCTGCATAACTAAATACTTATAAGGTCCCAAAAGTGAGACCTATTGGCTATGCCAGTGCTTGTTGTATTGTTTTTTCAATGATGCAGGACATATTATTACATTTTGATAGGACTGAAAACGCAAGTCACACCTATTGGAGTTGCTAATGTAGTATCAACTTGATAGTAATGTTGTGTTAGAATTATAATCTCTTATCCACACTGATGATCACCCCTTCTTCTGAGCTACACAATCCAGAATGGTTAATCTACTGACGCCCAGTGGAAACTGTACCACTCATGCGCTTGACATTTTTGTTGACATGGCCGGCACCCTGTTTCTTAAAGTCACCTAGGATTCGGGGTTAGTAGGCTTACAGGTATTTTACAATAGGCCTTGTAATTACATGAATCGATTATTGAAAAAAGGGGATTAAGCCTCTAAACACAGAAGGTGAAATTACAAGTTCACAATTTTCAGGGAACAACGTCTGGCCAAAATGAGAAAATTAAAGGAGTCTAGGTGTGGTCATTTTTTCAGCTACACCTGCAGTGCCCCTCAATAATGACATAACAATAATTATGTAACAATAATAACAACAACAACAATATTAATAATAATAATAATAATAATAATGCAATAATGTAATAACAATAATGACATAATACAAATCAAATCAAATCTAAGAGGCTTTGAGTAAAATTCTCATAAAAGCACAGACAGACATTTATATATTAAAAACCACATTAAATAAAAACCTCATTTTTGATTGACAATCATTAAAAAAGATAAAATACATGGTTAATACATTGCAATGCTAAAACATTACTTAATAACACTGATTGCTGGAAAGGGTGCTTATATGGGCAAGCTCTTGGTCACAATTCTCTGTCTAATAGACCATGCCCATCCCAGGTACTTGGCAACTGCTATAATTAGTGGCATAGAAGTGCTGGTGCAAATAATTCTCAAAGCCGCTAGGCTACTGGTAGTACCTAAGTTTCTACATGCGGGGGCTAGCCAAACTCGTCTTGGAGTGACGTAAGCCCGGCAGGAAAATAAAAAATGACCTATGCTTTCTTTTGGGGCTCCACATACCGGGCAATCTATATTAGAAGAACTTCTCCACCTCCCTGTAAACGATCTAAGAGGGAGTGCACCAGATCTAATTTGGAATAGGAGCTTCCTGTCCCCTGGCGTTGTTATACTATCCCAATAGTCTTCAAGCACAGGATACAATTTGGCTTCCAAGAAGCGGCCCATCATAGAATCAGCAGCAGTTTTTCTCCAATCTCGCAGGGCCACAAAATCCCAATATAGTCCTTTCAATGCTCTTTTACTCGGAAAGACCTCTCCTAAAGGATTCTCCAATAGGGTTTGGAGACCAAGCTCACAGAGTATGTTTCTAAGTTCCTTTAACCATCCTATTCTATGGAAGATATCTGCTTTTATTACAGCTAAGAACCCCTCCGCGTAATGATGTAACTCCGGAGTCGTCCAAAGCCGTCTCCAATATAGAACAGGTCGTAGCCTCGACAAATCCCCTACTGCCTTCCTCCCCAGGTCAAGTCTAAGGGGGAGCAATGGGTTACTTTTAGGTAGGCCAGTACCTCCCCTAAGAAACTTGTTTTCCGATTTCTGCATTGAATGTAACTTCCCAAAGCCCCACAGTTCTGCCCCATACAGAGCGGACCCTAGTGCCTTGGCCTCATAAACTTCCAAAACTGTCTTAATTGGTTTGGACTTCGATTTGGTATGCTCCACCCCCAGAGCACCAGATATTTGTCTATGTCTTAGCGCCGCCATATCGATGTGCTGTGACCATCTCAAATCATCAGTTATGTAAATGCCAAGATAAGTGAAAGCCTTGACAACCTCGAACATAGAATTGCTCATTAATATTTTGGGTCTAAAACTACGATGGCAGTTGAAAGTCATTAACTTGGTTTTAGCCACATTGACTTCCAATCTGTGCTCCCCGCAAAATTAATCAAAAATAAGAAGAGCACGTTGTAAGCCGCTTGGGGTCTTTGACAAAATTAAGGTGTCATCGGCGAACATCAAAATTGGAACTTTGATGCCCGCCAAAGAGGGCGCATCTACACTAACAGCCAACATACGAGCGACTATCCCATTAATAAATAGAGAAAAAAGCAAGCGGGCCATCGCACACCCTTGGCGAACTCCCCGTTCAACCGGGAAGTCAGCCGTAACTTCTCCATTCCTACCCCACTGGATTTTGGCAAAATTAGCCTCATGTAACTTCATAACCATGGTTAGTAGATCTTCCGGTAGACCTAGGTTCCTCAAGACCACCCATAACTTTCTCCTTGGGACCAGGTCGAAGGCAGCCCGCAAGTCAACAAAAGCGACATACAGGCTACCCTTGCCTAGCCTAGCAACAACAATAATAATAATAATAATAATGCAATAATGTAATAACAATAATGACATAACAATACTATCAGGACTAGGTATTAATTTGCCACAGTTCTGTAAAGCAGCTCAACCGAAAACCTGTCTCATCTTGCATTTAACCCCTTCACTGCGGCGGCTATTCCGCCGCAGTGCTAAGGGGGCGGGGGCCGCGCGGCGCGCCCATGCTGGTGACGGAACAGCTCCGTCACCAGCCACGGTTGCGCTGTGCTCATGACCTAGCGGTTCCGTCACGGCCCCGCCCTCTCAATGGAACGCTCAGCGAAGGCGCGGAATCCGCGCCGTGCAGGCGAGCATCAGCACAGCGCGACCGCGGCTGATGACGGAGTGATTCCGTCACCAGCAGGGGAGGGGTTAAAGGGAAACACTCCAAAGAAACCATCAGAAAGTTGGAGGGAAAAAATCATGGACAAGAAAGAACACAAGGGAACTTTCTTCTTATCCCTGCAATAAGACAAGATCAAATGCTCGAAAACCTTGATTCAGTTATCAGATTGATAACTGAATGCGCAAACAATTCTTTAAATTAAGGATACTTTTATTATGATAACATGCAATTACCACATTTGACAGTAGAAATTATTTTAACGAAACTCCTGTAATTAACACACTTACATTCCTGTATCTTTCAACCCTTATCCCTTCTTCAAACAATGGGCCTACAAAGATATCAGTAAAAAAGTTTGCAGCTGTTGTCAAGTGTTACAAAGAAAAAAAGCCATGTAGATATGGGGTAAAGGTCCAGGAGAGTTGACTTTTGAGAATAGTTGCATAAAATTGCATTTATATAGCGTTAATCTAAATGGAGGTCATTGACAGAGCCATTGGATATCATGAAAATCTAGCATGGGGCTGGCCTTAACAGGCCTACTTTGGAAACCCCTTTACGTAGTTCAACTGGTGTAAGTGCTCACCTGTTCGCAAACTGCAGAATGGCTTCAGTGGTCGCTTGCGCTACAGCCTGGATTTCCTGTACACCGTTGCAGTTATAAGAGTTCCCGCAGTGTGCGTACACTCCTGCCAGCTTCGTCTCCTCAAGATGGCTGATCGCCTTCGCCAGTTCCAAGGCCTCTGGGTTAGTATGCACAACACCCGCTGGAAGACAAGAAATGCTTTGAGAAGGTGTTGATAAAACAGCAATCTGCTCAAAAGTGCTTGAGAAACCTTAATATAACTGATTTGATCGTAAATAATTTATTTAGGAAACATACCTGGGTTCTCCAACCCTCAAAAAATAATGCCACATATTTGATGGCCTGAAGAAAGACTTGGGGGCTCTTTAGTATGGCGGGCTGACTTAGTCACCCGCCATAGCCCCAGAAAACTAGACCACCTGCAATGAGTGCGGCGGTCCCTTACCAACAATTAGGATGCGCCCGCCACACTGGCGAGTGCATCCCGCATTTGTAACATTGCGGCGGGCGGTGCTGAAAGCACCGCCCGCCGCAATGCCACAAATGCAAGTTATGCATTTCAATGCACAACAGGACAGGCACCGTGCAGTGCCTGCCACGTTGTACATTGAAATGCAGTGGGATACCATGGTACCCGCCATGTGCACCCCCAACCCCCAGAATCCCTGGGGGCCCGCTACGGGCCCCCAATGTTGAATACCGCATGCCTTTCCGTGGCAGCGTTGCCACCACGGAAAGGCATGTCCCCACATATATGCTAATATGGATGGCGGTGTCTCCCAGACACCGCACCATGTTAACAGCTTTTCCCCCTGGTTGACTCTTCGACCGGACGGAAAACCGGCGGATGGTCTTTCCGTCCGCCGGGGTCCTCGTCGCCATGTGGCGGGGGAAATGTCTATGCGGGCGATGTTTTTTGCTGGGCGGATCGCCACCGCCATACGGGCAGTTGCGATCCGCCCGCTATCCTAACGACCCACTTGGTCTTTGGAAATTGGGAAGTCATAGATGAGACACATGCGCTTAATTGGCTAAACAGCAGGAGCAGCTCCTCCATTTGAGCAGAGAAGAGTAGCCCCACAAGCCCCAGACCTGAAAAATAAAACGGTAATAAAGTTTATTTATAACCGTTTTATTTTTCAGCAACCCGTCCCGAACTAATATCAGGACGGGGCAAGGCTAGCGCTGCTGAGTAGCAGCAGCAGGGCGCTGTGCACTTTAAAATGTGCATGTCTGTTTGGACAGGCTGCCCGACATGCGCATTTTAAAGTTCTCCAACCTAGTTGTCTTAGATAGCTGGGTTAGAGAAAGCGCAGGCCTCAGTGCCCTTTGGAATGCTGGGAGAGCCTGCTCTATCCAATCCTGGTGCTGCTTTCATGCTGTGAAAGCAGCACCAGGATTGGGTAGTGCAGTTTCCTGTACCAGGAGCTTCCTGGGGGACACCAGAGGAAACAGGAGGGGGTCCCGCTGCAGAGGTAAATGAATTAATGAATTTTTTTTTAGTGCTCCCCCGCCTCACCACCCTCGGTACAAGCCAGCTGCCACTGCTAAACGGTCACCTGTGGAATGAAGAAATATTTCTAATCCCAGCTTACCCACATAATGGATCATGCAGGAATTGGCTTGTCCAGCCACACGGTATAAACATCCAGTCAGGTTTTGAGGATATCCAAATTAAACTATGAGGCCAAGTTACATGTAACAAATTTCACTGCAGATTATGTGTACGTTAGTTGATGTTTCCATAAACTGACTGGGTTCTGCTATTTGGTAATTTGTCGAACCTAGCATGGTTAGATACAGGGAAAATTACATTCTACCCCGTGTCTCTTTTCTCTTAGGTCCAGATGTACGAAGTATTTTTACATGCGCAAATGTGTCTGCGACCCGTTTGCGCACACGTAAGGGCCATGTACAAACCCTAATTAACGAGTCGCAATTTATTTGTGACTCACTAATTAGGATTTGTGACTCACTATTAGGAAGGGGCGTTTCAAGGGCGTCCCTTCCTAATAGCGAGTCTGAGCCCTATGTATGACTGCTTTGTAACCACAATTGCGGTTGCAAAACAGTCACAATTTATTACCTACTTCAAGTAGGTGGTAAAGCATTCGCAAACGGGAAGGGGTCCCCATTGGACCCCTTCCCCTTTGGGAATGAATGGGAAAATATTTTTTAAGGGCAGGCAGACTTTTCCAATTTTAGAAAAGGGGAATCAATCAAGCCCGCATTTGATGGAGATGTCAGGGCAAAACTTTCTTCACAGGGAAAGATATTTTTCCTCCAGAGACAACAAAAGTGTGCATTTCACAAGGGAGGAACTATGGAAAACCTCACATAGTGCAGTCCTGCCAAGTACTACAGCATCAGGCGTTAGACTAACGCATTTCAGCGTGGTACTAGTAGAAATGGAATCCCATTCACGTTGTTACAGGATTTTCCAGGATACATGCCTGCAAACTGGCTCCCGGAGCAGATTTCCAGGCATACTCCTGGGAACGTATGTGAATTCCAGAAAATAGGAAAAGCATGTACAGGCAGAGATCGCCAGCAACACTTTTCCTAATTTCTTTTTGAATCACGACCATCAAGTATCTGCTATAAGGGTACATTGGGGACATTTTTTTTTTAGGTGGGAACACCTGCCACTCGTTGCTATTAGGATATCACTATGTTTATATAACATTGCTGATGACAGCAACTCTGTAGCTATGGATCATCTTTTACTCATTATTTTTCTGTGAGAAACGAATTTCCGGATCAATTACAACATTCAACAAATCTGCTCTAAACATTCCAACAGAAGTTTACATGTATGTAAATTTAGTATTGGAATTTTGGCACGGTTTAGGGTGGTTATTATTTATAGATATATAGCAGTTGGGTTCAGAAACTAGAACACACAATCAAATGTCAATCTAAGCTTCTCATCTTATTGGCTGAGAGGAGCTAAATATTTTTGCTCCAACAATATTTTTGAAGTTTGCTGACCCTGAACTCGACCTACAAGTCATACCCTATGAAATAAATCACCAGGGTACATGGGGAAGGGTGAACATCACCAGCCAGAGAAAAAAACAGCACACACACCCTAAAATGAAACAAGCACTGGCAAAGCCAAAGGTCTGGAGTTGGCCACTAGCCCTTTAGCTTGACAATGCTTATTTTGTTTTCTCATGCTGTTTGCACAACTAAATTGTTGGGAGAGCTGCCGGACCTTTGGAAATGTAAAAAAAAAAAAGGGTTAAACTCAAAAATATTTTTTGATTTTAAAAAGTCCGTAGTGCTTTAAAAGTCACTGGCACTTAAGGGAACTACTTTGTGTGTGGATGTGCTCTTTGTGACAGGCAACAATGTCGTCACTCACAGTGAAGTAAGACAATTGTAGCCGTAGGCTGACCGATTGTCTCACACAGTGTGCTGTAGTAGACTGAAGAGAATTGAGAACGGCACAATAACAGATCAATGGATGAGGACGACTCGCAGAAAGCCCCTTTAAGTACATTATACACATAATTTTAGTAAAATCAATAAGTCCTGGCTAATGCCAAAACTAAAACTGTAGTTTTGTTAAACTGGTTTTCAGAACAGTCCAGGGACTGAAATGCACTTTTCGCCACTCTCTCATACTTAATATTGGCCCAAAAAAATGTACACAACAATAATGTTTCTAGTTCTACAAGCCATAGTTTGGGCTCACAGACTACAAAACAATGTAAACAAGAAAATATAATATCAGGGGTGCAGGGCACATGAATGATCAAAGGCCCTGCTGGGTGCCTAGAACCAAAAGGGTCTAGGTACAGGCCCTGCATATAAAACGCTCAGAAGATGATGGGAGGAATGCTTGTAATAAGTTCAACCACTGGAAATTGCTCGGGATAGCATTCCAACCCATCTTTTTTTTTTACCCACCATGCTGCCTTAGTTTGTATCCAGCCTTTTGCAAATCGGTCTTGACCTTGCTCAAATAAGAACAGTCCAGCTCAAACTGCTTGGCCAGGCCAGGTCCTACCTGAACTAGAACACAAGACCCCAAGAGCAGGTTTAGCCGTGATTGAGGCTCTTCAGTAAAGTGTAGCATCGGTGTTATATTCTGGTCTTCTCCTTCCCTGCTGCTCAGCCTGTGTGTGTGATGTCATTAGAATGTTCGTGTATGCATGGTTTGAATGTGTGGTCAGTTTGAGTGAGTGGGGCTGAGGAGCTGGATGCTGCTCCCAGTGGGGCCTTCCTTACTACCTAACTTATGACTAATAAACCTACTTAAGAATACGTACGACTATTGGATTTGCTTACCTTTCAAGATACATACATCAATTTTAACAGTGGCGACGAGGAAGGGATTCGTTTTTCCAGTTTGGACTTTTAGAGTGTATCTTTCGCGGAGCCACATAGGTGCTAATTTTTTGAGGCGCTCCATCAGTTTCAGGTTGAATTATATGGGGCTGCAGAGTGCTCAGTTCATGTACCTTTTGAAGTATGTTTTGCCTTGGTATGTGTTGGAAAAGTCATTTGGGGAGTCATGTACCCCGTGCAGAGTGGTGTAATTTGAGTACATTACGTTGGGGTGTCATGTACCCCATGCACTAGTAGTCATGCACCTTGTGCTGTGTGTTTTATTTTAGGTGTGTTTCGGGGAGTCATGTATCCCGTGTGTTGGGAAGTTATGTACCCCTTTGATATGTGTTTTGGGTATACCCCATGCTGTTTGTACTACCTTGTGGGTATTGTAGACTGTTTTGTGCGGTGTGTTGCTTAAATTAAAACTGCTGCGTCCTGTCTTTGTTATTCTTTTAAGCGCAATTTTTATTTAGTTTTGGTTCCCTTTTTATTGCTTTTCGTGACAGTCTGGCCAACTGACATGATTTGTGATATTTATGGTTTTGGTTTGTGATTGGGATGGTGGTTATGTGAGGTCTAATTTGTCAGATTGAATTGTTATGTGATGTTTTTGCATTTGTTTTGTGCAAGGTGATATTATGCCTCTTTTTATGTTTTGTGCACGAATTCCTATATTATGCTATATTGCTATTTCATAATTTTTATTTGTAGTCATTCTTTATTTTTGTTAACTGCTTATTTGAAATCCTGACCTTGTCATCGTCAGGGCTTACTGTATTTATTTTCTCTTGCTTTCTTTTGTTTTCATTGTTTTAAAGCAGGGAGATGTGTTATATTCTGGTCTTCTCCTTCCCTGCTGCTCAGCCTGTGTGTGTGATGTCATTAGAATGTTCATGTATCCATGGTTTGAATGTGTGGTCAGTTTGAGTGAGTGGGGCTGAGCAGCTGGATGCTGCTCCCGGTGGGGCCTTCCTTACTACCTACCTATAACTAATAAACCTACTTAAGAATACCTACGACTATTGGATTTGCTTACCTTTCAAGATACATTCATCAATTTTAACAATCGGTTCCAGTTACACAGTGAGAATGGGACCCATGTCTGGCCTACCCTTGACCACTTTGGTTGTGACATCAAACACACTAAAAGTGATGGGTGGAATCCTTGCAATAAACCTAACCACTGGCCCTGTATATGCTCCGAGCATGGTTTCTGAAAGGGTGCTTTCTACCCACAGGGTGTTCGACTCCCACTGATCCTGGCTAGAGGCCATGCTGTGCAGGTACTGTACTATGGGGATGCTTTTTGGACACAGCAAATGGATGCTTTGCAAAGGGGATGGTCACAAGCTATGCTGCCAACAAAGTACACACAGGGCGTAGCCATGCACTGTGAGTGCAGCAACCATGACTTTAAGGCATGTCTTATGCTACTATCAGTTCACCATTGATGCAGCAATGCAATGCTAGTAGAGTGGGCTTATCTACTGGGCAAATGTCATGGTCACATGACATGCCTCGTGACCAATAACCACAGGCTACTCCTGCAGATCATGCCTTGTAGATACTTTGTTTATGGTTAATGAGTAGAGGCTATGGGACTAGGCCCCAGCCATGTCAGCAGGCACATAGAGCAGGGGTCAAGGTTCATCATTATTAACTATACAAAAGCATAGTTAGCTACATAAAGCAACTTCAAAATTCCTCGCCAAGACTTTATTTAGGGGCCTTCAGGGTTACAAATTGTCCCCTAAAACTTACTATAATTCATCAGTTAGCTACATATCCATAACCCTAATACGCACAGCTCGTGACCTCAAACAAAATCAACTATTCCAGCACAAATTACATGATTAAGTACCTCAATCAATTACAGGCCCCATGGGACGCCCGGCAATTTTACTAACTCCCTCAAGAAGTCATTACCCCCCTTGCCCTCAGATACAAATAGCTTCTCATCTTGGAGGACATCAATCTACATATGGATAAACCCCTGGATCCCTATGTTTTTTCTCTGTCCGAAACTATGTCTGCATGCAGCCTGGCCCCTTATATCTCCTCTCCCACACATAACTTGGGCCACATTCTTGACCACATCTTCTTCAATATGGAATTAGAGTAGGATCCCCCGACCCCCATCACCTGGTCTGACCACCTCCTTATTAATTTTAAGATACCTAGCTCAGGGACGGATGGATATCCAGCCGAAAGCGATAGGGGGGGGAACATAATTACATACACAGCCCTCCACAAAATACCCTTTCCTGTGTTGGTGGAGGTCCTAGAATCTTTCGCCCCTGCTCTACTCGGTAACCCCGAAGTAGATGCCTCTGCACTTGAATCCTGGCTAAGGTCTAATATTGATGCAGTAGCCCTTTTGAGCTCCCGCACCTCCAGGAGGACTAGTCTCCCGGCCCCTTGTTTTAATGAATCCCTGAAAGCTAGTAAAAGCGTATGTAAAGGTCTAAAAAGAAAATGGCGCAAACATTTCACACCTGAGGATAAGATGACCTATAAGGCTGCCTTAAAATCCTACTACCTACAGGTGAAAGAGGCTAAAAAAAGCTATCTGCAGGCTAAGATTGAGACTGCCCACAAAAAGGGCAAGGAAATCTTTAACATTTTAAAACCGTTCACCTCCCCCAAGGTGGTTAAGAAGAAATCCCTGCTCTCAGCTGATTAGACTAGTCTGGTGGCCTTAACCCTCCACAACAAGATTGTCAGAATCCAACAATATTTTTCCAGGGATACAGGGGAGGACCTGGCCCTATATCAGACTCTGATCAAAAAGCCTGGCTCCCTGGGGGGCGCTAGAGGGCGCACATGCGGAATGGCTGCTTAACACTGCAGCTCCCGCACCTTGGCCATCGATCCTCGATTATCCTCGACCACAGATGACCGGCACCGCCCCAGACCCGGCCACCTGAAGCACAACACTGTCCTTCACATTCGTCCCGGAGCTCGTCTCTATCCTATCGCCAGAGGCGGAGATCTTGCCGAGTGAAATCGGCCCGGCGAGGACCCTGGTTGCTGCTGGACGCGGGGGCCGGCTGTGGAACTCTACTGGAGGTCGGTGCTCGACACGAGGCCCCAGGCCCCGCCTACCCCGGAGCTCGCGTTCCCTGTGCAAAGCCCTCGGATTGCTACGTGACCTGGGGGTCCGCTGCCTGGCCGCTGTTTCTCTACAGCTAGCGGTCGCAGGATTTGCCCTCGTCGGACAACGGACCTGCGGCACCCCCGGAGAGCTGAGTGGCCTGGCGGAGCTGAGGCCTACTACCGGCTGCCGCCGGAGAATACCGCCGCTATCCTGTGCGTGGTGAGTGGCGCTGCTCCCGTGGACCCTGCCTACCGCTGCTTTCCTGCGCCTACTGCCCGCTGCGGTTGGAGCGAGCTGCGGGGCCCCGCGCTGCCTCTAGACCGACCTGCTCGGGCCCCGGGGCCTGCAGGCCCGCCTGCTCATCCTCCGGCTCCTGCGGGGGTCCCTGGGTGCCTGCGGCTTCACCGCCGCGCGGACCTCCACTGCTCCTGACTGTCTATCCGGCTGGGCCTGTCAGACTCCTGCACCTTCACCTCCAGCCTTCCTCTGCGGGACAGCGGGCCGCACGCTCTCTCCCGCACCCTAGCCTGGCATCGGGTCTGCCTCCCCGGGGAGCCCTTGCGCTGCTGCGGCCCTGCCTGCATACACTGGTGCTGCCGTCCCATCGCAGTCGCGAGTCGGAAAACCTTGGCCTCCGGCCTGACCCCTCCTGCTTGTGACAACTGAGGATACGCGTGCCGCACTGCCCTCCTATACCGCGGCTGGACACTTCTGCCCACGGGTGTTTGGAACGGGTCACCTCACGCCCTTTCGACTTGCCATCCCGACTGAACCCAACTGGCACTGTGCTGGTACGGCCTGGACGGACGGCAGCACCGATCTAGAAGCCCAAGATGGTTTGTCCTGAGAACCGGCAAACGAAGATCAGCTTCGACGGCGCAAGGAAATCCACAAAGGCGGTCCCTGCTGATCCTGGCTCCGGCGCCGCTTCCACCTCCACTCTTGCCTCTCCTGCCAAGGACCTCGACTTACACCATCTATTTCAGGAGATGCGACAGGGGTTCGCCACCGTGGTGGAGAAGGTGGATGGTGTGACCGCTAGACTTGACTCTCTTGCCCACAGGGTGGATCGGCATGAGGAACGACTTGCGGCCACGGAGCAATGCATTTCTGATGCAGACGATGTTGCCTCCACTCATACCACACAGCTAGCTCGCATGGACAATCTTCTCAGAATTATAGCAGCAAAGAACGAGGATTTGGAAGCCCGTAGCCGACGCAACAACATCCGCGTCACGGGCATTCCGGAGTCCACCAACACGGGCAGGATGGAGCTCTACGTTGAGAAGATCCTCAAGGGATCCATAGGCGAGGATGCTTTTTCTCCGCAGTTTATTGTTGAGCGCGCACATCGGTCCTTGGCGCCTGTCCCTAAGCCTGGCCTACCACCCAGGCCAATCATCGCCAAACTGTTAAACTACCGTGACCGCGATGTGGCGCTGAGAGCTGCTCGCACCCAACGAACCCTCCAATACGATGGCGTAACGTTTTCTATCTATCCGGATTTTACCCCTATGGTCCAGGAGGAACGGCGTAAATTTCTCCCTGTGAAGAAAAAACTACGTGAAGCGCAACTGGACTACGCCTTACTCTACCCAGCGAAACTGCGGATCACGCATCAGGGGAAACAACGTTTCTTCACGAACCCCCAAAAAGCTGAGGATTATTTGAAATCACTCCAAAGGGCCAGGGGAGGCGACCGCGCTGCTGCTGCTGACTTAGGGGATGATGATCCTTCTGCTGCGGAGAACGACAACTGACCATGAGCGTCTACCTGAACTGAACCTTTGCAGTACTGGCATGCTACCTCTTCATCCTGCTTGCTCTGAGGTGGCTGCCTCTTCGACGGGACTTGGCGGTGTCTGGACACTTCTGTGGTAACGTATACCAGGATCCGCTTGCCTAGCCCTGGCCTCCACCGAGGGCGGTACAGTTTTTGGAGGCCAGTGGCGGGTACAGCGGTTGTGCGCTCTCGATGTCGTTACCCCATCGGGTGCACCCCACGATGACTGTTGATATGTTGGACTTTGATGTTGGGGGAGGGGGAGGGGGGGGAGACTGGGGGAGGGACTGGCTGGCTGCAGGCAAGTTCGGGGCGCTGTAGTGGGTGGAGGGGGGATCCGTTGGGATGGGGGAGGCCTACACACCGAAAATAGTTTTGGACTATGTTCTCTTCTGTTGCTCACATGGATTCGAGTCTTTTGAGAATGCCTGCACTGCTTTGCAGGAGAAGTGATCTTACATTACACCACACTAAATGGCGGTCTTGGGGTCTGTAGCGCAGTTACACTGCATGTCGTGGGATGTCCGTGGGCTCAATAATGCTAGGAAATGCCGGGATGTTCTTGCATACCTCACCAGACATGATGTACATGTTGCTATGCTTCAAGAAACTCACCTGTCGCCACAAGGGCGGACCACCTTTGCATATAAATGGGCTACCATCCGTACTTTCTCATCCTACTCCACGTATGCCAGGGGGGTGGCCATCATACTCCGGAGCACTGTCCCGTTTCACAAATGCGGGGAACTGATAGATGGGGGAGGTCGTTACGCTTTACTCTGGGGGAGAACGGGCTATGACACTGTCACCTTCGTAAATTGCTACGCCCCTAATGTGGACACACCCACTTTCTTCACCACTCTTTGGGGTAAAATCCTTTTTTTTTTTTTTTTTTTTTTGGTGTAAGACATTTATTTGTAACAAAGGCGAATGAAGATGTACACTGCGTCACGCCAACAACCCGGAGGCAGGCCGCTATCAGGAATTTCATACAGAGATCACTGAGAGACAGACCGGAGTCTTTCACCCAGCCGGGTAAAACATACAGATGAAAGCATGAGACACAATAGAATTTTGAGCATACGCAGTACAACTTCAGCAAGGAAACGGTCTTACTTTTCTCATAGTGCTGTCGACATTTGAAAGATATAGAAAATCAACGAGGTCGCCCCTGAGTAGGAAGCGGTTAATCCCCCGTCACAGCGGTTCGGTAAAAGGATGCGTCCGTCAGCACCATTTTTCTCCCAACAAACCCCCCCAGCAAGTCAAACCAAACACTACAAACAGAGGTGCAAGTACATGGACAAACCATTCACACAACACGGCAGTCCACAACAAGGTCATATGGGCCAGCCTCAGGTCATGCAGGTAGTGGGCTAGCTACATACAGGGCGGGAATGTAAGGATATCTGGTCCGGTTATGTATAGACTAGGGGAGCATGGGCGATGCGGGGGGGAGGGGGCCAGGGACAGAGGCTAGAACACAAGACTGCCAGTGGGGCGCAGGGTGGCCAGGGTCTCGATTCGGGTCAGCGTGTGCAGCAGTCTCACAGCGTGCGTCCGGTCAGGGCTTGTCAGTGTAAGCGCGGGACTGCGGGATCATCATAACTAACTTACGCATTGCGCACCTTCAGCCCATGTCGTCTGAAACACTCGTATCACGGGAGGTATCTGGTGAGTCAGAGCTCTTGCGTGCTGTGGCCCACTGTATAAACGGGCCCCATATGTCAGTGGGTCTGGAAGCGGTGGGCATAGACTCCCAATAGTGCGTTAACTGCGTGTGGCCGTAAGTCACGTCCCTGATCCAGCTCTCAAGAGAGGGGGGGGCTGGTCTGCCCCAGTGCAGTGCGATCTGTCGCTTGGCATATAAAAGGAGTAAGGCATGCAGTTTCCTGTCGCAGGGCTCAGTGTCCTTAACATACCCCAGCAGACCTAGCAGCGGGGAAGGTGAGTCCTCCCTTCGGGTGATTTGATTTATGGCCGTGAAGACCTCTGACCAGTATGTAGTCAGCTTGGGGCAGTTCCAGGCCATATGAAGAAAGGACGCTTCTTCACTTCCACATCTCCAGCAGTTGGCATCCTCACGGACGCCCATTCGGCGTAGTAGAGTCGGAGTGCGGTAGTATCTATGTAGGAATTTGAAGTGGATGAGCCTCAGACGATAATTTGGGGACAGGGCTGTAAGTTGCGCACAGCAATACTCCCAGGCGTCGTCTGGTAGCTCGTCCCCCAGGTCCTCAGCCCAGGTGGTTTTGGCCGTGGCTACTGTCGCCGGGGCCTGTTCCTGCATGCAATTATATAACCTGGACACCAGCTTTTTGGGGGAAGGTCGTGAAAGCAAGTTTTGGAGGGCGGCAAGTGTGCGGGGTTCCTCCGGGAAGCACGGCCCCATCTTCTTGCAAGACTCCCTAAGGGAATGAAATAGCAATTTGTCATTAAATGTACAGAGCCGGTCGGCTCCCTCGGCAGGCAGCTCGAAAAAAGTACCATCTGGATATAAGTCCGCAAAAGTGAGTAGCCTATTCCCAAGGATAGTGAGGACGTCGCCTCTGGCCGTCAGACACGGCAGCATCGGGTTGCCCCTCAGGGGGATAGCTGGTGCATAAAGCAGGGAGAGACCGGCTCTCTTTTGAAGTTCGCGCCAGGTCCAGCGGACCATCTCTACTGTGTCTACCTCGCGTGACGGGCATGTAACCTTACCGTGCAGTGCCACTCGTAATGGCAAGGGGGCGACCACGGCTAATTCCACCGCCACATGCGGTTGGTAAGGTGTAGGGAATGCCCAGAAATGCAGGAACTGGGCTTGCGCACAGAGTGCGTAAAGTTTCAAATCTGGGGCACCTAGTCCCCCTTGTCGCAGCGGAAGCGTGAGTAGGTCCCAGGAGATTCTAGCCTGTCCTCCAGCCCACACCAGTTTAAGCAGCAGTGAGCGGACCCGGGCGTGGAAGCAAGCTGTCATAGGCAGTGGCACATTTACGAACAAATATAAGAATTTGGGGAGGACCACCATTTTAGCCAACGCAATTCTCGCTACCAGGGAAAGCGGTAGTTTATTCCAGATCTCAACCCTCCCCTCCAACCAGTCCACCGCTCTACCGAAATTCATCTGCCACAACTCCTGCACATCCCTGCTAATCCAGATGCCCAAATATTTGACAGTTTCAGTTCCCCATCTGAGGGGGTAGTCAGGAGCAGGGCGTTCAGTGCTCTCCGTCAGAGGGAAGGCCACTGACTTCGCCCAGTTAATGGATATCCCCGCTAATCCCTCAAATCGTACAAATTCCCGGAGTAGCGGGCTCAGGTTCTCTTTAGGATTCAGGACGTACAGGGTTACATCGTCCGCATATAGCGAGATTAGTAAGCTTCTAGCACTAAATCCGATGCCCCTGGCGGTATGGTGTTGTCTGACTCTGGCCGCCAGCGGCTCCATCGCAATCGCGAAAAGGAGCGGCGATAGGGGACAGCCTTGCCTAGTGCCTCGTGTAATACTGAATGGCTCGGAGACGAGACCATTGACGCACACCCGGGCCCTTGGTTCCATGTAAAGAAGCTTTATCAGGGTCATGAAGTTCTGACTGAAACCCATCCGCCTTAATACACTGAAGAGGTAGGGCCATTCTAATGAATCGAAGGCTTTGGTGGCGTCCAGAAACACCACTGCTGCCTGTACTGACGGGTGTAAATAGTGAAGGACCGAAAAGATCGTTCTGAGATTGTGTGACGTCGCGCGTCCAGGAATGAAGCCTGATTGATCTGGGAGCGCTATCATAGGCAACATCGGCTGTAACCTATCCGCGATGACCTTTGCGTATATTTTAGCATCAACGTTTATAAGGGACAGGGGCCTATAGGAGTCCAGCTGCTGTTCATCCTTATCCGGCTTGAGTAGTGTGATAATGAGAGCCTCACGCATGGAGTCAGGGAGGGAATTCAATTCGAGAGCCTCGACAAATACAGAATGTAGTCTCGGCGCCAGTTCAGTAACATATGTTTTATAGAAGGAGGTGGTCAGGCCATCAGGGCCAGGCGCCTTATTGGCCGGCATACTCTTAATCACCTGGGCTATGTCTTGTACTGTGACAGTGAGGTCCATGTATTGCCTGTGGTTGTTGTTGAACCATACAAGTGCTATGGAGTCAAGAAAGTCTCGCAGCGATGCCGGCGGAGTGGGTTGTCGTGAGGTGTACAGGGTAGCATAGAAGTCTGCGAAGGCGTTCAACACTGCCTCCTGTCCCACCACAAGGCGTCCGGTGGCATCATAAATAGTGTGTATAAAATGTGATGATGCGCGGGGATTTATCAGTCTGGCAAGGGTCCTGCTTGGCCTATCACCCTCCCCATACCTGCGCGCTTCTGCTTGTTTCCCTAGAAACTTCACCTCCCGCTCCGCCTCCTCGTTAAAGGTCAGCAGTTTGGCTTTTAGAGCGCCTGCAGTCTCTAACGACGGGTTAGCACTAAACGCAACATCTAGGGCCATCAGCTCCCTCTCAATTTTAGCCAGCTCATCCCTGATGGTACGCAGCACCCCTGCCTTGCGCGCTATACATTGACCTCTGATGACAGTCTTAAATGCATCCCATACAATGGCCTCAGATGTGGCAGACCCCGCATTCTCAGCAAAGTAATTGTTTATGTCTTCTCTTATCTCTTCTACGAACACAGGGTCTGTGAGCACGTGTGGAGGGAGGCGCCACTGGAATGCCCTATGTGGAGTTCCCGGGGGGTGTAGTTCCAGCATGCATGGGGCATGGTCGGACAAAGATCTAGCCATGATATCAACCTTTGAAACCCATGTCGCGACTTCGGGAGACACCAACCAGAAGTCCAGCCGCGACCATGCAGCCTTATGGCAGGTGTAACAGGTCCCCACTTTCGCTCCCGGGTGTCTAGCACGCCATACATCAGACAGCAGACCTTCACTCATGATATCAGATATCGCCTGGCGCGTTCTAGTGTGTTGCGGCCTGCTTACGCCTCTGCGATCCATGTCATCATTCAACACAGTGTTAAAGTCCCCTCCCAACACTACCGACTGACAGTCCAGTAACACAATTTTCGCCCAAACATTTCTGAAAAAATCCGGATCGTCTACATTGGGGCCATAGAGTGCAGCTAGGACAATCCTTCGCCCCTGTAATGACCCATGCAGCAGAACATACCTACCCTCCTCATCCCGCACCTGGGAGTACTCCCGCCAATCCAACCCCCTGCGAATGAGTATGGCGACACCCCTCGCATAATTCGAATAGATGGAAGAATAAACATGCGCCCATCTGGAATTTTTCAGTCGAGCTGAGGGGGCGACATTCAGATGAGTTTCTTGAAGGAAGCATACATCTACATTGTGCCTAGACAACATTCCATGCAGTAAGCGGGCTTTCTTGTAGTCCCCCAGTCCCCTAATGTTCCAAGTCCAGAGTTTGATACCTCCCATTAAAGTACACAACTGTAACCAGCCCCCACCCCACCTCCCCGCCCTATAAGGCCCCTCAGGCATCCAGACGCCATAACTGCAGACTTAGCACGCGAACACATAGACAATTGTAGTAGTACATTGCACCAAATACAAACAGGAACTCGCAACTTAGGAATAACTCCCATCCACCCCCCACCCTCAGCAACCCCCCAATTAGGTCGTGATATACCCCAAAAGTCCTCACGCAATGCGTGGAAGTACCCCAACAGCAACAACAAAGGGAGGCACCCCATGAGGCGTGGTGCGCTCGGCCAACACCCCCGCATACACGGGGTGGCTACAGTCAAATTTCCGTGTCCCTGGGATCTGACAGCGTCCCCCATCCAGTAATCCACCAGTGACAAAGTCTACCAATGTCCCAGCAGAGGCACGGAGTTAGCAGCAAAAGGTAGTATAAAGGCGGCCCAATGACTTACCCAAAAGGAGGCAGTCCAGCAGGAGCATAACTTTACGAAAGATTGTTCCAGGCCTCCCAGCCCCAGTGTAACAAGCAGTCCGGTCACCGTGCCGGATGAGCGTTGTATAGGTTTCAGTCATTGTCACTGAGTTGCTCCGAGGCGTCCTCCAGTCGTGGCGATTTTCTCCTGGCTCCAGCACATATGTGTTTGGCAAACTTGAGGGCTGATTTGGCGTCAGTGAAGAAGTGAGAGGTGTTTTCGTGATGAACCTTCAATTTCGCCGGGTATAGGAGTGAGTAGGGCACTCCAGCTTGCAGTAGGATCTTCTTCGCCGGTAGGAATTCCTTACGTGCCGCCTGCACCAGAGGGGTGAAATCCGGGTAAAAGGAAATGTGGTTTCCCTGATGCGTGATTGTACCTTTCTCTCTCGCCAGGCGTAGCACGACGTCTCTGTCCTGGTAGTTGAGTAATTTAGCCAGGATTGGGCGCGGTGGGGCGCCCACTGGGGGCTTTTTTCCAAGGGATCTGTGCGCCCTCTCCACCATGAAAACCGGGGACAGATCCGGATCGAACAGTTCATGGAGTAGGTCTGATACATACGATTCCATCTTCCCGGTGTTTGTAGTTTCTGGAATGCCTGTAATGCGAACGTTGGATCTTCTGGAACGAGCTTCCAAATCGTCCGACTTGGCGCGCAAGCTGTCAATTTCCCGCTCCAGCGTTGTGATGTGTTTCTTGGCCTGTTGCTGGAATTCACAACACTCAGTTTGTCTATTCTCGAGACAGTCCAGCCTTTTCTCGTGAGTGTCCACTTTCGTCTTCACGGTTTCGAGTTGCGCCGCCATATTATCAAGCTTGGCGTCTATGCTTTTCAAGCTGGTTCTCACTTCCATGATGAGGGCTCCAAAATCTATGTCCTGGGCACCCCCTTGCGATGACGTTGCGCCTCCATCCGACTCCACCGGCGTGGTCTTTGGCGTTTTTCTATTATCAAAGCTCAGCTTTGGTTGCTTGGCTTCATTTTTCCCCATCTCCGCGAACAGAGTAATTCACCGGTCACACAGTGGGGCAGCACTCCACTGCGTCCCAGCGAGCAAGTGTCCTGTGTGAGCGCGGTCGCCCAGGTGGTGCCAGTGCACTCTAGACGTGACTATGTAGACTCAGCAAGAAATGGAATCCGCTATAGGCTCTCATGCGCGTATTCAGGGCCTCCACGCGGTCCAAAATGGCGGGCGCTGGCAGCGTTCTCTAGGACCACCTAAACACCCGAGGATGAGCAGCTCAGGAGTTCCAGGGGATCAGTGCGGCAAGTAGGCGCACCAAGCGTGCGGTGTTGAGTGTTGCCGTGTCCCAGAGCAGCGGGAGGGCCATGCGCAGCTATCCACCAGTACGTGTCACCATTCGAAACTCCCAGCTCTGCAGTAGCACCCGCTCACCTCCGCTCTCGCACTGCAATGATGAGGATGGTGCAGGCGCGGCCACTCTGTCCTCCACCGGGCGCCACTCGCGTCCGCGCAGTCTTCGGCGGCCGCAGGATCCCTGCCACTTCTGCGCAACTGCACCTGTACAGCCGCTCCGGCCTCCGCTATCTTCCCGCGGCCGCGCGCCAGATGGAGCTACCGTCAGCTTCAGCGGGAGAGCAGCGTCAATACTCCTCCGGCAGCGCCCCTGGCAGCGGCGCGATATTTCTCCTCCGCAATATGACCTCGATCTGCTGGGGCCTATGCAGCCTCGGTCCACAGTGTTCCGCGGCGCCCAGTAGCAGGCACTTCCGGTTGGGGACAGGAGCCGCTCGCCGGCCGGCGAGAACGGAGGACGGTCCCGTCTCCGAGGGCAGCCGCCCCCGCGTTCAAAACTTGGGCTGAAGGAACAACCGGGTCTCAGGAGCAGAACCCCGAAGGAATGGGGGACTGCAGTCACCAGGAACAGGATCAGGTAAGGATTAATAAAAGTAGCCGGCGGAGCTCACTCAGAGAGCGGCCATCTCGCTGCTCGGCTAGCCACGCCCCCCTGGGGTAAAATCCTTGACGTGGGCTCCCGCCATATTATCTAGGGTGGGGATTTCAATCTGGCGTTAGTACCCGGCATGGACAGGGCGGATGGGGCTGCCCACTACAAACCTAAGGCACGAGAGGCCCTCGAGGGCATTATGGCTGAAGGGGCCCTGGTAGACATATGGCGGTCCCTGCAACCGGTCAGACAGGAGGGAACTCACTTCACTCCACAGACAGGCACCTGGGCGCGACTAGACTACTTCCTCGTTACCCCTGGCATAATACCTGGAGTCTCGATGGTCACACACCTACCGAGGACATACTCCGACCACAGCCCAGTCCTGATGCATACTAGACTCCCTGGGTGGGATTGCCCTAGACCTCCTTGGCGCCTACAACCGACGGCTCTGTTGGATGCCCTGATCTGTTCTGAGCTGGGGGAGGAAATCGTGGATTTCTTTCCAAGGAACAAGGGGTCGGTCGATTCGGTGGAGCATATTTGGGAGGCCTTTATGGTAACTGTCAGGGGATTTTGCATAGCTAAAAGTTTTGGGGTCCTCCGGGACATACAGGCCACTATCCGTAAACTGCACGGGGAACTGCGAGCACTAGAGAATCGTATGGTCGTAGGGGATGACCCTGCACTACACGCGGAGTTCAGGGCCACATTGACCAAACATGAAGAGGAGGCAGACAGGGAGGCGAGATTCAAGGGGAAACACTGGCAGGCTCGGAGATATTGTGAAGGAGACCGCCCGGGTAAAGCTCTGGCAGTCTTGACCCGGGTTCCCCGTGATCATAATGCCATACTGGAGCTCACCGACAACCAAGGACACACGATTAGGGACCCGGAAGCGCTACTAGCCACTCTCACTTCACACTATCACACTCTGTACACCACTACCGCTTCAGTAGAGATGCCCTACACTGACTATCTGAGCGATGTAGCACTTTGTTGGCTCAGTGATGGTGACAGGGCCTTCTTGGCGGCCCCGTTTGAATTGGACGAAATCCGTGAAGCCATCATGTCCCTTAAAAATGGCAAGGGGCGCCCGGACTGGATGGGTTACCGGCCGAATTCTATAAAACATATATTGACATAATGGCCCCAGTCCTTCGTGAAGTATATGAGGAATCACTTGCTGATGGCATTCTCCCAGGTTCCATGCGTGAAGTAGTCATCACTTCCCTCCTTAAACCTGGTAAAGACCCCTGTTCCTGTGGTTCTTATCGCCCCCTTTCCTTCCTAAATTGCGACGTGAAGATCTTAGCCAAGGTCCTGGCTACTAGGCTTTCCTTGCTCATGACTAGGATTGTATTGCCAGACCAGTCGGGGTTTGTTCACGGTCGCTCCACGTCACATAACCTGCGCACCCTTTTCTCACTTCTCCGCACGGTTCATCTTGACCTCCCAGTCGCTGCGTTTTTTTTGGACGCATCTAAAGCCTTCGATTCGGTCGAATGGCCTTACTTGTTTTCAGTACTATCGAATATGGGCTTCCCCAAGCTGTTTCTTTCCTGGATACAACTCCTCTACACACGACCGACGGCGAGAGTTCTCGTCAATGGTAGACTTTCTCACTCGATAGACATCACGAGGGGCACGCGCCAGGGCTGTCCCCTGTCCCCCCTCCTTTTTGCGGTTGAGCCTCTTGCATGTCGGCTCCGTCAGCTGCATCGGGAGAGTGCCGTGCAGTGCCTACAGCGCCAGATAGATGTCTCCCTCTATGCAGACGACGTCACCCTTTATGTTAAATATCCTCACCTTCATCTCAACCCTTTATTGAGGGAGTTTGTAGCTTTTGGGGGCATGTCGGGATACACATCAACTGGTCTAAGTCCCAGCTTTTTCCCCTCACGCCCTCTGTGACTGACTTTCCCCTCGACTACCCTCTCGAATGGTGCCGTTCGGACCTTCGCTACTTAGGCATACAGATCGCACGGGATCGGGAGGAGACCCTTCGCTCCAATTACGGAGTGGCAATTACGTCCCTTGCTGCCACAGTCGACCGCTGGATCACTCTGCCACTCTCCATGGCTGACAGGGCGTCCCTCATCAAGATGGTTGTGTTACCCCGTTTCCTATACCTTTTCCTCAATATCCCGTATTACCCGGGCGCTTTCTTTTTCAAGACCCTGAGATCTGAGCTCTGTCGCTTATTCTGGGGAGGCAAGGCCCCGCGGCTGAAATGGTCCACACTGATACTGCTTTACGAGGCCGGGGGATTTGATGTCCCTGACCTTGAAGCCTACTATCTTTGCGCGCAGGCCCACTTTGCTTTTCATTGGATGGTTCCCGCGCCCTTCATGCCGCAACTAGCGGTGGAGGACTGGATCGTGCATCCCATACCGCTCAACGGCTTACTTCATTGCCTGGAGTCGCTGATCCAGACTCCGAACACCTCGGTCTCCTGCACCCTGGACGCTTGGCGCCGCCTGGCCAGGAGGCTCTCCTGCTCTTTCCCTTACTCTCCCCTTCTCCCCCTGACATTTCACACCTCACTCGCGCTTTTGCAAGAACGGGGTTTCCAGCTGCTCTGCGGTCAATTACATATTGCCACTTGGGGTGATCTGTTTGCGAATAAAGTTTTTAAATCCATAGACGTCTTCTTTGCCACTCATGCCCGTTCCCCACTCGACATATTTTATTACCTTCGCCTCCGACAGGGGATGAAGGATATCCTTCCAGATTATCCCCGTGAGCCAGAACCCCTGGGCCCTCTGCACGTTCTACTTAGCTTGCAGGATGGGGCACACTTGGTCTCCGGCCTATACCGCCGACTTCGGTCGGACATTGACCCTCTTGAGACCGGTGCTCGAGCGGCCTGGAATGAGGATTTACCTACCGCTCTCTCAGATGAGCAGTGGCAGTACTGCTGCACGCTCACTGCCAGGATATCAGCTAGCAGCAGGCTCAAGACGATCCACTATCGGTTCCTCCAACGGCTATATTATACACCAGTCAAAAAACTCAGGTTCCATCTTGCTGATACTGACAAATGCGAGCGCTGTCGAGCTGATCATGCCGGCTTCTTGCACCTCGCTTGGGAGTGCCCGGCTGTGCAGGCATACTGGCAGCAGGTGATGGAGGCCCTCACCGCGATGACCAAGATTACCGTGGAAGCAGACCCGCTTATCGCTCTGCTGGGACACACGCCACACTTTCCGAAATCCAGCAGGAAATTCATCGACACCGCTTTACTCCTGGCTAAACGACGTGTGGCATGTCGTTGGGGCCGTGGCAGGGCGCCTAAGTTTAAGGACTGGCTCTCGGATATGACTCACTGTCAAGTCCAACACGTCACTTATTCCGAACTTCTACCGCTCCCAACCATGCCCAAAGACATTTGGGAACCACTAGTTTCCTACCTGTTGCATCAGGATGACGACGACGCGACTTCGAATTGATAACTCGGGGGCGCCTGGCTGAGCTGGATATCCGGGTGCTTAGAGTCATGCGCTCCCGGTGCTTGCATATCCTGCATCTCCGATCAACTATATGTCCCCCTCCTGCTACATGGGTTATGCCGATATGACAACTAGTGTAGATTGCTGTTTCTCCAAGTCCCGATACACTCCACGCTTTTGCTCTTTACTCACGACTACCACTTCATTAGGACACGACACATGACTCTTGCCTTATTGCTGTATATGCCCCTCCGGATGCACCAATCACCACCACAGATCCGCGCTGTGATCTATGCTTGATATTCCATGAGCAACATTATCGAATTGTTCTTTGTTCTTTCTCTCTGCTTGACAGTGTCTGGTTCACTGTTCCTGGTTGCTAAGAGTTGGGGAGAAAACAATGAAAAATCTGTTCTGCTGCTGTAAATCCTGAGTTATACATGCCTCTCCTTTCCCTCCCTTCTACACTTTACCCTCCCTTGTCTCTCCTCTTCCCTCCCTCTCCTCCCCCCTCCTACCCACTCCTTTTCTCTTTCCTCTCCTGCCAAACTTCCTCCCCCCCCATCTTATCCCAGCACGGTTCATCGCCACCGGGCCTCCGGGATGCCGGTATCAAGGCTGTGTCTACCACTATCATATCTTAGCCTGCGTTACTGTGGCTCGGTCGCTGCCAGCCTCCGGGTTGTGGGCATACACAGCAGTGTAAATTCCCTAACTATGCAATAAAGCAGTTTTGAACACCAAAAAAAAATCCTGGCTCCCTGCAATCCCCAGCATTATTAAAATGTCCTGCTATACAACTGGACAAATCGCTTACATACCTCAAGGGCCTCAAGTCGGGCTCTCCAGTAGATGCCGGTCTAGCTAAACTACTAGCATCTCTAGTAGCTACTATTAACCCTACTATTAACCTCACAGTTAATCAAGTGTTAAACTCATCTCTTTCCACCAGCACGGTGAAGCCCATCTGGAAGCAGGCAAAAATGTTACTGCTCCTTAAAAAACCGACCACCGACCCGAATGATTCTGCAAACTACAGGGCCATCACCCTCCTCCCTGCTCTCTCTAAGGTTCTAGAGAAACCTGTCAACAGATGAATTTCGGATCACACGGAAAGTCACAACCTGCTGCATACGACCCAATCTGGCTTCAGGGCCAAGTATAGTACAGAGACTGCTCTGTTGGAAGGGACAGAGCACTTAAAGGAAAAACTTGACCAGGGGGGCTGGGCCGGCTTCATATTACTTGACCTGATGGTGGCTTTCGACAGGTCCCATATGAGAGAATTCTCGATAGACTAAGAACCATTTTGCATTGGCGGGGTGGCACTATCATGGATTACATCATTCCTATAGGACAGAACTCAGGAAATATGGGTGCCCCCTTTCTCATCCCCATTGCCTAGCATGAATGTAAGAGTACCTCAGGGCTCCATCTTTAGACCCTCTTTAATTTCTATATGTTCCCCCTTGCACCCTTGGCAGAGGACAATAGCTCTAAATTCATATCGTATGTTGATGATACACAGCTGATCTTCACCTGAGACAAGGGTGCAGATTTTGATGGGGATAAAATCAGATCCTGTCTCACAAAGGTGTTTAATTGTCTCATGGCTAATCAGCTGAAATGCAACCCTGACAAGTCTGAGAGCAATTGAATTCTATGGGCCTGAGGAGTTGCCCCCCCTCTCAGCCCTGACTACGGTAAAATATCTCAGCATTTTCATGGATAGTACCCTCTCTATGCGGTCCCTGGTCCAAGCACTGGTAGGCATTTGCTTTGTCATGCTTCACATGTTAAAAAAGTTCCTCCCGCTTCTCTCACCAGACACCAGGTAAATAGTGGTCCAGGCTCTGGTGACTTCTAGATTGGACTACGCCAATATCTTGCACCTGGGTTTACCTGGTTACCTCCTCCAGCGCCTACAAGTAGTCCAAAACTCCGCGCCCAGGACGATTCTCAGACCTAAGCCCAGGACGCACATGACCCCTCACCTTAAGGCCCTACACTGGCTCCCAGTGAAGGAAAGGATTAAGTTTAAGGCCCTGATGATATTCTTCAAAGCTCTTCACGGCAAAGGAGCCAGCTATCTCAATAAGTGCGCTAGCCTCTATACACCAGCCAGACCCTTAAGATCCTCCTCCTCTGACCTCGCCTGCATCCCCAAAGTATGCTTGGCCCGCAAAGGGGGCAGACCTTTCAGGTTTCTGGGCACTCAAGCGTGGAACCAACTTCCTGCCTCCCTGAGAGCAACTACTGATCGAACAGCTTTTAAGAAATACCTCAAAAAATGGCTCTTTAAGAACTAGTCTTGCTTCTGGGTCCTGTCATGCGTGACCCTCTAGCGCCAGGATACTATTGTTTGAGTAGCCGTATGCTATACAAGATCATTCATTCATTCATTCATTCATTCAATCAATAATGGCATCACTGAACACATTAAACACAACTCTGTTCATATACTGTACACCTTATGCCCCTCTGATTAGCTCATACAGGGTGTGGCTGCAAAGCATTTCTTTGGGTGCTACATACAGGATATGCCCTGTGTGTCAATGCATGGAGTGGGCACAACACATGGCCATAAGCCATGCCGTCACAGCAATGCATGCAGCATCATCATTTAGAAGCATGTATTGTATTGTGATCAATGGTGGCAATGGTCAATTATTTTATTTTTATTTTTTATTTTATTTTATTTTATGTAGCTTATAAAGCGCACAGCTACCCCCGAAGGGGTGTCCCGGCGCTAGAATCTGAGTCTAAGAGGGGAGGGAAGGAGCAAACAGGGGAAGTGGCATGGAAAATCAGAGTCTAGAAAAGAGCCAGGTTTTGAGTCTGGCCCGAAAGATGGATTCGGAAGGGCAGAATCTGAGATCGACTGGCAGGGAGTTCCATAGTTTTGCAGCAATGACACTGAATCCTCTGCCACCCATTCTGGATAGTCTAAAGCGGGGAGAGATCAGAAGGCGTAGGTCATTGGATCTCAGAGATCTGATGGACCGGGAAATTGAAACTCGTTTTTTTAGGTAGTTTGGTCCGCGATCATTAATGGCTCGGTGAGTCAGAGTGAGGATCTTAAACTGAATACGGCTGGCCACAGGTAGCCAGTGCAGTTCCCTACGATATGCGGCAACTGACTGACGATAAGAAATATTACCAATCAGCCTCGCCGCCGCATTCTGGACAATCTGCAGCCGGTCAATCAGGTATTGGGGAGCTCCGGCATAGAGGCTATTAGCATAGTCCAGGTGTGACGTAATGAGAGCGTGGGTAACTGTCCGGCGGGAATCCAAAGGGAGATAGGGGAGGATTTTCCTGATCATGCGTAGCTTCAGGAAGCAGGCAGAGGTCACTTTTTGAATCTGAGTCTTACATGATAGGGAGTCATTGAAATGGAAGCCCAGGTTACGGGCCGAGTGGACGGGAGAGGGAGCGGGATCGAGTGCCGTGGGCCACCACCAGGAGGAGGGGATGGAGTTTTTCTGGTTAAAAAACAGCACCTCTGTTTTGTCTGCGTTGAGTCTTAGATGGTTTTCAGACATCCAATCACTGATGTTGTTAAGGCACCGGCGGAAGTTAGAGAACGCGGAGTCAGAGTGGCCTCTAAAGGAGAACACTAGCTGAGTATCATCAGCATAAGAGACCACCCTGACTCCGTAGGACTCCACCACGCCGGCCAGTGGGGCAAGATATATGTTAAAAAACAGAGGGCTGAGGGCCGAGCCCTGTGGCACACCGCAAGATAAAGGTTTTTCCTCCGATCTGAAAGGTCGCAACAGCACCCTTTGACTTCTTCCAGAGAGGAAGGACTCGATCCAACTGATGGCAGTGCCGCCAATGCCCATATGCCGTAGTCGGTCAAGGAGGATGGAGTGGGATACCGTATCGAATGCCGCGGACAGGTCGAGGAGGACCAACATGGCCTCCTCGCCCCTGTCCACGCACTCCCGAATGGTCTCCGAGACCTCCAGCAGAGCCGTCTCAGTACTGTATCCCGCCCGAAATCCAGATTGCGAGTCGTGCAGTAGTAAGTTGTTCTCCAAGTACTCCGAGAGTTGCAACTGCACGGCTTTTTCCAAAACCTTAGCAGGTTTGGGGAGGAGGGAAATAGGGCGGTAGTTGGAAAAAACAGTGGGATCGGCATCTGCCTTTTTTAGAATTGGGATCACCAAGGCTTCCTTCCAGGTGGTAGGGAAAAAGCCGTGGTGCAGAGAGGCATTCCAGACGGAGAGGAAAGGGTCGGCTAGCAGGGGGGCCAGTTCACCCATAATTTTGGCCGGAACGGGGTCAGAGGGTGCACCAGACTTGCAATGAATGAGTAGTCTGATAGCATCCTCCTGGGCAAGCTCATTGAAGGCAAGAAGGGACGGAGAGGTAGGGGGAACGGTAGAAGGAGGCCGAGGCATTGGCCCTCTAGGGAAGGAAACGCAGAGTTTATCGATCTTATCGAGGAAAAAGTTTGAGAGTCCTTCACATAGTTCCTGGCTAGCTGAGACCTGAGTGGTCCTGGCCGGAGGGGTAATGAAATCTTTGACGATGGAGAAGAGGGTTTTTGAAGAGTTTTTGGCTCTGGTAATTTGGAGCGAGAAGTGATCTTTCATGGCTGTTTTTTTATGTTTGAGAAATTTTTTCAAGGCAGCCTTATAGGCAAGCTTAGCTTCAAGATCGTAATTTAGTCTCCACTTCCGTTCAAGTGCTTTACAGCTACTTTTTTCCTCGCGGAGGGAGGTGGAGAACCAGGGAGCGGAAGGGCGGGATCTAGTGGAAGTGATGAGTTTCTGGGGGGCAATGTGGTCAATAGCGTTGATGAGGGCGGAGTTGAGCTTGGCGATATTAGAGTCGATATCCGGGGATAGATGGTCCGTCTGGAAATGGAATATCGGGTCCAGGGAAGCGCAAGTGACTTTGTGCCACTTCCTTCCCAGCTCTTTCCTGGGCACAGGAGGGATAGGTTTACGGTCTAAGGCCAAAGAAAAAGGGATAAGGTAATGATCGGACCATGTAAGAGGAAGGGAGGGGGAGACGGTGATAGTGGGGAAATTAGCGAAAATAAGGTCCAGGGTGTGACCCGCCACATGAGGAGGACCGGTGACAAGTTGAGTAAAATTAAGGCTGTCCATGATTATCCTTCAAAGAAAGGAAACAATATAAGTGCAGTGCTGTACGGTAGTGTCCCTAGCCTTCTTCTGTTTTCTCTCTACAGGACGGATCTGGTAATACAATTCAAGAACACACATCTTTCTTGGCCTAAACTTCGACGTCATACACGAGATCAGGCACCCGCCAAACAGAACAAGCATTTGCAATGCAATAGGTCTCACATTTATGCGAGTTTGAGCTATTGACATTGCAAATAACAATGTCTTTTATTTTTAAAACATAAATAAAAGGCAATGTTATTTACCATGCCAATAGCTTAAACTTGCATAAATGCGAGACCTATTGCATTGCAAATGCTTGTTGTTTATGCCATTAGAAGGACAGTGGCTTGATAACTCTCCGACCTTCAACATTTGCCTCTTTCCTTTGTAGACCCTGTCATTTATGGTACTCAATAAATTCTCCTTACTACAATTTACCTGTTGTATGGTGAAGTTCCTGCTTCAACTGTGGGCCTGGTACCTATACTGTAATATCTGTGGATCTTACATAGGCTAATTTACATCGATGTCTAGAAAACTCATAAGGGCTTCACCTTCCTTTGTAATGTAGTGCCTTTGTTTTATCATGCTGCTTCCAAACAGCTTGCAACAGAGAAGCACAAATCTTTTTAGTTCTTGAGAAAGCCCTCACGGATTAATGGCGCAAGCCGTTTTGATGTAAAGGAGAACAAAAGCAGAGGATTTGTAGAACCGAATGTGATCGTCTGGGTTTTTTGGATCCTGCAACACTGTCCAGAAACACTGGAATTACTAATAAGAAGGGGGACCCCATACGAGATAGAGGCAGGTAAGCAGGAGAAATAAAGAACACCAAAGGTAAGAAAATACCTGCCCGTACTTTCAGACAAGGCCCTAGAAAAGGGTCTTTAGATCAATCCACTATCACCGGGGCAGGGATAAATGATCACATCAAGTTTTAAAAAATATATAATAATTGTATTTATTCTTAAAGAAATATTTCATCAATTTATAAATACACATAATGGTTATCAAACCACACCATAATTTAATAAGACAAGAATCAATAAATAAAGTCATACACACCTGATTCATACATCACGCTCATACCATCATGCATTCCTAAGATTCATCATGACAACTCACACATCACTCACACAATTCAAGGCACAAATGATATTAAAAATTGTGCATAACAGCCACAAGATGGCCAGATGACAGAGTAGAAAAAAATCATCAGGGGGGTAGGGGTAGATACAATCCAGCTGCCCCCACACGAGCAACGCCAACGCCCGTTTCGGTGTGTTGCCCCAGCCGGGGCTACACCTTCATCAGGGCCGAGATGGACAATGGGGTGTGGGACAAACACCCGTAATTAGGAGCGCGAACACTGGAATACCATTTTGAACCCATATTTTATATTGATGAGGCAGGTGGTGAGTTCAAGCTGGGACCCCCAACCCCCGCCCCACCCCCCCACCACCACCTTCCCCCGCACTCCCAAGGTCTGCAGTAGTTTCTATAAAGATTTTGGACTTGCACATGCACTATGGAGATTCCTGGTGATTTAACAACTCAAGAATAACAGGCTTGGTCAGACGTGTTGCTCTGGAAAAGGAACTGCCACCAATTTCGGTCTTCAACCTAGTTGGGCATCCACATGTCTATTTAAAGACCAGGTGAAGATCTGGTAAGGAAAAACCTGGGATGTGTGAGTTAGCATGAGCTTCTTGGCTCAGAAGTGCGCTGCAAAGCTTTGGCAAGGGAGAGACGGCTACACCTGTAGTAACTCGAATAAAAATATACAATATGCTAAGAGTGATGGATAGAAAAGGAGCAGGACTCAGAAAACAAGCAAAAAAAAGGCTGAAGCAGCTAGTGTAAAGCTGAAGACTAATGACCGTCTCTGGTTGTTCCCTAAAGAAAAGACTGCACGCAGGGCTGCATTGGATGTTATGGTGGGCTAGAAATATTTGTATTGTCACCATGTACATAAAATAGGTTGGACACGTGATGGAGTAGATAGTCTAGCCCAATGACTGCTGAATTATACACCACTGAACCAATTTATCCAGTGACGGAAATGCCCCTGGCTTCTGAGTTCCAAGCCAGACATTCACAAGTCAGAAGGAATTTTCCTCCTTCTGAACGTATTACAGCAAGCTTCACACCGTCGTTGTGCCGATTTTCCTCCTAAGGAGAAGCCATGACTTAACCATCATAGAGAGGGTCCCAACACAGGCTGTTGTACAAGTTTGGCCCTCAGATCGGACCAGGCTTTTTTCAGCTTTTTAAAAGAGTGAACTTTATTATACAACTCCTCCATTTTCTCTTTGCCACAAAATCACAGCAGCTGGAAAGTATGGGTCCTCGACAATAAATTGGAAAGGAAGCTCGGCGACCTGCTGGAACTAATTAGCACGGGCTGATATCTGCTATTGTGCCTTAACAAGAAAGTGCCTGGGCAAGTAGCCAGGATCGCCACTAGAAATGGTTACTTTGCCTATTAGATGGAGCTGCGGGCTGCCAATTACCATAGCTGGGAAACATCCAACATCGGCGCAGGACCAGAGGGTTTAAGTGGAAAACTGCTGGGTACTCTCAGGCAGAACTACGTCTTGTATCAGAGCAGGCGAGGCTGTGCTGGCTGAGCAAACAATAGGGAATGCGCTACTAAGTGTTGGATGGACTGCTGGAGCAGCAAGGGATGTATCCGCCATTTTTACAGCAAAAAGCCAGTGAGGAATTAGTTCCGCGAAAGAGGTCCTGGAGTGCTGTACTTCTAACTGTGCGCATGTGCCAAGTAATCAGTCGGCTTGTCCAGAGGGGGTTGCCAGATGTCAGTAATGGGCCTCTGACTAGGAATTTGCTCACCAATGCCATCCAAGGGTGGGGCAGACTCCGCATTCTACGTGTGAATTGTAGCAGAGAAAAGCAGCACCGGTGAGCTGCAGCACTTTTTCTTTTCATGTTGCAGTATCTAGTGGAGAAAGCCCATACGGCAGCACCAAAAGCTTTCACGTGGACCCCTACCCAGCACCGGTTTGTGACAGTGCCCTGCCTCCTTAGCTGAAACAGGGAACAGTGACCACTGCTGACAGGCTTGAAGGCGGCGTCAGTGGCATATCCTGCGCCGGGTTTTAATACTGTAACTGGTGCTCTTTTAAAACGCCCCAATACCATCGGGTCGAGTTCGCAGTATTTGAAACAGCTAGTTAAAAGAACAAGCATCGATCTCTTGTCTTTATCGTGCCATGTGTTTCTAATTAGAAACACATGGACCCATAAAAATAAGAAAGTGCTTTGCAACTGCCACAAAGCAGACAACCCTGTCTGGATCGGCGGGACGAAAAGGAGAAAGGGCAACGGCTACAAAACCCCATTTCCAATGGCAGGCCACCGTTTAGAAAAATCTCTCGCCTAGCGCAGCGATTTGCACTGCAATGCCAGGCGAGACCTAAAAAGGTTTTCACTATAACACTTACGGTCTCAACCACCAGATGGCGGAACTATACACACCATGTGAATCTAGGAGAGACCTCATGCTGAAAAACCCCTTCTCATGCACATTATTTCTAACTTCATGATCTCAAACCTGTGGAATTACATTGACATTAAACATATTGGGGCTGGTTCGCAAAAGCATTTGAGAGCGACAAATAGTAATACAGGAACACTTTTTTACATACTCTGACATGTCTTTGTGAATAGGTCCAAAACGTCCAACTCGTATTACTAAAAGTGCCAAGATCCCACGGTCCTTTCAATATGTACTAACTGCATATAAAGAGTCCCTAAATGTTTCCATTTTATTCCAATTTTAGAAGTTTTGTGTCCAATTCACACAGGCATGTATGTAAATGAAGGATTTTAAGTGGAATGAAAAAAGTAGGGGGTCTCACAAAGTGGCGTGGCTTAACAATACGCAAGCTAAAAATGTGTGTTTAGCATAGTGTATCGACAGACTGGTATTTTGCTGTTTCTGTTATTGCATACACATATATAATGCAACAAGTAACATTACACCTACAACAAGACTGGACTATTGGCTTTTTCAATGGTTGTTAGATGTGTAAGATAACTAAGCAACAACTATGGCTTCGTTGTATAGAATATTGAAAAAGCTTCAGTTCTGAAATGATCTGACTGAAAGAACTTTAACAAGTCTCTTTGAGGCTACATCAAAGGCAGTGAAGTCTGGTACTGCTTCAGAGTTAGGATTTTTTTTTTCACCCTGTGGCCAAACATGGAGAGCCCAATAGGGATCCGTCTCAGCACCTGCTTTTTATGACTTGAGCACTGGCAGGAACCCGGCACACTTAAAGCCTGGCGTAAAAGTGAACTACAGGAGTACCACTTTACGTACCCGAAAATGCCTTTGTGAATGGGTCACACTCTCTGCTTGCTCACTATTGAGTGTGGAAACAAACATCTGTTTCCTGTCAGTAGTGTCAAGAGACCTCCATTGGGATGAGCATCCACACTACAAGCTCTAGTTACATTATTTAGCCTGGAAAATTACATCCTAATTGGCTTGTAAAAGCCCAGAGCGATGGTCTTTGGTCGCCAAACAATACTGGTTTGTGAACAGAAAAGAGTTGCTGCTTGTAAAAACCGATAAGTGTCAAGGGCTCATGGATGATCATAAACTAGCATGGTACAAAGCCTGGGGAGCCAGCCAAAAGGGACATGGTACATTTCATGAGAGTACATTGATGGGATTCTCTTATGGTTGTGCCTCTTACTTAGTTTTTCCATGATCATAAACTAGCATGGTACAAAGCCTGGGGAGCCAGCCAAAAGGGAAATGGTACATTTCATGAGAGTACATTGATGGGATTCTCTTATAGTTGTGCCTCTTACTTAGTTTTTCCATCTACTAAGGCTTGCAATGGCTTTTGTTACCACCTAACATGCCTATATGTTTGGCGGAATCAGACTGATTCCCTTGACTCTGAGCAATTGACAAACACTCTCACAGTCATTAGTTCAACCAATCACAAGGTTCTGTGACTGGAGCAACATCTGACTATGAGCTGGGGTTCTGCACTGGGTCATTTGTTGATGTGGTAGTTTGCTCTCCCAATACTCTTGGATCACTCATAACATACTTGCAGACTCTACACCCTGTGTCCAAAATGTACATAGAAGGGGCCATATAATGCTTGGATTACTTACCAGTAATCTTCATTACTGAGATTCTTCTTTACTAGTCCCATTACTCACTATTTGAGTGAGTGTGCCCATTCACTCTCTGATAGTCACCACTGCAAAGATGTGTCCCTTTTCATGGCAGGACAAAGAACCTCACATAAATCACTCCCCTTCTCCAAACCCTTCCTGTTGTGTATAACGCCCAGGGTGAGGGCTAAGGAAAGAACAGGGTGAGATGGGAGGGTCGTAGGTAATGGGAAAAGTAGACACAAATCAGAGTAGTGAATATTACCAGTACATAATCTGAGAGGTACCTCCTCCACTGCTGTCCTTGTACCATTCCTTACTACTTTAGGTATGCCAAAGCAATGACCCTTTCATCAGCCCCAGACTGTAATAAGAGAGGAATTTATTGTAATTCAAACCCCTGCATTTCTCACAAAGAGTTGAGCCCCTTTCAGTTCCTGCAACCAAGTAACTGCATAAAGAACAAAACTAACACCAGATAAGAGTAAATGAAAAAGAAACCAAAAGAATAGGATCTCAAACAGACATTGATCCCTTTAATAACTGAAATTCAAAAGACAGCTCAGAACTCAGCGCAACATTCAGTCTGTAAGGTGAGATAAAATTGGAAGGGGAAGACCATGTGGTGTCTCTGTATATATCCTGATGCAAACTTCAGCCCACTCAGGGTACAAGGCTGCCATGTCGCTGGCTAAGTGGGCCTTTACTTCACCGGTATCGCCTTATCCTCTGCCAGATAAGCAGAAAAGACAACCGCCTTCACCCATCTGGCTAGTGTGGAGGAAGATGGCATCTCTCCTCTCTTCACAGTAACAAAATTAATGAAGAGGCTGTTAGAGTTTCTAAACTCAGAGGATCTCGAAATATGGATAATGGCATACCAGACTGTTCAGCTCACCCAGCCTCCGCACAGTGGTGCTTGCCACCAACAAGAATACCGTCAGAGTGAGGAACGTTTCAGACACACCCTCAATGACTCATAGGAGTGTCTCTGAAGATGATAAAGGATCCAAGGGAGGTCCCAAGGTGGAAAAAAGTTCATACTATCGGTCTTAAAAGCTCAAATCCATTCAAAGGTTTAGAAGCCATCTGCTCTATTGCGGAAAAATTACCCATGACGGCCAAGAGTCCTGATTGAGAACCGCAGGAGTTTAAGGGTACAGCCTGTTAGACCTTTATCAAACCCCTTCTGGAGAAACTAACTAACATCTCAGGAGTGGGTGCAGGAATCGGTGACAAACACCATGCTCTGTACCGCCTGTCAAATGAAACCTAGTGCCATTCATAGGACTTATTAGTGGACGACAGCTTCGAAGCCATAAGGTACTGGGAGACTGATCAGGAGAACCCCTTAATCAAGAGGCCCTCCCTTTCATCCTCCAAACAGAGAGTCTTAATCTGGAAAATGTCTGCAACAGAATTAGAAGGTAACTCGGGTAAAATGGCACCATAGGAAGTAACCCCTCCTCGCCTATTGCTAGAAGTCCGAGCAGAGGAAAAACTAAAGTCTACTTTATACAAAAGGGAAGGGTCAAGATCATTTTTGCTAGCTATCTCATAAGTCTTGATAAGACTCTTTGAATTAATGATTTTGGGGGAAAGAAATACAGGAGGACTGCCAGCAAAGGACTTGTCAAGGCAACCAGGCATATTGCCTCCAGAACCTGAAACCATGAGAAATACTAGGGATTTAAAATGAGTCTTTTACAGGAATAACCAATCGTCTTGAAGACCTGAGTCATTAGAACAAACTCCTCGGCAGAAAGACATGGCTCAGATAATCAAAACAAAAAGGAAAAAAGAAAAAAGAACATGGAGAGCTTTCCCATTTTTTTTAGAAAAGAATGATCATGTCTCACGTGAAATATTGATTTTGAATATGAATGCATAATACAATCTTTAGAAGTGGGGGCACTTTGTTGTAGCTAAAAATGATTCTTTTAGGTCAGTGTCCTTCTCTAACCTTGTATTTGTCGGCTTAGATAATCCGCCTGAGAGTTTACAGCCCCCTGTAAGTGTACAGCTCATACTCTGGAGATCGTTCTTTGACATGAGCAAATGAGGTGAACAACTCATTGAGGGAAAGGGAGCCTATACGGAATTGGTGGTTTAAATACTACATTGTTACGCGGTTATATATGAAAACCAGCTCACATTGTCCCTTCAGGTGAGCTGCAAATATTCTAGAGAATTCCAAACCACCCTACCCTCCTTCAAATTCGATCTGATATATCCTCAAGATCATGCACTGTCTGGTTGTCCAGAACTACTCCCCAACTTGGACTGCTGGCATCGGTTTTCCGAATCCTTGGATCCAGATACAGAAAGGTAGTTCCCCTCACCAAGAATGGAGGAGCTAACCACCAATGAAACTTGAGTAGATACAGGCATCTGGTGGTTGTAATTTCCCTGAGCAAGATGCCAATTGGCCCAAGATGTGGCGAACCACGTGCCTCAGATGGAGACAAGACCATAGTATTATGCCCAATGTTGCAGCCTCGAAAAGATAAAGAAAGGAAAGGGCATGTAGAGACTTTCACAATTATAAGGTTATCCAGGAAAGAAAGGTAGAGGGACAAACTTACAATATTCCCCTAGAACCGCAGCCAGTATCTCATGAAGCGTTTGACTTCCTCGTCAAGTCCAGAACCAGGCTCCTTTCTGGTATGCCATTGGGAAGGAAGACTGCCCCATGAATAGTTCCCATCACTGTCCCAATATATTTCAATCTCTGGGTGGGAATAATGAGGGATTTTGGCTGGTTGATTTAAAATCCAAACTCTTGGAGGATTTATACTTCCCAGGTAGCATCCTCCAGGGCTTCCTGCTGAGAGAGAACCTGGATAAACAGATCATTCAGATAAGGATGGACTATTATTCTCTACAAGACCAACCAGCGGGGCTAACATTTTTGTGAAAACCTGACGAGAAGTCTTCAGTCCAAACAGAAGCTCCCAGAACTGCCAGTGGAGGTTCCCTATTAAAAATGTAAGGGGACTCTTGGCGGACCACCATCACTAACCCTTACCTCTGAGGCGGCAGGAATTGTACTAGAAGCAGCTTGGTTTCTGCTTCACAACCCGACATCCATTTACAGCTAGCGGTACCCGCTGCGCGGGTCCCGCGTCGCGAGGGAGGTGATATCAAGCGTCCTGTTGCTCCTTTGGGCGTGGAGCGATCCGAGGCTCTTGGAATCCGCAGGGCTGCGAGCAGGCGGGGAGGCGCAGGACTACCTGTCCCAGGAGCGCCCGCCCGCCCTAACTCACACCACCTGGCAAGCTCTCCCTGCAGGCTCCTCCCCCTTTTGGCCGAGTGAAAAGAGAGCTGCACCAGTCTACTGGTGGGACTCTTGGCGGACCACCACCACTAACCCTTACCTCTGAGGCGGCAGGAATTGTACTGGAAGCAGCCTGGTTTCTGCTTCACAACCCGACATCCATTTACAGCTAGCGGTACCCGCTGCGCGTGTCCCGCGCCGCGAGGGAGGTGATATCAAGCGTCCTGTTGCTCCTTTGGACGTGGAGCGATCCGAGGCTCTTGGAATCTGCAGGGCTGCGAGCAGGCGGGGAGGCGCAGGACTACCTGTCCCAGGAGCGCCCGCCCGCCTTAACTCACACCACCTGGCAAGCTCTCCCTGCAGGCTCCTCCCCCTTTACGTTAGCTACCTATAAACACCCAGGCCAGACCCGCTGCGCGGGAGCGCGTGGGAGAAGCCCGGGACAAGGGCGGGACCGTTTGTGGCCGTCCGGGGCCGGTAGAGGTCGGGTCGGGCTACCCCCCTAACATCTTCTTCCCATCTTAACTGTAGTTTCTGGTATCCACTAGTTGGTGTTTTTAAAGTGTATTACCAGGCCATTGTCACAGTAGCTGCTACACTGTTGGTAGAACTCATTTCATTTGACTGTGGGATATTGTATTGATTGTTTGTTTGCATATTGTGATTGGTGTCAGTTCTGTTAGTGTACGGCTCAAAAATGACCTTACGGTCAGGTAAAGAAAGACAAGTCCAGGTTTCCACCTCCAATGGTACTTTTACAGGTACGATTGACCAGTTTTTTAAACGCACCACAACTATATTGGAGAAGGAAATAGCTCTTGCCGAAAAACGTCTATCGCTTGACCTAATCACAGGCAAGCGATCCTTACTTGGTAAAATTAATGAGGCTGTCTCTCCTGTCCCACTTTCCCTACTGAATGAAGATAGCTCCGATGTTAATGTGGATTTAGTGGTAGTAACTGCTTCCACAAGTCAAACACTGGATTTAGAGGGGGCTAGTAAAGATAGTGTATCTGCCACGGCCCACGATAATATGGTGAACGGAGGGACTATTTACCATGACCTGTCTGGTGAAGAAACAGGTCTTTCAGACTCCCCCAACCTTGCCTTAAGCAATGAGCGAGCAAATTCATCTATCCACTCCCAACACCCACCCTCTCACAATCCTGGGAAACACAAAAGGGTAGATTTGCATGAGTTAGGGGAACACACTGAGGGTTTGAGAACCACCTTCATATCCCCCACACAGATACTCACTTCTATGGCAGTAGTTCATCCTGAGGAACATAACACCACAGTTAACATCGTAGAAGGAATACTTCTGGCTAAAATAGAGTTATTGATTAAATCCCTACTCTTACCGTTATTCGAACGGACCAGATTATTAAACACAAAAATGGATTCTCTGGAGACACTGGTAAAAGACAATATAGCGGCAACCAATAGAATTCACGCCACTATAGCCTCTAAGGGTATAGCCCAAATCGCCCCGACCCTTCCGAAGACTAACATTGTAAACAATAAAGATGGGGGTAATAGATTGAAAGCGGGACCACCTATCACAAAAGTTCCACAGCAAAAACCTGTTCCTGTTATAAAGAAAAAACCTACTATTGAGAGTATACCCCAGCAAAAAGTCACGGAAGGCTCCACAACACATCCCCCTGCTAGGAAACATCCTATCTCTACCAGTCATCATGACCAAAGTACACGGCCCAGGAATAAATCTGTTCCAAGAAAACAATGTGTGAACCTTCCCCCTGAGTCACTACCTTATACTATCATCTTAACTGGCGTGGCTCCCTTAGGGGATGGCAAGAGAGAAACACACAAAGACCTTTACAATAAGGTAACATTTTGGTTAAACAAAAATCGCCCACTCCCTCCAAACTCGAATATTGAAATCCTTAATGTTAGGAGGGTGGACTGGGTAGGTTACAGTAAAAAAGATCTAGAGGGGGATTGTGTGGTAATTAGCTTTAGAGAGCCATGGGTTGCTGAATATATTAGTAGGGAACCAAGATATGGCAGACTTGGGGATGTACAGACTCTATCTCTGCATTATTTTTATCCCGCACTACATTCTAATAGAGCCCAAATACCGTACCATCACTTTAGAAGGGAAAGACCAAGAGACAGATTTCATTTTGAAACATCTATCTTCCCACTGTTCCAGCCCCACCTCTCGAACCGGTTTGCCCTCTTGTCTGGTCTGGATGGTGCGGACTGACTTGATAATGAGCCTTCGGTAACTGGGTTGACTGGTGTCATAGTGAATTGTTCCCCCGGATGTATGACGTTACAACGCATACCATTACAACTACCTACCATTACAACGCGACCATTACAACGCATACCATTACAACGCATAGCGCTTAGAGGTGCTGGATAGTGGTAAGTATAATTTACTATTCCAACTCCAGTCCCCGTGGACACTAGGGAAGGTGTTGGATAGTAAATTAAACTTATTCCCTATCCTAGAGCGCCCCCCAGCGCAATGCGTTGTAATGGTATGCATTGTAAAAGTTGCGTTGTAATGGTAGGTAGTTGTAAAAGTTGCGTTGTAACAGGTGTATACCGTTCCCCCACCATTCATGTATCTAAAACGGACAGGATCGCACCAGAGCATAGAGAAAGTACTCAGGGGAGGATAGGAATGGGTGAAACCTCAAACTACACTCCTAGACCCTTGACCTTTGGGGAGAACGTGGATCCAGTCGATAACTCGCCAAAGACATCAACACATACCCTTACGGTCTTATCCTGGAACATTGCGGGGTTAAAGGGGAAATTGTCAGAGGCTGACTGGGGGTCTTTTGTGGATCTATACGATGTAATCATACTACAGGAAAGTTGGTCAACTGATGCAATTTATCGGGTTGGTTACCTCAATTACTACAAACCAGCCTGTAAAGGTTTAAAAGGTCGCCCCTCTGGAGGCCTTGTTATTTGGATTAGACAATCCTTAGGCTTTAAAATCATAGACATTCCTACTCCTAGTAATGATATATTAGTCCTGAAATTAACCAGCAAAAATAACCAGGACCTCATCCTGATTAATATATATGCAAGAAGGCGATGAGAACGGCAGATGACTTAGATTCCCTACTGAGTAACATTGACAGAGACAAATGCGTAATGGTGGCAGGGGATCTCAATTGTACATTTGAACCGGTTCCCAATTTGGAAAATGGGGGATATGGGGAAGTTGATCAAATTTGGAACATTCCCCATTTATCTATTCCACCTGTCAAAAAAGTAACAGAGGCAGTGATGCAGTGGTTAGGTCTTTGTCTTGAATGGGATCTACGAGCAGCGAATGGGAGGACAAAATCAGACCAGATGGGAAATTTACATTTGACAACTCCCATCATTCTAGCCGCATTGATTACTTCTTAATTAGGATGGAGTTCTGGAACCTACTAGAGGATATGGAAATAGTCTCAAGGCCAGAAAGTGATCATAATCCTCTAGTAATAAACTTATTATTAAATGGTGATCCACTTACAGATACTGTAACCAATTTTGCCACTGCTGAGACTGTTCTTACGAACGATTGCAGAAGGGTACGATGGGCTAGGTTTCTGGATAATCCCACCATTATTGATAAGGTGTCAGAAGAGGTCTTAGCAGCTACGAATCTGATAGCGCCCATATTAAACGAAGGTACATCCCTGGAAAAAATTGGGATGATTCATGAGTCCCTTTTTAACAAAATCAAAACTTTTTTTATTGAACCAGTAAAAAGAAGGGAAAATGGCTCGGCTCAAACAGGAGCGAAATGGTATAATAAGACTTGCCGTCTTGCCCATAGCTCCCTGATAGCTGCTATTAAATCTAAGTCAGCTATTGATATCAAACATGAAAGGGTTAATTACAAGAAGGTGCTTAAACAAGCAAAAATAAACTGGGATGAACAACGTTGGTTAGATTTATATAATGCTAGTACTTCCACTAACCAACAAAAATTCTGGGAGGTTGTGAAATGGGGAGGGACTGGAGACCAGCAAGTTCCTGTCAATTATGTCCCTGCTGAGAAATGGGTCAAGCATTACTCGGCACAGTTTAGTAACACGGAACGGATCTCCCTTAACACAAGGGAAGATGCCAGTGTTCCGACTGTGGTACCCTCACATGACCAGATTGCCTTTACTGAAATGGAAGCTATAAAAGCTTTAAAACAAGTGCAGAATGGTAAAGCTCCTGGAATGGACTGTGTCCCTGCGGACCTTTTTAAGTATGCTCAAGTACACTGGGTCCCTTATATAACCATCTTAGTGAATGCCATAGCTAGAGGGGTCAGAATACCAGATTCGTGGAAAGGGGCGGAGATATTACCCGTGTATAAAAAAGGGGATAGGACTGATGCGGGAAACTATCGACCAATCAGCCTTATCAACGCCCTTCAAAAGGTAATCGCCAGAATGCTGCTAGGCAGAATCCAGCTCTGGATGACAGAAGTCGACATCCTGTCGCCATTGCAGGCTGGCTTCAGGGCTAATATAAGCACAGTTGACCAAATACTTAGATTTGCTATGATTTATTGGAAGACTGTGTTCTTAAGAGGAGGCGCTATATTCGCAGCATTTGTGTATCTCAAATCTACGTTTGATTTGGTCCCCAGAGGAAAGATGTGGGCAGCTTTAAGGAGAATGGGTGTTCCTAGTGCCCTTCTAGAACTTACAATCAGGATGCATGAGGAAAATTTCGCCAGAGTTAGATGGGGTCGTCAGGGTCAGGTAACGGACTCCTTCCCCGTGACCCGTGGAGTGAGACAGGGCTGTGTCTTGGCCCCCACCCTATTCATACTTTTCATCAACCAGGTGGTCAAGTTCCTCTCAGCTACCCCGACAGATGCACCAACACTGGGTGGGACCAAATTTTCCCTTTTAATCTTCGCTGATGACACCCTAATTCTGGCTAAAACTCAGACGGGTCTTCAGGTGGCTATTAATAAATTTGTGGACTTTTGCAATGAAAATGACCTCGAAATTAATGTTTCTAAAACCAAGTTCATGGTCCTGACAAAAAACAAACCATTGAGGGGTCATGTAACGATGAATGGGTCTAGCCTAGAACAGGTTGAGGTTATGACATATGTAGGTGTTGCAATAGACTATAGGTTACGCTGGAAAGAACAAATAGCGGCACTTAGTCTAAAATTTGCTAGTTTATCTGGATGTTTAGTGAAAGAGCAACGTTGTTCCTTGACCAAAAGAGTTTTACCTGCGCTCAAAATTTATAGCGCCAAAATCAGTACTGCCATACTTTACGGGGCTGACATATGGGGGAGTGTGGATCTGGCTGTTTTAGATAGGATCCAGAACAAATTCTTTTGCAACCTAGTCAGTCTCCCCCCTTCCACGCCAGCACTACCACTCATGCTGGATATGGGCTTTTATTCTATTAAACATCAAGCCCAATATAGGATGGTGGCGTTATGGAGACGCATATGGTCTACCCCGGAACTTGCCATGTTTGCCCAAGAGATACAGGACGTAAGAGTACAACAGGGGCAGGGGATATACCCTGGTTTAAATCTATTAAGATCACTCTTACTAGAATGGGTCTTTATTCGGTCTGGTCTGAGCCGGGTGCTCATATCTTCCCATCAAAGAAAGATTTTAAACTTCTCTTCTGGTCCATGGTTAAAGAAGAACATGTTGTGCTCTCGGAGAAACCCAACCTGACAGGCTTGTTTTTGATTCACAAAGTAGTTCCGCATACAGAGACCTATTGGGACATTATCCTAAAAAGTTTAGACAGGAAACTTTACCATCAGTTTCGTATAGGTACTTTGCCACTAAGGGATTTTACTAGTGGATGGCTAAACTCAGAGTCTGCATCTTGTCCCTGTTGTTCTGAAAGTAAAGAATCAATATGTCATTTTCTATTTGTATGTACTGCTTACCACGAACCACGCCATAAGTGGCTGAAGCCAATTTGTAAAAGACTTAATACTCGGGTGAGCAGGGATGCACTGACGATCCTGAGATATAACACAGCCGAATGGATATCCATAGGGCTGGCAAAATTCCTTGGGTGGGCCTGGTTAATTAGATCAAGATATGTTCGTAGCACTTTAAATTGAAATTGAAAAACTAAAATAACCTGCCATAGCCTATCTATCATACTTGGACAGTACTAATGTATTGTTAGTTTTTTAAACATACTTGTTTTAATCTTTTTATGGACGTCTTCATATGTACATTTAATTGAGTTTTTTAAACAAATTCATTGTTTGTCTGTTTAAAAATTTTCATATTTTTGATGTATGTCTTGTATTATTATGCTTGTCTTTTATGAAGAAAATTCGAAATAAAGACGTTAAAAACTGAAACTGAACTGAAAAATGTAAGCAATCTCTGAGGCCGGAGCTAAAGGGATATGATGGTATGCATCCTGCAAGTCAAACTTCATCAGAAAATCCCCATGAGACATCAGGGAAATGATCTGTTAAAGCGTATTTATCTTGAAGTGCGTAGTCAGAATTAACTGGTTCAAGAATTGAAGGTCTATGATTATTCAGTATTCTCCTGAGAGTTTTCTGACAAGGGACACTCTTCAACAACAGCTGTAATCTCTTTACCTACAAGGGATATCAACTGGCTCTCTGAGTAGCAGTTAGGAAACCCTGTCCTCCAAGGCCACATTCTTCATTTTCTCTGAAGGCCATGGAGTCTGACCGAAGTGTAGTTCTTGAAAATCTGGAGAAACATTCAAAACGTAGCCCTAGGAGACAAAACTGAAGGACCCAGCCGTCAGTGATCCAGTCCCTCCACATTTGTTGGAACTGCAAAAAATGACCACCCTCAGGATCGGAGGAAAACCAGACCTAGTCAGTAGGACGGCTTCTAACCCCCTTTGCACCCAGACTGGTGGGAAGTACTGCTTGCTGGAGAACCCTTACGATGAAAATGGACCCTGCTCTGATGGAAGTCAGGTTTCCTTCTGTATTAGTCAGATTGTTTCCTGCTTCGTACCAAGACTTCTTCCTGTGACGGAAATGCTGTGTATGTTTCGGGCTCTTTAAGGATTTTTTAAGCACCTCCTCCAATTCTTCACCAAAAAACCTGCTACTTAAAAAGGCCACCCTTAAGAGGTAATTTTTCTGAACTGCCTCACTTCTCCAGCCTCTCAGATGCAAATGTTTTCTCACAGCCACTGAACTGGCAAAAGCCATAGCAGATGCTCTCAGATTGTCAAAGGGGGTGTTTGATAGAAACTTGGCATATACCTACATCTGACCTAATAATTGAAAATTCTTCACTCTCCTGGATGGCAGAAGAAAGGACTTGGAAGTCTTTACCTAAAGACTGGGATGTGTGCACTGTGTATATATCAGAGCTTATGGCAAGGTTGAGACCTGCATGAGACCTTTCAAAGGCAGCCTCCACTTTCTTGCCCGCCAGGTCACCTAAAGAAAAATCCTCAGTAAGCAGAGAAGGTGTCCCCATGAGGTTGGTATGCAGAGGATCAAGAGTGATGGTCTGAGTAAGTTCAGTCTTTCCTTTTGCCAAAGGGTATAACCTGTCGATAAATGTAGTCACTGAGAATCTCTCAGGCTCTCTCCACTCAAGCTTCAAAGGGTTTTGTATAGCAGGGGTCACCAGAAACTGTCAGTCTATAAAACTGTCTGAACCACCACCCAGCCCTATTAGGTTTATCATCATCAGAAAGAAGCTGGAGGTTCAAAAAGAGGTAAGAGATCACTGGCTCTAGATCGTTCTTTAATATATATTTTCCTCTGAAGAAGGTGTTCAGATGGGAATCTCACATCCTCCTCATTGTAATCTGAAGATGTCCCGGAAGAAATTGATAGAAGGTGAGGAGATGGACCAATAAAAACTAGTTGAAGAACCAGGAGAGACATGGAGGAGCACTGCACCCACGGTGTCCATTGTATGCCTCCAACGGCTTCTTCACATTCTCCTGAAGACACAACTGTGAAACCGAAGGGGAAAATGTCTATGGCTCCCCACCTGAGCACCATTTAGGAACCTGTCAAGAGATATATGATGATTTTTGACGGTCTTATGAGAGTGCTTTCCCATGATCAGCAAAACAAGTTTTGACTCAGGCTGAAGAAAAGATAAGAGAAAGACTATATACTCTATGGGTTCTTAGCCTGACAGGTCTACAGACAGTTGAAAACAAGCATTTGCAATGCAATAGGTCTCGCAGTTTTGCGAGTTTAAGCTATTGGCATTGTAAATAACAATGCCTTTTATTTAGGTATTTAAAAAGAAAACAAAAATAAAAGGTATTGTTATTTGCAATGTCAATAGCTCAAACTCGTGTAAATGCGAGACCTATTGCATTGCAAATGCTTGTTTCTTTCTGGAAGTGGGGGGAATATTTTTGAAAAAAACGTAATCCATGTTTGCTGCTAATGCTTAAATTTCACTAAGGTGGCTTATAAGGAAAACCTCCGATTGAGAACTTTTTGTAAGTTTGAAGCCAAGTGGCATGAAGCTTCGGGCCCCAATCTTTGAACAAAGCGTACCCATCCGTTGCTTCAAAAGAAAACTACACACAGTAGTGACAAGATTATCCTGCTCAAAGCACTCAGCTTGATTAAAATTGTGCATTTTGGTCAATAGTGAAGCAGTGTCCCTGGGTATATACGATACGGTGGTTGACAATGGGCCCGTCGTAACAATGTTGCTGTCAAAGCGTTATTTTTGCGCTTGTCTGTACAATGCCCCCTTCTTCACAACAACCCTGACAAGGCTCTGCCCTCACAACCTCAGTCTTGGAGTGCACCACTATGGCGGGAGGCCAGCAAAAATGAAATGCATAACAATTGAACAAGGCCAGTAACCGTGCATCAGTGCAGATGTTAGGTGAAGACAGACACACTTTCCTCTGTTCTGTGAACGTCCGATGCACACGCAGCGGGCGCTGCACTGACACAGTGCACACTATGGGAAAGGTGGTATGGCAATTAAGAACTGTATCTGATGGGCACTGCAGCCAGACCCAACAACCCCGTGCTTATTTTCATTACTCACAATTTCACCATCCACTCGCCCTGCAGCAGCAGGGTCCAGTTGGAGGCGGATAGGTCGCTGCTCTCCTGCTCTGTGACTGCAGCAGAGGAGCCGAGAGCCAGGGCTGCCGTCAGCGCCAGGGTGATGGCGAGAGACCTGTGTGGCATTGCAGCGAGATGGGCTGAGCCCAGGATTACCGGGAGCCGCTCAACCGCCGCCCTGTGTCCCAGTTGCTGCAGCCCACCATGTTGAGAGAGGTACAGTAGGGCACAGAAGACGTGCAGTGCCGGGATGTGGATCTGCTGCATTGCTGCTGCTTTTCTTAAGGTGGACTGCAAGAGATTGCAGGCGCCAAGCAGCAGCTGTCAGTCACGTGAAGCACTTCCTGCTCTAGGGCTGAAGCTTCAGGCGTTTGCAAACCTCCGGATGCCGTAGCTGTAGTCAGGGTTACTCGGTAACTGTTGCAACACACAACCAGCGCTCTGGAAGATACTGGCGTGTGCCACACAGGGAAGCAGTCTCTATTAGTCTATAATGGCACAGTTTATGCCCTCCAGTATGTAGGACTGTCAATGACTGGATTTGGGGGAAAACTTGGGTGCGATAATGCAGCGATAATACACCCGCATTGAGGAGTTGGTTTCTTTTCCACAGAGAACTGTAACAAGGTGTGCCGTGAAAGGGAAAGCGTGCCATACGCTCGTTCTGCTCAAACGCCGTGAGCGCGGATGAGATGTACGTACTCGTGCACAACTCCAGACCTCTGCATGCATGCCCATGTCCTGTCCCCCTTCGCCCACCAGACTGACAACAAAAGGTCTCGCCAAGGCGAGCAGCACATGTGCTGCGTAGCTAGGCAAGACCTAAAAAGGGTTAATAAAGAACACGCACACACACACACAAGCACCCCCCTATATCTAGTCAGACATGAAAGCAGCAACAAATAAGCTGCCAGTTAATCTTAACCCAGCAACTAAAAGCCCAAATAGCCACCTCTATGTAAAAACGTGATGCTCGAGCATCTGCTTGTATAATTGTACACGTGGCACACAGGCAGCCTCTTGAACTCAGAAACCACCTGATTAACCAAGTGCATGGCGCCCAGGCAGCCACTTGCTCAACGATGTATATGGCGCCTGAGCAGCCACCTACTTATCCAAGTACAGGGTCAGATTGGGACCAAAAATAGGCTTGGGACACCCAATAAAAGTGATCCACATTTAAGGAGTGCAAACTTTCACAAAACATTGCTTGATTAATATCAGTGGGAACATTTTGGGAGAAATGTGTGGTACATTAAGCATTTTAATGAGTAGCATTGGTGAAGACTGGAAACTGTTGTAAAAATTGAAAACTCACTTTCAGTGCCAACCTTTTTTACAACGTTGTGAGCATCCCGCTTCCAGCTAACTGTGTCCTCGACCCTGTCAGACCACCCACCATTTCACATGTTTCTGTTTCTTTTCTCCTATTCACCCCCCTCTTTTAGCCCCTTTTATGTTTTCCAATCTCTATTTTTTTGTGTCGATCATGTCCCCAGCCTGTGAGTACACCAACTGTTGTTTTTCTCGGAATGATGTAATTCTCAGCTTTTACTCACAGTGATCAAATTTGTATAAAAAAAAGTTTTATCTCAGCTTCCCAGATCAACTGTACCCAAAAGATGTACTTTGGTATCACCTCTATTGTTACTGTTGCTGTGCTCCACAAGCTCACAACAACCCAAATGTATCGCCATTTGTGTTATGTTTCTGTCGTTTTACCTAAAAATTTCAATAAAATATTCAGAATACAAAAAAACTGTGCCTCAACCCTGATTGTCACATAAATCAGGAATCTTTAATTTTCAGTTATGTTATGTTATGTTAAGGGATTTGTACAGGGCATGGCTTGCACCAGCGACGGGGCGTCCCAGCACTAAAAGATCCAAGATACAGGTAGAATAATTGCTGGATGTTGAGCATAGAAGCTGACAGATTATTTTAGGAAGAGCCAAGTTTTTATAGCTTTTTCATAGGCCAGGTGGCTGTCAATAATTCTGATGGATACAGGTAATGAGTTCCATAGTGTAGCTGCCAGCACCTTGAAAGAGCGTCCACCAGCACGTCTCTATTGACTCAGGGGATGCATGCTAGGCGCAGACCTGCTGATCGTAACATGCTTCGTGGTGAGTATGACATAAGTAGGCCAGAAAGGATAGGAGGGGTTTACTTAGTGAGAATTTTATGAGCTAAGCATATTGTCTTGAAGTGTATTCTCTTTACGACAGGTAGGCAGTGTAATTTGGGTAGATGTTCTGATACTAAGCAAAATTTGGGAAGAGCAGGAAGGGATCGCGCTGCTGCGTTTTGTACCCTCTGTAGGCTCTGGATTCCATCTTTATTTGTGCCTAAATAGAGAGAGTTGCAATAATCTAGTCTAGATAGGATCGTTGCTTGGATAATGCTCAGGCGGGGTTGTGAATCAAAGAATACTAACAGGGGCTTGATTCCAAGCAGAAGCCCAAAACAGGTCCCAGCAACCAATTTTGTTCGGGTTTCAAAGGACTGACAGCTGTCCACCCAGACACCTACATTTTTCACATCTTCCTTGGGTGAGGGGGCAGGTCCCAACGCTCCTGGCCACCATTGTTCTATCCACAGGTGGCAATACTTCCCTAGCAGCAGGATCTCATATTTTCTAGCATGGAGCTGTAAACATTTGGCCATCATCCAATGGGCTACTGACATCATATCCTCTTTAAATTTAATGAGATTATGATTGCAATTTTTGGAGAAGGATATAGCCAATTGGAGGTCATCCGCGTAGGACACCAATGACAACCCTCTATTTTTTGCTGCTGTCGCAAGGGGTTGTATGTAGATACTGAAGAGTGTAGGACTCAACATTGATCCCTGTGGAACTCTGTAGTGCAATGCATATTCCTGAGAACAATAAGAAGGTGAAGTAACTTTAAAAGACCTGCCCTTCAGAAAAGGTCTGAACCAGGCCAGAGCTGTGCCCCCTAACCCCACCTCCTGCAAATGACAAAGTAAAATCTCATGAGATACTGTATCAAAGCGGCGCTGAAGTCGAGGAGGATCAAGGCCACAGCATTTCCTTCATCCAAAGTGCTACATAATTGCTCTGTGACCGCCAACAAGGCGGATTCCGTGCTGTGGAGTGATCTAAAACCATTTTGTGAGTGATCCAAAAACTCATTGGTCTCTACGTACTTTGTGAGGATGGAATTCACATAGGATTCAATGGCTTGCCAAAAAAGGGAGCCAAGATATTGGACAATAGTTTTCAGGTTCAGATGCGTCCAGGGAAGGCTTTTTTAATAATGGGGCAACTTTGGCATGTTTCCATGCAAGCGGCACTGTCACTGTGACAGAGATAGGTTGATCAGTTTCCTACTGACCGGTAATATATGTTTGTGAAATATATGAAAAAATGTCAGTGGCGTCTCGCTCTTGTTTCTGCCCCCTTTTTTTATAATACCAGCAGTGAATTATAATCTATTAGTCACTAGATGTAACATAAAAAATATGCCTACCCTTGCTGAAGCTTGAGTCAGCAACTCTGTCTAATGGCTGGCATAGATGAGCAGAGGCACCTGGCCAGTCCTCAGAGAGATTGACCAAAACTGGCGAAGTCCTAACCTTGGCCTCAGAGTCCTACCAGGCGTCAGGCCCTTCACATTGTCTGTATTAATGAGATTTTATTACTACCAAATGTTTTTTTTGCAATCTCAGAATAAAGAAAGATTGATTAAAACATATAAACAGTAAGTTTGTATATCAATGCTTTACACTTTGCAAGCAGCTCCTTGATGCTGGTTGTATGAAAGTGCTCTTTTTGATATGGTCACCCTCACTTTTTTGCTCACATATGCTGATGTTGATTGGTTGTGCGCTGGGATCCTGCTAACCAGACCCCAGTGCCAGAGCTCTTTCCCTGAAAGCAAGACACATGTTCAATTGTAATCCAATTGGCAAAGACTTTACACCCAGGGAAGTCCCTGATAAATGGTACCTATGGGACCAAGGGCAGGGGAACTAAAGAAGGCACCTATGGCCTGCAGCATGTATTACGCCACCCAAGGGACCCCCACAAATATTGCACAGACTTCTATTGCAGGTTGCATGAAATGGTGAAAGCCATTTTCAAACACACAACATGGCTCCCTCACTGTGTGCCATGCCCAAAGATTTTGCCATTCTATAAATCCATGAACTTCAGAAAAATAAGATTCTAACGCTGAACAGCCGTTTTACTAACAAATACGGATTTGGGAGAGGCACATTGACAATATCCTTCTCCTATGGCATGGCAGTAAGGATTCCCTACCAGCAAAGAAAATGGGATATAATATGTGTACAAACACTCTTCAGGGAACCCCTTCCCTTTTCTTATAAAAGGGAAAGTAACCAAGTGGACCATTTGGTCCGCACTATCTCCTGGGGGACTAGTACCAACAAAACACAATCCATTATGACTGCCTGGGGCCTCCCACCACTCATTGGACACTATAACTGTATAGTCTGTCCACTCACAATTAACACAAGAATTTGGTAATTGTTGCACTACAGATGTCATCTAAGCCATTCATTGCCCTTGTGACCTACTGTACATAGGCCAGGTCACCCAGATGGTCAAACCACACGGCATTCAGCATAAGAGCCGTGTAAGGTGAAAAGTTGAGAATGAACCCCTTGTTTCCCACTCCATTGCCATGAACCATTCAGAGGCAGACTTCACCTGGCAAGTGATTATTTAACCCTCCCTTCCCCACGTGAAGTGATCTCTCCTTGCTGTTGCAAAGATGCAAGTGTTGATGGATTACACGTTGTAACTCCATCAACGAAGGCCCAAATACACTTGATGAATGGAATAATACCGTGTAGATTTAGGATCCCTTTTCCATTCACACATGCCTCATCATTACATATGTACCGGATGGTCCTTTCTTCATTTATCTGTCCTCCCTATGATTCGTCTGTAGTAGACACTTGTGTACTCACACTGCTGTCTACCAGCCTTTGGTCCCAATGACAAGTGACCTGTTTTACTTCCCCTTCCTCTCTGGGTACCACCATCCTGATTTTTTTCTCCTTTCCTTTTCCTTCTCACATCAGTCTTCAAATAATTCATATAACCTTGCCTTGATGAAGACTTGAAATCACCCAGGTCGACATGACATTGACAAAGCACAGCATTCCTATGGTCTCCTTGTTTCATAACATGTTTCAAATTGATTATGACCTCACTGCTCATGTTAGGTACCATTTTTAATCACGCCTTTGGCACTGGTGCCATAAAACGTGCATCACTGCACTGCTCACCTTCTCACGAGCATATTGTGTGCAACTTTGTGATTCCACCTTTTGAAGAAAGAGTATTGCTGACTAAAGTTCATGTTTTTCCGCTACAAGATCTCATACAGATTGTGATACTCAATTCTGGTGTCTCTCTCTTTTTGTTTTCTTTAAGTATTTGTTTAAATTTGCTTAAATTGTCCTTCATATATTACCTGTTGCGACGTTGTTGGTTGTTACCATATGCCCAAAGGCACTACATGTACTATATGCAAGTCACTGATACAGCAGCCCCATGAGCCCTAAGGCAGGGTGCATTATATTAAATGTGAGGACATATCTGCATTTTGCAGATATGCCCCTGTTATATCTAGTTTGATTACTAGACATTGCAAGTGATCAGGGAAGCTATGTTAAAGGCATGTACTGGGCACTGGCCATTACGATTTACCCAGCTTCATGATGGCTTCACTGAAACCTATGATGATTGGTATCAAACATCTTGTCTTGATAAACCCATAGGGGTGAGCGTAGTTCACAAAGTAGCGATACGCGTAGCTACGCGAAGTGCACTTCGCACTACGCGAGCTATGCGTAGCACTACGCGAACTGCGCAGTAGCATGTTCGCACTGTGCAAGATGTTGTTTTCAATGATTGCCCAGTGCGGACAAGCATCAGGCACTGTGCAATCATTGAAAACAGCATCTTGCACAGTGCGAGCTGTACTTTTCTGCCGCTCGAGAAGATTTTTACTCGAGCTGCAGCTTTCTCAACGCGGACTGGTAGTTTCTCATCGCGAGCGGTCGCGATCATGCGCGACCACTCGCAATGAGAAACCTGACTTCCCCGCATTGAGAATCTCGCGGGAGGTTTATTTTCCATGCTCGCGATCGCGAACAAGGAAAAAGTCTTGCGAGGATGTCATTTTGCTTGCTCGCGGTCGGCAACTTGACGTTGAGGACCGCGAGCAAGCAAAAATTTATCGCTGCCCTACGCTACTGTATCCGGGGGTGAGGGGCTGGGAACACTGTCTATGTTTGGAACAGGCGCCGCAACAGGAAGAGGCTGACCAGAATATCTGATTAGACTTGGCTTTATTTTTAGAGTTCATCTTGTCCGATAATTTAGTCTTTCTTTCGCGAACTCCCGGTTATCCGTGGTGAGGCTGTCTTTATCCAGAGTTCTGGGCACGTGTTGTTCTCTCGGAATCGCCTTCCCCGGTGTAGCGATGGTGGAGCCAAATGGGAAAGAAAACGGACAAGAGGGAGGCCGTTAGTCGCAAGTCTGAAAACAGTCCTCCCCCAGGGGAACCCAGTGGTAGTGATGGGACACCGGTGTGAACGTGCAGACGAACAGGCACACTCGTGTCTAGTGCTTCAAGGAAGACAGGAGCGAGGTGAGGAAGGGAGGTAGGGGAAGAAGGAGAGGTTGCGGGTAACAGGTATCGGGGAAAAAACACAAAGGAAAGGCACGAACGGGGTATCTCTATACTATTCACTTGGGGCACTCTTTCTCCCCACTCAGGCCGCCCAACGCCGCCATACCTGAGCAAGCCACACTCCTCCCTCGGGAGTGCGGCACAGCGGAACACAGGGTCGTTGGCCTCCTGGCTCTCCTCCGCTCTCTGGCAACCCGGTTCTTCTGTCCTCTTCGCGCTCCTCCGTAGGGTTCTCCTCGCCTTCTCCTCTCGATCCGTCGGTGACGTCACACGCATCGTAAAGGGCTTCCCCCGTTTTCAACCATCCCGATGCGTCCACGTCAGAAGTAGGCGTGCCTTCACCGCTGTTGTCGTACGCCCAGTTAAAGGAACCAGCGGATGTTTCCTCAAACGATTCCTGTCATGGTTTCCAGTCATCCCTCGGCGCTTTCGACTGTAGGGCAGAAGGGGAGGCATCATCAGGGGTCCACCAGTCTTCCGGGCCACCCGTCCCGACCCCGTTACACTCCTCCCCCCTTGGATTCTCCCGGTCCGGGAGAATGGGCGCCCTCAACAGATAATCAGCGTTGCAGTTCTCGGCTCCTTTTCTGTGCACTATCCGGAACGCAAAGGGCTGAAGGAATAGAAACCACCTGAGTATCCTGGAGTTCTGAGTCATATTTCTCTGCATCCATTGCAGGGGAGCGTGGTCTGAGTATAGAGTGAACGGTTTTCCTTCGAGATAATATCTCAGCTTGTCCACAGCCCAGCGGATCGCCAAGCATTCTTTCTCAACTGTAGGGTATTTACATTCCCTTTGGTGGAGTTTGCGACTTATAAAGAGGATGGGGTGTTCTAGCCCATCCTCACCTGATTGGGACAATACGGCTCCAATCCCAGTATCCGAGGCATCTGTTGCTAGGGAGAAGGGTTTTTCAAAGTCTGGAGGTATCAGCACTGGGCTTGAGGTAATGGCTTGTTTCAGGTCTTCGAAAGCCTTGTAGGCCTCTTGGGAGGGGCGTTTCCCTATACTATGTTTGTTGTTGTTTTTGAGGAGATCTGTCAAAGGAGTGGCCATGTCCGCAAAGTTCATGATGAACCTCCTATAATACCCTATTAGTCCTAGGAAAGCCCTAAGTTCTTTTTTTGAAGAAGGAAAGGAGGTGCTAGTGATGGCTCTTATTTTCTCTTCTTGAGGAGCAATAACCCCTTCCCCTAGCATGAACCCCAGATATTTCACCTTGGGAAAGGCCGCCCTTGACTTCTTCGAGCTTATGTGCAGGCCTGCATTTTGTAGGGCTTTTAGAATGAGGTCTATGTGTTCAAGGTGGCCCTCCCATGTCTTGCTAAAGATGACGATGTCATCCAAGTACACCGAGCTGTATTCGGTGTGAGGGGCCAAGACCGTATTCATTAGCCTCTGGAATGTAGCAGGGGCCCCGTGGAGCCCGAATGGCAGTACGGTGAACTCAAACAGCCCATCGTCGGTGGTAAACGCGGTTTTGTGCCTATCTTTTTCACGTAGTGGAACCTGCCAGTAGCCCTTAGTCAGGTCTAGAGTGGTAATGAATCTGGCTTCTCCTATCCTTTCGATTAACTCGTCTACTCTGGGTATTGGAAATGCATCAAATGAGCATTTAATGCGCAAAAGTCCATACAGAACCGGGTGGACCCCTCCGGTTTAGGAACCATCACTATAGGCGAGGCCCAGTTACTCCTTGAAGGGCGTATAACCCCTAGCTGAAGCATGTCCTTAACCTCTCTTTTCACATCGGCTCTCCTGGCAGCCGGCATACGGTAGGCTCTCTGTTTGACCACCTTACCGGGTTCAGTGTCTATGCAATGCTCGGCTAGGTGTGTACGTCCTGGAATGTCTGAAAACATTGGGGAGAACCGTTGTAGCCTTTGCAGGAGTTCCTTCTTTCAGACACTGTCAATTCGGGGTTAATTGGTAATTTGTCTAGAGTGGTACCTTCGTCTCGTGATGGCAACGTTAGGTTAGCTGATTTGGGTGGGGGCCCTATCCACTTCTTTAACATATTGATGTGGAAGGTTTGTTGCCGTCCAGGGGTGATTTGTACCGATAGGTTGTCTTGCCTATGGTCTCCACTACTTTATAAAGCCCCTTCCATTCACTTCTGAATTTTTGAGTGGACGACGGGAGAAGCACTAAGGCCCAATCCCCTTTGTTTAGGGACCTCCATTTCTTGCCCTTATCATAATGGTGTCTCTGTTTCTCTTGGGATTTCTCCAGGTTGGAGTACGCCAGGTCCCTTAATTTACCCAGCCTCGACTTTAACTGTCTGGTATACTCTAACAGGGATCTTTGTTCAGCCGCCTCTTCTTTCTCCCACGCTTCTTTTGTAATTTCTAGGAGAGATCTGGGCTGACGGCGTATAGCAGTTCGAACGGGGAGTACCCTAGACTACTCTGTACTTGGGCCCTTAACATGTAGAGAGCTAGGGGCAACAACTTGTCCCAGTCTCTATTTTCGGCAGTCAACATTTTTTTTAAAGTGGTCTTGAGGGTGCGGTTGTACCGCTCAACCAAGCCATCCGTTTGGGGGTGGTATGCTGAGGTACGGATGTGTCTTAGTTCTAATGTTTGACATACTTCCTTCATCATTTTGGAAACAAAAGGGGTTCCCTGATCTGTGAGAATTTCCCTGGGGAACCCCACCCGTGAAAACAACTCAATTAATTTGTCGGCCACATTTCTTGTTGTAGGTGCACTGATGGCAAAGGCTTCTGGGAACCTAGTATTATAGTCGACAACGACTAGGGCATAGGTGTGTCTCCTGGTTGTACGAGGAAGGGGACCGATAAGGTCCATTCCCACCCTCTCGAAGGGGTTGCCTATGACTAGCAACGGTTGGAGGGGCACTGCAGGTGGTCTGTTCATATTCTTTTTCTGGCATACCTCACATTGTCGGCAGTATACTTCAGCTGTTTTGTAAATGCCAGGCCAGAAGAAGAGTCTGGTGATATTTTGTAAGGTCTTCTCGGCCCCACTATGCCCTGCCGTTAAATGTGTGTGGGCATAAAACAAGATTTGGTCCCTAAAGTCTTGTGGGACAACTAATTGTGGAGGATCGCCTGCCTTCCCTTCTCTGTACAAGAGGTCGTTGATGATTCTGAATCTGGGATACCCATGGGTTGGTGTTGTCTCGGCTATATGAGCTGCCTCCCATGCGTTCAGAAGGGATGGATCATTTATCTGGGCAAACTTAAATCCCCGATCTAACTCCCAAGGGTCGGTGGTTAAGTACGCTGCTGGAGGTTGTTCTATTTTTTTCCGGAAGAGACTCAAGAAATCCGGGTTATGTACCCCTAGGATCAGGTCCTCAGGTAAAGATTCTACTACTCCTACCTTTACTACACAAGGGTCTCCCCCCAGGGGCCTAAGGGTCAGATGAGCCACAGGGTACGGTTTCACGTCTCCGTGTACACATCTGATGTGTACTACCAAGTTGGGGCCAAGCTGGGAGGGTAAGACTAGCTGCTTCTTTATTACTGATTGTTTGCAGCCAGAGTCTAAAAGGGCTTTCACACATTTGCTGTTCACTTGTACCCTTACATAGAAAGATGGACCCATCTCCGCTGTGTACATCACGGCCTTTGGGATATATCCAACCTCCATGGGTTCTTCTGTTGGTCTTTTCCGAGGACACATTCTGGCGATGTGTCCCCAATCCCCGCATTCGAAACATTGCGGACCCCTTATGGTAGGCATTTCAGGGCGAATGGGCCGGGGTTTCATCATCTCTGGGGCCTGCTTCAGTTTTCTGTCCTGCTTCGCTATTCCTGTGGTTCCTTTGGGACCTTTGTCGGTTTCCCAAGGAAAGGTACGGGGCATTGCCCTGTTGTAATTTGAAGCCATCTCGATAGCCTGTTCAGCAGTAAGGCCTGAATGCTGTCTAAGCCACCGCTGAGTGCCGTACGGTAAGGCCTCCATAAACTGTTCCAAATAAATGCTGGTCATTACTTCCTCTTTGCTCCTACTCTCTGGTGTTAACCATTTATTGGCTGCCATCTTCAGTCTCAGGTATAATGTCTTTGGGTGTTCCCCAGCGACCCCCTTTTCTTTTCGAAATCTCAGTCTATAGGCTTCTGCGTCTAGGCCTAAGTGGTCCAGAATTACTGCTTTAATTGTTACATATGGTGTTATCCCAGCATGATTAGCCACTTGGTAGGTGGCTTGTGCCTTACCAGACAACAGGGGCGCTAGAAAGAAGGGCCATTTTTCTTCAGGCCACCCACAGGCTCTTGCTGCGCGCTCAAAATTAAGGAGAAAAGCGTTGGGATCTTCCCCTTGCATATATTTCTGAAGTGGCATTCTTGAGGGATGCGGTCCAAACGCCCGTCTCTCCGTTGGAACAGGGATGTTGGCGCCTTGCACTACTTTTTGCAAACCCTCGATTTGGGCTGAAATCGTGTTTTTAAATAGGTCGCGGTCAGCGTCCGCAGTCGACATCTGTTGCCCGATAGCCCATTCCAATTTCGGCTGTCCCTCTATTATCTGCTGCACCACTTGTTCCATAACTGGGTCTTGTACGGAGGGGATAGATCCCACTTCTGACACCACTGTAATCGGGGGTGAGGGGCTGGGAACACTGTCTATGTTTGGAACAGGCGCCGCAACAGGAAGAGGCTGACCAGAATATCTGATTAGACTTGGCTTTATTTTTAGAGTTCGTCTTGTCCGATAAGTTAGTCTTTCTTTCGCGAACTCCCGGTTATCCGTGGTGAGGCTGTCTTTATCCAGGGTTCTGGGCACGTGTTGTTCTCTCGGAATCGCCTTCCCCGGTGTAGCGATGGTGGAGCCAAATGGGAAAGAAAACGGACAAGAGAGAGGCCGTTAGTCGCAAGTCTGAAAACAGTCCTCCCCCAGGGGAACCCAGTGGTAGTGATGGGACACCGGTGTGAACGTGCAGACGAACAGGCACACTCGTGTCTAGTGCTTCAGGGAAGACAGGAGCGAGGTGAGGAAGGGAGGTAGGGGAAGAAGGAGAGGTTGCGGGTAACAGGTATCGGGAAAAAAACACAAAGGAAAGGCACGAACGGGGTATCTCTATACTATTCACTTGGGGCACTCTTTCTCCCCACCCAGGCCGCCCAACGCCGCCGTACCTGATCAAGCCACATTCCTCCCTCGGGAGTGCGGCACGGCAGAACACAGGGTCGTTGGCCTCCTGGCTCTCCTCCGCTCTCTGGCAATCCGGTTCTTCTGTCCTCTTCGCGCTCCTCCGTAGGGTTCTCCTCGCCTTCTCCTCTCGAGCCGTCAGTGACGTCACACGCCGCGTAAAGGGCTTCCCCCGTTTTCAACCATCCCGATGCGTCCACGTCAGAAGTAGGCGTGGCTTCACCGCTGTTGTCGTACGCCCAGTTAAAGGAACCAGCGGATGTTTCCTCATACGATTCCTGTCGTGGTTTCCAGTCATCCCTCGGCGCTTTCGACTGTAGGGCAGAAGGGGAGGCATCATCTGGGTTCCACCAGTCTTCCCGCCCACCCGTCCCTTCCCGTTACAGCTACGCTACACATGTTTGCACTGTGTTAGATGCAGTTTGCGTAGAGCGAAGTTGCGCAAACTTCGCAAACTCCGTGAGCGTAGCGTAGTGCTTTGCCCAGGGTTAATACTGATGCCAGTATCCGATTTATGAAAACATGCAACCAGAGGGCACCTTAGATGTACCCCCTTAAACATACTAGTCCTCTAGTGTCTTTTCTCTTTTCATTTATTAACTTTTTTGCAGTACAACAACACCAAGGCTTGCAGAAGGCAAAAAACAAATCTTGAAGTATTAGATGCACATTGTCAGAGATATTCATACATAATCAAAGAACTACAATTGTTCCTGTCCCGCCTCCCCCACAAAACAACTCAATGATTCGGGTAGCTTAAGTGCTCCTGTAATACGTTAATTAACATAGACCCTCTTGCCCTCCTGCTTACAGGACACATGTCCATCAGCCTGCTTTTTTGCTCGAGGGCCTCCGGCGCAGCCTCAGTCGCCTCTCTTAGGTGCGCAGCAAAGGGTTCTCAAATGTCCGCAGGCCTAATGTGCTCGGGCATGCGCTCCCAGAATGCATTAAGCTGCTCCTGACAGTAAGCAGCGTCTCGCAACCATGCAGCGTGCACTGGTGCTGGGGGTCGCCCAGTGCATTGCCACTCTACGCTTTGACAGTACCAACAGTATTGCCACTAGCCTGCGGCACTCCATGGGTACCTTCTCTACATACCCCAGCAAGCAAGTCACGGGATGTGGCATCAGAGGGGCCCCCACAATGTCGCCAATTATCAACCACACCTCCCTCCAGAACTTCGCCACCTTAGGGCATCCCCAGGCAAAATGTAGGAACGAAGCGTCTGCTGCAGCACAGCGAGTGCAGTTCGAGGTCTCGCAGAGCCCCATTTTGTGCAGCTGTAGGGGCGTGCGGCTGGCTGATTGTATTTGGGGGAAATGGAGTGGGGCGGACGGATTGGACTGGGGCAGACTGGAGTGGGGGTAATTTGGGGGGTGGATTAGAGTGGGGCAGATTGGAGTAGGCAGACTGAAGTGGCCAGAATGTTTTGGATATGAGTGGGGCAAATTGGAGTGGTGCAGACTGTTTTGGATTGGAATGGGGATGATTGGAGAGGGGCAGATTGGAGCAGAGTGAAGAGGGGCCAATTATTTTGGATTGGAGTGCAGCAGATTTAAGTGGAGCAGATTCAAGTGGGGCCGATTGGAGTTGGGCAGATTGTCTTGGATTGGAGTGTGGGAGATTGTTTTGAGTTGGAGTGGGTCAGATTGAAGTGCTGAAGGTTATAGGGGGGCAGATTGTTTTGGATTAGTGTGGGGCAGATTGTAGAGGGGTGGGCTGGGAGGATTGGAATGCAGTGGACAGGAGTGGATTAGATTGGGCTGAGCGGGTTGGATTTGAGTGGAGTAGATTGGATTGGTCTGGGGTGGACTGGATTGAGTAGGTCCGATTGGTGTGGGGAGAGATGGGGTTGATTGGATTGAGGTGGATTGGAGTGGGGTGGATTGGGGTGTACTGCACGATTATGTGTTGAAGCATATTTCAGGACTTACACATAAGAAATAATGTGGCCCAGCAATGACATAATCCTCATCTTTTGAGAAAGCACAATGATTTGTTTGTCCTGCTGGGTGCATGTTTGCCAGTCTCACACCTTCTGTTTGCAGGGCACTAGAAGTGAAAAAGAACAAAATAGTATCTAAATCACTTTGAGAGCAGAGGACAGATACTGATTAAGTTGAATAAATCAGTGCTTGGTCCTTGCTCCACAGGGAGCAACGGAAATGATGTTAGGCCTGCCTTGACAAATTATGATGCTGTAAAGAAGAGTGTCACGCAAGACAACAAATGGTAAGCAACGCGCAGGCTCCAAGCCCTTTTCTGTATATAAGAGTGTCTTTCAAGAGGCAGGTTCAACCCTAGAAAGGACATACCTGAAACAGTAACTTCACAAGGAGGTCCCCCAGAAACCTCCAGCAGCCATACAGCATATAAGACACAACAAGCATTGGTAAAGCCAATAGGCCTCGCCTTTGCAAGAGCTATTGGCTTTGCCAATGTGTTTTAGCCATGTTGTATATTATTGTAGCTGCTGTTTAGCATGGCTAAAAGTTAGAGGCATAGAGGAGAGTGGCATGGAGTGTCACAGAATGGAATGGCGAAGAATAGAAGAGATTATTGTAGAGTGGAGTGGCACAGAGCGTCGTGCTTTAGAGTTGCATAGCTTGGAGTCAACCAGTATGGTGTACAGTGAAGTGGCGTAGAGTAGAGTGGCCTGGTGTAGAGTGTATTAGCATAGAGAGCATGCAGAGTAAAGTGGTGTAGAGTGCCTTGGTATAGAGTGCAATTGCATATAACTTAGCAGTGTGCAATGCAGCGTTGTAGAATGCAGTGGTGTAGATGAGAGGGTTGCATAGTAGACAGCAGTGCACAGAGTGCAGTGGTGCAAATTGCAGAGTAGAGTGGCACTGAGTACAGTGGCATAGAGTGGCATTGAGTGCAGTGGCATAGAGTGGAGCAGAGTAGAGTTTAGTGCTGAAGAGTGTAGTGGCATACAATGCAGTGGCGTAGAGTGAAGTGGCATAGAGTGAAGTGATGCAGAGTAGAGTGGTGTAGAGTTCAGTGGATTAGAATTCAGTATGGCAGAGTAGAGGGTCGTAGAATGCAGTAGTGTAGAGTGGCATTGAGTGCACTGGCATAGAGTACAGTGACAAAAAGTAGAGTGCATAGAGTAGAGTGAAGTGCAGTGGCCTACAGTGCAGTGGCATAGAGTGGAGTGGCGTAAAGTAGAAGGCCGCAGAGTAGAGTGCAAAAGCATAGAACGGGTTACAGTGGAGGTGGGGTAGGTTAGAGTAGAGTGGACTGGTGTAGAGTGCATTGACGTGGAGTGTTGCAGAGTATAGTGGTGTACAGTGCAACTGCATCAAATTCAGTGGTGTACAATGCAGTGTAGTTGAATGAAGTGGTGTAGATTAAAGTAATGCATAGTAGAGTGCAGTGGAGTAGAGTGCAGTGGCGTAGAGTATTGTGATGAAGAGTGTAGTGGTGCCGAGTAGAGTGGCATGAAGTGTAGTGGCGTAGAGTGCAGTGATGTAGAGTAGAGTGGCAGAGTGAAGTTGTTATATTATGTTGTTATGGTAGGAACACTTATATAGGGCACAACTCACCCGGACGCATCTCGGCGCTTGCTTAGTGTCAGAGAGGTAGCAGAAACAGGGAGAAGACTTGATGATTAGAAGAGAAATGCTTTTAATTGATTCCTAAAAATATTGTAGGAAGGACATTCTCGCAAGGCAAGGGGCAAAGAGTTCCAGTAACGTGGGGTGAGAAAAGAAAAAGCCATGCCTCCGGTACGACTGAGACGTATCCTGGAGACTTTTAAAAGGGCCAAGGAGGTGGATCTAAGAGTCCTATCCGAAGTATGTTTGATAAGTTTTTTGCGCAAGTAATCGGGGCCTTTCTCTCTGAGCGAGTTGTAGGTAAGACAGCATATCTTACAATTTGATCGCTTTCTTATTGGGAGCCAATGGAGCTCTCTCAGCAGGGGGCCTGATGGAGAGCCAGCAGGGCGGTTCAGGATCATTCTTGCTGCTGTATTTTGGATAACCTGTAATTTGGCAAGCTGCGTTGTTCCGACTTCGGCCAGAAGAGCATTTCCATAGTCAAGGCGACTGGTCACCATGGCCTGGACCAGGATTCTACGATGTTTAATCGGCAAGTAGGTTAGAATCTTACGCAGAAGGCGAAGACTGTAATAGCATGAGCTGGTTACGGCCGCAATCTGATCTTTCATCATTAAAGAGTGGTCCAGAATTATTCCCAGGCTCAGGAAGTGGTGTATAGTAGAGTACAGTGACAGAGTGGAGTGGCGTAGAGTGGAGTGCTGCAGAGTGCAATGTCGTAGAGTGCAGTAGTAGAAGTAAAGTTTATTTTATTAATCAAAGATTACAATAAAAGGTATAAAGCGTCACGCATCACATAAATACATTTCTAAAATGTTAAAATTCTACAATTATAACATACAGGCAGCCGAATTCAGTGTATTAAAAACTCAGAGGATAAATTTGCATTTATATTCCAATTTCACCTGTAGTTTACATGCAATTAATCCATATATAATCTTAACAATTATAAAGATGCATGAGTAAGTTTTTCCAGTTTCAGCTATTAGCAGCACTGGCCTTGTTATTCATACCATTGAGTAAAACATTTTCAGCCTTCCATCAGTCTTACTCGGTCTACTGTCTTTTTTGCCCAATCCAATAAAGTGCTAATGTGCCGAAATGTGCTAGAACTCAGAGTTTACAGATTTTGTGCAACAGATAGATTGTCCCAAGAGGAGGATCAAATATCTAATTAGATGGTAAGCTTTTGTGTCTTTTCCTTTAAGTACACAAATAAAGATCAAAAAATCATACAGCTAGGGCTTTGTAGGCCTGATCAAAGAATGTTAGCAACATTAATATTGCAGTTTCTACTCTGATTTGGAAACAATATTGTTAGAACTAGAGGTCTCTAGTTGGCGGAGGTAGGTACCTTAGTCCAAATAGGGACCCTTGCTTCTAGTCAGGGAAAGGAGGGAAGCACTCTTAGATAACCCCTACTCACTCTCCGGTAGCTTGGCACGAGCAGCCAGGCTTATCCCCAAGGCAATGTGTAAAGTATTTGCAACCACACTCCCAGTAACACAGTGATAACACCACAAATGGACACCACACTGATTTAGGAAAATAGCGGTATTTGTATCAAGCAGAAATACGATGAGACCAAACGATAAAAATATCCAGCATATGCATATTTGTAATATTTCACTGGGCCGGTTATTAGGCCAACAATCACTTGTAGGTTCTTGCGGTATTAATGAGCAGTTCACGATGATCTTATGCAGTCCTAATGCAATGCTATGCAGTTCATAGTGTAGAAATAAGACAGTCCTTAATGCAAACACTAACGCGGTTCGTAAAGCAAGTAATAATCCAGTTCGTAATGCAAGTACTAATGCGAATAGTAAAAGCAACAAATAATGCATATTGTGATGCAAGTACTAATGCGGATCGTAAAAGCAAATTGGCACAGATTGCGGTGCTAATCAAGGTCTCTATGCCACTCTTGGCTGAGTCGGGGTCAGCGACTGCCAAAATATGCCCCCAATCCTGTTATGAAGGAAACAAAGTGCAGCGCCACAATCCAACCCCAGTGCTGCCACTCCTCGGCGAGTACGGGCCGCGATACTGACTTGAGCAGATGCTCATGCTGCACAGATGGGAAAGCCAGAGAGAGGACTCTCTTAGCATGCACTCCGCCCCAGGTGGCGACACACGCACGCTCGCTGAGCGTTACCTGGTGCAGACTCTCTCTCCTCTCCTCGCGGCTGGGCGTCACCTTATGCGGCTTCAGGTTGGTGGCAACTGCTCCTCGCAGTGAGAGTCGGGCTACCAGGCGACAGCCTCGCAGCTGATCGGCTCCCTATGTGACTCCGTTGATCTTGGACAAAAGGACCTCGGACCCTCTATGGTGAAGGTTCACAGGTCTCTCCTTGGCAAAAGCAGGCTCGGGCCGGCAGCTGTGATTTCTCACAGCTCCCCCTTGGGCCGACGGTCCGGTCAGATTGCGATAATGATCACAGCACTTCTGGTCACGCTGTTGATTGAAGCAGAGCGCAAGACTGCTCCGGGGCTCACGTTCACAGGGCAGTTCTCACGAAAGTCTCAGGCTGCAAAAAGCACACGCACACAGCGTCGCTGCGACACACTTGGAAACTTTTATGTTCCTGAGTTTCCACAAAAGGGAGCCAGCTCCTCTCAGGCCCATGGAGACAAGTTATTTCAGGACACAGCACAAAGCAAAGTCCTTTCACGCAGGGGACACAGAACACAGCAAAGTTCCTTGTCCTCTTCTTAGTCAAATCAGCAAACTGCAGGCCAGCCCCAAAACACACAGCAAGGGCAGTCCTTCTCTTCAGTCTCTTCAGCTGTTCTTCTTTAGCAGAGGTTCCTCTTGATCACAAAATAGTTTCAGTCCTTTTTCAGGCTTGAGTTCAGTCTTGAGTTCAGGGGTTTCAGCTCTCACATTTAGACCCCTAAATGCCTTTGAAGTCTTTGTGTTCAGGGGGCTCTGAGCCCAGTCCAAACCAGACCTGGGTGTCTTCCTGCCAGTGCAAACCCTCCTCCTTTGATAGTGAGGGTCTGGGCCCCAGACGCTCCGCAGGAGGTGGAGCCATCCTTTTGTGGCAGCAACACAGCCCTCTTCACATTCAGGGGGCTACTCCTCCCCCCACACCAAATGCAGGCCAGCCTGTTGCTGTCTCACCTACTCCTCTCTGGTGTCAGGACACTCCCCAGACCCTGTCACATCCAAAACCAGACAGTCAACACACAACCAGGCAGAGGCACACAGGATGGTTTAAGACAAGAAACCAGCCACTTCTAAAAGCGTGGTTTCTAAACACACAATTTAAAAACCATCTTCACAAAAAGATGTGTTATAGAATTCTGACTTCAGGCACACTAAACTCCATCTTTCCATCTTATGCCTATGGGAAGATATGCTGGAAACATGTGACACACCATTCCCCAGTCTGTCCTATGGGCAGGATGGCCTTGCAACAGTGAAAACTAATTTGGCAGTATTTCACTGTCAGGACATGGTACACACCTCAGTACATGTCCTACCTTTCACATACACTGCACCCTGCCCAGGGGGGTACCTTGGGCCTACTATAGGAGTGTTGTCTGATGTGCATAAAAAGGGAAGGGTAAGGCCCGGAAAGAGGCTGCACTTGTCAGAAAAACAAGGCAATTAACAAATTGCGCACAAGCACTGCAGTGGCAGGCCTTAGATTTCTTTTTAGGGCTACTTGTGTGGGTGGCTGCAGACCATCATCCCGGCGTTCCTGCTAACAAGCGCAACACTGGTGTAACTGTGCCTATACCCGCCGTGGATAGTACATCGTTACTTCTACCAGTGCCCAAGCGGTTCTTTATCACAGACCGCAGCACGAAGGAATCGGATGATACTCCCGAACACTCCTGGATGCATCTACAGCTATTGAGGCTTAAGCCAGAATATTCTTTCCTTGCCCCGATCAACGGCGGTTCCTTATATTCAGACCGTCGAGCCAGGACCAGAAGTATTAGCCTTTTTGCCTGAATAGCTATCGAGGCGGTCCATATATTGCGCCACTGCGGTTAATCTGTAGACGCGGCCTGGCCTTCACTGCCTAAACGCGATTCGTTGCCTCACACCCGAGGCTTCAAATGTTCAAACCAGGCAAAATCTATGTTGTAGTCCTGATGATGATCCCAATTTAATTTGAGCACAGGATCGAAACGTCGACTTTCTCTAGTGGTCTCACAATTTACCATTGTGTATATTTTGTTGTTTTTCCACTTTGGGTATACTTGAGATACTGATCCAAAAAGTAACCACTATGCTAAGTCTCTGCCTGTAATCTCCATAATTGTTGTGTGTCAACTGTTTCTTTTCCCCCCGTTATTTCTTCCCTCAGTATGGTACAGGATTGTGCCCTACTACAACTGCTGTTGTTTTAATATCCCTGACTATAATTCATGATCTAATACTAAAATAAAAATCCTTGTCCGGCTGGACATGGTAACTATATAGTATCCCACTGTGGCCTATATATGATTGTCTGTCTATTTATCTGAATTGCTAAGGACCGTTGTTCTTTGAAGCTACAGCAGACCCACTCGTAGCATTTGCATTACCAGCCCTGGCACACATAGTGCACTTTACTAGTAAGACAATTATGGACAACCAATTACCGTAACACTTTATACAGGGAGCACTTGCACTATGACACTGATCAGCAGTGGCAAAGTGCCCAAAGCATCTAAGTCGGCAACACAATGTCAGAAAAAGGTCTAGGAGGAAGGCAAAAGGTGTAAGGAACTTTAGCCCAAAAAAGGGCCAAGTCCAACAAATATCTAACAGCTTCCATAGTTCTTATTTTTCACTGGTAAACATGGATCGGAAGTAGTTTTTCCTTAAAGACAACAATTTAGGGCAGATACATATATTATACATAAGGGATAAAACTGCAGAGCCAGAGACCACAGGCTGTTTTTCTTTTAAAAACTGGGTTCCATTTCCCTTCAAACTCCCAAATCAGACTATATAACAATCTAAACCTTAAAAATGTATTTTTAACATAGGCAGGCAAATTTAACCCTAAGAATTCTTGGCCCTGTACAGCGTAGGTGTAGGATACTAAGTACATATGCTTATATTTTCCAACTTGTATCAAGTCTCAATCCCACTGTTTAATAGTAAAAGTATCACGGACAAGGTTTTTCCAGGTCAAACGATTTATTCGCCCCAGTGTCTGTGGATCTGGTAGATTATAAGGTTCTAGGCCCACCAGTAAGCTGCGCAATTCCGTATCCTTGTATATAGATTTACTCAGTATATCTGATATAATTGACGTTTTAGTGACGTTTCGTCAGCTTTTGCACATTCGCAGATATAATTCATGACCTGGTTATTCTTACTAGAGATGCATACAGTAAATATGGAAACCATTTCATGTTTAATGCTTTGAGTGATGGCCTAATCGCTTTTCCTGCAAACATGTTTGAGAATCTTAATATCGATCTGGTAATGTTGACTTCGATTTCCTAGTGGCCAGGTGGTTCGACCAAGATAACTTACTGTCAAAAGTCCCTCCGTGGAAGTCATATTGTTTTACTACTTCAACTGAGGTTTCTCCTAGAAACCACCCCTTGGCTTTAGTTTTCTGCCCAAAGGTCTTAATTTTCGTTTTGGACAGATTGGCAATTAGTCCATACTGCAAGTTGTAGCTGTGTAATTGGTTTAGTTGATACTGTAGTCCTTTCGGCCTCTGTGACAGGATCACCAGCTCATAGGGGTAGGCCAAATGCGTTATTTTTATGTCTCCTAACTTTGGAGGAAAACCCTGATCTGACTTTAGCGACAAGTGAGGTCAGCAAGGTACAAGGAAAATAGAGGGGTGAGGATACATCCTTGTCTGAGGCCATTCTCAGTGCAAAATTTAGAAGACAGGGTATTGTCAGTTGATAGCTTTGCCTGTAGCCATGTTTCGGAATGTAATTCAATTATAAAGTGCAGAAGGTTAAACTCTATTTCTAATGTTGTAAGCTTGTTCCACAGCCTTTGCGGGTTCACTCTGTTAAAATCTGTACAATAATCTACGAAACAGGTACATAGTGCTGTTTTCTGTGTGTGTGTGCTCTTTTCCAAAGAAGGGCCAATGTTGTAATATATCAACTGTTGAACAGCCTGAGTAGAATCCTGTTTCTGTTGATGGAATGAATGATTTTTCTTGGGCCCAAAGCTTTAATTTATTTTGGAGGTGTTTAGCAAAAAGTTACCCTTCAAAGTCTAGGAGTGCTATAGATCTACAGCTGGTTGGGTCTTGCTTTGGACCTCGTTTATATATCGGTGGCACAATCACCCCTTTCCAGGAACATGGAATGTTCCCAGACTATATTACAGGCGAGAAAATCTGTTCTAGCACTGGACTCCAAAAGGTTACATTTAACTTGGCCAGATCTATAGGTATACCATTTGGTCCAGCTGCTTTGGATGAACAAGAACTTTTTAAATTAACTTTGATATTTTTTCCTTTGTGATTTCCGGATATGTTGTAAGTCCTTTGATGGCGCTTAGGTTTGAACAGGGACTTAATATGAGTTTCCCATTTATCACTTGGGATAAACAGAGCATCTGGCTGTTTATACAAAGTTGTGTCATATCCTACAACGGAGCAATATGCCTGTTTATTTTGTGATGAAATAGAATTTAACAGTTTTGCATAAGCGTTATAATAACTGTCCTGTTTTATCTGTGTGTTTCTTGTCTTGAATTCCCTCGTTAGTTTTTGCAGTTTTAAGTCACGATCTTTAGACACAGGAAGTTTAAGGGTATGTTGCACCAACTCACAATACACTCTCTTTGATTCGATTAGTTGCTGAGTATTAGATGAAATAAAGATGTATGGTTGTGTATTTTGTAACTCTGTCATCACAACTGATAGTATGCACTGTAATATGGTTTGCGAGACGTCCTACAATATTCACCTGTTTTCAATCTTCACCTGTCTTCAACTGATGTCACGGCTCCACCCAGGTTTGACACTTTGTGTAGTAGTTCAGAGTAGAGTAGCATAGAGTTCAGTGGTAGAGAGTGTGGTGTTACAGAGATAAGTGTCATAGATGCAGTGGTGTAGAGTGGCATAGAGTGCAGTGGCATAGAGAAGAGTGGCATAGACTACAGTGGTGCAGACTAAAGTGCAGTGACGTAGAGTGCAGTAATGTACAGTGCTTTGGCATAGAATGCATCAGTGTAGAGTGTATTGGCATAGAGAAGAGTGCTGCAGTGTGGCATAGAGTGAAGTGGCATAGAGCGGAATGTGGTGCAGAGTGGCATAGAATAGATTGTTTCAGAGTAGATTGAAGTGGGGTAGAGCAGAGTGGTGCAGGATAGAGTGAGGAGGTGTAGCATGAAGAAGTACAAAGTAGATTGCAGTGGTATATAGTAATGGTGTAGAGTGCAGCTGTGCAGAGTAGATTAGGGTGGTGTACTGCAGATTGGCATAGAGTGCAGGGGCGTAGAGTGGAGTGGTACAGAGCAGAGTGTATTGGCGTTGAGTGTATTGGCGCAGAGTGCAGTGTTGTAGAGTGAAGCGTTGCAAAGTGGCATAAAGTGGAGTGACGTATTGTGGAGTTGTGCAGAGTAGAGTGGAGTGACCTAGGCTGGAGTGGTGTAGAGTGGAGTGGAGTGGTGTAGAGTGCAGTGGCAAAGAGTGCAGCGTTGTACAGTACAGCGAGATAGAGTGAATTGGCATAGATTAGAGTGGTGCGGAGTAAAGTGAAGTGGCATAGAGTGCAGGGGCGTAGACTTGAGTAGTGCTGAGTGAAGTAGAGTGCAGTGGTGCAGAGTACAGTGACATGATGTAATTTGGGGTGGTGCAGAATACAGTGCACTGGTGTAGAGTAGAATATGCATGGTGTGGTAGCCAACTTCCAATACAGACAACACATCTTCCATTGAAATCACCATTACATTTGCACAGACATACAGTTTCACTGATAAAAGTATGCAGCCCACAAACAATAATGTGTGGAAATGTCATCACCTAGTATATTGATTTGTTTTGATCATTTTAAAATATTTGTTTCCACCACACTACAGAATTACCAAAAACGTGCTTTAATTTGAGCTTTTCTAATTCTGAAATATCTGCACAGTCCATTTAGAGACATTTAATGTTTCTGTGTGCTAGAAATAAATAACATTGTACATCCTTCCTCCCGGGAAGTCAAGGAAAGAAAAGTAAACATCAAGCTCCCTGGTAGAGAGAGCCTGACGTTTGACCTCTGTCTTTTAACGCACAGTAAATGTAACAAGATTTAAAGGCCTGTTTACAGAAATCGAGCACTGGTGGACGAACACAGTAAATAGGGTTTCAGCAAGGTAAGGGACAAACTCGATCAGGACATCTTAACCGCATCGCTGCTGCGGCGATTTTTGCGCTACGCGGCTTTTTTCATTTTTCCGCGTTACATGACGAGCTCAGCTCGTCATCAGCACACGCCACCCGTGGCTGATGACGAGCTCAGCTCGTCATCAGCATCGAAGGGGTTAAAACAAATAGAGCCAGCAAAGAGAAAGCAAGAAAATGTGAGTTACAAACCACAAAGCCAAAGGTAAACAGCTTTCAGAATGTCCCCAAAATGTTTTTAGCAAGCCAGACAGCTGCGCTGTCTGGTAGGCTTTGACCTAAAAACGAAACAGGAAGGGATTGGAAAAGGGAGGCATTTATGGGAACTTCTTTGACCTTTCAGGAAAAAGGAAAACAGCTTTGCAGTGATCAATAGGCACATTCACTGAAATAGTAAGAAATGGAACAAGGGCAGAAGAAGAGGAGGTAATGCCTGCTCTATGCCTCTGTGCATAGTATTTATAATATAAAGCATAGCAGAAGGCCATGTCTTGAGCAGTCTATATACAGGAGTGTTGGTTGTTCTTGAAGAGGTTGCCAGTGATTTCATCAGTTATGTCATGTCAGAGGTCAGTGCATAAGGAGTAAGGATGTTATGGCTGTTAGGCAGAATTCAGGGGTAAAGCTACCATTAGTGCAGTGGGCTCAGGGGTGCCAGGAACCAAGGCATGAAGGGCACACTGCACTTCAATTACGGCTGTCCTTCACTTTCCAACCAGGGTGCACAGGGGCCTAAGTTTCTGTTAGTTCGCGTTGCACCCTTGCTATAAGATTGGCAGAATTTAAAACAAATAGCTAGGTACTGGATTGCAGAGCTAATGGCTCTTTAAGGAAATAAGGCAATCCAATATCAAAGAAGCAAATGTATGAAGAAATATGCAGGGCTGTGGTGTTAGCTTGCTGATGTTTATGTGTACAATCTTTCAACATTTTTTGTCATGTGGTTCTGTAGATCTGTAGATTATTTGATATTAAGAAGTTAGTGCTTAATAAATACACATTAATTACTTGTACAACTAATGAGTGTTTAATAACTATATTAAAAAAAGGTTATGCTGAACTCTTTTATTTTTACTGTTTTTAGAGTTTTATATATGAAACTTGACCCGAAGATATCAGGTATCAGAGCACTTTACATGAGAACCAGTTTTGTTACAGATGGACACATTCATCTTTGTTAGGCACGGGAAGAGTAAGTGATTTGCCCAGAATCACAGGATGTTGAGCGTCCCTGCCGAGACTTGAACCCAGTTCCTCAGCTTCAAGGTCGACTGCTCTAGCCGTAAAGCTACATCCTCATTACGAGTTTGGCGGTGAAAGAGTGGGACCCTCCTGCTCCCGCACTGTCAAACCCGTGGTTGAATCACCTGCCAGATTAGGAGTTTTCTCCTGTCAGGTGGGCTATTCTTTAGCGTTTCCACTGTGGTGCCTATGAAACATGCACAACAATGGGAAAGTCAAAATCAGTTCTGGCACGGCATGGACTGCAGCAGTCCATGCTGTACAGATATTAGGGTCCATGAATCCAGTGGCGTAATGAAACTTGAGGGAACCCCCCTAAAATTACATGGAGGGGGCCCCCCTCCAGAACCACTGAGGAGCTCTGAGGCGGCAAGGTTTCTGTGCTGAGGGGCCAGCCTGGAGCTTGGGGGCTCGCCCGCACTGCAGGGTTCTTTGTTATGCCACTGCATGAACCACCTGCCAGACTAGGTGTTATCTCTTGTCTGTCGAGCTGTTCTTTGGCATTCCCACGGTGGTCCCGATGAAACAGGCACCACAATGGGAATGTCAAAATCAGTTCCTGACAAGGGGCACAACATGTGCCCTCCTGCATGCATCCCATGGCGCAGAGACTCTTTGTTTTCTCATCGCCACACTTTTGAGGCGGTCGCACCGCCATGAAAGGTGTGCCAGTGAGGAAACTCGTAATATGCTTGGCAGGGCTGCATAACACAGCCTCAAGATCTCTGATCCCTGCCAGTTGCGGTGGTCCCAGGGTGGCCTGACCGCCCAGCCGTAATAGGACAGTCAGAAGACAGACACCACCATGCCCACTCGAGTCTAGCATTCCATGGACCTCCAGACTTGTAATTAGTTCCTTATGGGTCCGATTCACAAAAGTAAGTTTGAACACGCAGACTGCCTTATGTGCAGATCTACATCTGGACCAAGGTGTAAATCTTCTCAAACCTGAAATTCCTAAACTCCTAAAAATTAAAATTAAAATATAGAAAATAAATTGCCTGGCCTCTTAGATAACAGTACTGCATGAGCTATTTGATTTTCAGTGAGAAGTGGTGTACCTCTTCCATTTTCACAGTCCACCTTCAGCCAGACCAACCATTGTTTGCCCTTCTCCAGCTTCCTTTTCCTCAGTTGCTCCAGGGCCTCGCAGCTGTCCACCAGCACATGGAATGCCTCAAGCCTCTCAGACAGCACTGCACACTCCTCCACTTTATCAAATGGCAGCGGGTAGGCATAGAGAATGTCGTCGAATCCACCGTCCGCATAAAAGCGGGCCTCCGCCAACGTGGACACCACAATACATCGTCGGGTGCCGTTGGTCATCACCTCTCCACATTCTCTAAAACAGAAAAAAGAGAACCATTCAAGAATGAGACCACAGAGCAAGACCCTGCCATTCACTTTAACCCCTTCCATGCTCATGACGAGCTCAGCTCGTCATGCAGTACACTGCTTGTGTGCTCATGAGGAGCTGAGCTCGTCATGAACAATGGGATTTAAGGGAGTTCAGCACCATGGATGAATTGCTATAGCATTCAAAGTGTTAAAAGGAAAAAACGTTTGTGGATAGCAAAAAGAGTAAAACAAAAAAGTAATGAACAGTTCATCTCAGACACTGTAATTATGCTGGCACACATTTCTGTTCATTTTTCTGGATCACTGTGCCAGTGAAAGCAAGGACAAACCACATGAAAACTAGCCCTGGCAGACCCCTTATAGGACCAGTCCTGTCCAGCCAAACCTGCAAAGCCAAATCCCTCTGCATTCAATCTCCCGGAGCACTACCCAGGTTGATTCATGTGTGGTTGGTTTCCTTCTGTAACAGCACAGACAAGATAAAAACAATGGTATGGCTAGTAAAAAGAGTACTAAAACCTCTTCTGCTCGGACTGCAGTGCATCTCTCAGCATACTCCCTCGCCCAATCCTGGACTGCTCATCAGTGTCCTGATTGGGGGGAGCGGCCTACCTCTGCGCTCCACAGTGCATTGTAGGCTTGCACTTGCTCTCAACCTAGCTGTCATAAGACAGCTGGGTTGAGAGTTTTAAAGTGTGCATGTCTAGCTGGCCAACGCAAGACGGCCGGCCAAAAAGAAATGGGTGCTTTAAACAGTACAAAGGCAGCTTTCTACCCACCATTCCTCCTTGCGGTCACTCATCCTGCCCCGCCTCTTCCTGATGCTCCGTTCCAAACCGGATGATGAAAAATAAAATGGTAATGAATTACCATTTTATTTTTCATCTCTGGGGCTTTGGGGGACAAAATGCTACTCCACTCCATTGGAGGAGCCGCCCCTGAACCCAATACCATTTTATTCCTAGTAGGGACTCATCTGTTGGGTGCAGCTTGGTTCCAGTAGCAAAGTGAGCAGGGGTCCCACGTCTGAGTACATCCACTGCACTTTGGACATCAGACTGAAAACAATTGACTGGAATGTGGCCCACGCGATTGCCAGTGGGCGAGAATAATTTAAGCATTACATCCATCCCTGTGTTGAAGTAAAAAGAGTACACACATCCAGTCCACCCTATCATATGTAAAACATCTTCCAGACAACCCGATACATTATCAGTTTTCAGGTTATAGATACTGATGTCAAGGCAAAGCGGCATACAACACTCATAAAACTACTACAACTCAGACATCTTTTTAGAGTGAGCACAATATGACAATAGAAGAGGCAAACATTTCCAGCCCAGGTCCAAAACTTTGGCAAAATAATCAACTCAGTATCATTCCAGAAATAATAAAAGAGCTTCACTCACCCAGCAACATGCAGCATTAGCAAGAGACCGCTTATGGGCCAGTGGTATGACTTATTCAGATATGTTGAGAACTCACAAACTGGCAAAGCAAAGGCAGCTTCTGGCTAGGGGTATTTATTTATTTATTCAGTGTTTTGTATAGTGCAAACATGACCCAAATTGGGTATCAGAGTGCTTCACAATTCTATAGCACTGTAATTCTGTCATGACCAAAGAAATAAAAGAAGGCTGGTTAATGGCCATCAAATGTAGATCCATGTTGGTGGAAAGTGTTCACTTCTGCCCTGAGGTGAATATCGAATGTTTGAAACGAACTGTTGCTATTCGTGACAGTGTGGTATCCTCCACCTTGGAGGGGGTTCTTTCCTGTGCCACCCACCCTCTTTCCTATGTGCTGTTGGGTTGCCCCGCTGTGACAGTCATTGGAATGTCATAGTGGCCAACGTTCTAAGGCGAGTATTGGCTTGGAAAGGGTTATTATCTTGAAAGGGGCGCACTGCTAAGAATTAGCGCAATAGAATCAGTTAATTAACTGTTAGATGTGAGGTGCAAAACAGAGGGGCTAAGGGGAAAACCCTATACCCCTCCAAGAAGTGTCAACCCGGGTCGACACTGCGTACAAAGAAACTAGAATACCCCCGCACACTCTAGAAAATATATACAGTCAATTGGTGTCAACTCTGGAGAGCAAGGACAAAGCCTATCAATTGAACAATCATAATTGATATCTCTTCAAGTCTTTCGTTGGTAGGTGCTGTCTTTAATGTTCATAACAAGTAAACCAGCCGACACGCGTTTCGTCGCGTTATGGGACAATCTTCCCGCGACTCCTCAGGGCTAAAGATGCTGAGGGCAAGTGATGGAAGTCGCTCTGTCGCTGATAATTCTGACCCGACAGGGCCCTAGACTTGTAGGTGGAGGTTGCGTAGTTGACTGTAAATCTTGCCAGTGCGGTTATGGTGCCGAAATGATGAGTGAGTAAGAGTGTATGACACACTCAGATTCGTCACTTAGTAGTTGTGAACCCAAGTTGTAAAGCAGGTATGTATATAAAGTTTGACTACACAGAGCGATATTGGCAAGTTCCTTAGAAAACGTAGCGAGTTGAAGCTTGAGAGCTGAAGGTGCGGATGTGCACGTTTAAAGCGTAGCGAGCAAAAGTACACAGAATACTCCCTGGCATTCCTATTTCCCGACGTGTTTGTCCGTAGTGTTCGATCACTCTGTGTACCCGGTAGTGGTCGCTACGTTTTCTAAGGAACTTGCCAATATTGCTCTGTGTAGTCAAACTTTATATACGTGCTTTACAACTTGGGTTCACAACTACTACGTGACGAAGCTGAGAGTGTCATACACTCTTACTCACTCATCATTTCGGCACCATAGCCGCACTGGCAAGATTTACAGTCAACTACGCAACCTCCACCTACAAGTCTAGGGCCCCGTCGGGTCGGAATTATCACCGACAGAGCGACTTCCCCCACTTGCACACAGCATCTTTAGCCCTGAGGAGTCGCAGGAAGATTGTCCCATAACGCGACGAAACACGTGTCGGCTGGATTACTTGTTATGAACATTAAAGACACCACCTACCAACGAAAGACTTGAAGAGATATCAATAATTATTGTTTAACTGATAGGCTTTGTCCTTGCTCTCCAGAGTTGACACCAATTGACTGTATATATTTTCTAGAGTGTGCAGAGGTATTCTAGTTTCGACGTTCTAAGGCGAGCTCCCTGCGCGGAGCATTGACGGAGCGGTCTGCGATCACAGCTGTGGCTGGGGTCCTCTGTTGTACTTCTCTCAATAAACCATCCTGCTTCATCTTTACCGAGTCTCTTTGTGTTCCTGCTGAAAGTGTGACTTCACACTTTTCTACACTGGCGACAATCACGGGATAGAGAAGTACCTATGAGAGGGACCTCAACACGCTCATGAAACTTGCGGTTAGGTAACTGACAGGAATCGTGAGTAGTAAAGAAACAGCGCCCGTCTACATTTTATGGGAAATCTACGTGGTTGAGAAACATCATTTGCGTGTTTGTCTTATGGGAACACACTCAACCTAAGTGAAATTGTACTTACTTTGCCTGTTGGGACTGCCTTCCCTCAGCCTGGCAGGGGCTCCACTGTGTCCGTCTGTCAACTTAGAGCAGCTGGAGGTCAAGAGAGAGTGTGTATTGCTCCACCTGGTGTGCTCTTTCGCAGACACCACGCCAGTCTTGCGAGTGGGGGTTTGGCGCTCAAATGGAGGTTGAGCGCAGCTTTGAGCCAGTCCACAAAGAAGAAGTATGCCTTCATTTTGAAAAAACTGTTGTGAGTTGGGGCGAAACCGGTGCAGCAAGTGACATCTGCAGTGTCTGGTGGGAAAATGATACGAGGGCAAGTGACAACAGCTAATCCTCGTGATTAAATCATACATGCCAACATTTCAGTAGAGCAAAGTGGGAGATTTAAAAAGAAAAATCGGGAGAATGGGGACTTGAATCGGGTTACTGGCATGTATGGGCTTTGGAAGTGTGCTGCTGTAGGGTCGGACATTTGAAACGCATATGCACGTTTTTTTCTTACCTTTCAGAAGCATGGAGCATAATGGCAGGCAGAGAGAGGGTGATGCAAGCGTTGTACACTGGCCTGCAGGTTGTTGGCAGTACATGCACCCCCCCCCCCCCCCCCCGCCCTCCCTTCCCTCCCGCCCCCCTGTGTCAGCCCAGGCTGAAACCGCCCCCCCCCCCCCATCCCCCACCCACCCACAGTACTTTGCAGGTCTTTAAAAGACGATTCCCTTGTTAATGACGCTTTGTTGGATTTTGACCCCTTCGAGAGCCCCTGCATCGCCACTCTTTGCTGGAAGAATTAGCACTTTACACAATGCCAAGCCCTGTCAGCTGAAACCCCCGAGGAATCGGGTGTTTGCTTGTGGGAATCGGGAGGCGGGAGACTAGCCTTCAAATCGGTAGTCTCACGCCTGAATCGGGAGGGTTGGCATGTCTAAGTAGCACAGTTTAGCACAGCTAAAGTAGGCAGCGAGGAGAATCGTACCCCAAACCCTCCCACTAGTCATCATCTGTTCAGGCTTGTGGTGTGCCCAACGGTCAAGGGGAGAAGGTTGCTCTGAGGAGATTTTCTCTCTTTGGTTGTGTTCGAAAAAGTGCACAGCCGGTCCCGCTGACTGGCAGAGCTCTGAAGCATAAGGAAACTTCCTGCACAGCATTGGCCCACAGGAATTCATGATTTTGGCCTGTCACGCTGATAGGCACAGAGTTTCCTCACAGGCGTGTTCAGCTCGGCGAGGAAGAGGAAAGTGCTGGGGCCACGCTGGTGATGAAGGTTGAGGCGTGCAAGCAAACATGCTCATCGTAAGTCGCTGATTTTGGAGCGAGATCAGGGTGGATTTCAGCCCTTGGCTCCTCTAGCCACGGAAAGAAGGAAATAAAACGGACAGGTACATGACGAGTGGTTTGTGAAAGGAACCGTGAATTTAGATGAAAACCGTCTCTCAAGCATATGCTGCCATCTTGTGGTTTAAATTGCGAATTTCCCTCACTGTTCATTTTAATGATTTTCATATACACCGGTACAGACTAGAAAACACTGTTTCCTTCTTCCTTGTGTGACTCCTAAAGTTCCCTAAACAAAAGGAACAAGCATTTGCAATGCAATAGGTCTCGCATTAGGAAAGTTTGAGCTATTGGTATTGTAAATGACACATTTTTTATTTATGTGTTGGTTTTGAAAATAGCTAAATTAATAGCTTTGTCATTTACAATGCCAATAGTTATAACTTTTGCAAATGTGACACCTATAGCATTTATAATGCAATATGTGTAGTATTTACGTGACTTACAAATACCATGTTTTTGGTTATGGACATAAATTAAGATGGAGCCAATGAACACATGTCTTTGAAGCGCAGTTTAATGAGACCCCTCTGAGAGGGCAACAGTCAGCTCGCCCCATTTCTCGGGAGAGCAAAACCACCCTGGGGGGGGAAGTTGCCTGGCCTGCTCCTGTCCACGAAGCACAAGTGTAAACCATTTTTCATAACCCTAGAGCTACAGGGAACAGAGATTTGGTCTATAAACATGATTGAATTCATTATTTCATTCATTCACTCATTCCTGCGGACCTCAATGAGCCATGCACGTAAGTGGTTGGTAACCATGGACCAGAAAAGCAAATCTCAAAGTTTGGCTTACTGGGGAGCGGAGTAAACTTTCCTCATAATTCCAAATTGGTTTCTCCGAAAGTACATGCCTGAACTAAAAACATTTCAGAGACAGACAATAGGCTCGATAATGCCAACAGCAGCTGGACAAACAATCAGAACCCATCATCCCTCACCTGATGCCCGGGTGCCTGCCTTAGACTAGCTTGGATGAATCAAGGGGTGACAGAAAGACAACTCGAGTGATGCTCAGTCCAAGGTATTGGTATAATTTAAAGTTTAGCACTTGAAAACCTTTGGATGTGTGAATACGATATTCCATGGGATTGTAGCCAGAGGAAGAATCAGAGAAGCGTTCCATTCTACCAAAGGATGAGGGTGGAAAGAGAAAGGCTGGCAGCATGTTTACTCTCACACACATGCATGTACACACACACACACTCTCACACGTGTGCAATACCTGGTACAGTCTGCCTTGTAATGAAATATAAATTGCATTTGTGTTTTAGTCTGTCTCTGAGACTGCGCCCCTAAGACATGAGATCTAGTGCATAGCTGAAGCCCGCAGCCAGCCCCTGCGGCGCTGGGATAACTGGGCAGAGGGCAGGGAGGACAGTAATCCCCTAGAACTCCTTTCAGTTTCTGTGGCGGACAAACAAGGCCGCTTTTTCACGGGCTGAGCGTTCACCACTTTCCCACCTGGGTTTTAATGTGTTTCTCTCCTCTGGCTCCAGTTATGACCGAGCCCCCTCACTTCCAGACTTGGTACAGGCCTGTGCGCGAGGCTCTGACCGCTCGCTGCTGCTTCCACACGCTGATATGGGCCATGATTCCACTTGTCACTGTACACATTCAGGCACGTGCTGAACGCAATGTGTTGACATTTCTAAATGTTCTGCACGTTATAAAACACGGACATAAACTGATTAGGCCTGCATGCCTCACCTGATGCTGCAGCTGTTGCCTGCCGCCAGTACCGGCTGCGCTGCTGCCTGCGGCCTGCCAGTCTTTAAAGTCGTTGTCGGGTGAAGGATTGCGCTGGCACTCACTGAGTTGAACCCAGTGCTTTAACAGTGAGTCACTCGTTGGTGGGGAACAGCCGTGCGCGCGGCTAGGCATGGGCGTGGCAATGCAGTCTGGAAAAATCTGCGCACGGTGCCTGCTGCCCCAGCCCCCACAAAACCAAAATCCAGCCCAATCAGTGCCCCACTCCCGCCCACCGGCCTGGCAACACTGAACACTGGGCCGGAACTTCAAAATATCAGATTGAGAATGTTGAGATTCATACAGAATCTCCTTTCTCCTCTTGGCACAGCCAGGGACAGGCTCACTCGCACAGGCGCTGCCCAGCTCACAACACACTTAGCTGGAACGGACTCACTCTGATTGTTGAGACAGACGGGCATTACTCCGGACGACAAGTCCAGTAGTGGGGTAAATACCATTAATTAAACATATCAGAAATCAATCACTTGTAGACCCAGCCCTGATTATTAAGTGCCAGTGCTAAGCACCGGCACAAATTAAGCACTGTAAAGGGAGAAAACAGCAGCCACCGCAGCGAACACGGAAGATTACGAAACTAAACCGAAAGCAGCTCAGTACTGGGCTGTAACTGAGGGCGGGGGCTGCCTGCGCATGCACGTCATTCCAAAGTTTCGTTTTTTAGGAGCGAGCCCCGGAGCGAAAACGAAGTGGCAGCTGAAGTCCCGGGTCCCAGGAGGGGGCCCGGGTGAAGACCAGCGGATACCAGTGCGGACCTCCCATGCTCAGACTGACCCACTGGCTCCCGAGGGAGAGAGAGACACGGAACACGGAGAGAGAGACACGGAACACGCAGAAAGAGACCGGTGAGTGGGGGGGATGTGTGTGCGCTGGTGTGTGTGTGTGGGGGGGGTCTCTGTGTGTGCGTGTAGGTGCGCTAGTGTGTGTAGGTGCGGCGGCGGCGACGGGGGGGGGCCTGTGGATGCGTGTGGCTGTGTATGTGTATGTGCGCATGCGTGAGTGTGGGTGCGCGTGCACGCAGTGAAATCCAGCCGGAGAGAAGCGCGTGGCAGTTTCTTGTCCTTCATTCCCCCGAGTCAGCTAGCTATAGTTCTCCACCTGGACCGCATCCTTCGGATGCGTATTCCCAGGCTCGACCTAAAAAACGATTGTCCTGTGTAAAGGGGTGGAAGTTCTGGTGTGTAGGAAGCTGTGTAATGGGGAGCTGAAACATCACAAACTTTGATTCACTCGTGTTGCACACAACATTCTCAACAATCATCCATACTATCTCGTAGTCAGCATGCAGAATGTTACTCCTCCACCTTTTTTCTTATCCACCCCAGGGGAGCCAGTCTTAAAATGGAACAAGTGGAAGAAAGTTTTTCAGAACTATGCAGTGGTTTGTGGTCCTAACTTGGGGTTGGAAAGGAAAATGGCACTTCTGCATTATCTAGGAGTGGAGGGGTAAGAAATCTTGGAACATCTGCCTGAGTTGAATGCAAATGATGCGAGAGGGTTGAATGAATACGAAATCAGCCTAAAAAAATTAGATATGCATTTCTTGCCAAAGATCAGCACGATACTAGAACGTTACCATTTTGGGAAGAGAGGGCAGAAGGAAGGGGAAACGGTAGAAGAATTTGTATCAGAGTTAAGGAAATTAGAGGCAACGTGCAATTTTGGGGGCGCATGTGAAGAGAGGATACGTGATCAATTCCGGCTGAAGTGTAAAATTGAACGTATACGTGAAGAGCTGTAGTTGAAGGATGACCCGCCCCTGGGAGACGTGCTCATTGTGTCTAAACAAATAGAACACATGATGGAATGTGTAAGTGAGATAAAGCAAGATTGCGAGGTTAAAGCTAAGGTGAGCGAAGTATCTACAGAAAGTGAGAATGTACTGGCAGTTAAGGCCCAGAAGAAAGAACTTAAAGAGAATAAAAGCGTTCGGAGTTTCAAGGGAATCTGTTACAGGTGTGGAAAACAGGGACATTTAGTGAATGATAAAGATTGTCCAGCAATGAAGGCCACATGAAATAAGTGTGGGAGGAGGGGACACTTAAGACAATGCTGTAGAAGCAACCCTAATTTCAGAAAACCTTTTAAGGGCGACACCACCCGCGCATGTGATGAAATTGTGTTACAAGTTAAGAGTGAATCTGTCAACAACCCTAAAGACGTCATAGCTGTAAAGGAGACAAAAATTGAAGCAATGTTTGACTCATATCAAAACTGACTATAATATCTGCAGGAGACTTTGAGAAAATCTCTAAGGGTAAATTGAAATTGCAGAGAATGGATGTGAGACCGGGAGGCTATGGGGGGCAACCCATACAAATGAAGGGGTACTTCTGGGGCACAGTAAGCTACAAAGACAGGCTGACAGTTGCAAAGATCAATGTGTCTAGAAAAGGAGATAACATCCTGGGGTGACAATCACAGAAAGATTTGGTAGTATACCTCAATCCCAACAAGAACCCCCAAATAATAATACAAGAAGTGGGCAGAACACTAGAAGGGATAGAGGAAGAATTCAAAGATGTATTCACGGACAAACTAGGATGGCTAAATCACTACGCCCACAGAATAAAACTCAGAGAGAATTGCACGCCTGTCTCAGCCAAGGTCAGAAACCTTCCTATTGCCATACAAGAAGCCGTGAGAAATGAACTTGAGAAATGATGTGGGTTGGGGGTGATCAAACCTGTGGAGGCCACTGAGTGGTTAGCTCCCATAGTTGTAGCCAAGAAGGGGGATGGTTCTGTACGCCTATGTATTGATTTGAGGGCTCTAAACAAAGAAGTCATAGTTGACAAGTACCCTACACCGAGCATTACACAGATGATAAGCGGGTTAGCGGGGGCGAACATTTTCTCTACACTTGACCTAACATCTGCCTACTACCAGGTCAGGCTCCACCCCGATTCACAAGAACTTACATCATTTATTACACCCATGGGGGCTATAAATTCAAGAGGATGCTGTTTAGTCTAGTATCTGCTGCCACAGTTTTTCAGAGGATTATGAGCAACCTCCTAAATGGCATCCCTGGGGTTATGCGTTATCAGGATGATGTGCTGGTCTTTGGGGAAGATGCGACACAGCATGAACCAAGGCTCGGACAAGTCCTGAAAAGGTTCCAAGACCAGGGGCTCACCGTGAAGCGAGAAAAGTGCAAGATTGGGTGTGCAGAGTTTAAATTCCTGGGACACAAAGTAACGGTGGACGGTATCCGCCCCAAGACAGATCTGCAAAACACCATCATCAAACTCGCAGCACCAAAAAGTAAAGACAAAATGAAATCCTTCTTGGGCATGGTAGAGTTTTACAACAAGTTTGTGCAGAACTTTGCCAGGCACACGTATGCCATACGCAACCTACTAAAAAAAGCTTTGATTGCCGATGCACTCCTACAGAGAGTTTGTGAGAAAACCAAGAGCGGTTGGGTAGACCAAGACAAGAAGGAAGAAACTCTAAAGCCATACTGGATGGTCAGGGATGAACTATCCTTTGCTGACAATTGTCTGTTCAGAGGCACAAGGCTAGTCCCTCCTGAAGTGTTGAGAGAGAGCCTGGTGAACATAGCCCATGAGGGACATATGGGAGTCACCAAAACAAAACAAAGGTTGTGGCTGGACTACTGGTTGCCAGGGATGGACTTGGAAATCGAGAGGAGAGTAAAAGATTGTGTGCCATCCTCTACCAGCGACAAGGTCCTTAAACAACACACACCTCCTATGCACTGTAGGCCTCTGCCTGTGGGTCCATGGGTGGATGTGGCTTTGGACATCGTAGGTCCTCTGACAGGGAAACATCGCACACCCTATATATTGGTGCTGGTAGACCTCTACTCCATGTGGCCCGAAGTGAAATTTGTGTCAGAAATCACTACCAGGGTGGTCATAGACTTCTTGCTAGAAGTGTTCATCAGGGAAGGATTGCCAAGCAGTTTGTCGACAGACAATGGGGTGCAGCTCTGCTCGAAGGAAATGAGGGTATTTCTAGAATGCAATGGCATTATACATAAGCAATGTGCACTATACCACCCAGAGACTAATGGGATGGTCGAACGTTTCAACAAGACTATTAAGGAGGGCATCCAACTAGCGAAGGCCAGTGGGTTGTGTTGGAAAGATAAGGTTTTGAAGCGTCTAGAAGCCTACAGACTTACACCACACCAAATCACTAGTGTGACACCTTTTGAGTTGCTAAAAGCAAGAAAACCCAACTCAAGGTTAGTTCCAGGGTAGATGAAGTGGTATAAAGGGTGGACTCGTCACAATAAGGAATCACAATTGCAGGTCAGAGAACGTAAGGCCATGTTAGAGAGGAAAATAGATTTTGACAGACAGCATGCGGTCAAGGAGATGGGGTTCCGGGTGGGAGACCTAGTCAAAATCAAGGCACCCACGGGCAGAGCACACTGGTCCGAGTACACTGAACCCACCAAGATTGTAAAATTGTTTAATAATGCTGTTAAGACACAAGAAGGGAAAAAATGGAACCTGGGGAGGGTAGTTAAATACTTTGCTCCCACTGTAGACACCTACAGCGCCTCTATGAGCGAGAGCAGTACCCTGGGCAGAGACGAGGGCCCAAAGCAGAGGTGTTCCAGACTGGTTAACCCTCTTCCCAGGGCAAGTGGCAGGAAGATTTGCCGCCCCAAGTACTTGGAACTTTATGTTGAGAAATAGTCTGTAATTTTGTTCTTTACCTTATCTCCATTGTACTTCAAATGTGTAAGGAGGGGGATGTGCGGTATCCTCCACCCGGGGGGGGGGGGGCGGGGATTCTTTCTAGTGCCACCCACCCTCTTTCCTATGTGCTGTTGGGTTGCACCGCTGTGACAGTCATTGGAATGTCACAGTGGCCACGTTCTAAGGTGAGCTCCCTGAGTGGAGCTTTGACGGAGCGGTCTACGATCACAACTGTGGCTGGAGTCATCCTGGTTCATCTTTACCAAGTCTCTTCGTATTCCTGCTGATAGTGTGACTTCACACTTTTCTACAATTAGTTAGGGCCATGGCATTAACAATCAAGCTATGCAATTTTATCTGTCGATAAACAGTGGATAGAAAGTACATTGATAAACTAAACTCAAAAAAGTAAACTAAAATACATATGTACTTATTCTATAAGTTAGCAAAACACAAAACGGATTACAGATGAAAATGACCTGTACAACCCTCTATCAAGGAATTTCACCTCAGAATCAAAGCTAAAAGAGACAATATGGCGTTGCAAGGACCCAGCTCTTAAGTTTGTGAGATTCCTGTTTGAGGATTATGCCACATGATCCAGGCATTATCAGCTCAGCAGTGATTTTGTCAGCCAAACACATAACGCTTCTCAAAGAAGTTTTCAGTCGCAGATGTGTTTCACTTTAAAGCCACCAAGGAAGTACACTTCCAAATACTGCCACATGTGAGTCTATCTCTCAACTCTGCAGACAAAAGCTCTCTACTGCCAGTGATTTCTAAAACTCCCCCATTCATTGTTCTCCTTCTGCCTTTTCAACATCACTCAACAACTGAGTATGGGAGCTTTCATCTTTGACACCCCCAGGTCAGGCTCATTGTCTTACAACTCTTATTTTAGTTTGCCATCCTCCCCAAAATCCATCTGTTTGCAGCTCTCAAGATCGTCAATAGCCATGAACCTCTATACTACACCCGCGCTGAAAACATTGAGCCCTATCGAAGCACTGCCAACAAGCGAAAGCCAACAAAACTGCCTCTCCACTGTCCAAACACAGATAGTTGTGGATTTTGTGGACCTTGACGGCCCTAAACAGAACTACTGTTCCAGACTACAAACCTAAACAGGAATCCTTCCACCACTCCCCAGGCAAAGACTAGTCAACACATCAAAATCCCACTGATACATTTCTACAAAGCCATGATGCTCGACACCCACCTCAGAGCCACCGAGCTTTCCGCTTCTTATGGGAGACATTTCAGTGCTCTATGTGTGAAACATTGCCTGACCCTTTATAGAAGGTAGAGCAAAGCAGTTCTGTGAAGTTCCTACAGCCATAACAGACCCCAATGTTTGCAAAGGCAGGCCACTACCTATGAACTATCAATGGCTTGTTGTTCAGGTGCTTTGAACTCCACACTTAAACAAGCATTGGCACTGTCAATAGGTCTCACCGTTAATATGCAGGGGCTTATATACTTGTTTTGTTGATGCTTGTTAGCGTTGGGATACTGTATGAGCAAGCATTTCAAGATGGCTGTCCATACATGCAGCAACCATCTAGGAAAGCTTTTTATTAAATTACAAGAAAAATCATTGATATTGAAATACATGCCAGACATAGATCTGATGGTTCAACTCCTAGTTGTCAGATTCGGAAAGACTTTATTCGGTTATAGACTTTGACAACCATAAAAGTACATAAAAGAAGAACACAGTTCATGATCAATTTACATATGTCAATCAATATAATAAATAATTAAAACACGAGGACTCATATCTAAAAAATGTAGTGGTTAAACAATTATCGTTTGTCTTGAATAAAAGACGTTTCTAAGAAATACAGAAACGGATGCCACTGAGAATATATCTTTTAGTTTCTGAATTGCTAGGAAGGCAGGTCTACATTGTCTAAGATCCAAATATTTTAAAATGGGCATGATCCACCTTCTCCTTGGTACAGTATAAAATTTACAAAAAAGTAAAATATGAATGTCTGATTGAGTGGAGGTATTGTTGCACGGGCATTTACATAAACAAGTTGACCAATCGTTGATTGCGGGAAAACTTAATAATCTGAAGACAATCCCGAATCTAAATCTTGTCAGCAGAAACCTTTCATGTGCAGTCATCCACAGGGTTAAATATGGTTGTATATCCTGCGAGACTAAAATCAGTTGATGAGCAATCACAGTTTTTATAGACAATTCAGTTCGGTCTCTTAAGTTCGACATAAAGGTAATACATAGCCTCTTAAGCTCTTTCGTAGAGGTTTTTGCCATTGAAGTGGGGTCATCATAGAATTCGGGCAATGAACGCTATCACAAAAGGTTTTAATGTACTTCAGCCATTTCACTCTATGAGCGCCCCCCAATTTCAAGACGTCCTCTAGGATAAGGCGATTCAAATGGCACTCTTCAGTAGTCCAAACCCTATGCCACAAAAGAACCGGTTGCGCCCTAATGAGATCTTCTAAGTAGGGCATACCGAGTTCAGTGTGGCAATTATGGGTCGAAGTGCCCTCCGGGACAGTGAGGATATATCGCAGGAAGCTGTTCTCAGTCAACTGCAGGCTGGAAACACTAGAAAAAACCCAAATTCCCGCACCATAGGTTGCCACAGCAACACAACTAGCTTTATATATGCGTATAAGCTCATTAACAGGTCTCTTTCCCATCTTTTTACTAAACGTTTTAAGGGCCATTACAGATTTGGCGAATAGCATATTTCTACACTTAATTGCACTTTTCCATTGTCCTGTACAGTCAAGCAGAATTCCTAAATAGGGAAAACTAGAAACATGATCCAGTGGCTTTTGATCAATAAACATGATTCTTTTTCTCTGCTTGACATTAACTCCACAATTCATAGAGAAGGTTTTAGTGCAGTTCACCTTCAAGTCTAAGTTAGTCATGAAGGTGGAGAATGATGTAATCATTGCTTGCATCGCTACTGGGGTCCTTGCCATCAAAACAGCATCATCTGCATAGATAAGTGCCGGAATATGGCGTTGCGATGCTATTGGCATATCTTTCAAGTCCCTCAATAAAGTATTCTCCAGACCATTAATATAGATTGAGAATAAAAACGGGGCAAGGACACAACCTTGTCTCACCCCTCTCGCGATATTAAATGCTCTACTACAGTCTCCTTTAAAACTGTATCTGACCGTGGACTTGCACCGTTATATAGCTCTCTTAAAAAACAGATAATGTCATCCTCAACACCCAGACGGATTAAAATTGACCAAAGTTTGCTGTGATTAACACAGTCAAAGGCGGAAGTCAAGTCCACAAAAGTTAAAAACACCTTTCCTCCCTTAGCCTTAGTATACTTTTCCAAAAGTAAAAATAGATTAAGTCCCTGATCTACAGTACCAACACCTTCTCTAAAACCATATTGCAAGTCACTAATAATCTTGTACTCATTGGCCCATGTCTGCAGCCTATCTAAAATGATCCTCCCAATAATTTTGACTGTGGAGTCAAGCAGGGAAATTGGCCGGTAACAAGTGCAGTTAGCCCTGTCCCCCTTTTTAAAAATGGGTACAATGATCGATTCGTACCACGTACAAGGGAGACCGGCCGAGCATGCTGCATTCAAAAGTCTAACAATTAAAGGTGCCCATAAAGTTATGTTATGTTTAAAAATATCTACAGGGACGCCATCGGGGCCCGGAGCCTTGCCCGCCTTGCTTAAATTGATGCCCTTATTAACTTCCTCCAGCGAAAATAAGAGATTCGAGCCCTCTTTATTGCTTTGTAGAGAAGTTACCTCCTGCACCAGCAATTCCCCTTGAGATTCCACGTGACCATAAAGTGACTCAAAGTGCCTCACCCAATCATCCTCAGGAATAGCAATCTCTAAACGCGCCATGGAATCATCTTTAAAAAATGGCGCGTTGACTGCCCTCCAAAATGCCGTCATATCCTTTAAATCAGAGGCATCTAAAAGTGTTTCCCGTGCTTCAATTTTCATCTTAGCCCTTCTCTTTTTGATAGCTGACTTGTAGATTTTACGGAGCTCCCTAATCTCTTTAAGATCTCTTTCTTGCATGTTCAGAGCCCTTTTATGTTTAGTATGTGCCTTGGTGCACTCCTGATCAAACTATCCCTTTTTTCTGTTATCATGGTTTCTTAGGGTGACCCACAAACTTTCCTTGATACTGGTTGTAATAAGTTTAAAGTGTTCAAGCACAACAGTATCCTCGGAGCCTAAATCCAGGCAAATATCAAAACTATTATTTCTCTCCTTTATTAAGTTATTAATAAACTCCTCAGGAATTACCTTAGACCATTTAAGGGCATATCCATATGTCTTGAAATTTCAATGTTTTCAGATAGTAACTTGGGGATGCTAGCTACAGGTACATGGGGATCTATAATTTCGATCCTGATGGGAAAATGGTCACTTAACGTGATCTCCAGTACACTATAGTTAGCTACACAATCCCCAAAACAAGAAGAAATCAAAACATAATCAATTAGAGATGACAGCCCTCTACCGTTAAAGGGTGAGGAAAACAGAACTTCTGGATGACACAGTTTGTTTGCAAAACCTAAGTCATACGTGAAGAGGATCTCGTTCAAAGCATCTCCCTTAACGGTATGTTCAAAGTGTGTCAGGATGGACTCCTTGTCTACAGTTAAGCCACAATGACCTTTACCAGGTCTGTTACAGAGAGTACAATTAAAATCTCCCCCCCAAATAACTATGAACTCCTTACGTTAGTTGAGTATTATTGCATTGAGTTTGGAACTTAGAGCTTTAAACACAGCAACCAAGTCAGCAGAGGGGACATTATTATATCAATCAATCAATCAAAGACATTTATAGAGCGCACTACTTACCCGTAGGGTCTCAAGGCGCTAAGGGGGGGGGAGGGGGGGGGGGTGCCCTTACTGCTCGAACAGCCAGGTCTTGAGCTTCTTCCTGAAGGAGAGGTGGTCTTGGGTCAGGCGCAGGTCGGGAGGGAGGGAGTTCCAGGTCTTGGCGGCCAGGTTGGAGAAGGACCTTCCTCCTGTTGTCGCTCTACGGATGCGTGGGACGGCGGCGAGGGCGTGGCTGGCTGATCGGAGGTGGCGTTTGGGAGCGTAGAAGTTGATTCGGTTGTTGAGGTAGCTCGGGCCTTGATCGTGAAGGGCTTTGTGTGCGTGGGTGAGGAGACGGAAGGTGATTCTTTTGTTGACGGGGAGCCAATGCAGGTCTCTCAGGTGTCCGGAGATGTGGCTGTTACGTGGGATGTCGAGGATGAGTCTGGCTGAGGCGTTCTGGATCCGCTGAAGTCTCTTCTGGAGCTTGGCGGTGGTTCCGGCGTAGAGGGCGTTGCCGTAGTCCAGTCGGCTGGTGACAAGGGCCTGGGTGACGGTCTTCCTGGTCTCCGTGGGGATCCACCAGAAGATCTTCCGTAGCATGCGCAGGATGTTGAAGCACGCCGAGGAGACGGCGTTGACTTGCTTGGTCATGGAGAGTGAGGAGTCCAGGATGAAGCCCAGGTTGCGTGCGTGGTTAGTCGGTTTGGGTGCGGTGCCCAGGGCGGGGGGCCACCAGGAGTCGTCCCAGGCGGTGGGCGTGGAGCCCAGGATGAGGACCTCTGTCTTGTCTGAGTTCAGTTTCAGGTGGCTGGTCGTCATCCACTCGGCTACCTCCTTCATCCCTTCGTGCAGGTTGGCTCTGGCGCCGGCGGGGTCGTTGGTCAGGGAGAGGATCAGCTGGGTGTCGTCGGCGTATGAGATTATGTTGAGGTTGTGTTGGCGTGCAATGGCCATGAGGGGGCTCATGTAGACGTTGAAGAGGGTAGGGCTCAACGAGGATCCTTGAGGGACGCCGCAGATGACTTCGGTGGCTTCTGACTTGTACGGTGGTAGGCGGACTCTCTGTGTTCTTCCGTCGAGGAAGGAGACGATCCATTCCAGCGCCTTCTCCTGGATTCCGACGTTGCTGAGGCGTTGCACTAGGGTGCGGTGGCAGACAGTGTCGAAGGCCGCGGAGAGGTCAAGGAGGATGAGGGCCGCTGTTTCTCCGTTGTCCATCAGGGCTCGAATGTCGTCGGTGGCGGCGATGAGGGCGGTCTCGGTGCTGTGGTTGGCTCGGAAGCCGGACTGCGAGGGGTCGAGGGATCCGTTCGTCTCGAGGAAGGCGGCCAGCTGTTTGTTGACGATCTTCTCGATGACTTTGGCTGGAAACGGGAGGAGCGAGATTGGGCGGTAGTTCTTGAGTTCGGTGGGGTCTGCTGTAGGTTTCTTGAGAAGAGCGCTGAGTTCGGCGTGCTTCCAGCTCTCGGGGAAGGTGGCGGTGTCGAAGGAGGTGTTGATGATGTCCCGCAGGTGGGGTGCGATGACAGCGTCGGCCTTGTTGAAGACGTGGTGAGGGCAGGGGTCGGTCGGAGATCCGGAGTGGACGGAGTTCATCATGCGGACGGTGTCTTCGGTGCTGATCGGAGTCCAAGCTCGGAGGGCGGCGGTGGGCGGCGTAGCTGTGGTCGTGGCGTGCGTCGGTTGGGTGCTGAAGCTGTTGTGTATGTCCGCGATCTTGTTGTGGAAGTAGGAGGCGAGGGAGTTGCAGAGATCTTGCGAGGGGGTGATGTCGTTGTTTCCGGCATTGGGGTTGGAGAGCTCTTTGACGATGTTGAAGAGTTCCTTGCAGTTGTGTGCATTGTTGTCCAGCTGGTCCTTGAATGCAGTTTTCTTGGCGGCTCGGATCAGTTGGTGGTGCTTCCGGGTGGCGAGTTTGAGGGTGGTCTTGTTGTCCGGTGTGGGTTCCTTTCTGCAGACTTTCTCTAGGGCTCGGCAGTTCTTCTTGGAGCTCTTGAGTACGTCGGTGAACCATGGGGCTTTCTTGCTGCCGGGTCTGCTGGGCGGGGTCCTCAGAGGGGCGAGTTCGTCCGCGCAGTTGCTGATCCACTTCGTGAGGTTGTCGGCGGCCTGGCTGGGGTTCGCTGAGCTGGCAGGAGGGTGCTGGCTCAGGGAAGTGGCGAGCTGTTCGGCTGTGATCTTGTTCCAGCTTCTGCGGGCAACCTGTTGTTGGTGGTGATGGATCGTCGTTCTTTTGAAGGTGAAGTGGACGCAGCTGTGGTCCGTCCAGTGGAGTTCTGTGGCGTGGCTGAAGGCGATGTCTTTGCTGGATGAGAAGACGGCGTCGAGTGTGTGTCCGGCGAGGTGGGTGGGGGTGCTCACCAGTTGCTTCAGTCCAAGGTTGGCGAGGTTGGCGAGCAGGGTGCTGGTATTGCGGTCGTTGTTGTTTTCCAGGTGGAAGTTGAGGTCCCCCAGGAGGATGTAGTCAGCGGAGGGGAGGGCATGCGGGCTGACGAAGTCGGCGATGTCCTCGCTGAATTGAGTACGTGGTCCCGGGGGTCGGTAGATCAGGGTGCCTCTGAGGGTGGTCTTCGGGTCGGTGTGGATCTGGAAATGCAGGTGTTCGGCGGTGGTTAGGGTGTTGTCGGTGCTAGTTGTGATTCGGATGGTGTTCCTGTGGATGATGGCGATGCCTCCTCCCATCTGGTTGGCGGTGCGGTCCCTCCGGGTGATCTTGTAGCCCTCTGGGATGGCGCTGGCGATGTCGGGCGCTGAGGAGGCGTTCATCCAGGTCTCCGTGAGGAAGGCAACGTCCGGGGCTGTGGTGTCTAGGAGGTTCCAGAGTTCGATGGCGTGTCTGTGGACGGAGCGGGTGTTGAGCAGGATGCACTTGAGGTGTTTGCTGCTGGTGTTCGGCTTGGCAGGTGCTGGTGCCGGGCAGGTCCGGATGCAGGTGAACTTGCAGGCGTGGCAGCTGAAGGGTCCGTGGGAGCGTCGTGGGGTGGCTCGGTAGCATCCTGGGGATCGGCCGGAGTTGAGTGCGATGAGGGCGGCGGCGGTGTACGTCAGGCGGGTTGGCCGGGGTCCTCGTGGGCCAGGGGTCCTGGCACTGGGCGCGGTCCAGGCGCGGACAGGCGTACACGGGCTTACCTTTGGAGCGCCTTCGGCGCACAATCGGCGCAAGTTACAAGTTAACAATCAGAATACAAAGAGCACGATTCAGATGTAGGCCAACAATATGGTAATGGTGATTGTTATGAAAAATCTCCGTACTTTTACATTTAAAACAGTTCGAGACATATGTGCAGAGCCCACCCTTGGCTCTGCCATGCAATGAACCAATGGTGGGGGTAAAAAAAGTCTTAAAACCATTGATATGGCAAACCTCCTTAGCCCATGTTTCTTGTAAGCATATCACGTCGTGGTCATTAACTAAGTCGGACCAAAGCGTATTGTCCAATTTGGATCTAAGTCCAGCAATATTCAAGGAGATGAAAGACCATCTATCTCTCGTCCTAGTACTCACAAGCTGGTTCGAGTCAGAGACAGCGGCTATGCGACTATCTGATGTGTATTTACTTTTATGTTGATCCCCCCTGATACAGCGTTGATCCTATTGTGTTGACAATCATCTATGCTATCGTTCGCCCCTCCTCCCAGTTCTTGGGTTTCCACAGTTACTGATAGAGGCCCAGATTTCGTATCATCGGAGTTTTTGACAGAGCTACCAATTACCTGGTCCCGTGAGGGTCAGTCAACCTCTTCCATACCCAGCAAGCCACCAAGGGCCATATGTAGGTAAATGGCATTTACTGAATCGTAAATACCGAATTTTACCAATTCGGTATTTACAAATCGGTAAATGCCATGTAGGTAATTATTCTTTAAAAATTACCGAATCGGTAAGATTCGGTAATTACCGAATCGGTATTTACCGATTCGGTAATTGCCATTGATTCCTATGGGCCTTGAGGCCCATAGGAATCAATGTCAATTACCGATTCGGTAAATACCGATTCGGTAAAATTACCGATTTGTCAAGGGGGACAGGGTGTCACTTTGACACCCTGTTGCACCCCTGATTCTGGCTTGTGTGCCATATGACACACATACATGCCCTTAGGGCATGTATGCGTGCCACATGGCACAGGTGTGCTTGTACACAGGAATTCGTTATTTACCATGCAATTGTATTTCATGGTAAATAACGAATCCCTAAGGGCCTGTGGCACTGTTTTCGGTGCTACCTACATCCCATATTACCGATTCTGTAAATTTACCGAATCAGTAATTTACAGAATCGGTAAATTTACCGATTCAGTAACTTTACAGAATCGGTAATATTTTGGCCACCTACATCTGAAACTCAAAATACCGGTCGGTAACGGCCGAAATCGGCCGTTACCGACCGGTATTTGGCCACCTACATATGGCCCCAAATCTGTTGTAAGTTGGAACAGTAAATTGGTGGTGATTATAGTGGCGGGTTGGCACATAGCCTCCATGTATCATAGGTGCCATTGGAACATTATGGCGATTTCCGTTATATAAGGATCTCACTTCATAAAAAGGTTCATATGACATTAAATTACCAGGAACAATAGGGGCCACTGGATAGAAATAACTCAGATTCAGGGAAAGGATTCCACCAAAATTATCATAGTTAGGGAAGCCACTTATAAACTGCACTATTCTGGGGTCCCTAAAATTAACAATGATGCAATCTCCGTCGATGTCCTTCACTCTATGTCCTAACCATGTAACTCTCCGGGCAGTGATAATTTCCCCTCTCAAATCTGGTCTGAGGGGTCTTTTCTGCCCCAACCAGTGCATGACTTTGTTTTTTAATTCAATGGCAGTTTCAGCCCTGTTATGTTTCAATTCTGGTACACCAGCTAACACAATTACAAACGGGTGACAATCAGGGGGAAGATCAACTCTCTTAAAGTGTCCTTTATTAACAGGAGTCGTTACTTTAGCTAATTCTGGTACCGATTTATCGGGTCCTCTGGTTATGCCTGTACAAATTGAGGCTGCTTTACTGCCAATCTCCACCTTACGGGACAGTTTGGGTACATTAACTTTTGGCTGGCCACATATTTCCTTTGGTGGATTCTTTTTAACGAGTGCCAACTTCTTTCTAGGGGCGGTGTTCGGTTTGGATGTAGGTTGTAAAGGAACACTGGTGCTTGCAGGTGTTTGACACCCTACTTTGTTCAGCATCTCAGAATTGGCTCGCACAATATCCTCTAGGATTACTAGGTGTTCACCTATCTTCCTGGTTCTTTCCACAAATGGGAGAATTAAACTCTTAATCAGGTGCTCTATATTTTCCAAAGTACACATAGTACTCCTAGGATCTGTGAGCAAGCTATCAAGTTTCTCAACAGTAGGACTAGAAAGATTCGAGCCGGTGTTCTCCGGTAGGGTAGGTACCTTATTTCTATATGTAACCCCTGTATCCCTATTCCTTGTAGGGGCAGTTTGGATCTTTTTCTTACAAGTGCCGTTCTGGAGTGTTCCGGCACGCTTACGTTTTAAAGAAGCAACCTAAGGTGGTATGATACGGCTACTGTCTTTTACTGGTTCCTTAACTAGTAATTGGCTTTGGCGTCGTCCCGGGTCTTCTATTGGGTACGCCATATACGAGTCTACACTAGTGTCAATCCCGCTGATATCTAAAATAGTTGAAAGGTCATGTTGACTGCTGGCTATATAATTACTTTGATTACTCTGAATTGGGTGATGTTCAGGTGAGGGGACAGTAGCAATACTCCCCAGAGAGGATCTTTTGAGGAATACATGTTCAAGGGATAAACGCTGTTCAGTTAAGGCAATTTCTTTTTCTAATACGATAACAGCTTTAGAGAAAAAGGTGTCAATTTTGCCAATTATTCATCCTCATGGTACCCCAGTACCTACTTTGTTCCCCTTTAAGGCAATCGTTGCCATGGCTAATGGGCCTGTAAGTGTGCCAACAAATACAATCAATACAATAAGTGTTGCTAAAAGACAATTAAACATATATGGGAAGTCTTACTGATTTCTATACGTTAGGGGGGTGGCCCAGCCCAATCTCAGACTGTCTCGGACGGGCTTAGACGGGCCCGCCCTTGGCCCGGGCTTTGCCCGCGCTCTCCCGCGCGCGACTCGCGGTGCGAGAGGCGTTCCTCGTATTTCAAGCACCTCCGGGCGCTGCAGAAGCGTCACTCGTGCGCCGTGGCCGCCGGGGCACCTGGGGGTTGTGGTCCCTGCCCTCGCCGCGGCGCTACCAGCAGAGAGAGCCGTTCCCCTCACAGCAATACCGGGACAGCACAGGACTCGTGCGCAACAACAGCCGTTCCCCTCATGGCAAGAAGAAGGTTTGTGGCGTCCTCCGACCGTCCGCCCACTGCTTCAATGAAAGCTCCCACAGAGCGCTCGGCGCTCCTCGTATTTCAAGCGCCTCCGGGTGCTGCAATAGCGTCACTCGTGCGCCGTGGCCTCCGGGGCACCTGGGGGTTGTGGTCCCTGCCTTGGCAGCAGCGCTACCAGCAGAGAAAGCCGTTCCCCTCACGGCAATACTGGGACAGCACAGGACTCGTGCGCAACAACAGTCATTCCCCTCACGGCAAGAAGAAGGCTTGTGGCGTCCTCCGCCCGCTGCTTCAATGAATTCTTGTAAAGGCAGAAGCAACATTCTTCCGACTGTAACAATATTTGGTGCTCCCACCTTTCATCCAAAAAAGAATCAAATGCTTGCCACAGATAGGGACAAGCGTCATAAGGCCCATGTTTGACCTCTTTACACAACAATGAGTAAACATATTTACAAAGCTAATAAAATTTAGTGTGTTTTTTCCCAGCCAAATGTGTTTTATAGTGGCATAATTTCCTTGTGGGGTGTGCACACATGGAGGGAGAATACGGTACCAATAGAGAGGTGAAAAACATTGCGAGGATGGCGCCTCGAGCTGATCTCAGTGTGGGAGGCTGAGGGTACAAGACAGAGCTGACTTAGGTATGTATGTTACACTGAGTACGAAGCTTTGAGTTCCTGCTGCCCTCTTCTTCTCCTCACCTTCCCTGTCGCAGTAACTCAAAAGAGCAGGTCAAGAGTCAAAGTAGCCACAAGGCAACCTATCCATGCACTGGCCTTGGTCATGTGAACTCTCACTCAGTGTGGGTCAGCTACTAAGGAATGAGAATGTCACACACTAAAAGTAGAACATTTTATCACCCGAGGTATCAGATGCCCCAATGCCATTCTGCTATCTGAGAGGTCTATGGAGAAGTGTGGCTCACTGGTTAGAGCAGGCAGACCCTGAAGCAGAGGTCAGACCCGGGACCAGGGTTCGATTCCCGACACGGCAGGGTGTTGAGCTCAAATGTCCACGGACTCGATAATTCTCGCTTCGGTGCCTGACCTAATCATGGGTTCACACTATGCAACTCTGGGCATTAAGCTTGCTTAATCTCCACAACGGCCCCCCCGCGGCGGGATGCCTGGCTTTCACCTTGGGGATGCCCTGTAGGGGCTATCTCACAGGGAAAAACCAGGACGGGTTCCCAAGGCAAGCGCGGAGATACCCCTTCGGGGGTCGATTCTGGCGCTATATAAGAAATGCAATAATAATAATATGGAGCAGCACTGAGCTCATTTCAGATGAAAAGCAGCAGTAACAGCATCAGTGTACTAAAGAAACCTGCTGTATGGGTCAAGGAACAGGCCGGGATCCGAAGGGAAGGAAGCAGATGGGGGTAGATACATACAGGGACGATTCACAGTGTAACACTGCTGCGGATAGCCCACATTGAAATACTAGTTTCTCAAGGCTACTATTTATTAAAAAATAGGGCTTGAATTACATATAGGGGGCACTGTCAAGTCGGTGCCTGAGGCAAAAACAGGAACAGTGCACCCTATTACAATGAAAGTGCTGCCCCCAAGGCAACCGTAAACTCGGGCTTCCCCCAATCAGTGAAATACAGAGTGGCAGCTTCAAAGCCGGTCTGTGTTTATTTATGCTACATGTGTGCCAGCGCTATCAGTATTACAGAAGGTGCGGCAGCCAGGTGCCGCAGCCAGAGCACTGGTAGGTCTACCAAGGTTCTGTTCTGCGGAGAAAACCATCCGATCTTTGCACTGGCTGCCTATGGCTCAGAGGATCCATTTTAAGACCTTGTGCCTAGCCTTTAAGATCCTTAAGCTGGCCTCTCCTCAGATTCTCGAGAATCTCCTGGTGCCTTATGTGCCTTCGGGCTCTCTCAGATCCGCGGGCCAAAACCTGGCTGTGGTCCCTCGATTCAGGCTGAGCAGGGCGGGAGGACGATCTTTTTGAGTTCTGGCCGCAAAACTGTGGAACTCCCTTCCGCCTCACATCCGAGATCTTGATGAGCTGCTGAAGTTCAGGAGGGCGATTAAGACGCACTTGTTTCCTCTTCCATCCTAGTTCTTGTTTTCTGTGTCGCTGTGTTCGCTCGGCTGTGTTATGTTTTGGGTACTTTGTCTGAAGCGCCGGGACGCCCCTTGGCTGGGGCAGCTGTGCGCTATAGAAATGTTATTAACATAACATAACTAGAGCCAGCGGCTCTACTGTAATACCATAGTGCCCTAGGGTACAAAAAGAGGTCTCACCTGCTGTTGCACCCAAGGGGCACTATGAGTAATACAGTTCCTGGTCTTCATCTTCTTACATTATGTGCAGGGTATTTTAGGGTTTATTATTTTCCTGGATCATGTTTTGGAAACTTCTTAGAAAAACATGGTGCTTTTTATGCACTGCCCTTTGTCCCACTGGGAGACAAGCTATAGGCATCAAATGGGAATGCAAACAAATGTTTGTCTGTGTTTAAAAGTTGGTCTCATAGATTCCCTGAGACCTTGCATCAGTCCTCGTCCGGTTATCTGAAAAGACACATGGTTCAGGTGAGCACAGGACGGTCGTCTTTAGTTAAAAGATTTGTTATAAAGTGTTTTAACTAGCAAAGTATCATCCTTGCCACCCTCTTATTCTGTCCCATACTCTCCTCCACTATTCTATATACGCCACATTAGCAGTGCCATTTTAGATGCTGCTATAATAACAATATGAACAATACACGCATGTATTAAATGAGATGCACAGTAGCAAACAAACTCCATAAAAACCTACCCACAGCAGAACCCATGCTCGTGTTTGAACTCTTTTGATTTTAGGATGCAAGGGAATGCTCCTTTTCTACTGCGCGTGCGTCCTGGTGAAAGGCTTTTCTAGGTCCAGGTCATATTCATGTCCTTAATGGCCCAATCCCGGCACTGCCTTTCTCAAACTGTTTACACATTCACCTGCTCAGTTTTGAAAAGCAGAAAGTAGAATCTTCATCTGAGTGCAAGAAGTGACGTTCTGATTTTAACTGGGAAATTTATGGATTAACAATGCAGCTCTGTGCTGTGTTAAACTTAGAAACCACAGCTTTGTTACTTTTGGAATTTAATTTTTTTTAGGTTTGTTTTCAAATTATTCTAAAATGACTTAACATTTATATGTTTATTTTATGAATTTATTTGTGAAAAAATAGGCTTTTAGGTTTTAGTGTTAGAAAATGGAAGTGTAATTGGGTTCTGATTTTACTAGAATAGCATATCTGAACCCCAGATTTCTATCAAATAGGATAATACATTTGCACGCCCCAACACACACTTTTTTTGCACATTAGCCACTTGGTGGGATTGCCATTAGAATAAAGTCTTAAAGGCCTCTCTAATCCGCAAATTTTAAAAATATTTTCGCAATTTCTGAGCGATAGGATTTAGAGCAGCAAATTATAAGCCACCCCCAGTTACTGCACCTTTCCATATGTGGGAATAGTGTTAGAATAGCACATTAAATCTCACCAATGTCCTCAATTTTTGCACTTTCTTTATTGTCTGTGGGACAGGAGCTTGAATTGTAAATGTTATCCACCTCTAATATTTCCACTTTCCCCAATGTTAGAATAATACATTTTACCACACCTCCTGCAAATGTAGCACTTTCCCGAAGTATGTAGGATTGCAGTTAGGATAGTTTATTTAAGCCTTTTCATTTTTGCACTTTTCTCAATGTTTGTGCAACTGGAGTTAGAACAGTAAATTGTAACAACTACAGTCATCAACATTTGCCCTTTCCTCAATGTATGTGGGATTGGTATTAGATTAGTAAATTAGAGGTTCACATTTTTTGCACTTTCCCAAAGGTATGTGAGCAGGAATTGGAACAGTAAATCTTAATACCCTCACCTTTCCTTGCACTTTCCCAGTGTTAGAATGTTAGTTGTCAACTATCCAGCATTTTAACATCAAGTTATATACTTATATTGTGTCAACACAGCACTGAAGAGATCTTCCGGACGAAACATGTTGGCTGTATTAACAATGTTTATTGCATATCAGGAATACCATCCTGCGGTGCTGTAAAATCCAGGCTACATTAATGCTATCTATTGCATGCACGGAACACTATCCCATTGTGCTGTAAAATCCCATGACATTCATTCATTTTTGTGCCATTTTTTGTTTGTGAATCAATCATATTCGCCTGTTGTCATAATAATTATATTTGTTGCATCTGGGCTCACTACATATAAATGCAATGTTCCTCATGCGTAAATAAATAATAAAAGTGCCATTTGTGTACTTATATGAAAACTATTTTTCTCCTTTTTTGAAACATAGGTATATTATTTTTGATTTGTGCAAGTAGTGTGCTCCAGACAATTTTGCATCATATAGGCGGAATTGTTGGTTGAGCAACCCAAATTATCATATTACTCATTTGCAAGGACAATATTTCTGCCACTGCCACCTTCTCCACATTGCACAAAAAGAAGTTTCTTTTCCTCCAACTTACAGGGTCTTGTGAGTTTTCATGTGTGGCCTGAGCTGCACCCCAAGGCCCTGGAACCTTTCAATCATCTGCTTGGCATTCCTCTTGACGACCTCCAAGTCCACTATGAATGCAGGAGTGGGAAGTTCTTGTATAGAGCATCCTGTCCACATTCTGCAAAGTCAACCCCTGCAGAACAGAAAGAGAGAGAAAGGACTAATGACGACTGGAAGAACACAACTTAAAAAGACCAATAAACTGACAAAGAATTATCTGTAATGTGATGAAGGTGACCGTAGAAGAGAAAGTTGGCTGTAGCATCCTATTGCCCACAAACACAGGAGAAGACACCTGGGGCCCATTACACATGCGGCGCATTTTCCTTCATTGCACCAGGCGCACCTTTAAAAGGGTGCGCCCGGTGCAAAGTGCGCCGCATTATGGGGAATGCACTGCTGCAGGGGCAGAGCATTGACATGAAATACGGAGCAGCTGCTTTAAAGCTGCTCCCTGTATCACTGTGCAGGTGGCTACCTAACTGCACTTTTAAAGGGGAATTGAGATCCCCTTGCAGGCGCGTGCAGTCAGTGACTGCACCTGCCTGCAAGGGGATGTCTGGGGGTCCATAGGACCCCCTTTACCCTCTTCAGAGAATTGCTCCCAGGAGGCGTGCCTCCTGAGGGTATTCTTTGTCTCTGCGCCCACATCGGTAATACGACACGGGTGAAGAGGCAAAGGGATTCTCTCATTTACATGGGACACACCCCATGCAAATGAGGGAGCCCCCCCCCCTTGAAGATAGATAGAGAGTTATTGGTATTACAGAAGGGGCTGCACAAGCTGTAATACCAAAAGTGCCCCTGGGGCACGCAAAGCAGGTGTAAACCCCTGTTGCGCCCCTGGGGCACACTATGTAATACGGCCCCTGATGCCACATTATGCAAAGACAAACAATGGAACAAAAAAGAGCTGGTCTATTCAATGACAGTTAAAGACAGTCAGATAGTTGGAAACAGAAAGCAAAGAAGCGTGGTTAAGATATCCATCTACGAGCACAGTTGTTCCTCTCAATGAGATGTGAGGTCGCCCTGTGCAGAGGAAAAAAGGGTTATCAGCTCTCCTTAGGTGTTGAACACACACCAGAAATAAACTAGAGATTGATGTTTGGATGGCAATATGGTGCTGCACCTTGAGCATGAATTGATAATTCGCCAAACATCTCAAAGTCAATACAACACTCTATATATAACCGCTCTACAGACACAGATCCCTTTAACATTGCACAACAAAAAGGTAAACTATAGGTATACATTATGATTTATTGCAACTGTGAAACCTGACCAGCGACGTGCCACCCTAAGGTACTAACTTGTTGCCCCACATTGTACTGTAATCAATTGAAATACCTTAGATTAAGAGCACTTCACAAAGTAATTTCCATTGTTAATCTGTTAATCAACTGTATTTAGATAAAGTTACTGTAGTTGCTTAAAGCACCTATAAAAAACTCATTTGTTTAGTTCACAACACTTGATTATTTATTTTAATTATTTATTTAATTAGAGAATAAGCCTCTTCCACAACTATTAATTGTCAACATGTTTCACGATCATTAATCAAAGCATTATACAATATATTTGAGAATTTGATAATGTATCTGAAGCCCACTAAAATAAAAAAAACACATCTATCGGTATTACTGACCTAACAATCCAACTAAGTGTTCTATATGAAAATCAAAAAAGAAATCATTAAAATAGATTTCCCACTGCCCATATTTTTTACTACTAGGGGGCCGATTCCGATCTGGGTCGGAAAGGCACTGAATGCGATCCGGCCGGAAAAACTACGAGCTGTAGGCGTATTTTCCGCCTGACTCGTACAGCTGTACGACCGAGCCAGTATGATGCGAGCTACATGAAAATCACTGACCGAGTCGTTTCCGGGTCCGATCCGCTCCGTATGTCTCGGCTGTAAGCAAACCGTGGCGCGCAATGGATGCGATTTACGACTGAGCCAGTATGATGCACGCTTCGGACAGCCGGTGCGAGAAGTTGCCTTTGGGGTCCGTGTCGGACCCCCTGTCACCAGCAGCCCTACGACTCAGACACAGTGGGAGACCCAAGGGTCTCCCCAACACTGGCAAGTATGTGCATATTGCACCGATGCGTACCCACTGTAGGGGGCGCCGTTGCGCGAGACGTACCCATTCAGTCAATGGGAGCCCATGTACGCGTCATACGACCGGCTCCCATTGACTTCTATGGGAGTCCGAAAGAACAGAGTCCAGCAGCATACGGCCACATTGTACTTGCTCGGTCGGACTGCAGGACTCCGGCTCGGTCGGAAAACACTCCGGATCCAGCTTGGTCGGAGATCTTTCCGACCCAGATCGGAATCGGCCCCTAAGTATTCCGTCCCCGTTTAGACAAGTTTACTTCAAACATACTTGTATTAAGAACCATCAGGGACGGTGATAATTTTTAACCCTAAATCATCCAAAAATGTTTTATACAGATTATCTAGTCAATTTTGGAAAATTGTTCCTGTCATGTTTTAAGATCAAAACATGCATATTTAAATGCAAGTTGTACTTTTCAATTGATGTTTAAAACTTTCATACAGCAAGTGCAGAAATGGATTAGCTGTGCCTGGAAGGGTCATCAACTGGCAGGATGGGGTGTGAAGCTGGGCACATCCACACTTGCAGTTGATAGACTGTGCGAGGTCAAAGGACTAGTCACTACTGCATTGTTCACCAGTCGCGGCTGGTGACATTTGAAATAGGCGGGGCGTAAAATTGGCGGTGGCTGGACAATAATAACAGACAGCCTTAAATAATAAAATAATAAAATAAATGTAAAAAAAAACTTACCTTGGCTTGGCTTCCCGCTCTGGCTCTCGACTCGAGTCCTGTCCCGAGGGCCGAGACTGCAGACTCCTGCGCGCCATCCTGGATTTTTTTGAATGCCTCGTCGTCACTGAAGGCTGCAGGCAGCCTCCCTCCTCTCCATGGCAGCCGGCGCTGATTGGTTCGGCCGGCTGCCCTAAACACGTCATTCCTCTTGGTCTGCATGCTGCAGAACGGAGAGTGGGAGGAGGCTTGGGGGAGCGGCTTGCCCACTGTTGCTAATACTGTCTGTTTGGACAGCCTCTCAGGCTGTCCAAACAGTCCGTATTCACAACAGTGGGCAAGCCACTCCCCCAAGCCACTCCCCCCTGTCCTGAGGCTCGAGCTCGAGGAAGTTTACTGACTGATTTCTCGCCGTGCGAAAAGGGCAGGCAGAAACAAATGGTAGTTATAAATAAATAACTACCATTTGTTTCTGCCTTCTTCTCGCACGGCGAGAAAACAGGGGGGGCGGCGCCCAAACGCCCCCACGGTAAAACCGCCACTGTTGTTCACGCAGTCAGCTTGGAGCCAGCGCATGAAGAGTCAGGAAACTTTAAGCACATCAAAGGGAATTCTCAAGAAACATCTCCAAAGGATGCACCAGGTATGAAAATAGTACCCTCACATCCACTCTTCAGCTCACTTTCTGGACCTGTGATAAGACACTCAGAGGACTGCCTGCTGCTGTGGCCTGCTGTGTACAACAGAAGACTGCTTTGAAGCACCAGGAAGGACTGCTTTGCTGTCTTAGGTCTGCCTTTAACCGTCAGAGGCCCGCCCTCCGGCTTGACCCTTATTCTACTGCTGAACCCAGGACTACTAGAGTGACTCCAAGTGCTAGTTGGCTGGCCTTCTGATCAGAGCCTCAGGAAAAGTAAAAGCTCTTAGCATCCTGAACCTGTACCTGCAATCAGTCTGAGTGAATCCTAACCCCCCCCCAATTGGTGACCCTCCAGTCCTGGACTCTTGGTGGTGGTGCTTAAGTTGCCTAGATAGCCAAAATCCAAAACTTGGGATGTAAAAAATGTTTGGTTAAAAATATCTTGAGAACCGAGAGTAGACCAGGACCAGCCTGCTCATTCATCTGCCCAAGGAGAATAGCTGATCTGCCTGACTTTGCGGCAGCTCCCGCTACATTCTTCTCCACAGCAGCAAACCCTGTTCAGCGGTCACCCGGCAAAGTGGTAGCCGGCCTCCAGCCTCGTCCCGCTGGTGATTTTCAACTTTAAAAAAAAAAGAGACTGAGGGCCTGATTTTGATAGCAGTGGGACTGCCACCATCAAGCCGTTGGTTACGGTCCCACTGCCATCGGTCCCTGCAGGTCCGTCCACCATATTTTGATGTGGCGGGCAGAGGTATCTGGTGGAAGGACAGCCCGCCGTGGTTCCGACAGGCTCGAAGAGCCCATCATACTATTGGAGGGACAGTAATACCTTCAATAGGGGCAGTGTCTGCCCAGGCACCACATTAGGGATAACAATGTCCCTATTTTGCCTGCCCTTATCATGGCGGTTAGCTAGCCATGAAAAGGCAGGCAGGAAGTGACTTTGGGAGCTCCTAGAGGCCCCCCTCCCCCAAGGCCCTCCGCTATGGGCCCTGGGGGCACCTTTGGTGCCTCCTAAACCTCCCTCCACCATGTGGCGGGCACCGCCTGGTGCATGCCACATTCGGTGCCGGCCACATAGTGCTGGGATGTTTTAAATGTGTTTTTTTGTATTGCGGCTTGTGCTGCAACTCGCAGCACATGTTGCAATACAAAATATACACATTGCGACCGCTGTGAAGGTGGTCGCATCATAATGCGGGTGGTGGGACCACCCACTCCTAGGCGGGAACTCCGGCTTCCACCACAGTGCCAGTCAGATGAGAGTCCAACCAGCATCCTGATCAGGCCCCAAGTCTGAAGCTAGAAATCTTAACAGCGACTTCAGCCAGCAGCTCGTCCTTATTCACCGCCTGCAGCCTTGCCCCGTTGAGCTTTAACTTCTCAGAACATTTTTGTTGAAATTTCTTCCAAGTATGAAGGTAAGCGGCTACTGGGTCCAATTCACTCTCTGGATCTGGCCCGCGCTCCATTATGGTCGGCAATATTTTTCAACTTTGATCTGGTCTCGCGTGACTAGAAGTCCGCAGTTGGCACTTTGATATTTCACGGGCTAGTTTTTACCTTAAATTTAAAAAAAATCATAACTCTTGTTCCACCAATTGGATTTTTGTCATTTTTATGTTAAATAGTTTATTCAAATTCCCTCTATATTTCTAAATTGGGGTGGGATTTTTCTTGTGTTGTGTTTTCACTTTATTGCTGGTGGCTGCATAAATCCTTTACACATTGTCTCTAAGTTAGAACTCACTGCTTTGTGCCAAGCTACCAGAGGGTTTAGCACAGGTTAATTCATTGACTTTTGTGGTTCACCCTGACAGGGATTGTGGGTGTTGCTTGAGCAAGGTTAACACCCAACTAAACCTACAACCCAATTTCTCACAATAATCGATTGTGATTCAAACCCATAGTTCTGAGTATTTTTCTTTTATAAGATTTACTCAATCTGCCTCTGTACTACTAACTTATTCACACTTAGGTCAAAAACTAGAAGTCACCCATTGGTTTAATATCTGAGTCTTGTGTTTCTTGTTACCCACTTTGATTTAGGTTCCAAGTTATGGGTATGCCATGTTCTCAAATCTGGGTTAAAGTTCTCTACATAATGTTCAGTTTTGAAATTTCAATCAGACAAGTTACAGAAGTGACAAGTGACTGGTGTTAAAAAGTAGATAATGAATCCCTAACTTAATGGTAATCTAAAAGCCACCCATCGTTGTACCAACCACTGGTTCTGGGTGTCTTTTAGTATGAATCTGATAGAACACCTTTTTAGCTATAGATTCTTTAATATGGTTAACGTTGTTCTGTAGGTCTCTATTAAAATTATATTAGCAATTACTGTAACTGCCATGAAGCACATTGGAAATTCTGAATCTATGTGAAGTCCTAGTTCTGCTGCCTTCAGCTTATTTATCCAAAAGTGTCCCTTTTTAGCTTAAATTTTCTATTTTCACTTCACGTTTGTGGTCAGATGCGCATACTATCAGCAAATTTGATACTTTCATAGCATTATGATAAGATATTTGCCCAAATGTATCAAAACTTGAAGCTTTTCTAGTTGTTATTTAGGGCTTTAGGAGCTCAACCATTTCTCTTTGAGAGGTCTGATAGCTGAACCTACATTTTTTAAGAGGCAGATAATAGCTTAGACACAGTAATTTATTTTGCAATTAATGTAATCGCGAATCTGATGACTTTTCATTTTACATACGTAAAGGTTACCTGTTTCCCTTTTGTATCGGCATGACACCTGCACAGATCACATTACAAAAACTTTTTGTACTCCCAGTATTCCATATTGTATCATGTCACTTGAACTCAGTGTCTTTGTAATAGAGTATACTTGGTTGCTTCTTGCCATATATTTAGTAATGAATCTCACACCAGATTTATTGCATACTTTTCTGGATTAAACAATGTGTACTGTTTTTCTGCCTGCTTTGTCAGTTACCTTATCTGAGTATCCCCTTTGTTTCCATCTATGTTCGATATTACTTCTCCCTTCTGATATTTTAGTGATCTGCTAGAACATTTCTCAGCTCTTATGGAAGTCATGGAATTTCGCATAATGTTTTGATTGAGAACTACTTCTAAGTCGCACAAAAACGACAGAAGTTGCACATGGACTCACGTACTGCCATAATGCTTCTCATCTCTTCCTGCCGTTGTTGCTCTAAGACTTTCCTCCTCCCTGCTATTCCAATTGCTCCTCCCTCTTAATTGGTTTAACCCCAAGACAATGTGCTCTCTATAAGGTCATCTCAGGACTCACAAATGACCTCAATGCTGCTCAGCACACTTGGATTTCTGAACCTATTTGGTTGAACCCTGCTTTATTGTATCAACCCCAAGACAACATGCACTCTAAGAGGTTACCCCAGGACTCACGTACTACCCTAATGCTGCTCAGCACACTTGGACTACCAAACTTATATGTTAGAATACTACTTATTGTATGGATCTTGCTCAAAAACTGTTGTGAAGCGCTCCGATACCCTCGGGTCAGGCTAGCGCTATATAAAACTCCAAAATAAATAAATAAACATGGTACACAAGCTCTACACTATCAAGTCCCTCGTGAGCAAAATGGTATAGAATGTATATTCTCATGCACAAAACACTTGAGACAAAAACATGTTGATGGAGCAAGGATTCGCACGTTACGCGACTTGCTTGGATTCAAACCCCTCGCATAAACTTTAATATAGTAATCAACCTGTTTCCATTATTAATTTTGCACTTTTACACTACATGTGGGTGTCCCAGAGATGCTTGCCTATGTGTTTATTAATCCTAACTACGCTTGCAACAGACATGGTCGCTGCTATGCGGGATTTCCGTCTGCGCATGCGTCGGTCATACCCATGTGATGTGACGCACTCGTAGTTCTGGAGGGATTTTTCGCTCATGCGCAGTATTGCTAATATGGCCGCTTTGTTTTTTAAGATGCTCTCTGCTTGCCACCGCTGCTCTGGCTCAGCTGTTTATTTCTGCTTAACTCCTAATGCCATAGATATTATAAAGTAAGGGGTGTAGTGCAGCTAATCATGGTATACAGTGTATTCATTTTTTCTGTGTTTCTAAATTGTTTTCGCTTACTTTTCATGTAACACACTTTGGGGGCCTGTGAGCTGTGTGCCACTCCATCTTTGAAGCCCATGTCACCCTAACCACGTGATGAGGGAGAAAACGAATTGCACATGAGTGGGACTAAGCCAGCTGGCTGCCGAAGCTCAGATGCTCCTGGGAAAGCGACCTCTGCTCCAGGAAAAGACTTCGACTTGTACCTGAAATGTTACATTTTATGATAATGTTTGTGTGCCCTATTGTTTCGGCACTCTTATGCCATGGGAACTGGAATGTAAGGGGTGGGTTCAAATTATTACATATTAATTATGAGAACACCAAATTCTAGGTGGTGACAATGACCTAACCACCTCTCTTGTCCAATCCAAAGTTGGGGATCCTTTCATTTGCAACATTTGTGGGTGGTCCACTGACCCGAAAACAGTATAACTAGTCTAGTTTTAGCTAAAGAAATCGTCCGACTTGTCCGAATAGCCGACCTGTCACTGACCCTACGAATTCTATAGGTGATTGATACAGAGAGCTGCGGAGCACTCTGTCCGTAATTTCCACAAACTGGAAACTCTGGGGTGGAGGAACTTTTAAGTGCTGGCGAAGCACTTTGCTGGGAGATTCGAGAACCCAATTGGGGTTATTGGCAGTTTCCTTGCAGAGAGGGCGTAGCGCAGGCGTTGCATCCGAAGCTGCAGGTGTTGGTCGTACCCTTTGATGAGTCCGGTCCTGATCAAATCCTGGGGTTATCCTGTCCTGACTGTCCATGAGCTGTACCTGCTCGCCTACTGGCATTCCAAGTCCTTGAGGGTCCTTTCCCGCCTTTCCTAACTGACCCGTGGCCAGGGTTAGTCCTCATTCTGTCCTAGGTAAATATAAAATATATGTGGGTGTTCGTCCTTCTAAATCTTTCTCTCCTATTTTTCCAAATAAAGCAATCTTGCCTGTGATTTATCTCTGACTTTTAAAACTCTGACGAAAGTATTCTTTCTAGCATGTTCCTTATCTCTCCCCTACCCTTACTCAAATGCTGAATTGTATGCATATTTAGTATGTTCCACTGTTACCCTTCCTATAGAAGTTGCACTTATTCTGAAGCACAGAACCTTTCAGTTTATTCCAATTAGCAATTAGTAGTATGTTCCCTTGTTCTTACCTATCCTTTAGTGATGAAATAGCATGTTTCTCTCAATAGTATCCTTCTAAATATTAATGATTCTCACTCTGATTCATAGTTATATTGTGTTTTTGATCTTGGTTATAGACGTTCTCATTTGTGTAAATTTCATTCTCATGGCATATGAAAACCTTTTCTCATTTAGATAAAACTTTTAAAACTTCCTGTGTTTGTGGTTATTACAAGGTATAAACAACATTCAATGTATATGGTGTTTTTTGTTCAGTATTATCTTTCTACCCCTGCTAGCTCCTGATCTGTCGTGATTATAGGTACCTGTTTCTCAAGGATTGGTAAGTCAGGTACACATGAAATATATAGAAAGTAAGAACCCGAATTACTGATAGCGCTGTGAAGGTTATCTGATTCATGGAAAATTATTGATGGGCCCAATAGCGTATATATTTGGTAAAATAGGGATCAGGTGACCTGCGTGCTCTATCAGTAATTTTCTGGTAGCAGAGTGATGGTTAGGGCTAGTTAAGATAGGTAGATAAGATATTTGCTGATGAAACCGTGAAAATAAAATGTGCTGCTAAAAATAAAAAATCTTTTCTTTCAGTTTTCGATCGATCTAAATGCTATTGGTTTTGAAATGTTATAAAAGTATTATTCTGTGAAATGCTGCTATATTATTGCATGTGATTAACAAATTGTTAGTGATTGTTCTATGTTGTCTGGGATCCCCGGGGAATAGTATAGCTGGTGGTGAGCAGAATCCACTTGGCTGTGAGGTCACTGGCTGAGAGGAAGATTAGTGCATGGTTAGGTAGAACCGGAAGCGCTAATTAGGATTCTCTGAGTGAATAATTTAATAAATTATAGCAACGAGTCCGCTAACGAAACTTTAGTTGTGATATTACCTAGTAAGGGTCACACGAGGAAGGAGTAGTAGGTTCATCGGAGCTTGAATGATAGCAAAGGAGTGAAACTTTAGACTTAGTATATATCCCGGAAAGAGTGGATGAGTCGAAGAAGTAACAGGTTCTCTAATGCTTGTGTGAACGGGTAGGCAGAAGGGTCTATCCGTAGTGTATGAAAAGTAGACAGAAGAGGTTTACTTGCAGTGAAACTTTCTTTCTTTAGACACTCGAGCACAGTGGCGAATGTTATACATTGTTAACTAAATTGAGCACTTGCACTTTAAGAAAAATTCAAAGTTTCCGTTACCTTTTGAAGGAGGGAGTCGGTCGCGAAGCTGCGCTGACGTCACTCCGTGCCGCGCTGGTATTGGTTGAAGCAGCGGGCGTGTAACGAAGCTGGTATTGTAAAGGAGGTGTGAGTGCCGAAGCGTGAGACCGCGTCTTGAGAAAAAGGCCGCGCACCCATTGGTCGAAATTATTTGCAATCACAGGGTTGATTGGTTGTTGCATCTGTCGAGAGACGCGCTAGTATTGGGTAATCCCAGTCCCGAAGCCTTGACAATTCCAGTAACTATTGATCCCGTTGTTTCTCTTTATGGGGATAGACAGGCTAGTCCAAAAACGCCAGTTATTACACCAACTGTAGCACCACCTAGAAAAGAGCCTCTCATAGTTGATGATCAGGCAAGTGAATGCGAATCTGTGGTCTCCCTGTTGGATCTGCCCATAAGGGAACCAGAGAGTAGTGTACCTCGCACGAGAACACAGACTAGTGCAAGGGAAGTCCTGATAGACTCAGCTTCAGGTACTCGAAGTGCTACAGTAGTGACTCCGGAGGAAATAGATAGATGGACCAGAGAATTAGAAAAAACAACTCCCCAGTCAAAACCATTAGACATTTACAAGCTAAGAATAGAGATGGAAGAACTAATGGCTGGAAACGTGGGATTAGACAGACTGAACACTCTTAGCGAGGAAGAGTTGTTGTTCCTATGCAAAAGTCTTACCCGAAACACCAGAGTGTTCCATGAGAAACTAATGGACACTGCAGCTAATATGGGAATAGATGTTAGCAAATCCAAGGTATTACTAAAACCTTATAGAGCAGAATTTTCTGACAAAGACCTAGAAAACATGAATGTGTCTGGGAAAAAGGTGCAGATAAGGGAATTGTTAAACCTGTTGCAGAAATGGGGAGACCTAGAAAAGTGGAAAGCTAGATGGGCAAAGAAAAAAGAAGACAGTAAAGCTAGACCGAAGACTTCTGAATACGTTCTAAAGGAAGTCGATAAGCCAGAAACCCTGTATCCCATGAGAGAAGTGCCAGGGGGAAAATATGTACATGTACCATGGGCCCGACAGGAGATTGTGTCCTTTACAAATGACTTCCCAAAACTACGAGAGAAACCGGTGGAGTGGTGTAGGCAGGTCGAGAGATTTGTCAAAGTGCCTCCTGAAGGACCTAGATGGGTTCTTCAACATTGTAGTTCCTGTAGATTTATGGACAGAATGTAAAATTGCAGTTGATTGGCCCAGTGAGGAGTATGAACGAGACTCAAGAACAGGAGCTCCCTCTCCGAATGTAATGAGACAGTATGACAAGGTAATACAATATTTGAAAGGGAAAGTGCCAGCAAAGGAAACTGATTGGACCCGCATAGATAGAACTATCCAGAATCGTGATGAAACGGTCCACTCCTATTATGAGCGACTGCTACAGGTATTCAAAACCTACAGTGGGATCGATAATATTGAAATGAAGGATATGACCCATTTCATTTATCGATTCGTGTTGGGATTGAGACCTGAGATCTCCCAGTGGATCAGAGATAACAAGATCTGTTGGCAGGGTAAACCTGTAGATGAGGTCCTGAAGTATGCCAAATACTGTGAGGACGAGATGGAAAACAAACGGAAGGCCCTTAAGGAAAAGGTTATGTGGGCTCAAGTGAAATTGGTGGAACAGCAAGAAAAACAGTTAAGTAAAATAAATAATAACACCCCGAATACAGGTACTGGGGGAGGAGGGAAACCCCGAGTTAAAATGAGTCGCGGAGAGGCTATGAAGAAGTTTCCCTGCCACGGGTGCGGTCAGATAGGGCACTGGAGAGACGAATATCCAAATTTACAGACTGGTAATGTCCCAAATAATGATTTAAATCCACAGGTGCAGAAAGAGGGGCCCCGAAAGACCCAGCAACAGGTAAAACAGAGTCAGTTGCCTCGTGCACCTAGGCCTAATTATAAGAACAAAAATCCGCAGAATGAGACAGTTGAGGTGTGGGAAGGAAGGGAGGACAGAAATGCAGCAACCTCGCAATTCCTTTTTTTTTTTTTTTAAATATATTTTATTGTTTCCAAATTTTGCACACATTAAACATTGTACACTTATACATTTCATATTAATCACCTGCAAAGAAAAACAAAAGAATCAACAAAAATAACTCAATCTGGTATATGTACGGTACATCATTTAACTCTTCATTACAAGGTGAGAAGGAAAATAGAGAAAAAAAAAAATACAAGAGAAAAAAAAACAACCCTTAATCTTACTGAGAACCGATATTCTCTTTCCATCTAGTTATAGGTTCCCAGATTCTTAATCCTCTCATTTTGCCTCTTATCCCTTTCCGGGCATAAATAGGTTTTTCCAAATTATAAGCCGCTAATAAGTTAGCCAACCAAGTTTGCATGATAGGTGGATTTTTATCGAGCCATGCTCTAGCTAAAGTCAGTCTATAGACTGCCGCAGCCACAAAGATAAATCCTTTCTGCGCAATACCCCCGTTATTATCTATCCCCAACAATAATAAAGATGGGGTGATGGTTATTTGTAAATTCAGTGATCTATTTAAAAAACGTTCTATATTTCCAATCAAAGAATACAATTGTGGGCAGGTGGCGAAGACATGAATTATATCTGCCTCGAGGAGGTTACACCTCGGACAAGTGATACCAGTAGTACCTCCCCATTTAGCTATTCTCTCTGGGGTAAAGTATAGGAAATACAACGTTTTATAATGCTGTGATTGTAGAGGTGCCGAACACAATACCGTACGCGCAAGATCAAGTGACTCTTGAAATATTTCTTTTGGAATAATCAGTTTGGTTACCCATTTGTTACAAAATTTTTCCATATCATCAACTTTCCCTTTCACCAAACATGCATACAGACTCCTGATTGTGCAATCTGCACAAACTTGTATTTTCTCCAGAATTTCATTACTCTGATAGCCTGCAGGTCCTCCTTGTTTGTTACCCAAGAAACTCCTAACCTGGAGGTATTTAAAAAAAGTCCTCCTGTCGATATTATATTTCATCATAAGATCTGTTAACTGTGACATCTCTTCCGTCCCTCTCAGGTCCCCAATCTGTACAATTCCTCTTTCAGCCCAGCTTGCCATTGTACTATCCGCAAAAATTGCCGCCGGGAATGTCCTATTCTTATATAATCTAGTATATCTGTTAAATCTACCAAGGCCTGACTTTTTCAAAAAAGCATTCCAAATTTTTACTGCAGCATTGAGTGTTTTAAATCTGGTCCTTTTGTAATACCCATACTCCGTACAATTTAAGAAGCAATTTTCTGCTTCCTCACCCAGAACAGCCACATAAATTTCTGTATACATACTTGTAACTTTTTGCGTCTTACCACCCCCCCCCCCCCCCCCCAATTAGCCCCTGCATATATTGCAGGGCAGCAGCAAAGTAATACATCCTAAAATCAGGCACTCCCCAACCCCCTTTCTCTCTCGGTAGAGCCATGAATCTATAGGCCCTTCTGGTCTTACCCTGTGCCCATATAAATTTATTCAAAATAATCTCAAGTGAGTTGAACCACTTATTTTCGAAAAAGAGGGGGATAGCTCTGAAAAAATAAAGGAACTTGGGGAGAATTAGCATTTTGATAACATTTGTAGTTCCTACCAGGGACAAATGCAGATTATTAAACCTTTCCAGATCATTTTTGACCTTTGATAATAGGGGGGCAATATTATTTCCCACGACATTATCCAGATCTGATGAGATAGCCACCCCTAGATAAACTGCCGAGGCAACCACACGTGAATCATTACAGTGAGAATATGCGTTCTCTACTATCTGGATCTTTGCTTTATTAAGACTATAACCAGAAATTTGCCCAAATATCTCAGCTTCGCGTTCAACTTCACTAATTGACATATGAGGGTCGGGAGTAAGAATTGCCACATCATCTGCGTAGGCCAATGATTTAACCACGCGTCCATTCACCCTAACTGGCGGGATCAAAGGATTACCTTCTAGTCTATGGAGCAATGGTTCTAAATAAAGGGCAAACAACAGTGGGGATGAGGGGCACCCCTGTCTCGTCCCCCTTCCAGTTTTGACCTCTGCCGAATACCCTCTATTAACTCTAATTCTGGCTATAGGGTCCTTATATAACGCCTGTATAGCCCTGATAAAACCTTCCCCTATCCCAGACCACTTCATAGTTTGCCATAAGTATTCCCAGGAGACCCTGTCAAATGCCTTCTCGGCGTCTAAAAAGAGCGCTGCCATAGGGTCTCCCAGGCTACCTGCCGCATCAAACATAGTTAGAACCGTCCTGATGTGCTGAGTTGTCCCTTTACCGGGGATAAATCCATGTTGGACAGGACTTACCAAGCTCTCAATGACCCCTGACAACCTTGTGGCTAAGATTTTAGAATACACCTTTACGTCAGCGTTCATCAATGTGATCGGCCTATAGGACCCTGTAGTTTTTGGGTCCTTTCCCTTTTTTAAGATCACAATGATGTCAGCTCCTCCCCAAGATTGGGGAACCCCATCGCCCTTTTGTGCCGAGATAATGATGTTAAACATATCATTAATCAAAAATCCTTTGAATACTTTATAAAATTCCACCGGAATCTGATCCGGCCCTGCAGCTTTGCCTGATGGCAAGCTATTCAGTGCGGTGTTAAACTCATCTATATGTATTGTCATCTCTAGTTCTTCTCTTCTGCCTTCAGGCAGTTTATAGGCCTCAATTCCCCTTAGATACCCATCTATATCCGTAATAGGCTCTTCCTTCTCGGGGGTGTAGAGGGTAGTATAGTACTTCCTAAATACCTCTCTAACCTGTTCCGTATCACTTACAATGTTGCCCTGGCAATCCTTAATTTCTTTGATATCTGAAGTGGCCATTCTTTGTCTCGTACGCACAGCCAAGATATGTCCTACCCTCTCACTTAATTTGTATGCATTCTCCTTTTTAGACAGGTAATTCTTTGCCTCTTTCTCTGCGATGCCTTCTAATGCTTCTGCTTTCACAGCTATGATTCTAAAGAGATGTGTTTCTACTGGAAGATTCTGTATTAAAGCCAAGGCGAGATCTTCTTCCTCCTTTAACAGTCTCAATCTTACTTCCTCCAATCTTGCCCTCTCTTTCTTCTGTTTTGCTAAGACCAAACTAACTGTCTCCCCCCTTACCCCTGCCTTAAAGGCGTCCCATACGATACCTGGAGAGGCAGATTCTCTGTTAATTTCCCAATAAAATTTTATCCATTTTTCCATATGTCCCCTATACGCATCATCTATTAGCAATGATCTTTCGAAAGTCCATTGTGACCTGGTATTCTGAGCCTATCCCATTTTCAAAGTTAGAATCAATGGACTGTGATCTGATACTATACGGGGTTGTTTCTCTATTTGTACTTCCTGAATTATAGTTCTAGAAATTAAAAAATAGTCCAACCTAACCAAGGTCCTATGTGGGGCAGAAAAGAATGTGCTACCATATACATGTGGTTGTAATTTAATCCAAGGATCTACCAGGGAATTGTGCGAGACCAAATCTACTAAAGCTTTATATACTTTCTTCTTCCTCCCCCCATATTGCACACCAGCCTGCAGAAAAGAGCTATCTGGTACATGAATGTTCAAGTCTCCGCAACATACTATAGGTTCAGGCCATTGAGCTAATTCAATATCCAAATATTGCAGGACGTGTGGGTCATCCTCAGTAGAGCCATAAACTGTAGCCAACGTTAAGGTCTCTCCTTTGAAGTAAATTTCAAGAATGACCCATCATCCCCACTGATCTTCTTTCTTTCTTTTAACAGTTATCTCCCTATTCTTACCCAAAACTGCTACTCCTCTTGTTTTTGTCCCTTGTTTAGTATTAGCTAATAATCTAAACCCAAGTTGTTCCAAAAGATATCCTTTTGTACCTTCAATATGTGTCTCTTGCAGACATACCAAATCCAGTTTCAAAGATTTTAACAAGGCTGCTACCCTCAACCTCTTATTAACGCAATTAAGACCACAGATATTAATAGAGGCAATCCTACATGTCATCATAATACCACAATTTCCTTATGTGAAAACCTGTTCCTTTTGTGTACCATATACTCTGAGGCTTGTACAATGCGCAACTGTGCTGAATCAAAAAATGAATACCAAACTTTTGTGCATTTCCCCACCCCCACCCCCACCCCCACCCCTCCTCCCTCAACAACCTCGCAATTCCTGTTGAATGATACATTCCTCTGTGAAGAACCTTACTGACGGGGCCTGAGGGGGGAGGACGAGGAGTGCGTACTTGGCGCCTCCTTGCCAGTAGACCAGTCAGGGCCATACATTGAAGGAAAGGTTGAAGGAAATGACGTCACCTTTCTGTTGGACACTGGTGCTACCCGTTCTACTGTGAGAACAGCAGACGTTCCTAACCTACCCCTCTCGGGAGAAGCAATCCAAGTAGTGGGTGTGTCAAACCAGATAATTAGTACCCCTGTAACTGAACCAATGGAGATCTCAATAGGAAATTTTAAAGAAATGCACAGATTTGTTGTCTGTGATTCTAGCCCTGTGAACTTATTGGGACGTGATTTGCTGTGCAAAATGAACTGCACCATCTTTTGCACACCAAAAGGCGTTGAAATCCAGACTCCAGATGAAGACGGAGTGTACAAATTAATGTTGCTAAGGCCTGACTCAGAAATTAAGAAATTGACAATGCAAGACTTACCTGAAGAGCTCCAACAGACAGTGATACCAGAAGTGTGGGATTTCACTGGAAGGGATGTAGGACTAATGGCAAATGTAGACCCGATTCAAATAGCCATAAAACCAAATGCAGTTTACCCGAATACCAAGCAGTATAAAATGAACGCAAAAGTGAAAGCCGGAGTTGCCCTCGAAATAAAAAGATTGCTAGAAGCCAACATTATACAGGAAGTAATGAGCAGTCCTTGTAATTCGCCCATAATTGGAATCAAAAAGCCTAGCAGAAAGTACAGGGTAGTGCAAGACCTGCGCAAGGTAAACAAGATCGTTGTCCCTTGCTGTCCTATTGTGCCAAACCCTGTAGTGATTTTGTACCAAATTCCATGGAATGCTGGATGGTTTACCGTCATTGACTTGTGTCACGCATTCTTTTCCATCCCATTGCATCCAGACAGCAAATTTCTTTTCTCATTTGAATTCGACAGTCATGTCTATGTCTGGAATCGTGTCCCTCAAGGGTACACAGAGAGTCCTTCTATTTTCAATCAGATTTTAAAAAGATGCCTTGAATCCTTAGTCTTACCTGGAGAATCAGTTTTGGTCCAGTATATAGATGACCTCCTGGTGGCGTCTAAAAGTCGGAATGACTGTGTTACTGATACCATTGCATTGTTGAATCATCTAGGTAAAGGAGGGCATAAGGTATCGCCTGACAAATTACAGTTCTGCAAGAATTCAGTGAAATATCTAGGGCACCAGATAGAAAAAGGTATCCGGAAGGTTACTTCAGAAAGGATTAGGATAGTTCGAGACAGAATTACCCCGTACTAAAAAGACAGCAGAATGTTCCTGGGAGTGGTAGGATACTGTAGGCAGTGGATTGTGGGATTTGCAGTCTTAGCTAAACCATTGATAAAAATGACCAAGAAAGGAGCAAAAGATCCAGTTGAATGGGATGATGAAAGCATGACATCCTGGATAAAATTACGAAACTGTCTGTGCTCAGCTCCTGCATTAGGAATGCCCGACTATTAAAAAGATTTTACATTGTTTAGTGACACACGAGACAATTGTGCACTCTCAGTCCTGACTCAAATTCATGGTCTAACTAGACGCCCGGTGGCATATTTCTCTGCCACCTTAGATCCAGTGGCTGCTGGATTGCCTGGATGTCTGAAAGCAGTAGCTGCAACTTGCACGAGTCTTGAACAAAGTGAATCCATTGTCATGGGACATCCAGTAACTGTGTATGTTCCACATGCAGTTGTAATCCTACAGACCCGGACCAAGACTCAGTACCTCACACCTAGTCGGTTGACTAAGTATGAGAGGATTTTAGTGGGTGCTGCCAATGTAACTATCACTAGATGTAATATACTGAACCCAGCAACTCTATTACCAAATACACTGGCTGCAGAAGTCAGGGAGGAGTTGAGCATAATTGCATTGATCTCACTGAATATAGCACAAAACTACGCCCAGATATTAAGGAAACAGCTTTGCCCATAGAAGACATTGAATTGTTTGTGGATGGCTCATGTTTGAGACATGAGGATGGAGGCCTAAGTGCTGCCTATGCTATGGTCACCCTAGCAAAAACAATAGAAGCATCCTACCTATTTGGAGTAAAATCTGCACAAGTAGCCACATTTGTTGCGTTAACAAGAGCTTGTAAAAATGGGAAAAATAAGAGAGTAACCATATATACTGACAGTCAATATGGTTACGTGGTTGTGCCAATTGTGGCTGCAAAGAGAATTCATGACTTCCTCAGGTACCCCTATCAGAAATGGAAAAGTGGTACAGAACCTACTGGAAGCAATCCAGTTACCAAAAGAATTGGCAGTGGTCAAGTGTGCTGCTCACAAATCTGGCAACGACAATGTGACAGCTGGTAACCGTTATGCTGACCAAATAGCCCAATATTGTGCCCGAAACAAAATGTCATTGAACATCACATTGGGGGGAGTTGGAAACAGCTGCCAACTTATGGTGTTTGAGGATGTATCAACTTGGGAGAAACTGAAAGGGTTGCAACAGGCAGCAGAACCAGAAGGAAAGGCAAGATGGGAGAAAGATGATTGCCAACCAAGGGATAGTGATGGTATTATTGTCTATAAGGATGGTATGCCTCTGTTACCAGACAGTATGGTTGTTTCTATGGCAAGACTAATACATGGAGATTCACACATAGGGAGAGATGCAATGGTTCGTGTTTTTAAACAAACATGGTACAATTTGAAGTTCAGGAACATTGCAGAGGCCCTTTGCCAGAGATGCTTAACTTGTCAGCAGTTTAATCCTGGAAATAAAACAGTGGTGTTGCCCAGTACGATTGGAAAAGCAGAAGGCCCTTTTATCAGACTACAGGTTCACTTTATTCAGTTACCCATTTGCAAAGGACATAGGTATGTTCTTGTCATAGTCTGCCTATTTTCAAAATGGGTAGAAGCTTACCCAGCCAAGAAAAATGATGCCATTACTGTAGCCAAACTGTTACTAAGGGAATTGATACCTAGGTACGGTTTTCCAGTCACGGTTGAATCAGACAGAGGTGGGCATTTTGCCAATGATGTAATTACTCAGCTCTTCGAGGCATTTAAGATTACCCAAAAACTGCACTGTGCATATCATCCAGAGGCTTCTGGAGTAGTAGAACAGCTGAATGGCACTATAAAGTCAAGACTGGGAAAGATGTGTAACTCTACTGGATTGAATTGGATAGATGCTTTGCCCCTTGTCCTGATGGGACTGAGAAGCATTCCAGACCGAAAAACAGGCCTGAGTCTCCATGAGATACTAATGGGAAGAGTGATGCGGCAGGCATGGGTACCAGGACGCAAACTGCTAAGTATTTCTGATGATTTGGTACTAGAATACTGCAAGCAGCTGGGTGACCAAGTGCGTTCTATCTCTCACCAGATTGGGGAAGACGCCGACGCCAGGCCAACAACTCCAGTCCATAATTTGAAACCAGGAGACTGGGTTATGCTTAAGAAACACACCCGAAAAAGTTGCCTAGGGCCGAAGTGGGGAAAACCAAGGCAAGTGATTCTCATCACCACAACTGCAGTAAAGTGTGCGGGTGTGCCAAAGTGGATCCATGCAAGTCATACCAAAAAGTGACTGAAAGGGAAGCGGCTGAGGCTGAAGGTTGTGCAGCTGAAGGGTCTCCAGACGATGGTCCTGAAGTAGCTGAGGACGAACAACCGAGCACCAGCCAAGACGAATGGTACCCTGCAGATGATCTGGCTCTTGATCCAATAAGAACCAGAAGATACACCTACTTAGATAGAGAGTGGGATAGTGAGGACGAGACAGGACTAGGAAAAGAAAATCAGATTATCGAAATTCATGACAGATCTGATGAAGAAGGAGGTCAGATAGGGACAGGACAGGTCATCGACACACCTCCTACAACTCCAGAAACAGAAAAGGGACAGTTAGAAGTTAGGGCAGAAGTTCATGTGGAAGAAGATCAAGGGTTCGAAGTGCATGAACAGGATAAGATAGAAATAGACGAACGTGTTCAGGAACCAGAACTTGAAACAAACGAAAGTCAAAATCAGCATACACCTGAACCAGGCCAGTTTAGCAACCAGGCAGAAGAAACTGTAATAAGACCTGGGGCTAGTCAGACAGGAAGAGAAGACGGAAGTGTCCAAATAGCTGTGCCACAACTGAATGAAAACAAAAGAGCTTGTGAAGAAAGCCAAATTACAGTGCCAGTTAAAAGACTTAAAAAGAAGAAAAATGAATCAAGATTCATAAAAAGACTGAAACTGAGATAAAAACTGTGGAGGAAAAACTGGAAGACAGAAAGAGGGCTGCCAGTGAAAAGGAAAGGACTAGAGCCAAGCCTAAAAGAAGAAGTGACAGAATAAAAAGACAAAACGAAAAATAGTCCTGAATGGACTTACCTAGTACTAGAGGAATTTGAAGACCTCGAGATAAGTGACGAGAGTGACGAAGAATCGATTGCTGATCAGGGTTCCGAAGAAGACCCCACCTGAAAAAAAAATGTTTTAACCTGTGTAAGCCACCTGTGTAAAGTTATAAAGAGGGGTTGAAAAACTTCTTCTAAGCCAAAAAATGTCTGATTCAAATGTGAATGGAAGACCTAGACAGAATTGCTGTAAAACATGCTGTAAAATATGCTTATGTAGTGTAGCAATAGTACTGATACTATGGATAGGACTAACAGTCTTAATACCTTTCATGATAAGTAAAGATTCTAACCTGCACCCTACTAAAATAGTGACGAAAGACTCAGATGTTATGCCGAGAGAAGAAACACCACAAAGTGTAGAAAGACGTGAGAAAACCTCTAGCCTTAAACAGACAAAAAAGGACGTAGATGCATCAGATGAGGGAGGACTACATTATCACAGAATCAGAAACAGGACGCATTTAAATGTATTTGCAAATCTTTTAGTTCACTATGTAGAAGCTATGGAAATAGAAGACTGTTATGTCTGCATGAAGCTACCCACTTCAGTAGCTGAAGGTGTGACCTATTATCATTTACCCCTAACCTATGGAATTTCCTGTAGCATTTTAGCAAGCCTCTTCTATAGAGGAACTTTACAGTATTACTATTCTAACTCAGACGTAATATTTTCTGAACTTCCTATTCGGGGAAAATCTGAACATTGTACATACCAAGAGTGATGTGACTCGTTATATGGGAGAATACTTTCTGACTATAGGTGACATCGACTTAGGTGAAGCACACAAAAATAACTTGACCTGTTCATTACATGAACAAGAGAAAATATTTTTAAATATGGCAGAAAAGAGAAGGGAGAGTTTCCAAAGAAAGGCCAATGACAAAAGACAGAAAACTCCTAAATGGGCAGAAAACATGGAAAGCACCTCAAAGGGTGAAGAGAACGCTGCACTGTTGCTGGATTTCGAAAGAAAGGAGAAACTTTGTCTTCATAGAGAAAAGACTAGTTATTATAACAATGTATTCATCGGTTCCAGTGAATGCGAACACAATTATAAGGCAATTGGAGGTTGGGGTTTCAAAAATGGGTCAGAACCTGTGTTTCCCGGAATTTATTATATATGTGGAAACAAGGCTTATTTCAAATTGCCGGATCACTGGTATGGAAGCTGCTATTTTGGCATCGTCTTCCCGAAAATATACCATGTGAATGACGCCGCTGGAAGCAATGAAAATACTAATGGTTTAGTGCGTAGTAGAAGAGAAAGTGTAGGATAAATTATAGGTGATATATTTAGTGCATTGATACCTGGAGTGGGAGTGGTTCTGAATACACACCGAATTTGCAAATTGTCTACAGTGGTGGATCGGTTATCTACTGACACTGCTGCTGGTTTCCTGCTGGTCAATACTGAACTGGTTGCGATCAGATCAATGGTTTTACAAAATAGACTTGCTCTTGATACCTTATTGGCAAAAGAGGGCGGAGTCTGTAGAATGTTGAAAGCGCAACATTGTTGCACTTACATTCCGGATAAAAGTGTTGGAATTAAGAAATATGTGAGAAACATAACTAATTTGGAAAAGGAACTCAAACCACTGGAGGTTGACAGTGCCTGGAAGAGATTAACTGATGGTCTCTCCTCTGTAGGTAGTTGGTTTTCTAACATAGGTAAAAGTCTTGTGAGTAAAATACTGATGCCAATAGCAGGGATTAGTTTAATTGTGCTAATAATAATAATTTGTTGCAAATGCCAGAAATGCAAAAAGAAGTATGTTGTGAATAAGAGAGGAGTGAAAAGGAATGTTGATGAACTCGAATTAGAAGAGCTGAAAAACCAAATTTATAAGAAAGCAAAGAATTTCCATCCTAATAGGGATGCAGGGAAAAGGCTCAACAACAAATTTGTTGAGATCGAGATGGATGAGATATGAAAGAGAAAGTTGGCATCTGGTTCCATTAATAGTGATGATAGTAAATATCATCAAAGAGGGGATTGATGGAGCAAGGATTCGCACGTTACGCGACTTGCTTGGATTCAAACCCCTCACATAAACTTTAATATAGTAATCAACCTGTTTCCGTTATTAATTTTGCACTTTTACACTACACATGGGTGTCCGAGAGATGCTTGCCTATGTGTTTATTAGTCCTAACTACGCTTGCAACTGACATGGTCACTGCTATGCGGGATTTCAGTCTGCGCACGCGGTCATACCCATGTGATGCGAGCGCACTCGTAGTTCTGGAGGGATTTTTTGCTCATGCGCAGTATTGCTAATATGGCCGCTTTGTTTTTTAACATGCTCTCTGCTTGCCACCGCTGCTCTGGCTCAGCTGTTTATTTCTGCTTAACTCCTAATGCCATAGATATTATAAAGTAAGGGGTGTAGTGCAGCTAATCATGGTATACAGTGTATTCATTTTTTCTGTGTTTCTAAATTGTTTTCGCTTACTTTTCATGTAACACACTTTGGGGGCCTGTGAGCTGTGTGCCACTCCATCTTTGAAGCCCATGTCACCCTAACCACGTGATGAGGGAGAAAACGAATTGCGCAGGAGTGGAACTAAGCCAGCTGGCTGCCGAAGCTCAGATGCTCCTGGGAAAGCGACCTCTGCTCCAGGAAAAGACTTCGACTTGTACCTGAAATGTTACATTTTATGATAATGTTTGTGTGCCCTATTGTTTCGGCACTCTTATGCCATGGGAACTGGAATGTCAGGGGTGGGTTCAAATTATTACATATTAATTATGAGAACACCAAATTCTAGGTGGTGACAATGACCTAACCACCTCTCTTGTCCAATCCAAAGTTGGGGATCCTTTCATTTGCAACATTTGTGGGTGGTCCACTGACCCGAAAACAGTATAACTAGTCTAGTTTTAGCTAACGAAATCGTCCGACTTGTCCGAATAGCCGACCTGTCACTGACCCTACGAATTCTATAGGTGATTGATACAGAGAGCTGCGGAGCACTCTGTCCGTAATTTCCACAAACTTAGTCTGGGGTGGAGGAACTTTTAAGTGCTGGCGAAGCACTTTGCTGGGAGATTCGAGAACCCAATCGGGGTTATTGGCAGATACCTTGCAGAGAGGGCGTAGCGCAGGCGTTGCATCCGAAGCTGCAGGTGTTGGTCGTACCCTTTGATGAGTCCAGTCCTGATCCAAATCCTGGGGTTATCCTGTCCTGACTGTCCATGAGCTGTACCTGCTCGCCTACTGGCATTCCAAGTCCTTGAGGGTCCTTTCCCGCCTTTCCTAACTGACCCGTGGCCAGGGTTAGTCCTCATTCTGTCCTAGGTAAATATAAAATATATGTGGGTGTTCGTCCTTCTAAATCTTTCTCTCCTATTTTTCCAAATAAAGCAATCTTGCCTGTGATTTATCTCTGACTTTTAAAACTCTGACGAAAGTATTCTTTCTAGCATGTTCCTTATCTCTCCCCTACCCTTACTCAAATGCTGAATTGTATGCATATTTAGTATGTTCCACTGTTACCCTTCCTATAGAAGTTGCACTTATTCTGAAGCACAGAACCTTTCAGTTTATTCCAATTAGCAATTAGTAGTATGTTCCCTTGTTCTTACCTATCCTTTAGTGATGAAATAGCATGTTTCTCTCAATAGTATCCTTCTAAATATTAATGATTCTCACTCTGATTCATAGTTATATTGTGTTTTTGATCTTGGTTATAGACGTTCTCATTTGTGTAAATTTCATTCTCATGGCATATGAAAACCTTTTATGATTTAGATAAAACTTTTAAAACTTCCTGTGTTTGTGGTTATTACAAGGTATAAACAACATTCAATGTATATGGTATTTTTTGTTCAGTATTATCTTCCTACCCCTGCTAGCTCCTGATCTGTCATGATTATAGGTACCTGTTTCTCAAGGATTGATAAGTCAGGTACACATGAAATATATAGAAAGTAAGAACCCGAATTACTGATAGCGCTGTGAAGGTTATCTGATTCATGGAAAATTATTGATGGGCCCAATAGCGTATATATTTGGTAAAATAAGGATCAGGTGACCTGCGCGCTCTATCAATGTGATATATAACATGTTAAAGAGTGCTCACATGAGGTTTCTGCTCCAAAACAAGGGAAAACGTAATGCAATCAGCATAGGTGTAAGAAACCTTGGAAAACGCAAAGGGTAGCTCAGTAATCTGTATCTCTGTGAGCCTAAGCTTGCACATTTAAAAATTATGCACAATCGCAAGTGAAAAAGACAGATATTACACTGCCAAGAATACACATATGCATGGTTGCAGCTTAGCTTATTTTAATGTGTAGAAAGTCCAGACAACGCTTCAAAGGCCCCTGAGGAAAACGTTGTCGTTGTTCATGCCACATAAAAATAAACCTGCTTCTTCTGAAATAATGCTATGTTGAAGAGGTATATAATCAGCATAGCATATTGTAATTATTCAAATGGTGAAAACAACATTGAACAACATGTAATTTTAGGAATAATTACAGAGGGCCGATTTATTGTATTTATGATATATGTAAAAAAGGTCTTTCAACTGGGCATACGTCAGTAGTTAGTTTCAGCTCATCATTTCTCCATTTTGGTACCTCCATGTGAGGCATAGTCAGTTCAGCATAAATAATTTATTGTTCCAAAAGGTTTAAATTTCTTTCATTAACTATCAAGAAAAAATATTAGCAGAGGCAAATCTTTTTTAATCAATGAGTAATATTACATTTATTGTGTACGTTATCAATACAACTTATTTGCAATAAGGAGATGTATTGATTGTCACTCTCAACGTTCAACAGCGACACTGTTGAACCCAAATAAACAGCATCCGTTTTCTACTACTATATGGCACTTGAAATATCAACGCTCCGCAAATATCGTATCCACAATATCAACTTTACCACTGCATCGCAAAGTAAGTCTAGGTAAGTAGATGTTGCGCTAAGACAGTAAATATAGTCACCTTAGCGCACCTGGAGTCTCTTCCCGCCCCTGCTCCGCCTCAGTTGGTTGCCTGCTCTATTTTGATTGGCTAACAGCACTATTACACTATTACAGCTCGCGGCCCCCGCTTCGCGGGAGCCGCTCGCAGCTGCTTCAGTGTGCTTCTGTTTGCAGAGATTTCCCTCGTCTACTCACTGCCTGCTGCCTGTTGCTCCGGGAAGCCAAGGAGACAGGCTCTTTCATTTCTTCACGTCGGAGGCTGCTTGACAGGGGCTGGGACTGCGAGACCCAGGGTTCAGCGCGTGGAGACCTGAGCGCACCTGGAGTCTCTTCCCGCCCCTGCTCCGCCTCAGTTGGTTGCCTGCTCTATTTTGATTGGCTAACAGCACTATTACAGCTCGCGGCCCCCGCTTCGCGGGAGCCGCTCGCAGCTGCTTCAGTGTGCTTCTGTTTGCAGAGATTTCCCTCGTCTACTCACTGCCTGCTGCCTGTTGCTCCGGGAAGCCAAGGAGACAGGCTCTTTCATTTCTTCACGTCGGAGGCTGCTTGACAGGGGCTGGGACTGCGAGACCCAGGGTTCAGCGCGTGGAGACCTGAGCGCACCTGGAGTCTCTTCCCGCCCCTGCTCCGCCTCAGTTGGTTGCCTGCTCTATTTTGATTGGCTAACAGCACTATTACAGCTCGCGGCCCCCGCTTCGCGGGAGCCGCTCGCAGCTGCTTCAGTGTGCTTCTGTTTGCAGAGATTTCCCTCGTCTACTCACTGCCTGCTGCCTGTTGCTCCGGGAAGCCAAGGAGACAGGCTCTTTCATTTCTTCACGTCGGAGGCTGCTTGACAGGGGCTGGGACTGCGAGACCCAGGGTTCAGCGCGTGGAGACCTGAGCGCACCTGGAGTCTCTTCCCGCCCCTGCTCCGCCTCAGTTGGTTGCCTGCTCTATTTTGATTGGCTAACAGCACTATTACAGCTCGCGGCCCCCGCTTCGCGGGAGCCGCTCGCAGCTGCTTCAGTGTGCTTCTGTTTGCAGAGATTTCCCTCGTCTACTCACTGCCTGCTGCCTGTTGCTCCGGGAAGCCAAGGAGACAGGCTCTTTCATTTCTTCACGTCGGAGGCTGCTTGACAGGGGCTGGGACTGCGAGACCCAGGGTTCAGCGCGTGGAGACCTGAGCGCACCTGGAGTCTCTTCCCGCCCCTGCTCCGCCTCAGTTGGTTGCCTGCTCTATTTTGATTGGCTAACAGCACTATTACAGCTCGCGGCCCCCGCTTCGCGGGAGCCGCTCGCAGCTGCTTCAGTGTGCTTCTGTTTGCAGAGATTTCCCTCGTCTACTCACTGCCTGCTGCCTGTTGCTCCGGGAAGCCAAGGAGACAGGCTCTTTCATTTCTTCACGTCGGAGGCTGCTTGACAGGGGCTGGGACTGCGAGACCCAGGGTTCAGCGCGTGGAGACCTGAGTGCACCTGGAGTCTCTTCCCGCCTCTGCTCCGCCTCAGTTGGTTGCCTGCTCTATTTTGATTGGCTAACAGCACTATTACAGCTCGCGGCCCCCGCTTCGCGGGGGCCGCTCGCAGCTGCTTCAGTGTGCTTCTGTTTGCAGAGATTTCCCTCGTCTACTCACTGCCTGCTGCCTGTTGCTCCGGGAAGCCAAGGAGACAGGCTCTTTCATTTCTTCACGTCGGAGGCTGCTTGACAGGGGCTGGGACTGCGAGACCCAGGGTTCAGCGCGTAGAGACCTGAGCGCACCTGGAGTCTCTTCCCGCCCCCTGCTCCTCCTATTTACGACACACCCTCCACGCTAAGCGGGACGCGTGCGGGATGCCGGGCGAAGCCCGGGCAAAGGGCGGGCCGTCTGTGGCCGTCCGGGGACGACCGAGGACGGGACGGGTCACCCCTCTTACATCGACTTCAGGAGACTGAGCCCACCTGTTTACTTGACCACAATACTCTTCAATGATGGCTTTGAAAAAATTGCGCTCAAGAACAATTTACATGAAACGCATGGGTACCGATGCCGCCATTAGAAAATCTGTCGATAAATCTATGAAACCTGGCCAAATTTCTAACACACCTGCAATAACCAAATACTTTTCTACTCTTTCCGAGAAAAACCACTCATCTCCTCGAACATCGGTAGAAGAAAATAAACATATTTCTATTATTATTGATAGTGAACGCCAGTCAGAATTATTTGCTGCACTAGGTAATCATAATCAAGAATCATCTAATCCAGAGATAAATCAGCCAAAAAATCCGCCCTCGGAAGAGTATTCTCAACTGATTCTAGAGATGTCGCAAATAACACCAATTAGACAACAGGAGAACAAATCAGCTAATGAGGTCTCCGTGAATATCATTACGAAGACCGAAGAGCAGAAATTAACGTCTCCGTTAAGAAAAAATCAACCATTCACTAGTTCCCCAGATAAATCACCTAAACTGTTCTCTAATCAATCCAATCTTACAAATCTTTATTTTCCTAACACAACCCTTCCAGCTGCCTTTCCACCCCTGTCCAAAGTACTCTTCTCCCTTCAAGACATTCTGGAATCAGTTCTCACACATCTTGGCCAAATCTTAGCCAACTCAGATGACACATTGGACGTCCAAATAGGCATTCTCAAACATCTGGTGGAAGAAAAAAAGAAAAAAGAGTCACCCAAAGCCTCATCTGAGGAACTAGAAACGGTCAACCAGGTACCATCTGAAGCTGGTTGTAAAAAAAGTTCAAGATCTCAAAAAATGCAAAGTGTAAGTACGCAAACATCAGATGCGAAAATAAAGGAGAGTGAATTTAAGAAATTGCAATCTAAGGAAAACCCACCCATAATCTTCTCTCTGAAAAAGCTTTTCAGTGAAGAAAAGGAATACACTTCTGAAAATAGTCTCAAAAATTATCCCATTTTTTCCAACAAAGAAACTGAGATTGGTTATGGTATGATATCCACCGAAAATAACATACATCTGTCGAAGGATAGCAAAGAAAATGAAACCAAACAGACAGGAAAAATTGAAAAAATCACTGAAGTGAAAGAAAATATGGGCAAGAAAAAGCGAGGACGTCCCCTGAGAAGAATCCATAAGAAAAAAGGGAACACACTCAAATTTCAAAAACATACTTATGCTAATTTGGCGATCACTCCACCGACTAAAATAACTACGCCGGCGAAGCCTTTGAATCCTAATGCAGATGAATATTGCCAGCCAATAGTAAGAAAACCATTAGAGCAAAATATCGTTAATCCAAAAAATCTACAAGACCATATAACTAGGCAGTGGGACAGAACACTATCAAAACACTTAACTATCGAGGAACTCTTTCCAACTGATAATATCCCGCTCAATCGAGGAAGAATAGTCCAGCTATTGCAAGAAATTCCTTCCTTGATCTCTCTGACAAGTAGAGAAATAGACCTAGTACGCTTTCCAAAAATAGAAAATACTCAATTCGCACAAGTGTCATTCTTCTCTCCAGTTCTCCCAGGTCTAATCATGAGAGAAAAAGAAATTCTACAAAAACACGGATATGATGTAATCTCAATTTTAGACATCAAAACCAACTTGCAAAATTCCGTAGTAACTAAACAACATCTTACAGATAAAATACCTAACATAGAAAGGGATGAACGTACACCAAACAACATGAGGAAAGACAAATTAAAAATACAAGTAAGGCAAGGCGAAAGGTCGGTGTGGTCAAGGAACATTAATCCAAAAGAAGATGAAGATTACCAACAATCTTGGACGTGGTTACCAGAAGTATTAAACGGCAACAAAATGGACAATTTACATCAACGTCAGGTTTAACAAAGGTCTGAAAATATCGCTATGGAATATGGCCGGGAAAACTCACAATAAAATGAAAGGTGTAACAAAAGATAATCCAGATATTCTAGCGTTGCAGGAAACATGGTCAACCACCTCCTTTACGCAAAAAGGGTATTACGTCTACGAAAACCCAGCAAAAAAATCTAAAAGGGGTCACGCGAAAGGAGGTATGGCAATCCTACTGAAAGAAGACTATTGCTGGTCACAAGAAAGTATTGATACATATTCGCACAACCTACAATGTATCAAAATTCAACTCAGATTACAGCCTACAGACACTTATAAGAAAATATTACTTTTCAACATTTATGCTCCACCAAGTAAAAAACATGACTCTTTATTCGATCATCTCTTAGAAACCATATCTAACATCCTCGAAGATCAACATCATCTACCATATATTTTGATGGGTGACCTAAACGCCAAAATATCAAATAGCGAAATAAAGAAATGGTCATCGTTATTTAAGGAGGAATCACTGGAAATAGCACTCCCGCAACTTCCAAAAGGAGTGAAGTCGGATAAAAGAGGAAGCCTGTTATTATCGTTCCTCCCAAGTATAAATGGGATAATTCTAAATGGAAATATTAATGGAGACAAGCCAGCTTCATTTACAAGACAAGGAAATGGAGTCTCCTCCATCTTAGACTACTTTATATGTGGGAATGAGCTAAGAGAACAAATTTCTGACTTGTCTGTCAAATTTAATGATGAAAGTGATCATGCCATTCTCTGCCTAACAACACTCTGGATGCCACCAATCACTTACCAGACCGACCCAATATTCAGTAATCCCATAATAGAAGTAAATCCAGTCCAGCGTCGGATTTATTGGGAGGCGGAAAACTTGGACTATTTGAAAGTATTAATCACACAATCCCAATTGTTAACCAATATTTACTCTGAAGATCCTATCAAGAACTATGAAATTGTACTAAATGAACTCAAAAATGCAATACAAAGCAAATTAAAACAGGACAGACCTGCACAAAGAAAGTGCGTCAGCAAGCACAAAAACTGCAATCAGCCAACGGTAAAAATACTAAACAGGATGATTCGGGCTCAGTACTTGTGTAAAACATCATTATATAAAGCTGAAATAAACAAATTAAAGAACCAAATCCGTAGGCAACGTGCTAGACAGGAAAGGTTGATACAGGACCGCAACTGGATGGACATCCAAATAGCAGCAAGGCAATGTAACCAACGAAAATATTGGTCCTTGATAGCTAAGATGACGGGAACTAAAAAGAAGCTCGAAGCAATCCCCGTCTCAGAAGAAGACTGGGACACATTTTTAAATGATCTGTATAAATCCAACATGAAGGGTAGGGCGAGAAAGGCATTTGAACAGAAAAAGGAAAACAATGATATAAAACTCTCCAGGGCCTCGGCAGAGTCAATTGCCTTGAATATCAAAAAGGCAAGAAGTACGGGTGCATCCGGTCCAGACCAGATCCCGATAAAGGTTTATCAAGCTGACCATAAAGCTTGGGGTCAGATGTTAGCGCCACTATTTAATTACATATTCGACTCTGGGAACATTCCAAACTCGTGGAAAGGAAGCACAATAATTCCTATTTATAAAAAAGGAAAAAGGACTATTGCTGGCAATTATAGACAAATTGCCTTAATGGATTCTGGCGGAAAGATCTTTGCGGCTGAAATTCTTGACCGGTTAAAGCTTTGGGCTTTTTCAATTGGACTAATTCCCATGTTTCAAGCCGGGTTCCGATCGAACCACTCGGTTACGGATAATATAGCTATCTTTCAATTTCTATTAGATAAATACGTAACCGGGAAATCGCAAACAATATATGCAGCCTTCATCGACTATTCAACAGCGTTCGACAGGGTCGATAGGCCGACATTATGGTCGAAACTGAGAAAAATGGGTATCTCAGAGCCTTTATTGCAACTAATCGTGAACCTACATAGCAATACCTGGTGCCGTGTCCAAATGGGGGGCGAGAGGGGCATGTCAAAAATAATACATACATCTAATGGCCTAAAGCAAGGGTGTCTGTTGGCCCCGATTTTATTCTCTCTTTACCTGAGCGACCTGCCGTCGCACTTACAACAAGGGCAAAGCACCCCACCGAAAATGGCATCTCATCCGATACATTGTTTACTTTATGCGGACGATATTGTCTTGTTTGATCTGACACCCTTTGGTCTCCAAAATCTCTTGGACACTTTATACAACTACTCGAAAGATCATTTTTTAACTCCAAATATAAATAAAACTAAAGTAGTTGCATTCACAAAAAAGAATAAAGAAGTGAGGTTCCAATGGAAACTGGGAAGCGAGATCTTGGAACAGACAAAGGAATATACTTATCTTGGAAGAATCTTTTCGCATAACTTGAGTAACAGGAAGCAAATCACCCATCTAAAAAGGAAATGTGACCTACACGCAGGTGCAATATCACGCCTGTATAGGAAGACTGGAAGTAGGCATTTCTCAGCACTAATAAAAATTTATAGAGCCAAAATATCTCCGGTTCTATCTTACGCCTCAGAACATATTCCCCTAAAACAATGGAGTTATATGGATACAAATGAAGGGAAAACACTAAAAAAGCTATTGAAAGTTTCCAACTCAACACCTGTACAGGCCCTAAGGCTTGAATGTACGATCACCAGCGCATTTGCAATATCAATAGCAAGCCTCATAAGGTGGGCCTATAACCTTCTGCATTCTAATGCGGGTACCCTACGACATCTGCTAAAAATTGAGATCTTTAGAGAGGATGCCATCAACTCTACTTTTGTGAAAAACTTGGGAGAGGCGTTCTGTCTAGCAAAAATTAGTGCAGAAATGTTATCCTCTTGGACACCCGCACAACTCAAACTATTTTTAAAAACATTTTCCCCAAAATTAAGTTATGAGTTAGATCATTTACATTGTACTAAACTATCTTTGTACAAACCTTATGCTGACTCCCAAGAATATAAGTTAAAATTGCCATATCTGGAATACACTCTTACCCATGGCGTAAGGCGTACGATCATGATGTTACGTCTGGGTATTCTCCCTTTGTTATCTTTTACCTCCACCTGGAAACCAAACAGTTCCTCTCAATGTAACCTGTGTTCGGGGGGTAAACAGAACTTAGAACACATGCTCTTTGTATGTCCAAATAAAGTTGTTGTTACTGCTAGGGTAACATGCCTAGAACCAATATATCGGCCCTGCAGGATCACGAAAGCAAGGGATTTCATCTCCATGTGTGCTAATCCACCTAACGAATATGTTTGTAATAAGATTTATAATTTTTTTTAAATAACACTGAAAATGTATTAAATTGTATGTAAATGTAATATGTATTTTCTTTTTAATGATTTTGTGGTCCTCGAAAGAGTACCGAAACAAAATAAAAACTTTTGACTTTGACTTTGACTTAGTCACCTTAGTGATGTAATGGTAGGTGAAGTAGTTGATGCAATATTTTTGTTGGTTGATATTTAGATTGCGAGAGAACATCCCCAGGCAATTATAGACCAATCAATCTGATTGATAACCTGCATAATGTTTACGGTCATCAAATACTATCCAGGCTACAAGACTGGTTGGACGAGGGGGTGGTCCTGTCTCGCTTCCAAGCAGGGTTCCGCCCAAAGGTGAGCACTACTGACCGGGCCTTTCGCTTGAATCTCATAAGATGGAAATATCTGTCCCTCTCTAAAGACCATGTTTACGCCGGTTTTGTCAACTTGAGGTCCGTGTTTGACCTGGTCCTGAGATACAAATTGTAACTTTCCCCATCTAGATTGGGCGTAGATCCTTACTTGTTGAACATCCTCGAGAGGCTACATGAGGGAACCTATGCACAGGTGAGATGGGGGATTAAAGAGGAGCTCACCAAGCGCATTCCTACGCATGTAGAGTGCGCCAAGGGTGCGGTCTTTTCCCAACACTGTTTTTGGTTTATATTAACAACCTTGTGGACATTTTGGCAACATGTATCCATGACTGTCCTAGAATAAGGGGCTTGCCAACACCTGCATTACTATTCACGGATGAAACAGTGTTGCTCTTTCAAACCCCATGAGCCTACAGAATCTGTTCAATAGCTTTGCAGAGCACTGTGAATGTAGAGGCCTGCAAGTTCATACCTGCAAAATCAAGCTCCAGTCCCATAAATCACACAAAGGTGGATTTTATTTGTGCGGTTCTAAGAAACAGCAGGTTAATCAATTCAACTATCCTGGGGTGAGGTTCGATAAATCTAGCAATTGGAAAGCCCAATTAATGAAATCTGAGCTCTCACTGACTCATGGGTCAACGTCAGTTTCCAAACTCTAAAAAGCTACCACACCAAAACAAGCATTTGCAATGCAATAGGTCTCGCATTTAAGCTAGTTTAAGCTATTGGCATTGGAAATTACAATGCCTTTTATTTACGTTTTAAAAACAAAAAACATTAAAAAAATGCAAACTTGTGTAAATGCGAGACCTATTGCATTGCAAATGCTTGTTAGTTGATTGCATTTATAAAGTCTCCCAGTGATCTCACTAACCAGCATCCTGCCTTTGTGTGCACTTTTGATGGCTGTTATTCCTTGTGGTTCTGCGAGACAGAATTTATCACCTGATTTCCTTGAACTAGTTTTCTATAACCTAACCTCTGAGGTGCCGGGTGCTTTTTTTTTTTTTTTACAGCAAAATATTAGCAAGTAGGTCAACCTTTCCTAGATTGTATGAAGGGTCATAACAGTATACCACTAGATCAGCTGACCACGGCTCACTTTATTATGATTATTCAATGTCTGGAGTGCAAAAACAATTCTGTAGAAGCTGCGGCGTATGAATAAATGACTTAGCCATGGTTAAGTTAATATTTTTTAACTTTATTGTCTCAAGCGCCGGGAAGACAACCTTTCGCGGCCACTCACATTCGGCGTCTAAAATGGCCACCCGCCTATTACCCAGCATGCACTGGTGTCAGCGCTCAGAACACTAGAGTGCAACACCACATATCTCCCCCCTTTGCAAAGAGAGGAAAAGACAGGTGGGGGGGGGACAAGGAGGTATATAGTAAACAATAGTATTACTAAGGCAACTTGACCAGCCTACCCAAACTTGTGCGTGAGTGTGTCGGGACAATGTCAACTCGCTGGCCACTCACTGGGAGTCCTCTGTCCCATGTCGCGTCAATCTGCCTCGACCTTTCTTTTCCGTTGGTACCTGGACTCTGTGGTGTTGATTGACCGGATTCATCCACGCCATCACTTCCTTCAGGGGTGTCCAGATCTTCACTTCCTTGGTTGGGCGTGGTTGGGCCTTGAGCTGCTCCTTCAGGTGCCTGTGTCGTTTCTGGTGGATTACTTTCTTCCGGGGCAGTTGGACTCATTACTGCAGGGTTTTCCCACTTCATGATTCGGTTGCATCTTGCCATCCTGTCCTGTGACCATATTTTCCCATCACTCAGTAGGGCTGACTTGGCGTATGGCTCCACGACTTGTAATGGTGGACTAAACTTGCTGTCTCCTTTCTTCTTTAATACAGCTGGTTTCATCCTTACCCACTCGCCCTTTTCTAGGGTGATTTCCTTAACATTGTGTCGTTTGTTGTAATAATCAGTGTATAAAGCCTGTGTTTTGTCGATATTGCAACGCACCACTGCCAGGGACCACTTGCTTTGGATGATGAGTTGTTTCCATGCTAGATTGTCTCTCGTGAAGGGGTCACGCCCCAGTAATATCTTGAATGGACTGTACCGGTGTTCGCCGGGGTGATGCGATAGGCCCATACCATTTGTTTGAGTTACTTCTCCCAGTCCTTTCCTGTGCTTATCGCTGCCTGTACCAAACCCATGATTACTCGATTGAACCTCTCTGCTAGTCCATTTACTGCTGGGTGGTACACTGGGGTATGTTTAACTTCTATCCCGTTGCGGTCCATTAAGGCCTTCCATTTTGCTGATATGAATTGTGGCCCATTGTCACAGATCACAACCTTTGGGATACCTTCTCTTAAGAACGTGGAGGTGAGGAAGGACAACACCGCTTTTGTATCGGCCACTTCACACACATCCACTTCTGGCCACTTGGAGTATCTATCCACTAGTACTATCGCATATTTGGGCACCCCATTCGTATCCAGGATGGGGCCCAGGATGTCCACTGATAGCATCTCCCATGGACTGGAGGGACAAGCAAATCTCCCTAGTGGTGGGCGTAGCAAGACCTGTGCCTTGTCCGCTTTGTCACATTGTTCACACATCCTGAAGTGTTTTTCCACTTGACTGTCTATGGCAGGCCACCAATATGCCTGCTTTGTCCTTGCCTTGGTTTTTACTATTCCCAGGTGTCCTTCATGTAGAATGGTAAGAAGATGATTTATTAAGGGCTGCGGGGGAACCACTTTGTCTCCTCTTAGTAGGAACACTGGGTTGTCTCCTATGGATAATTCTTCTCTGACTTTCCAAAACTTCCTCAAACAGCTGTCTAAGTGCTTCTTATCCGTCCACCCTTGTGTCACGTATTTCTTTACTGCCTTAAGTGTGTCATCGCTTGCGTAGGCCTCCTCCCACTTGTGCACGCTTATCACCGCCTCATGGTCTTGCGTGAGCGCAACCATGTATTCTTCTCACTCTGTGGGCTCCCGGTCCGCCGCAGGTTCCATTGCCGCTGCCCTGTTTAGGTAATCCGCAACCTTGCTTCTGGTGCCAGTAAGGTACTCAACTTCGTATACATATTCAAGTAGCCTCAGGGTCATCTTCGCAATGCGGGGTGTCGTATGAGCATGTCCGCAGGAGGTCAGGACTCTAACCAGCGGTTTGTAATCCGTGCGGAGCAAGAATTTCGAGCCCGATAGGAACTGTCTGAACCACTCCATTGCCCAGACTGCTGCCCACATTTCTTTGTCGATCGCTCTGAATTTCTCCTCGTTGGGTGCTAGTGACCGTGATGCGAAACTGATTGTGGTGACTTCTCCTCCCTGAGACTTTTGCATTAGCACCGCGCCTAGCCCCTTGTCGCTGGCGTCTGTGGTCAGAATAGACAGGGCTGCCTGATCAAACCCATTGAGGGGAACAGCAGAGCATATGCCAAGCTTAAAGCGAACAAATTTCGTTTGCTTTTCATTCGACCATTTGAAGGTATTCTTCTCTTTCAGGAGTTGTCGCAGGTGGTGTGTCTTGGACGCAAAGTGAGGGACAAATTTACTGTAGAACTCCGCCATCCCTAGGAAGAAATGGACGTCTTCTTTCTGCTTTGCTGTGAGCGCTTCTTTGATGGCTGCTACATTTGCTCGTTTTGGCTCTATCCCCCTTTCGCTAATCTCATGGCTCAAGTACGTCACAGATTCCACTCCAAATTTGCATTTTTCCCACTCTGCAGTGAGTCCATTTTGTGCTAGTATCGTCAGGACTGCCTTTAGTTTTGCATCGTGATCACGTTTTGATTTCTCCTTGATGAGGATGTGGTCCTGACAGTATTGCACTCCTATCTTCTAGAACAACCAGTGCATGAACTTCTGAAACACTGCGGCAGCAGACGCTAAGCCAAACGGCATCCTTAGGAACTTGCAGCACCCAAACGGTGTGATGAATGATGTTAGATGATTGCACGAGGGGTGCAGCGCAATTTGATGGTATGCTGAGGTAAGGTCCACGGTGGAGAACCACTTGACTCCCTTTGTCTTTGCCAACATCTCGTTTATCCGGGGTAGTGGGAACTTGTCCACCACTATGTTCTTGTTGAGTTTGCCATGTCTGAACTGGGGTGGCAGAGTGGGCTAAAGAACGGTGATGGATTAAACCCAGATCTTTTGACTGGGTGTGAGTGTTTGATTGATTCAGATGCTCCGTCCATCACCACCCCCTTTTGTACCGCTCTTGGCCGCCATAAGTGTGGCTCTCAAATTGCGAATCGCAAATTGAGAATAACTTCCCATTCATTCCTATGGGCCTCCTGGCTCAGAATTGAATGGGAAATTATTCCTTAATTGTGATTTGCAATTTGCTAATCACAATTAAGGAATTTTAAGAAATCGCAAAAAAATGCGATTTTCTACATACATGCCAATTTGCAAATCTCAAATGGCGATTTCTAATAAATTGCTATTTTAAATTCACAAATCAAGATATTGATACATCTGCCCCACAATCACCAATTCATTAGTTGCACTTGAATAAACAAAGGTTTCAGATAGGCAGTCGAGTTCCACAAAATAGCAGCCTCCAGCAACGGTGCATTCTTACAGATTCTGTTGCCTCGGAGCACCTGCAGCAAAAGGGTAGGGAAATAAATCTCCCTTAGATCTAGAGTGTGGATTCTAGAGAGTCGCAGGCACACCTGTGCAATTTCTGCTAATTAACTGAGTCTCTTTTATGACGAGATCAACAACTGTACCCAGTAGAAGCTACTTTTTTTTTTTAAAGGGAGTTTTATATAGCCCTAACTTGACCCGGCATCGGGTATCAGAGCACTTTACTTAGCACCAGTTGCGTTATAAGATGACACATTCATTTTTGTTAGGCACGGTGAGATTAAGTGAAATTGCCCAGAATCACAGGATGTTCTGCGTCATTGCAGAGACTCGAACCCAGTTTACCAGATTCGAGGTCGACCGCTCTAGCAGTTAGGCCAACTTCTCTCCAGTGCCTTTACGAAAGCGTTCTGCTGACTGAGGTCTTAAACACATTATGTTAATAGGTTTATAAATCACAACTGCTACTCTACTGGACGTCCTACTCCAGAGTCTCACAGAACACCCCCCAACAGATCACTAAAATAGGACCATGCATGCTTTCATAAGCGGGTGTTCGGGAGGTGGCTTAAACTCCACAGATTTCAATGAGCGAGGAATCACGTACCAAGATTTGGTTGCTGATTTACTCAAATAACTGATCAAGCTCAGCCTCCACAGTGGGATTTCCTAAAGCAAGGTGGTCTTGAGCTGAATAAAGATAACGAGTTGGATAATACTTCTGAAAATTGATTGGAGATTTCTGCACTGTGCCCCCCACCCCCAAAAAAAACATTCCAGCAACCGCCTAATATGTGCAAATATACCACAGTCACCAGAGATCCTGAATCAGATATAATAAGAAATTTCAAAGCAGATGAAGCTTCCTGGTGCCCATCCTATGTGCTACTCGTGATATTCTGGGCTCGGCAGAGAGCCTACTTCTCACCTCATGTGGGCAATATGTTCCTGTAAGCTATGCAATGAACCCCTCATCCCTGGGCCAGCAGCTCTGCAGGCCACTCCCTCCCGGCCGTGTACCTATTTGCAAGGGGCTCTTATGAGCTACTGTAGCTCTTCAGCTACCTCGGAGTACCTCACCCATGAGCAGCTCAGCTTATTAAATTAGAAAGCTTTTAGTTGGTTGAATTAACATACATATAACAAAATTGAGCCTAATAATATTAGTAGCCGTCAATGCGTTTCATTGAATATAAGTAGCTCTCAGTGAATAAAAGGTTGGGGACCCCTGCTGTATGGTGTGCTGCTATAAGCAGCGCAGGGGGGACTCCAACACCGCTGAATAGGACTAGCTCTACCGTAAGCTCCGCATGGAAACCCCTCGTCCACTCAGTGCCCATACGACGTGTTACTCCTAAATCTCTGAAGAGCCTGAGTGCTGCACTCGTTTGAGCCTTCCACTCAGTTTTTACACCGGCCCCTGGAGTCTGAAACCGCTGACACTGTAGGACTTCTTGCCACCTGCGCTCAAGCGTCACGAGTAGTACATATGCATCTGCAAGGTCTGCAGAACATGGTGGTCTCTCACACTAGGGCTCGGCTACAAAGGATGCTACTTTTGCGTCATCACAATAATGAACTCCCCCTTGATGTGGTTCCATGACTTATTTCTAAACGCATTTCAAGACGCGCTGACCAACCCTTATGTTTGCACTACTTTCATTACCCCCATTCTGAGCACACCGAACTCTGTGTCCTGTATACAGAGGAACTTTTTCCTGTAAACTACCACCACATGCAACAACCAGAGTTTTCATTTAAAAGCCATGTAGTGGTGAACTTCACGTCACAGCGCCAAGAATCAGGCACTTATCTCAAAAGCCACGCGGTAATCAATGCCGTTGGGAACAAACTGCGTCCCTTCTCGCGCTCCAAGGAAAGACTAGATGTTGGCACGTGATAGATTTGTTAATTATCTCAGTAGATTTGATCACTACACAGAGGCGTAAATACTTAGACTCAAAGACTCCCATCCAGATGGCATGCAAGGCAGTGTGCGCAGTTTCGAGGAGAAGCGTGGCAAAGGAGTTTGCAGCATTCACAACTAAACATTTACTCACAAAAAGCGTAGTTGGTTTTAGAGCAATACATGCAAAAAAGGTAAAGAAAAATGGTAAAAGCCGGCTAACAGAAGCCATGATACAGCTGCCTCGGGTGCAAAATGGACCCCAAGGAAGGATTACAGAGCAGCCAGAGGAAGATTAAGCCTGGGCGCACCCTTCTGCGTCAAGTTCAAAGCTTTCTTCCCTTTCAACTAATTTTGTAATTGTGGAACTATTTCATCCTCACGTTTATGCGGACTGGACTGAAACAAAACGCGCAGATATTCCGGACCGGAAAGTGTCTTAATGCATTATATGCGGCTATTGGTCAAAGGATAGGCGAAAACAGAGCGTGTCTTAAACCGCTCTGATTTCATAGGAAAGAACTAATAATTAAGGATGGAAGAGCTGATGAAGACGTCCTTCGAACAGGTAGCCTGCTCTGAATATTAACTCAAGCAGAAGTTTGCCGGCATACCATATTTGAGATACCTCCTGCACACTTTAATAGAAAATATAGTCATTGTTCAAAGTTCTCAATACACTCCTTCATTCCTTGCTGCCCGGTGAGGTAATACATTTACTCTAAATGAATTCAAAGCAAAACAAGCTAGCTCCGTGGAGCCGACGAGGGAAACTAAAAGTGCGCGCTGTCAGCCTCTGGGAACAGGAGATGTGCACGCGTATGGAGTGCACATCTCCTGTCCGCACGTGCACTTCTCCTGTCCGCGCGTGCCACCTCCTGTCTCACGAAAACCATAGCAACAGAGTCTCGCTAAGTGAAGCAGCTGCGCTGCATTTGCTACGCGAGACCTAAACAGTGTCCCAAGGTGTAAAAAAGTATAGGGCCATGGTACAATCAGTAGCTTTATATGGGGCTGAATTGTGGGGGCTGGAGAATCTCAAGGGGCTCGCCACCAAAAAAAACTGCTATGTAATAACCTTATTCACTCTCCCTAGTAGCACACCCATTCTCTCCCTGTTTTTTGATATTGGGTTTAGATGAATTGGGGATATAGCAAAAATAAGACCATTACTTTTTTGGGTGCGTTTGTGGTCCTCCACTGAATTGGCCATCAATAGGTCTCCTCTCGAGGCGCTAGTCAACCTGCAGCAGTGCAGTACTATTCCCTGGGACAGTTATACTAAGGTGCAGGAGAATACTTTGGGCTTGGGCATGTATTGGTCAGCCCCTTCTCTAATCAAACCTAACTGTAAGACAATTGTCAAGGAGAAATACTGTGCCCAATTGATTAAATCATACCTTCGAAATGCGAAGGTAGGTGGATTGACAGAAGAATCTTTGGACTTTAAAATTGCCCCCTCATTATAGCCTTAAATGGACACTCTGTTACACCGCTAGCTGTAACCCTGTTAGTTAAATTTAGACTTCACACTTTGCATGCGACTAAATTCACGTAAAAAAGGAAATCAGGTGGCTCTAAATCACAGGATTTCATGCTTTGCACTAACAGCACAGATGATGTAGAACACGTATGTTTCTTTGTCCGCCTCACGCTAAACCTAAGAGGTCATGGATCAAACCAATGTATCTCTCTTTGGGAACATGACACTTTAGTGAGGGTTACCGGATTTTAAGATCTGACATCAGTATTCTCAGGGCACTAAGTATGGGTAGTTATCTTTAAGCAGTCATGCATACAAGAAAATTGTTGGGCCTTCAGCTGTAACCAATTAGTATGCCCTATGGAGAAGATGTGCTTTGGGCCAACCTGGGTGATACACTGCTGTGAGTATGGCCAGTCAAATTTATATAACCCAGATTGAACTTGATGTTATTGTTACTGAAATAAGATCATTTTTAAAAACTGATTTTATTGTGAGCCATGTTGTCAAGTACGATAGGAGGCCTTTCTCAAATGTTTGGCAAGATAGATGCGGTTTGCTTTCTTTAAGTGAACGAACTGAATAATATACCTGCTTCTTTGTGATGGTTTTCCCACTTGGATTCAATAATATCTACATTGGCATGTTCCCAGCTGCTGCTTCTACACTTACTGCACTGTACTTCATGGTTTGTTTATGATACAATTGCTGCTTTTATTGTATGTTTAATGGGCTTGTACCCGAAATAAACATTTTTGAATGAATGAATACACGGTTAAGAAGAGAACAGTGGAAGAATCAGTTAGAAATCAGAGGTTATCCTAATGTTTAAAAACATGAACAAGACCTGAAACTACAGTGCCAGAAGGATAAGACAGGCTAACTGAAAAACGCCTATCACTAGCTGATAATAGAAGGGGTCAAAGTACAACTGATAAAGTAAAGAACCATAAAAAGATTAAGGCAGAAGGAAAAAAGAGACTACAAGGTGGAAACTGAAAAGAAAGAGCAGTAATAACAACATTCGTAGCAGTTATCAGTGGGAACCATTTATCGCATGAAGGCAGTTTGTGGGATTGGTGAAAACGATCTCAAGTCCATGGGAAAAGTGACCCCACAAACTGATTTAAGTAGCCAAAGGTCTCACAAGACACAGCCGAGACAATATGCAATCATGGAATGCAAAGCTCTACTCATCCAGTACTCTCCATCTCCAAACTTCCCATGCTAATTTGTTCTAAACTGACAGTCATGGATTGTTTAGATCCTTACTGCACTTTTTCACAAAAGTCACTTAAAAAATCACAAGGTTTGCAATGCATGCTGGAAGACTTCCATATATGGTATGACAAACCTTAACTGTCCAAGGCTAAATTCCACATACTTAACCTAAAATCACTTATCATTGCCCAAGTCAACTCTGGTCCTTCCCACACGACCACTCATATGCTTCACACATTTGGCACCTGGAATAATCACAATATAAATCAGTTCAATTTTCTCATATTGATGCCACCATTAATATCTAGCTACACATCATAAGATCTATGTTAGAGTCTGGAAAATACTATACCTTTCCGCCCTTCAGTCCTAACTTACCCAACCATCTCCCTACCTCATAACTCAATGATAACAGCCCGCCTCTGGCTCACATCTGACCTTGACAAACCTATTCCACTTAACCTCCTCAATTACTCATTGCTGTCATAAAGGTGGTTGACTGAGACATTTACTAAAATCTTTAAGAACAAAGTCTGCAGGAAAAAAAAGTTGAAACAACAATTAGAAAATGTTACTGAAAGATTATTCCAGAATTTACAGGGGCCACTGTCACAACAAAAAATTACATTATTTCTCCCAGAGCATCCCAGAAGCAACATGCCCATCAAAGGAGCTTAACAAGATCATTATAGAATTTCACAACCCAGAGTGCTATACCTATAGTGCTTCACTGACAAGAACCATATGGCACTCTGCGATCACGTCATCTCAAAAGTCAAAGATCTGGAACAATTTCAGTATACAAAATTGAACGAGGACAAACAAATCAACTTTAGCTCTTCTCTCATCCCCTTACCCTAGAGTTATAGGTTCCAACTCTTTAACCTGGTTATCCACAGATCATTTTTTCCAAACTTATAAAAGCTTGGGGATGACCAGCAGACCCCTAACCATCGCAAATTCAAGAGCACTTCCTTCACCAACTAAGCAGCAATCCCAGAAAGACCTGTTAGCAACTAATCATTTAAAAAAAGAAATAATTAGAAAGTGAAGCAACTGATCCTTCCTCATATCAGAAAATATTCAATAGCCTGTTCTCAGGCAAACTCATAAAAAGATCTGACAATGGTCCCTTATCAACCTTGAAAGGAAATAACCTTCTTTCTGACTATCAAACTGGACTCCAACATTGTTGAAGTGCAGAAGAAGGACTGATTAGCACATCAAGCGATAATTCATTCAAAAGTACTCAAGACACTGTTACTAGACCACTCCTGTGTCTTTGATGTTTTTCATCATCGCACACTACTACAGAAACACAAATACTTAGGTATAGACGGCACTGTCCGGAAAAGGGTTGTCGCCTTATTATCGAACAGATATCTCATCATATAATTTTCCCCTTACACATTGACAGTTCCTCAAGGATCCATCACTGCTCCTCAGCAGTTCAATGTGTTTTCCTTAGCCTTTTTCTTGGCCCATTTTCCCTTCTGCTATAATTTTACTGATGAGACACTAGAAAATCCATTGGATCTTGCTTCCTATGTCCTAGTGAAATGACTCCAAGAGTTGGTGTTTTTGCAGTTTTATACAGCTCAAACCTGGCACAAACGCATCAGAGTGCTTTAAATAATCACCAGGTTACATTACACAAGGTAGGATTTTTTTTATAAGGCACTAAGAGATTAAATTATTTTTTTAGGTGCTGGGAGCTCAAGTGCTTTGCCCACAATCACAGGCTGTTGAACCAACGGCATAACTCAAACCTGGTTCCCTAGTTCCAAATTTGGTAGCTCAGGCCAATAGGACACGTCTAGTCCCCTTATCACAGTATGTCAACTACCCACTTCAAACTTAACACATTTAAAACTGAGATACAAGCTGGTGGCAAATGAATTAACTACCACCCGTATGGCATCTGGCAAAAAAGAGCATGTTTAACTCCAAATCCATCAAATCGTGTAAGGAATCTAGGGTAATTATAGCCTACAGTCACAACCCTGTGACACAAGTTAATGAAGTTACCAAATGTTTTTTTCTGCACTATGCACTGCCAAAACAAATGTTCATTTACCTAGATTTACCACAAAGGGTACTCCACTGGGACTACACAAATTGCTTGAAACTTAAAGTCCATCTCATTATGCTGGCTATCTGAGGATTGGCGGACCACATTTATTCATCCATGGCACTGGACGAATCTTTCTTCAGCATAAATTCTACCTATCTCCAACCTTCATCACTATGCTTGGTTTGCCTTACACTTAACCATACATTTCTTCAAAATGTCTTGCACTGGCAGCAGCTCCTTCTCTAGTCAGAGGTTAAAGAACTACAACTCAATGTCAGCTAGAATATGAATACCAGACAAACACCTTGATTTCAGAAGAGCAATAAAGGCCCGGTTCTTTCCGTGCATATAACTTCCTACTAACCAGATACATCTTTTTTTTTTTAACGTAAAAACAAGGATATGTAGAGAAGTGCCTCTTTTTGACATGGTCACCCCCACTTCTTGCCTGGTACAGATGCTATTTTGACAGAAACAGGCCCCCAGTGCCAGTGCTGTTTCCATTTAAAGAAGGTAAATTATAACCCAAGAAGTCTAGTTATAACCCAATTGGCAAGGAAACACAGAATAGTTATAACCCAATTGGCAAAGCAACACAGAAAACCCCTAGTAAATGATACCCCCGGTACATAGGGAATGGGTACTAGAGAGGGTCCCTAAGGCGCAGCAGAATGTATTATGCTAGCACAAAGGACCCACACAAAAACTGCAGGCAGACTAAAATTGTAGGCTGCGTTAAACGGTGCAAACCATTTTTGAAAACACGGCATGGTACATTTCTTGTACACTGCATGTAATGTTTGTAGGTCACCCCTACAGTAGGCATAAGAGCCCTAAGGCAGGATGCATTATATTATATATGGGGGCACATCTGCACAAGCAAATATGCCCCTGTGATGTCTAGCTCCATTACTAGATATTGCAAGTGATCAGAAAGCCATCTAAAGGACATGTACTGGGCACTGGTCATTACGAGTTACCCAGCTACATGATGGCTTTGCTGAAACTAATGGTGTTTGATATCAAACACCTTGTCTTAATAAATCTGAAACTGATGCTAGTACTAGATTTCTTAAGACGTGCACCCAGAGGGCACCTTAGAGGTGCTCCCTGAAAAGCTTCAAGTTACTGAGTGTGCTGGCTGGCTGGTGTCTTTTAGCCTGCCACCCCAGATGAGTTTCTGACCCCCTGTAGGTTACAGCCCGCGCTCTCAGAGGTCAGAAACAATGCCTGCACCGGCAGAAGGTGATCACACCTCCTCCAGCACGATGGCTACTGATTTAGCATATCAAGGCACCCAGAGGCTTCAAAGCCTCTGTCACCTTTGATATGCGGCCCCTGCTTCCTCCACACCTTGAGAATGCTACCCCATGTCCTGAGGCCCGTTTGCCACCAGAGCAGGCAAGAATATTAGTTAGTCAGGCTAGAAACACCCATAAGGTGGGCCACCTGAAGTAGACGGCCAAAGAAGGGTTTCACCATCTTGTTTTTGATGAGACTAGGACCTTGAGTCAGGATTATGTGCACTCTCAACAGGAAGGGGTCTTATAGGTGGTGTAGTCACCCTAGGAGTAGGTATCTCATTGGCTACTAACATACACTCCTCTAAACTCTCCTAAATTCAGTATTTAGAGCCCCCCGACACCAGAAATGCAGATTAGTCTACCTGGTAAGAGAAGAGGATAGAGAAGAGCCAAAGATGTGAAAACGGCGGTCCTGCACTGAAACTGGCAGCAAAACCTGCCTGGCTGTTTGCACCCCAACAATCATGGAGACCAAATCGTCCTGAAGCTGAACACCCTCCCCAAACCCTTGGAGGACTATCCAGCACTTCAACAACCACGCAGCATCTCTCTTGGGGTGGAGGAGCCACTGCCCTGCATCGGCAAGCACCAACTGCATGTGTCTGGTCCTCCGTTTTGCTGCCCACCAGGTCCACCATGGGAGCATCTTGCAAGGAAGAGGTCATCATGGTTCTAGGAGGTCAGCCCCATATCTCCAGTGAGTTGTGGGACGCTAGACCCTCCAAGAGTCCCATAGCATGAATCCCTTGTGTACTGTAGCATTTGCCACAGTGAAGGCTTGTTGAGTGTCCAGCCCAGACACCATCTATGCCATAACTGACCTGCTGATGAGGAACTTCAGGATCAAGAAGGCCTGCCAACAAAGTGGCCCTGCTGATCTTTTACTCTTTCCCTCTCCAGGTAACTCAAGAAAAGTAAGAGCCCCCAACACACGCAACCTGCCAACACCTCTTCACCCGAGCCCCATAGTCCGAGTCTGATCCCTTCTACGGTATCCCATTACCCCAGAGACCCTGAAAAGCAGAGCCCTTCTTTGGGTTCTGACAGACTTGTCCCCAAGTTCCCACTTGCAACCTTTCTTTCACAGGTACCCTGCCTTCTGACTTTAACGCTTAGCGCTCGTGGCTACCAACGCGACCAGTACCACTGCACTTGGACTCACCAGGGAGGTAAAACCGAACTGCTGCAGGTTATTTGGACCTTGGTCCCTAAGCACCCTAAGTCCCAAAAACCACCCTCAAGAAATGTTCACAATATCTATATGCAGTTTAGGTTTCACCCAAAGGATAACATTACCATGTTTAAGGCTCATGCCCCAAAAACCGTTATTTGAGCATTTAACTGTTTTTTTTTAAAAATCTACATCTGCGAAAGCACTTACCCGATTCCAATGATCTTGGTGTCTAAAATTATATAAACATCTGTGTTATTTTACTAAATTAGTCTTGGATTTCTTTTTGAGTGTGTGTCTCATTTATTGACTCTGTGTGTACAACAAATGTTCAACAATCCCCTCTGATAAGTCTAAACTAAGCCTAAACTGCTTTACCACACTACCACAAATAGAGCACATTGGGATTGTTAAAACAAGCCCCTGTAAGTCAATAATGGCCATCTGCACATTTGCATGGTGTACCCTTACATTGATACACTAACTTAAAAGCCAGCATCCTACATGTTACCAATGTATCTATTATCATACTTTTTTGTAACACTTTATGCTTATGTGCAGCAACCACATCGCTATACTATGTTTAGAGCATATCTCCAAACATCATGCACCTTACCCAACAGCTCCGACATAGACCTAACCACAGTCACTACCTCATCAACCATGCTCTCAGAAAAACGTGTTAAAAATGTGATCACGGGGGGCGTGGCCAAGACAGCAATGTGAGCAGACGTGCCACGGGCGAGCTCTGTCACCCTGTTGCCTGCATTAGCTTCTTAAAGCGATATTCGGGGGCTACCAAAAGGGGTACCTCCACAGCTGCTGGTGCCTGGAACACGGGCGGCCCCCGGAGAGGCGGACCCGGCGAGGGAGGCCGGGGGATGCAGATCGGAGGGCCTGGACGTCTTGCCGCCGGAGGACCCGCCCACCATCTTGGTCCTGTGACTGGGGACCGGCGCCTGGGTGATTGCGCATCTGCGGGTACCCCATCCCCCAACGGTGATTGGTAATCGTGGACTGTGCTGCCTCGCTTCATGCGGTGCCCTCCGGTTGCCAGATTTGAGCCCGTGGATGCCTGAAAGCCGGCCCCGCCAACTTCTTGCAGAGCGCGCTCCGGTATTGTCCGGGACCTAAGATGGTGTCGCCCTGTCACCGCGACCTAGCCTGACGCCGAAGGCTGCACTTAACCCCCCACGCCAGCGAGAGCCTCCTGCGAGACTGCGAGGAGGAGAGGAGCACCCAACCAACGCCTCCACTTGTTACTGAGGTGAGAGTCCCTGGAGCAAGCTGTCGCTGCGGGCCGGAGTCGGCCCGATTTGCCTGACCCCAAGATGGCGGCGGCCCCTGAGACCCGCGGTAGTCTGCAGTGCTGCAACTAGCACACTAGCACAGCATTTGGGAGGCCCCCCCGGCCCACCCTGCAAGAGGAGGGAAGCCCTTCGGTCCTGCTCAGGCGGCTCAGTTGGGAGTGACCAGGGATCGGCAGGAGCTGAGGCCGGTGTGCCCAACGAAATTTCCCACGCCAGAGCTTTTCCACCCCCTGACTGCGGACTGGAGCGCCACTGCCACCCGGCGCTGCTGGACTGCGGCGGGGACTGCTGCGCACGCCACCTGCCGTCTTGAACCTTCTGGACTGGACCCTGCCTGCCATCTTGACTCCTCCGGCTGCTGCGCCCACTGGCATCTACATCCCCGGGGCCGGGCCGGCTGGACTGGAGCGAGGGAACAGAGCTGCGACAGGCGCGTGAGTACCCCTGCGCTGACTGTGGGGCTCCGGGGTGACCAGCGCCACTCCTGGACGGCGACGCCATTTCCCGGGGGACGAGAGGAGTGACACCCGGAGCTCGAGGGGGGGCCCGGCCTGTGCGGCGTGTTCCCCGCGCGCTAGTGGTAACAAGAGGACCCAGGCCTGAACCCCGCCTTGCGGACAGAGCGAGTTTGCACGTGGGGAAGTGCTTGAGAGGGGAGTGGAAGACTGGTGGCACTCCGCACTATCCCCACACCCCGGCAACGCCATCGAGGAACCGCGCCCGCGACGAGGGACACACACCAGGCAACTGGACGCTGCACTCTAGGCGGACGATGACCCGAGGCAGAGGGGGGGGCAGGGCGGACCCGGCGACGGCGTCCAAGGGCATGTCGGTGGTTGCCATGTGGGGCAAAGCAGGGGTGTCGGCCCCGATTGAAGAAACGCCGCCGCCCGTCACTGACCTTCCCCCGGTGACCCAGGCCTTCATGTCCTCTTTCATGGCGGACTTGAAATCAGAGATAGGCTCCTTGCGGTCGGAGGTGCATACATGCGTCAAAGAAAGCGCAAAGAAGTCACAGAACTGGGAGACAGGGTCGATGGACTTGAAAAAATTGTCGAAACGCGCACTGAAGATATCGAGCAGTTGTGTTAGAGGGTGGCGGCCCTGGAGGAGCAAAACATCGAGCTCCAGGTCAAACAGGAGGACCTTTAGAATAGGGGGCGCCGCAACAACCTCCGAATCCGCGGCGTACCACTCGGGAAGGAAGGGACTGACATCATGGCCTACACGGCCCAGCTCCTGCACGAGGTGCGAGGCGGCGAAGGGGCCTCCCTACCACTTCTGGACCGCGCACATCGAGTCTTCAGCGCGGGAGGCAAGACGGGCCTTCTCCCGGATATAATAACCCGAGTACACTACTTCACGGAGAAGGAGGCTATACTGAAAGCAGCAAGGGACAAGCAGGACCTACAATTCGGAGGGCACAAGATTCAAATCTACCAAGATCTGGCACCCAACACGCTGCATAGAAGGAGAGTCTTCTGCCCTGTGACAGAAAAACTACAGGCTCTTGACATCCCCTACCAGTGGGGGCACCCTTTCGCCCTGATCTTTCGCTGGGGTGACAAGCGCAGAGCAGTCCGCTCCTACAATGAGGCGGCACAGCTGATTGGACTCTCGGAATCCCCCGAACATAGCCCATCCCGCTCCAGGCGCCAGGAGAGACCCCCGGCTCGACCGGACTGGACCACGGTGACCCGGCATCGTCGGACGACCCCGAAGGAAGACTGCTCCACATCCCAGGCCAAGCAAGACATCATAGACCACATTCGCTCCCTTGAGAGCGACCGCGAGGAGCACCCCTCGAAGCCTCATACTCCATGATCCCCAATCGGCCAGTTCCCACACTTAGATGACCAACGGTTGCCGAGGGAAATGCCACTGCAAACACCTATGCGGGAATGGAAGCCTCCGTGACCGTACGCTCACTGAAGGGCGATATGACGTCACCTGCACTCCTGCAGCCTGCATGAACTCACGCACCCCGGCAATACGGGGGAAGCACATGCCTGGCCCTAAGCCTGCCGAATCTCTACAGGGGGGCAACCGAACAATGGATGCGGCTCAGACGGGCTGATGACGCCATGGAATGCTGTTGACCCCCTTGGGGTGATCGTGAGGATACGTCCTTGCGGCCTTTTGCTACAGGAACTTGGCCTCCGTCGCTGGACCCAGGTACTCTTGTAGAATTTATTCTGCTTTCCCCATCTCTGTGATGCATTAGACTCACTTACCCCCGAATCCGTCCTGGGCAGCGGGGCAGACGGGCTCCGAGGCTACTGGGACCTATATCCTCAACAGAACCTCCCCCATTCTGTCCCATAGGAAGTGACATTACTGAGACCATCCAAACCCTCGGGTAGAGGATGTCCGGAACATGGGACATTGTGCTAGGGCCCTGTTGGCCCGCTGTGGTTCTTTACTCTCTTCGTTCTCTTTGTTTTCCTACTCTGTCTACTCTTCCTACTTTTCTCCCGAGCTGTCCCTATGCTGTCCCCCCTTCTACCTTCGGGTGGGGTGGTGGTCCCGAGGCTCTTGCAGATGCGCACACGGAACTGCAGCAGTGGTGGTGGAGGGAGGTGATTATTCCCAACCATGTGGGGTGGAGGGTACTGGGTGATAAGGCGGCAACATCCCCCCTAGTGTTATGGCGGTGAATGCTCCCAGGCCCCTAAAGATCCTGTCGCTCAATGTCAAGGGGCTGAACTCCCCCAACAAACGGAACCAGGTATGGCGCTACCTTCTCCATCACTCCCCTAACATCATATTTCTACAGGAGACGCATCTCCTATGGGGGGACACTAAGCGCATGGCACACCCTAGATACCCCACAAAATTCTGGGCATCGGCTGACACCAAAACGGCAGGGGTGGCAATCCTGTGTAGAGCGGGTTGCAGGCGGGGACCCACCAAACCATACAAGAGCAGTGATGGGCGCTTCATCCGGGCCACGGTGCAGATGGGGGGGGTACAGTTCACCCTAGGTAACGTATACGCACCCAACCAGTCGCAAGACAAATAACTCCAGTCACTCCTGAGGGTTCACTTCAAGTCTGATGAACCGCGTACAATCCTGGGTGGGGATTTTAATCTAGTGTGGGACCCAGATATAGATCGCGGGGAAAACGCGTACAGCGGCGCGGGCGCGATGTCCTCTATGCTCAGGACACAGATCACGGACCTGGGACTGGTCGACACGTGGCGCTACCACAACCCGGGGGTCCGAGACTATACCTTTTATTCCCACTCCCACCGAACTTACTCGCGCATCGACTACATTTTCACTTCCCTAGACCTTGCCCGGGACACGCTGCAAGCTGCCATCTCGGATATCTCGTTGTCGGACCACGCGCATGTGGAACTTACGTTGCAGGATCCCCTGGCGTGCGGCCCTCGGGAGCGACGCTGGACCCTCCCGCCGGGTATCCTCCGGGACCCAGAGGATGTGAATAGCATCCGTGAAGCCATAGACTCGTATTTCACCGTTAACGATCGACCGGAGACACCCCTCCCGGTGGTATGGGACGCCTTCAAGGCCACCATACGGGGACATATCACGTCCCTAGCGATCGCAAGACGACGGGAGGCCCACAAGCTGGAGACTAAGCTTACGGGCGAAGTCAAGCAGGCGGAGGCACGGGACAGGAATCGACCTTCCTTAGCGTCCAGAAGGGAGCTAGCTAACCTCAGGGGACAATTGCGCCTTTTACGCACTAACAAGGCAGAGTACTCCCTATTAGCACTGAAGCAAAAATATTATGAGGGTGGAGATAAGGTGGGGCGTCTGTTGGCAAGACGGCTGAGAGCGAGAGCAGCTAGAGCCCATATCGCTAAAATCCACTGTCAGGATGGCTCCACAGCCGTCACGGAGAGAACAAAACAGGACGCCTTCGTGGCTTATTACACCTCCTTGTACGCGGGGGCACCCACATCGCAGGAGGCGCGAGCAGCTGTCCTCGACACCTACGAGGGGACTCCGTTGCCGCCTGCATGTGCAGCGGAGCTGGAGGAGCCCATACTGGACGAGGAGGTTTCGGCGGCCATTACAGAACTCCCCACCGGGAAAACCCCAGGGCCGGATGGCCTCCCGCTGATCTTCTACCAAGTGTTTCAAACCCAGCTCCGTCCTTATCTGCTTAGGCTCTATCACTCCTTCTCTGACATGTCTGGTCCGTCCTCCGACATGGGAATGGCGGAGATTGCGTTGATCCCGAAACCTGGGAAAGACCCTGCGCTTTGTGCTTCCTACAGGCCTATCGCCCTCTTAAATACTGATCTGAAGATCTATACCAAGATACTGGCCAAGCGATTGGACCCTTACATGCCGGGGCTTGTGGACCGGGACCAGGTGGGTTTCATCAGGGACCGACAAGGGGCTGACAATGTACGCCGACTGGCGCACCTGGTAGGCAAGGCATGGCACTGGGACATTCCGGCTTGCCTTCTCTCGCTTGACGCGGAGAAGGCCTTTGACCGGGTGGATTGGACCTTCTTGAGGGAAGTGCTCCAGAAGCTTGGTCTAGGTCCTAGAATGATAACTAGCATTATGGCCCCGTACCTTGGGCCGCAGGCCAGGGTCAGAGTAAACGGCCAACTAACACCGCCGCTACAGATACATAGAGGTACGAGGCAGGGATGCCCGCTCTCGCCGCTCTTGTTCGCCCTTGCGGTGGAACCACTAGCGGCAATGATACGGCGCGACCACAGAATACATGGCATAGCCCATGGGGGGAGGGACAACAAAGTGGCGCTATTTGCTGACGACTTGATCCTCACTCTCACACACCCCAGTGAATCCCTGCCGGCGCTTCACGCGGTTCTGTGTCTGTATGAGCAGGCATCGGGCCTCAAAATAAATCACACCAAGTCCTGGGCGCTCAACCTCACTATACCCGCGGATGAGCTCCCGCCGCTGAAGGAGGCAGAGCCCTACCAGTGGGCGGAAAGCCAAATCAAATACCTGGGCCTCACACTAACCCCCCACCTGGAATCCTGGTCTTCGGTCAACTGGACGGAGTGTCGCAAAGCGGTGCTGGAGGACCTCCGGAGGTGGAGGCCTCTGATGATCTCCTGGCTGGGGCGCCTGAACGCTGTCAAATTGTCGATCCTTCCCAAAAAAAATTACGTTTTTCAGTGTCTGCCCACCCCGATTCAGCTTCACTGCATCCGGAGCCTCCAGCTAGAGATCACCTCCTTCATCTGGGGCGGGAAACGCCCCCAGTTCTCGCGGAAAATCCTTATGGAGCCGAGGGACAGGGGCGGCCTGGCATGTCCCAACTTGGTTCATTACTATTGGGCAGCACACTTGCGCTTCGTAGTGGAGTGGGGTGCACGTGCAAGTGACAAGCACTGGTTCCACATGGACCGGGCGGTCACAGGACGCACTATATGGGATCTACTGTGGCTTCCGCGGGCAGCGCGCTCCTGGAGTGCCTACATAGCAGTCCCTACAAAAACGGTCCTGGACATATGGGACAATGTTGCTGTGTCTAGGGGCCTCACAACGTTCCCGTCTCCGCACACGCCGATAGCGGGACATTCGCAATTCCCTCCGGCCCACAGAACCCGTGCGTTTGATGAGTGGACGCAGGGAGACTGCAGAGTCATTGGGGACCTCTTCCTCGGGGGCTTACCCAAGACCTGGGAGGACTGCAAAGGGGAGTTCAGACTCCCACCGTCAGCTGGTTTCCAGCACACCCAGCTACGGCACTGGACTGCGGGCGACGAAGTATACCAGGCGGCCACCAGGGCCTTCACGCCCTTCGAAAAGCTGGCGCATTCTCTCGGGGTGCTGAAGAGGCTAATTTCGCAAATATATCACATACTACAACACCCTAAGTCAATTCCCGCACACCCATACCAGAGGCAATGGCAACTGACGGCAGGAGCAGACATCGAGCCCTCCCAGTGGAGCAGGCTGTGGCGCGATATACCCAAAAGCTACCGCAGTGTCCCGCAGCAGGAAAATGCCTATAAATTGCTCACCCAATGGTACTACACTCCGCTGCGCCTTAGCAAAATGTTCCCTAAGGTCTCGCCGATGTGCTGGAGATGTAGCTCTGCGACTGGTGACTTTGTGCATATATGGTGGGCGTGCCCAACTTTGGCAATCTTTTGGAAGGAGGTACTTAGCCATATCAAAGGGGTGCTGGGTTTCCCCATACCTGAAGAAGTGTCCACAATACTACTCGGCATTCACCCTAGCACACTTAAGGCACTTACCCGCAGCGATTGGATACTCACACTCCACATGCTAGGTGCGGCTAAGCAACTCATAGCCTTGTACTGGAAACGAACTGAAGCGCCGCCCATAGCATCCTGGTTTGTACGCCTCTGGCAGGTACTGGCGCTGAAACTGCTCACGGCAAGGCTACAGGCGAGAGACACACGCTTTACAGCAGTTTGGAAACCCCTAGTGCGATACCTTTGCTCTGTACAACATGCGCGATACATGCCCCCTAGGCTCCGCACGTTACGCCTCATTGAGGACGCCATTGTCCCTGCGGATCCTGCCAGACTGTGTCCTTGAGTGTTAGGCACATTACAGTGTCCCGCGCTACCGCGCACGCCCCCTCACTTTGCCCCCTGACACGCCACCCACAGCCACCATCCCCTCCCCTCTCTCTTCTCCCTGCCCTCAGATTCCCTTGCTCCGACTACTTTCTTTCTTCCTACTTGCCCCTCTGGCCTTCGTCTCGCTCTGAGACGGTTGTGCCCTGTTGGGCTGTTTATTACAGTTGGGCTAGTTGCCTGCTACCTACCTCCCATGCATAGCGGGCGTATGCTTGCGTGTGATGAGCTTCTGGATTACTCCCCCATAAGCCACGCGCCCGGCTCTCTCGAGAGAGTTGTAGGCATGGCGCTGTGTTAAGGCTTTGAGCCGGCTCCAGTTGATACGCAAGCACAAGAACTATTGCAAACGCGGCCGGCCTCAACAAGAGGTTGTAGGCTTAACGCTGTGTTTCAGACAATAAATATGGCCTGTTTGGGCCTGAATAAAAATGTGATCACATGTTTCCTCCATCTTGCTGATGGATTACTGAAATAATATCGACTACCAAAATATCGACTACCCAAAATATCGAGGAAAAAATATCTACAACCAAAATATCGAGTTTGTATGTACAAACAGGTAAGTACAAAAATATCAAGTACAAAATATCGTTTACAAAAATATCGTTGTAAAAAATATCGACTTTACTAAAAACAATGTTTAATTACATTAATATAAAACATTAATTACTAAAATATAATTAACAATACTTAAAATAACTTTTAATAATTAAATAATTAATGAAAGTAAAAAAATAATATTTTTTTAATCATATTTCTTAAAACATATATATATATATAGTAACAAAATTTAATTAAATAGGCAATATTGTATATGTACCCCAAAAACCCAAAAATGACCCTGAACCCTAAAAATACCCCTTTACCCAAAAACTAAAAACTGACCCTGAACCCTAAAAATACCCCTTTACCCAAAAACTGAAAACTGACCCTGAACCCTAAAAATACCCCTTTACCCAAAAACTAAAAACTGACCCTGAACCCTAAAAATACCCCTTTACCCAAAAACTAAAAACTGACCCTGAACCCTAAAAATACCCCTTTACCCAAAAACTAAAAACTGACCCTGAACCCTAAAAATACCCCTTTACCCAAAAACTAAAAACTGACCCTGAACCCTAAAAATACCCCTTTACCCAAAAACTAAAAACTGACCCTGAACCCTAAAAATACCCCTTTACCCAAAAACTGAAAACTGACCCTGAACCCTAAAAATACCCCTTTACCCAAAAATTAAAAACTGACCCTGAACCCTAAAAATACCCCTTTAATTTAACATAATTAGCAATTAATCAATTAAATTAAATTAATTACCAATTACATTTTAATTAAATACCATATATTATTTAATTACCAATTAATTAATTATTACTACCAATTAATAAATTTACATATTTAATTAATTATAATTAAATTACTTCCCACCCTATTCCCCTATAAACCCACAACCCGCTACAGAAAATACATTATTTTAATTTACATATTTAGAAATTAATCAATTAAATTAAATTAATTACCAATTAAATTTTAAATAATTAACATATATTATTTAATTACCAATTAATTAATTATTACTACCAATTAATGAATTTACATATTTAATTAATTATAATTAAATTACTTCCCACCCTATTCCCCTATAAACCCACAACCCACTACATAATAAAATTACACAATAATTAAAAAAATCATTAATTAAAAATAATTATAAAATAAAATGACACTTTTCACACATATTATTACATAAAAACGCTATAAATAATTAAATATTATTTTAAAAACTATATTTTTTACTATCTAGATTATATACTTGGATATTTTCACTGTCTATATTATTTACAGTCGATATTACTTCACTTACCTTAAAAACGATATTTTGGCTGTCGATATTCTGTCTAGTCGATATTTTGTCCAAACGATACTTAAAACTCGATATTCTGTCCAAACGATATTTTGGAGTCGATATTATGTCTGTGCACCCTTGCTGATTTATGAGGACCTGCTCTGAGAGATAACAATGGGCCAATGCTATAAGCCAAAGTCCACTGCTGAAGTTTGGAAAAACCACACTATTTTAAAACAACACTACTATCCTGACTAGTACAAAAGAGGAACTTCTAGTCATGCTATGATATTCAAATTGCATAACCATGAATGTAAAGTGGATTTGAGGCAAAACACAGTAACTGGTAAAACCACACAAACAGTCTGTTAGGTAACATCAGACATAGTGCTTTGCGACCCATATGCTGGCTTTATGGAAGAGATGGTATTTCATTTCCAATGCATTCATTACGAGCTCGTCATGGCATTCAACCGCACATGGACACTGCAGATTCTAGTATGAAAGACTCCATTCATGATTTGCCAACTGACTTGTATATAATCATGCAAGATTTCTTTCAGAAAAAAGTTGGGGAAAAACTCAGAAATTCCAGTGAACCAGTAGAGCCAGCTAATAGCTCAAACATCTCCTGCCAAAAGGTTGTGCTGCAAAAGACTATGAACATGTTTAGGTTTTGCAGTCCCACTAATTGTTCAGGGGGTCTTACTAATTTCAAAGATATGTAGAAAGAGGCCGTGGAATTGACTGCATATAATATCAACATGGTAATTTTTTAAAACAAACACTCAGGCTTGGCTATCACGATACAAATTATTATCTGCCCATATCAAACATCCATTTCCTTTTAAAAATCTTCGAAAAGAAGGTCACTATCCAAGACAGCAATTTATATGGAATCGTTTTGACATCTTAGGTGAATAACAATCTGGTTTTCAACTGAACAGATACAAGGAAACCACCTTGGAAAATATCATTGTAGAGACTGAGGATCTAAATTTACTGATCATGGCAGGCTATTTTCAGCATGTAACACCATCGCCCAAGCCACCCTCATGGTGAGTGGGAGGGACGTGTAAGAGGTCTACGACCAGTCCAACAGGTGGCTGGTTCATTATTACAAGTTCAGAAGGATACATTAGTTGAAGAGCTCAAGAGATGGTATGGGATCCATCAGGGCTCATGTATATTCCCTTTCTTGTTTATTATGTATAACTCTATGATAGACTCGCAAACAGTATTCTATCTCTCACTGACTCCCTCTACAGACAGAGGAAGAGTGAAGGGGAAGTTCTCATACATCCAGGCCTGGATGAACGCCAAACTGTAAGTCTGAACAAATCTAAGACTGAGTTTCTCACTGCAGGTTCTGATGCTTTGTTGAAAAAAAGAAGGCTGATCCAACACTCACTTAAAGTGGGCCACTTTGAGATCCTATAGAGGACAGGGTTAAGACAATCATGGTGAATTTAGACTCCCATTTGTCTATGAGAAGTTAAAGTAATAACATCATCTCTGTGGCTCCAGCTTAAACTCCTGGAAGAGAATCACAGAGCAAATATTTCAATAGCTATAATCGTAGCTTAACCTAACTATGGGAATGGCCTTTCATTAAGAACAAGATGCCATTGATCCCACTTAATCACGAGCTCTTTGCCGGGCCGATTTTCGGCCGATTTTGGTACAGGGCCGATTTTGCAGCTAAATCGGCCCTGTACCAAAATCGGCCCCCAGCCATGCGAAGCACCCGGGGATTGCCCGGTGCCCGCTATGGCCAGTCCTGTGCTTAATTTGCACACAGTCTGCTTTGTTAGAAGCCACTCAACTCACAGTCTATTTACACAGTCAGTCTCAGCATAAATATATAATTTCGCTCATTTAACTGACAGATTGTCCTATCACGCATCAAGCTACCGCAGGCATCAGCAACCAAGTTTACACATCTTCCTCGCACGCCAATCAAAGGTTACTTCACAACACTGCAGCATTCCTGTGGCAGAACACATTTCAGTCATCAGGGACCACCTACCATAAGGTGTTACCCCAGAGACATATAGTAGCTTCAGACGCTTGTCAGCCTGAGTCTATTCTGCTAATAGAGCTAACTACAGAATAATAGCCACACACATTTTAGGCACACAAAACTTAAATGCAAAAAGCCCTACAATATACAGGCTTAAAAGAGAAAAGGTGGATGCAAAGGGCAGCATTTGGCAACCTGGGAAGCATCTAAGCAAATAAACAAAGCTACACAACGAAAATGTATAGAACCAAACTATCCTACATGAAAAATATGAAAACCACAGCAATTAGCAGTGATATGACTACTTTCCAATAATACTCCTTACCCCAGAGTACTGCTCTTCCTCATCATAAAGTTCTTTAACACTGAGGGTTAGTTGATCTCAATAGAGGGGCATCCACGTTGACCCCAACCTGAAAAAAAGCTCCCCCTTTTTTCAAACTAATCCTCTCATTCTTCCGGGCTATACCTTGCCACACACACCTGGTTGATGCTCAAGCAGTATAATGTCAGGTCAAAGACTTCACTCACTGGAATTGAGGGATCTATTAAAACTAGAAGGTAAGCAAAGAACAAATAAGTCATCCATATTCCCTTTACCATTCTTACTTATTGAAGTCCATACTCTTTGAGGAAATACAAAACCTTTACCAGCTGTTCAGTCAGTATCTACCAATGAACCCATAGAATTAGCCAGCTGCCTACATGGTGAATGGTCTTTATTTTATAACATGGTAAAATCAAAAAGACTGAAATAACACGACTGCTTTTAACCCTATTAAATAATGATGATGCCCTCACATTCAGTATCTATAGGTGAATAATGCATTTCTTATATCCCCATATAGCAGCAAAGCAGGTCTGACATAGAAGATACTTCTCATCTTCAACACAACTTCACCCCAGAGTTTGCCATTCCTATGTGGAGGGGCCAGACGTTTTAGAAAAAAAAGAAGTCCCCAAAAGATTACATTCAGTGGCAAAATCTGAAACACAATCGAAGGCTTCCTACTCCAGTTGGGAAGATGAAAGGTAGCAAAAAGTAAGCGGAGTACATAAATCTTCCGTATCTACACTAGTACTTCAGAATGGCCCTACATATGTCCAGTGAATAAGGGAATACCACCTCAGGTGAAGAGAAATCAAACAAGAAGATAAACAGAAAATGTCCTGTATGACAAACAAGGTTGATGGAATCTTAAGCAGAAAGTAGAGCCACAGATTGTGAACAAATCGGTATGGCAAAGAAATTAGTGAAAGCTTAATGGCAAGAAAAGAACTCAGCACCCCAAGGGCCTTAATACAAAAAATATGACCAGGAACCTAACGTCTGCTTAGATAGAAAATGAATACATCTATCTTGTTGGGAAAAAACCCATCTATGCAGGGTACCCCCAAACTTTTTGCATTCACCCTACACTTTTTGCTGGATTAGTTTTAGTTGGCTTTAGGACGCTGAGCACGTTACCACTGTTAACCAGTACTAACGTGCATGTGCTCTCTCCTCTAAACATGGTAATATTGGCTCATACACAATTGGAAATTTACTTTACTTATAAGTACCTAGTACAGTGCACTACATGTGTCAAGGGCCTGTAAATTAAATGCTACTAGTGGACCTGCATCACTGATTGTGCCACCCACTGAAATAGTTATTTAACCATATCTCAGACCTCCTGTTGCGGAGCCTGTGTGTGCAGTTTAAACTGCTATTTCAACCTGGCAAAATAAACATTTTGGCAGGCCCAAATCTTCCCTTTTAATACATATAAGCCACCCCTAGGATAGGCTATGGGCAGCCTAAAAGGCAGGGTGCAATGTATTTAAAAAGTAGGAAATGCACTTTTAAGTTTTACATATTCAGGTAGGGAAAAATTCTTGCATTCATTTTTGACTACTGCAAAACTTATATATCCCATAGGATGACATTGGGATTGCCTTATTACATTTTAGTAGTGTAATTTCCAAATGGGAAGATATGACTAATCCAAGTTTGGTGTCTCTGGAATCGCAATTTAAAATCCAAACTTATGATGAAGTCGGATTTTAAACTGTAATTCTGAAAATGACACTTTTAGAGAGTTGTCATTTTCTAACTTTAGACATTCGGTGCCGGTAGCCTGTTTCTGATCACATGTCTGGATGTAGTAGGCAGTTGGGCTTTGTGTATTCCTCTTAGACAGACACACTCAATGGGAGCTTAGGTGTGTCTCAATGGGCCATTCTTGGCAGGGTGGGTGGGAGGAAGGAGCTTGGAACAGCCTCACCTATACCTAAATAGGCTGTGTCCTGTCCACACACTAAGGGCTGCATACCCCCTCTGTAGTGTGTCCGGAGCAAGGGAAGGAAGGGAGGACATCTGTGCACTTCAAAGACATGTCTTGGACGTCTACCCCACTTCAAAGGCACCACTGAGTATAAGTACTGGTCCTCAGACACCACCACTTCAGTACACTTCTGGACCTGTGGATACTGTGCCAGGATGAAGGACTGCTGTGCTGCTGATGGACTGCCATGCTGCTGGACTGCAATCTATTGGGCTCCTGCTTTGCTGTGCTGTACTGATGCCTGCTGCCCTCTTGCCTGGACCTGCATTACTTGAACCCAGAATCCAGAGTGACTCCAAGGCCTAGTTGTCTGATGTCCTGATCTGAAACCTTAGGGACATAACATGCTTCCAACCTACTTGCATCTGTACCTAGACTCTGACATCTATGAGTCTACCCTGCCAAGTGGTGCCACCCCACCCTGGACCCTTGGAAGTGGGACTACAGTGCTTACCAGTGGAACCGACGAATCTTCTTTGTTGAGCGATGCCCCAAGCAGAACTGATGCATCTCCACAGCTGAGCGTTGCAACCCCAAGCAGAACCAACACATTGCCGCTGCTGTAAGGATTAGACCCTTCGCAAAAGACTCTCATTGTCTCTGTCTCTTGCATCTTGGGATCGGTCATCATCTTCGGAACCGCTGCTGTCTTATGCTTTTCCTGGTGCAAGCTCCTCGTATCCCTGGTCTACGGCAGGCTCGACAATGCAACACAGCATTGCAGCTTCTCTGCTCATCCGAACCGACAAATCATCTCGGCTGCGCACCTCGCATTCTCGACACCGACTTTGCATCACAAGCCCCATCGACAGGATCTTCGACTTTGACACATCTGGACATCACACCACAGCATTGCCATATCTTAAAACTGAGCAGTGCCTCTGCTCTAAAATGCATCTTCAACGCAGATTCACACAACTCTTGAAAATCAGGATTTAAGGTACTTTGTTCAGTCAGCCTATCTGGATCCCCATAGTTGGCCAACTCTCCATCGTGATCAGCCAGAATTTGTGACTTTGTCCCAGTCCGGTGCAACTAGATTTTGCCAATAGCGCTTTGTGCATTATGGCGCTATTTTTCACTATAGACTTTAATCAATCAATCAATCAATCATGACATTTGTATAGCGCGCTACTCACCCGGAAGGGTCTCAAGGCGCTGGGGGAGAGGGGTCCGTTACTGCTCGAAAAGCAAGGTCTTGAGTTGCTTCCTGAAGGAGAGATGGTCCTGGGTTAGTCGAAGGTGGATGGGGAGGGAGTTCCATGTCTTGGCTGCCAGGTAGGAGAAGGATCTTCCTCCGGCGGTGGCTCTGCGGATGCGTGGAATGGCGGCGAGGGCGAGGCTGGTCGATCGTAGCTGGCGGGTGGGCGTGTAAAAGGTCAGGCGGTTGTTGAGGTACTTGGGGCCCAGGTCGTGGAGGGCCTTGTGTGCGTGGGTGAGGAGTCTGAACGTGATCCTCTTGCTGACGGGGAGCCAGTGCAGGTCTCTCAGGTGGCCGGATATGTGGCTGTGTCGGGGGATGTCCAGGACGAGTCGTGCGGAGGCGTTCTGGATGCGTTGGAGTCTTTTCTGAAGTTTGGCTGTGGTTCCGGCGTAGAGGGTGCTTCCGTAGTCCAGTCGGCTGGTGACGAGTGCCTGGGTGACCGTCTTCCTGGTTTCGGTGGGATCCATCGGAAGATCTTTCGGAGCATGCGCAGGGTGTTGAAGCACGATGATGAGACGGCGTTGACTTGTCTGGTCATCGAGAGGGAGGAGTCCAATGCATTATCTAACGTTCTACTACTTGGAGGTTTGTCATTTTGGTCTTGTTTTATTTATTCAAATCAGAGCTATTTTTCTAAACTGATGTGGAATCAATTTGTGTTTGTTTTGTAGTTTTACTGTTTTTAGTGTTGCACACATACTTTACACATTGCCTCTAAGTTGAGCCTGACTGCTCTCTGTCAAGCTACCAGAGGGTGAGCATAGGTTCATTTACGGTTGCCTGCCTCTTTTCCTGACTAGGATTGTGGTTGTTGCCTGACCAGGGCTCATGCCCCAGTCAACCAACAACCCTATTTGTAGCACATCCCAAAAGTTCAAACAATACTAGAACCGAAAAGAGTAGCAAATCTCAAGAATGGATGGGGTAATGTGGAGCTAGGCAGTGTTGCTCAAAAACTCACAAAAGGTAAAAAAAAAAAAATTTCCACAGAAGAAAGAGTATGTAAATGCTTCTAAACAGCACAGCCAGCTGCTAATTTTGAATACTTGAGAACAACACACCAAGCAAACCCTTTTCTCTTGAAAATTCCAATAGCTTCAGCGACTTGAAACATCAGGTACGTAGGCCATGAAAATGTACCAATAATAAACAGAGGCTTGAGGGTAAATGGAATGCCCCATCCCTGGCGGGGGAAAGAATCCCCACTTTACTCTTCGCCGACGACACCTTATTGATCTCCAAATCCCCAGTGGGTCTGCAAAAACTCTTGAACCGATTTAGTTCCTTCTGTACTAATAGAGGCTTAATCATCAACACCTCAAAAACTAAACTGATAGCATTCTCCCCCTCCAAAAGATTTAAAAATAACTTCCTGCTTAATGGGGCTCCCCTGGAGTTGGTCGATTCATTTGACTATCTTGGAGTTCGGATAAATAGTCGAATGACCTGGAAGGACCATCTGGCCAAAATGTTACTCAGCCACCAAAGAGTATCTGGGGTGACTCTGAGGGAGCTCCGCGAGTCAAGTAGCAAACCTGTCTCCCCGGCCATGGCGATTTACGAGGGTCAGATACTTCCGGCGGCATTATATGGCTCCGAGCTCTGGGGGTTCGAAAATGTTTCAGATCTCTCCACAGCGGAAAATAACTTTTTGAGGAAGGTGGTGGCTCTTCCCGCTTCCACCCCGTTGATCCCCCTGAGACTAGATTTGGGCAGAAGAGCCCTCAAGGATCTGGTGAGGCTACGCCCATTGCTCTTCTGGACCCGTTTAAGAAGGACTGAGGAGCTTGCTAAATATGCTGAAGGGTTGGATGATCTTCTTCTGCTTGACACTGGCAAAAAAAAAGGATGGCTGAACAATGTGAGAGACCTGGTTCTCAAACTAGGACTAAGGGATGCTTGGGAGTCTCAAACGCCACCGCCCAAGGAAGTGATTAAAAAGCTATACTGGGACTGGGTACAGGGCGAGGCACTGAGTGGTTCGGATGGGGGTTCACTCACGGATCGGTTTCTGGAAATTAAATGGGTGAAAAAACTGGAACCCTTCCACGACCTGATAACCAAACCCCTAGATAGAGCGCTATATCTAGAACTGAGGTATGGGACGCTCCCGGTGTATGACTTCACGATGAGGTGGTCCAACTCTGGTGCCCCCTTGCGTTCGTGCCCAGGCTGCGCAGCACCAAAGGAGACTGTGGCCCACCTATTTTTTGCCTGCCCTGCCTACAAAGTGGCCCGGAAAATCTGGCTGAAACCTGTATGTAGGGAGTTGGGGTTGAGGTGTCATAGTCAGGCATTACGTGTACTTTCTACCGATTCATCATCCACCGTCATGATATGCGGGGTGGCAATATTTTTGGGTAGTGTATGGTTGACGCGCTCCCAGTTACTGAAATTGCATTCTAGGGTACCAATGGACTGATGCTTGTAACCAAAGTAACCCTTACTTATACTAGTGACTGTGGTGCATTCCTTAGCCCAGGACTCTTCTTTTATATGCCGTATCATTTTATAGTTTTAGCGGGAGAACTGAAAATTTATTATGTATATGTATTCTTTTATGGTGAACAATTTTGCCGAATAAAGATTATTATTACTACTACTACTAATATGCCAAATACTGACACAACTCCCTCACTGAAAGCGGAGCCACCCAACAATTATGCCACTTGGTGAAGACTGAGAAAAGTTCTCCTCATCAGAAAAGAAGGTAAGGCTACAAGAGGAATTACAATACACATAACAGAGCAGACCAGGTCTAAAGACGGTGTATGACTCTACCGGTGACTGTGTACTTATATCGTGCCTGTGTGAATTAATGTTGTTGTAAACGGAGTACATTGAGAACAGATTGACAACAAGTAGAAGACAAAAGCTATATCAAATCCCATCAGACCACCCCTGCGGTGGATTTTACGTCATGTGGGACTTGACTAATCATACCTTCCGACCATATAGTGCCAGCATAGGTATGAATAACAGTAATGTAATTATAATGTACATCCTGAAGTGATGTTTAAATAGAAAGGTGCAGCGCTAGAGTGACAGTGATAGATAAAATTGACTACACAAACTTATTGGGATGTTTAGAAAAAAGTCCATGTGTCAAGGATTAAAAACCCGCCAAGTAGTACGACTACCCAGTGGCGCAGTGCAGAACGGTCGACATGTTTCAGCCAAAGGGGGGATTGCCCCGGCTTTCTTCAGGACCTTAAACATAAAGTGGCTACTGCAACTGTATTAAAGAGAAAAGTACTAAGAATGTACTGTGTCCACTGGAGGGAGAGCAAACGTCTTCTTCCCAGCTTTGTGTGGGTGAAGACCTCACCTCACCCGGCGACCGCTCGGGAGTATGAGGCCCCGCTCTCTCCGTCGGTGCCCCCGGATTTGCGTCGCAAATCCGGGGGCACCGACGGAGAGAGCGGGGCCTCATACTCCCGAGCGGTCGCCGGGTGAGGTGAGGTCTTCACCCACACAAAGCTGGGAAGAAGACGTTTGCTCTCCCTCCAGTGGACACTCAAGTATCTAAGTTCCTGGTAGACAATTAACGTTTTTGTAGTACATTCTTAGTACTTTTCTCTTTAATACAGTTGCAGTAGCCACTTTATGTTTAAGGTCCTGAAGAAAGCCGGGGCAATCCCCCCTTTGGCTGAAACATGTCGACCGTTCTGCACTGCGCCACTGGGTAGTCATACTAGTTGGCGTGTTTTAATCCTTGACACATGGACTTTTTTCTAAACATCCCAATAAGTTTGTGTAGTCAATTTTATCTATCACTGTCACTCTAGCGCTGCACCTTTCTATTTAAACATCACTTCAGGATGTACATTATAATTACATTACTGTTATTCATACCTATGCTGGCACTATATGGTCGGAAGGTATGATTAGTCAAGTCCCACATGACGTAAAATCCACCAGAGGGGTGGTCTGATGGGATTTGATATAGCTTTTGTCCTCTACTTGTTGTCAATCTGTTCTCAATGTACTCCGTTTACAACAACATTAATTCACACAGGCACGATATAAGTACACAGTCACCGGTAGAGTCATACACCGTCTTTAGACCTGGTCTGCTCTGTTAAGTGTATTGTAATCTTGATAATAGGGGTATGAGCAGACAGGTCGTTAAATATTCCCCTCGACCCTCCACACACATTTTTGTTTTCATAGTACAAGAGGAATTAGCCATGGCCTGCTCCAAGATTCATGAAGCAACGGAGGGAAATGGTTCATCCTAGTCAATGCAAAGCCACTAGGAAGGCTTGTGCTGGATTTGCCTACAGTTTCTGCTAAATACAATTTCGATGTGATGAAAGTAAATGCATGTATTGACCATATACCTATAAAAGAGTTTGAAAGTCTTGAGTAAGACTCTAGATGCAGAGCACTGTCCACTCCTGAAAGCTCATCTGGCCACAGAGAACCAAAATGGCATGCCGTCTGGGAGGGGAGAATTAGGTAATACTTAATTGATGAAAACAAAAATCTGACTCAATCAATTGGCTCATTCTTAGCTACAGGTAGATATGTTACAGCCAGTGAGTTCAGGGGGGTGTATTCTTTACATATTCATATTCTTACATGTTCACTGTGAGATTTTCACCATTAATGGACCCGATGTTTAGCTAATATTATGTTTCTGTGCCTGTGTGTTACAGAGTGTCTACTTTGTTTCTAAAACTGTAGTGTAAAACTGGTTTCACACAACTAATGTATCAAACGTCCCATGAAGGGCTGAGCAAGTTGGTGTAGAAATTACACCAGTAGTGTGAAAGTTAAATGCCAAATGTGGGGTGCAATGTGCATTTACACAACCCACACACATGAAATCAAAATGCGCTTCAAGAAAGTACCACATTGCACTGGCTGGGCTGTAGTTTAGAAGCTCTGCAGTGACACATAACAGGCAAATGCCTTTTGCATCTATAAAAACTGATTTTAATATATTAACCATCTAAAGTGCGCCTTGTATCCTCATAAAGCAGGATGTTTAACATATAAAAATGTGGCACATAACACAATGGGAATAATATGCCCCCTCAACGAACAATTACCGAAAAGCTGTTGTCACTGTGTTGTTAAAACTGTATTTTCCAGGAAGACGCCTACCATTGAATAAAATATCTATGAACGGGAATAATGTGAATACATTATTCAAAGTTATTATTCACTTAATTTCAAAAGTGTAATTCAAAGGTGAAAGTACATGTTTAATGGTGTTAGTGGATCAGTAACTTTTAAGAAAGTGTACTTCGTACTGCCTGAGAGAAAATAGGTTTAGACCTTGTTTGCCGCTCAGCCTGGTTCCCAAGGCATACAATGCATCCTTGCTGGCCAGCTGACCACCCTCCTAATGGAAGACAATGCCTTGGCTCTGGCAGCAGGAAGATATGGTTGTTGTAAGCAAGTTGTCTAAGGGTCAAGTGCTTGGCTTGCTGTTGCTACTACAGGCCCAGCTGTCCACTTGGAACTCGACCATGGGGTGGTCCTGGCTGGTGGGAGACCTGAACTCTAGAGGTCTGCTCCAAGGACCTCAGGGCTGTAGTAGAGCCCCCAAGAGTGAATTTCTAGGATTAATACACTTTTGGGACTCCTGGCTCTAAAATGACACTGAGGCAGAGATAGCCATGCCCCATTTCGAGCTGTAACTGGAGTCCCCAAGAAGAGCACCAGGCACTGAAATGTACAAACCTTGATAATTACGGACTCAGCACCTGACTTCCCAGCCTCTATGAAGCAGAGCAGTTTACTGCCGGTAACTTTTCCTAACTTTTATTTCTGGGGCCACAGTGGCCTCTGGTGGCCTTTGTTGAGGCAATGCATCTACACTGAAAGCGGCCTTTAAATTTCCATTGTTCCTTCAGGCATATTTTTACCGGATGTATGACATTACAACGCATGCTTTTCCCACGTATGCCTTTACACACAAGTTTTACAACGCATGCTTTTACAACGCATAGTGTTGAAGGGTGCTGGATAGTGAATAGTTTAATTTACTATTCCAACTCCAGTCCCCGTGGATAGTAGGGAAGGTGTTGGATAGTAAATGAAATCTATTCCCTATCCTAGAGCGCCCCCCAGCGCAATGCGTTGTAATGGCATGCGTTGTAATAGTTGAGTCGTAAAGGCTCTGCGTGGTAAAAGTTGCGTTGTAAAGGATGTTCCCCATTTTTACCATTTTGGCATAAAACCTTTCGAACCTCTTAACACGGGTTCTAAGAAGTATATTATTACAAACACACAACACCATTGCCTATTGCTTCCAATTCAAAGATCTTCCCCACTCAATTACTATGAACATATCTTATATTGATATAGACAGTGGCAGCTCCACCGCTATGGTGGAGGAGCATTGCCTCATTTATTTCAAGCAGTGCGAGAAAAGGAAACATAACATAATAACTTTCCGTTATTATCATGTTATGTTTCCTTTCCGGGTGGGCGTCCGTGCTCTGCTCACAGAGCAGGGCAAGGGTGGAGTGATTTGCCCACTCAAGTGCGCAATGACTGTTTTGTCGGCCCTCTCGGGCCAGTCATGCACACTTTCCCCTTCTCCATGCAGGCTGCATTACAGCCTGCATGGAGAACAAACCAAGGCTCCCAATCCCTCGTTGAGTGTCCAACAGGGACGCTCGAAACCAATCAAAACGCTGTATTGCAGTGTTGTGATTGGTCAGGGGAGCCTGGGTGCCCACCAATCACATCGATGCATTGCAGCATTGCGATTGATCAGTGCTGGCTGTGCTTCTGGAGGAGAGCAGGAGCGATGACATGGGACCCAGAAGGAAGGAAAGTCCATTTTAATTTTTTTTTATTATGCACGATTACCCGCCTCGCTTCACGCGACCCGCCTGCCCCGACACCCGCCGCTGAGTGGCTGTAAATGAAGGGGTGAATAAGGCACCACTTATAACAAACACGGACAGCAATCACAGGTCACAAAGCAAGCTTGAAAGTTTTAAAAAGCCAAAAGTAGAAGATAGACAATTTAAAAAATAGAACTATTGTTTCCAGTGTAATTTTTCCAAAAAATGACCAAAAAGCTAGGCTGATTATCTAAATGTGATCAGAGGGCTAAACATTCATGGGCCTACATGATACCTATTGGCCAAATGTGAACATACATGCACAACTAAAGAATAGAATTCAATTATTTGCTACATTCAAACACTCGTGATTCAGATAATCTGCCAGTTTAAATGAATTCTGCTATTTATGACACATACTTTTGCCACCCAATACATGGATCACAAAGTAAATCATTCAGTAAAAATACCACTTGGATGTGAATAAATACAATTTGTGTCAGCATTGGATACTGTAACAAACGTAACTTCAGTCAAAACGTCAACAACCATAGAAATGCGCTCAAAATAACAATGCAGGGTGGGAAAAGCAACACATGTAACAATAGTTACTAATCGAAAAACAATGACATAAAAACAATTATTCAAAATGTTCATACACTATTCAAATTCCAACCTATTCACTACACCAGAACAATAATAAAAAGATGCAACATTTCTAATATGTAGAGCAACAGACAGCAAAGAAAAGTATGAAAACACAACGCTCTTCTACAAAGCAAGGTCAAGCAGCAGAATGCCAGAACGAACAAAAATGGGGAGACGGAGACCATAGTCTGGCAAGTGTAAATGGAATTGTATAAATGTGCAACACAAATACAAGTGAATGTAAAAACTAATGGCCTACATTACCTTGTACAGATAGCTGTACACGGCAACCCAGAAATCTCATGCAAACAAACTTACTTTAATAAGTCCCAGAATGCAAAAATATAGAAATGGTAAAACAATCCACAATGATCACAGCAGTCCCAACAGCAGAAGGGATAATAATGCCAAATAGAAAATAAGGAAATATTAACAAGTGATAACACATACACACACATGTAGAATCGTCTATAAAGGCATCAGTGTCCCATCTTTAAACACTACGCCGCCACTAAAGAAACTGGTAAATGAGATTAATTGAAGAAATTAATGTTGAATAAATTATTGTAGTCACTTGACTTAGTAATGTCTCTTAAGTCTTTTTTTTTAATTATCACCAATAGTGGTGAACGGTTGAGATTAAAGTTCAATGGGAACCCTTCTTGTGTGAACCTATTAAATTAATTGTTTGCATGATGATAAGTGCAATTTATTACTTATCCCACAATGTTTCATGATTTCTTGCTGCTTAGCTTTTTTCTGATGGACTATTGCTTTTGATGTATAAATATTCTTCCCGATGAAGTGTTACAAGACTATGGGGCCGATTAGGATCGCGGAAAATCCGCAACCTCCGGGCCGGCGGAACCCACCGCCGGCCCGGAGGATGCGGATTCTCCGCAGCAGAGCCTTCAATGTCCCCCCGCCAGATTAGGATGGCTGAGGGAACGAGAAGTCCGTCTGCCGCTTTTCCGCCGCGGTCGCCTTCCGACCGCGGTGGAAAAGCTCTTATATGGTGGAGGTGTCTATCAGACACCGCCAGCCATATTAGGATGGTGGGAAAGACATGCTTTTCCGCGGCGGCTTTCCCGCCATGAAAAAGCATACGGACTTTCACTTCGGGGGCCCGTTGCGGGCCCCCTGGCTGAAGAGGGGGTGCACATGGGGGGTACCTATGGTATCCCCTGCATTTGTGTGCACAAAGCAGCAGGCACCGCGCGGTGCCTGCCGCTTTGTGCATGCAAATGCGATGCATGCATTTTTAACCTTGCAGCGTTTGCAGCTTGAAGCTGCACCCGCCGCAATGTTAAAGATAGTGGATGTGACCTCCACCCTGGCGGTCACATCCTAATCTGCTCGGAGGGAACTCCGCAGCCCCTGTGGACGTTCCCTCCTTCCTAGGGGTCACGGACGGGCTCAAGTCAGTCCGCGATCCTAATCGGGCCCTAAGTGTGCTAGGACCCCTGTGTTCTGGGCAGACTTAGAAAAGGAAGTGCGTAACTTGCTGGGAGGTGTTCAAGTGTGGTTATGAATGGTTATTTCGTAATCGGAGAGCAGAGTGTGACTGTATGCCGAGGAATACAGACGTTCATTCATTTGCATGCTCCCGGGCTGGAGAGAAAGCTACACCCAGGTTCATTCAATTATTAGGGTGGATATTAGGATGGTCCTTGTTCTGGTAGAGATGTGGTGTGCAGTCGCCTGGAAGAGGGTAGTGAATTGCTGGAGAGAGTCCATTCTTGGAAACAGGCATCGCCACTGTAGTTAGTTATCCTTCAATGAAAAGCAAGCTATACCGTTCTAAGTCAGCAAGTATCTCCTGGGAAGGCAACAGAAAACTAGTCTATGAGGGAAGATGCAACAGCTTTCAGCATGATTGAGCAGCCCAAAGTCATATCAGCCATGATGGCTGGTTAACGCAAGGAGGCCTCACTCTCTTTGCAAATTCTGCCTGCTCTACTGTATCTTGCTTTCCAGCTCAGTCTGACAGATTTGTTTTCCATCAAAACCATTTGGTGTCAACCAAGCATCGGTCTGGACGTCCTCCAAAAAGGAGGGTCTTTCATATTTTCTTGAACATGAAATTATTTGAATTCTAATGCATATAGGATATTCTTACCATAACGTTACTGCCTTGACCTAGAGTGATTTGTCACCTACTATACACTTGCAGAGATAAGGGACTCTTAAAAGACCTGGATCTCAGAATTTAAATTCGATGTGCCATTCAAATCTTTCTTGCAATGTGCCGGGCACTCCTAATAGATTGTTTTATAAACAAAAAAGTATTTCTTACAGTAACCCATGTAGTGAGCATTGGACAAGTAGCATAATTACAGGCTTCATCGGTCACCATCCTGATCTCATTATTCTGTATTCTTTGAAGGCGACTAAGATCTTTTAGGCATGTCAAATAATTACAATAGTACAAACTAGATCCCACAATGGCATGAGATACAGTGCCCACCTCTTGCTCCCACAGGAACAGGAATATATTGTCCAGGACTGTATTTTATAAGCTGGTTAACTTTCCTGTTCATAGATAGCTGGGGCGGGTGGTGGATCAGGTTAATACAAAGCCTAGAGATATAACTTCAGATAAAAATATAGTTGAAATATTCCCACTACACGCATGCTTATATGCTACTGGAAGCTTGGAAACCAACATCAGTTCCAATTTTCCAGAAGTTATAGGCAACCACTACCTTGCATCCTGTATTGTAAATCTTTAGTACAGTGATAAGGAAAACTTATAAACCTTCTCCAGAAGCAGTTATATTTGGTATAGGTAGCAAGGAGGTGATACTTTCTGAATCTCAGGGGCGCTTTCTAGCCATTGTGATGTTATTTGCTCGTTCATTGATCTCACAAAACTGGAGATCAATGACAATATCTACATTTGGGAAATGGATGAATTAAATACAACGTACAAAGTGTTTTGAAGAGGCTTATGCTAAGCGGGTGGGGCCAACAAAGAAATTTGCAAGGGTCTGGGATCATTTTTGCTGACTGATTAATTTTTGTTTACCTTATGTGTTTAATTAAGATGGGATGTGCTTTCAATGTAAAATATTTTGTTTCTTTTTGTTTTTTCTTATAATGTGTAATGTAATGTAATGTTTCCTGATGGTACTGCTCAATAAAAAAAAAAAAATTTAAGTAAATCTTCACAGTAGTTGGTCAGTGTCCATTTGTGGCCTGGTCAATACTATCACTAGTGTGGAACAGAAGTCATTCATCATCCAGGTAGGTTTGAAACTCACACCTCTTGCTTTTGGTAAATCAGTGAGTGGTCTCATAAATGTGTTAAAAAAGCACAGCTGAAAGAGCGAATACCTATGGTACGCCCAACATTACCTTCATTTTCATCTGTTGCTTAGTTTCAGTGATGTTTTGTATTACGTAGCAGTAGCAGTGCTTAGTTTGTGTTGGTGGCTGATAGTAGGCACCAGGTCTTATTTGTCTTTAACCAAGCTTTGACGCAGTGCACGAGAGAAAAAGCCAGGAAGAGAGTTACAAAAGGAGAAAGCAGGGCTGAAAAAGAACCTTAAAGCATGGGTACTCGCAAACATTTTCCCACAGGTCTAAAAGTAAGCTCTATGGTGCGACTGAGTGCCTCGTTGATGCCAGCAGGATGGGGTTTGGGTGGAAGTGTAAGGTGGACATTGGGAATTGGGGAGGCCCATATACATGGTGCAGACAGTGCTTTGCAGAGTTAATGAGTGTTTCATTCTATACAGCCTTCTTGATAAAGCCTCTAGTCTCTAGCACTTTAGCCGCAGCCGTTATTTCGCGGCAGTGCAGCGGTTTCGCGGAGTGGGCGGGGCCGCGTCGGCCGTTCGCAGCACCAGCAAGGTAGTGCTCGCGCCGGCCGACAGCAGCAGTTAAAGGGTTAAAAGAGCCATAGGTTTGACAATATTGTGCTATGTTGCATCTGAGTTGCTATCCCTCTATCGCGCCCTGGAGTGAGAATTCTCTGCTTACTAGTACTACCTTTGGCGAGTCAAGTGTGCAAAGGAAGTTACTTGGTTACTGAACTGGAATGAAACAGAATCTTAGGTCTCCCAACCTCCTTACACCTTTAGCCTTTTATCTACAAAGATAAGTAATGCTTAGAAACAGACTCCACTAAGGTAGAAAGTGCTGTACAAATTCCTTGACAAAGTACCCCCCCCCCCCACGACAAAGTGTGCATTTACCAAGGTTGCCAGACACAAACAACCTCCACCACTAGATATGGGACAGTGAGAAAGTTCTATCCATGTCACTAGGAGAGTTAATATTTAATCCTCGCTTCACAACTTTGCAAAACATGCTGATTGTGAACTCTTAAAGTCTGAGCAGGTCCACAGTGTCATTTCTTTGGTTAGAACAGTCCCCGAGGTTCACACTTTACCCAGACACCAGTGCTTGTGTAACAAGCAGCATGGAAACTATGGATCCTGAAAGCAGACTTTTTAATAATCTAGGATCACCCTTGAGACAAAATGTGCACCTTTAGGTAATCACTTTCTGAACATATTTATCTGCTCCTTTTTCCCCTTAAACGGAGTTAGGAAAAATGTAAATCAAACTAAACACGGGCAGTAAATATGTTGTAAGAAAACAGAACTGTAGCCCGCATTTTATTTAACCCATGGGCGAGAGAACACCCAGTGTCATAGTGCACTCTCTAAAATATGGTGTAGGGAGAAAGTTATGTCTCTTGAAACAATGAGTACTGCACTGTGGTGTTGATACTCCTGCTTCACCAATTCTTTATGACAGTCAAATCATACTCCTTCTATGGCATTTGTCCCTTTAAAATCCATTATGTGCCAGAAATGGGTAAACCACTAAAGGCTCAAGCTCAGGTCAGTTGCCAGGGCTGTGGCTCAGCTGGAGGTTCCATTAGATCCTCAAGCCCAAATGAGCTGAGCTTTCATGTTGCTTCTGTGTGCTACAAATGCTCTACCTCATGCACAAATAATTAAAGATAAAGCATTAAAATTGGTGATAAATGAGAGAGGGAAACAGATACCAAACTGAATAGCACAATATCAAAACCAGAAAACATGGGCTTCCCAACATGACTAAAACTGTGTGATCAGGCAATTGTTTTATTTCACTTTGCTTCTTTTCCCTTCATTATCACACTTGAGAGCACCTTTTTTAATTTGTATTTATTTTTTTGTTAAGTGCATAGTTGATTAAAACCTTTGAGCTGACCATAGTAAAACAAACGTATTCATATCAAAAAAGGCATTTAAGTGCTAAAAGAAGCTAGTGATTCAAGATAAAAAAAATACTTAATTATACTATATGCTATATATAATTATCCAGTGGCTCGCCACTTCAAGGCAGTTCACGACAAAAAACTTAAAGACCTGAAGTATACTCTATTGTGTTCTGTAGCTAATCCGGGCAGAGGTGGTGACCGTGAAAAACTTTTGCGCCAAAGAGAAGCGTTTTTCATCTTACTGCTTGATACTAGATCTCCTAATGGTTTAAATGATTTTGATGAATTACATCACTTTCTGTAATGTGTGTGTATGTTCTTAACCATTGTTTGATTTATATTTCCCTAATGCATTAATTTCAATATATTTGCTGAATACATGTTTACATGCACCTGATAAGTACTTGCTGGTGTTCAGTGGTTATCATAATTTTCTTCTTAAGGTTTTCAAATGAGTTTCCTATCGCCTAAATTTATTCCATGTATCTAACATCTGAATATGATGATTTTTTAAGCACTTGCACTTTAGCATTCAAGCACTTTGAGACACAGGTTTATAAGAGGTGATGTTTTACACTTCTTCTATATAGGCCTGCACTATATGGTTATACAACCACATTTTGCACTTGCAATCCATTTTTTCATGATATACTTTTTTATGTAACTATAGAAAAGGAAATAAGGAATGTATATGTTGTGGTTTATATTCCATAATACATCGGATGGTGATGTCAATGTAAACGTTTTTTTTACTGAAATGGATTTAACCTGTATATTATTGTTTGCACTGTCATACCTGGCCTTTTTTATACTTAAGCACTATGCTTGAACGGTGTCTCTTTGTTTAATATTTCAAGGTATTTTGAGCTTTTATTGCGAATATTTCTTTGCATTATTGCTTGTTTGCTTTGTTGTGTTACCCATGCATCCTGTTTCTTTAGGCGCTTGGTCTTTTAATCACTATTTAATGCACTGCCTACTCCTGACGCGTCATGTGACCAAGCTCCGTTCGCGGAGCGAAACGCGTCAGGGAGGGCACTTGCTCTGACACACTCGTAAATAAAACTTGCACTGCTGGCACTTTGACTAGTGTGATGGCTTTTTGATGACTTAACATCCGATATCTAATCTATTGATGGAGAGGAGGTCTGCGCCCGCTTAAACCACTGCAAGAAGCGGTTGGGATCCTTTTTCACATATATATATATATATATATACATATATTCGCCTATGAATTGTCATTAAAATGGAGCTGCCTTTCACCCCCGCTGAGGTTTCTGCTTCTTTTCATTTGAAAGGAGATTGCTGTTTCATCAATTTCACGCGTTGCCCAGAAGCGCGTTTCAGAAACCCCCTCTTCGAAAGTGGCTTGGAGACTCTGGACCCTGCTACGGCAGTTTTGTTTTTTTTCTTGTCAAGGAAATTCTCCGGGCTCGCCAGCGGTCCGGACTAATTTGGAGCGGCTCATCGAGGCATCGCCTCAACCAGGACGGGTTGAATTGCCCTCCCGCCCCTGCTTACTTCCAAATCCGGATTGTTGACTGAAGAGGTCACGGGGACCCGAGGCAGCACCATCAATTGTGGGGTCCCTGAACGTTCCTGCATAGTGCCCAACCCCCAGCTATTCTCTCGGATTCCACCGAGAACGACCCTGAGCACCACTCACCTGGGAGCCACTGCTGCTTTCTGGGACTCTGAGTCTTTGACTTGCACTGACCAGCTGAACTGAGATAATTGAAGCTTAGGGGCGGAGCTGACATTTGCACCTATCGTAGTGCGGTTGGACTCATTTAAACTGCAGTAATGTGGGGCTCTTCAAACATTTATTGCAGGCGCTGACGAAGGCCACACCGGCCGAAATGCATTCGCCTATGAATTGTCATTAAAATGGAGCTGCCTTTCACCCCCGCTGAGGTTTCTGCTTCTTTTCATTTGAAAGGAGATTGCTGTTTCATCAATTTCACGCGTTGCCCAGAAGCGCGTTTCAGAAACCCCCTCTTCGAAAGTGGCTTGGAGACTCTGGACCCTGCTACGGCAGTTTTGTTTTTTTTCTTGTCAAGGAAATTCTCCGGGCTCGCCAGCGGTCCTGACTAATTTGGAGCGGCTCATCGAGGCATCGCCTCAACCAGGACGGGTTGAATTGCCCTCCCGCCCCTGCTTACTTCCAAATCCGGATTGTTGACTGAAGAGGTCACGGGACCCGAGGCAGCACCATCCATTGTGGGGTCCCTGAACGTTCCTGCATAGTGCCCAACCCCCAGCTATTCTCTCGGATTCCACCGAGAACGACCCTGAGCACCACTCACCTGGGAGCCACTGCTGCTTTCTGGGACTCTGAGTCTTTGACTTGCACTGACCAGCTGAACTGAGATAATTGAAGCTTAGGGGCGGAGCTGACATTTGCACCTATCGTAGTGCGGTTGGACTCATTTAAACTGCAGTAACGTGGGGCTCTTCAAACATTTATTGCAGGCGCTGACGAAGGCCACACCGGCCGAAATGCATTCGCCTATGAATTGTCATTAAAATGGAGCTGCCTTTCACCCCCGCTGAGGTTTCTGCTTCTTTTCATTTGAAAGGAGATTGCTGTTTCATCAATTTCACGCGTTGCCCAGAAGCGCGTTTCAGAAACCCCCTCTTCGAAAGTGGCTTGGAGACTCTGGATCCTGCTACGGCAGTTTTGTTTTTTTTCTTGTCAAGGAAATTCTCCGGGCTCGCCAGCGGTCCGGACTAATTTGGAGCGGCTCATCGAGGCATCGCCGCAACCAGGACGGGTTGAATTGCCCTCCCGCCCCTGCTTACTTCCAAATCCGGATTGTTGACTGAAGAGGTCACGGGGACCCGAGGCAGCACCATCAATTGTGGGGTCCCTGAACGTTCCTGCATAGTGCCCAACCCCCAGCTATTCTCTCGGATTCCACCGAGAACGACCCTGAGCACCACTCACCTGGGAGCCACTGCTGCTTTCTGGGACTTAAATAAACACAACGCATTGTTTTTGTTTGTACTTTTTTCTTTAGGTCTTTGGTCCTATGATTATATTGTCTTTTGTCTTGTAGTGTATGACGTTGTGATTGTGAATGGCTGGGAGGATGTCCGAATGTGTGAACTTGCTTGGGGGCTATATGTTGTGTTTATTTGATTAACTTGAATTGTATATTTATATATATATTTATGTATTTTATGAATTTCTGCTTTCTGATGGATTCGAAATAATAAATGTACATGTTTTTCTTATAATTCCTCTTGTGTGGGACAATGATGTTATATAAAAATTGATGGATATATTACCTATCGTTATATAATGATCTAGGAGAGGTTCCTTTTTAGGTTTCGCTGGAGAAAGGAGCCGTTAGGCTCCTCCTCCAGAGAAATCTATTGAGTACAGTAAGGCACTATGGAACACGCCCCCCGTCCCATTGGCTAGCTCCATAAATGGAGCCTAGCCATTGGACGAGGGGCCTGTCCATCAATGCCGGACCAGACACGGGGGCGTTCCCGAGATTCTTTGGCTTTTGCCGACGTCACGCGACGCCGGGAACGCCCCCGAATCCATCGACACGTGTTTGGTGCAGACTGAAGGTTTGTGAGCCTTCCCCGAGCAGAGCGCACTAAAATAACCTGTGTGCAGCTTCACCACCGCAACCCGGGATCAATAAACCCCCGACGAAGGGCCCCGTACCTTGCCGGTACCAACGCGACCGAAAACAAGCCCGCTGCTCTCCGATTGGACGGGAGAGCCGAGCCCCCTCACCAAACGCCGCGACGGGATTGGCCCGTGCGGCGCAGCGTCACCACTGTTGCCGTGTGGTGATTGGATTCCGGGGTTTGCAGTAATTTGGTACCCCCGAGTGCTTCGTTGCACTTTATTCTTAATTGACGGGTGCCACCCCGATTATGGCGCCCTTTGCGAGTGCCCACCTCGCTTCACTGTTTACTTTTGGTCTCGAGGGTGTCCACCCCTCTTAAATGCCCGAGAATCACCGCCGCGGCCCGAGCGCCGCAAAACAGGAAGCCAGGCACTACGGTGCCTGACGCGGGGCGGGACTTCCGCATTTGGAGGGAAGTCCCGCCGCGCACCGATTGGCTGCTCGCTGCCGCCGGGGAAAAAGAAACAAACAGCGCGAGCCATTGACGGCCCGGTCCCGAGATGGGGGACCGGGGGAACAGGTAGCGGGCCGGGAGCATTGTGAAGGCGGGGCTCTCATGTGCTGAGAGAGCCCCGCAAAGCGCTACCGCCACACAGGAGAAAGGACCGGAGTCCCCCACGAACCGCCCGGTAAGTGAAGGAGGGCTGGTGGGGGCTCCGTGACTGGCCCACTGGTGTTTGGGAGCCGTTCCCTCCACGCGGCTTCTTGTTATTTTATTTATTTTCATTCGTTAGGTGGGTGGGGATGGGTATAACTTTAATGCCCTTTGCTCTTCACGTAGATTTGTAATGTGTCCCGCGTTGGGCTTGAGTAAGTCGCCCGTTCCTTAAGTGTTCTCTGCCTTACGTGATTTGTAGTGCGCGCTATATGCAACGTAGAACAACACCACAAGTCCCAGAATGCACTTGTTAAAATCCGGGCCAGGATGCACAGCTCCCACTGCAAATGGGACAACCGGAGAGTCTTGCTTGGGGGGAAGAACTTGTTACGGAGGGCGATAATTCATTGCCCCCTCCTCCCAGGCATGACATTTGGGTAAATAGTGACATTTCGTCAGTTGTTTCTGGAAAGTATATGGCGTTTGTTTTTATGGTTAATATGTTGCGGAATGTTCATGCATGTACTTTGTATGACGCCGCTGCTTCATGGTGAGTTTGCGATATGACAGAGCTGCCCATTGCCTTTTCCAGATCGTGAAAAAGCGCTGTATTTCTGATAGCGCCGCCGCTTTAAGGCGCTTAGCTGTTGACCAGGGCTGTCAAGGTTCTTTTGATGGCTTTTAGATAAGCGAGCGGGACCCTGGCCAAATCGCTTTTTTGAGTCTTCAGGTTGTCACCCCCACTTCTGTTGGTTTATGCTTGCGTATATGTCGAAGGCGCTTAGAAGCACGCTGGGGCAACTAGCAGATACTTATAAATTGTGCCCCCTCCCCTTGTGAAAAAATAGATATGCATTGCCCCAGTAGCCTGGAAAAGAAGGTCCCTTCGTGAAGCTTTGGGGGTCCTGTGTTGTGATAAAATGAGGGGCTTCCCGTGTGTTTAATGTTGCTTTTCTTTGTTTCGATTCTGCATGGTGGTCATTGCGTAAGGGGTTTAAAGCCCTTTCTATTTTTTTTCCCTGGGGGGCGATAGGAATACTGTTCACCTAGTTTTGGTCCGGCGGCAGTGGTGCCCCGTTTCACAGCGCTTTCTTTCCATTTTTAGCGCCTGTCTAATGGATTGTCGCACTTGCCACTTAACCCCTAACTGGCCGCTTCACTTGTGTCTTACTTGACACCTGCTGTCAAATAAATCAACTGAATGTAACACTATTGACACATGTATGTTGACTGTAAACATTGCCCGCCTGGGCTCCAGAGTCCTTGCATGCAAAGCAGCACGAGTTAAAGAGCCAGTCCAGACTCAAGGTGTCCCAGTGTGGGGCTGCGGGAACATCTTTACCAATGCTTGTTTATTGTTTTCAGTCCGGTTCTGACAGGAGCATGGGACACACCCTCTTTGGGAATGCGAGTTGTCCAAAGTCATTGGGGCGTGTGTGTTCACCATGCTGGACGGTGCTTTTAATTGTGTGTGTGTGTTTGGAGGGGGGGGGCGAGGTCAACTTCACGTTCAAGCCTCGTTGTCCATTTGCTTAAGGTGGCAGGATTTTTTTCATTTAAAAAGAAAAATACGTGAAATGCTGTTCATCCAATTTAGACATCACTATGATAAAATTAATGAAAATCGCAATATTTTAAGAAAGGTATTCAAAAGTACAATAACACTATTTTAAAAACAAAATGTCTGCAAGCAAAGTAAAAAGGAGTATAATATAGGTTATTTGTGATATTTTGTAGCGCACTGAAATGTCGCAGCTCACTAGCCGCTACAAAGATGGGATATGGCTTTGTTTAAAGGGACCGCCATAAATAAATAATTGAATAAATAAGATGCATTGGCTACATGCAGCTATTTTTATGTGTTTGAAGCAAAGCCCCTTTACCCTTCTCTCTGCCTCCAGGATTTTGCAGTCTGTTACTATATTTTTAGAGTGAAGGTGCCTGTCTAGAAAGAAAAGACAATATTTCTCAAGAGACTGGAGTCTCTGAAAGAGGTATGGCTGGATGTCACCAAACCTCTCATGCTTCTGGCTCTTGCCAGGTCCTCCCAGAGGTGCACCCTCAGGATATATTTCCTGATTGCACTTTCTTTCAGCCAGTACCTGCTCTGACGTGGGATGTGAAGTCCTTCCATCACCGAGACAACGCCACATGGTTTGGCGTTGTGCCATGTGCAGAGTGGTTGGTCTTTGGTTAAATCACCGCCCTGCCTGTCTGGGATTGGAGAGGAGATAGAGTCTTGTCCTCCATCTCTCTCTTGTTCTCTCTCCTTCCTGTCCTCTCCTCCTCTAGCCCTCCTTCTCCTTCCTGCCCTCCCTCTCCTACCTGCCACCCTCTCCTTTCTGCCCTCTCTCACACACTCCTACCTTCCCTCCTGCCCTCCCACTCCTTCTTGCCCGCCCTCTCCTTTCTCCCTCTTTTCCTTCCTGCCCTCCCTCTCTCTCCTGCCCTCTCTTCCTTTTGACCTCTCTTCCTTCTTCCTTCTTACTCCTGCTCTCCTTAACTTCTATATCTATCACTTCTTCTCTTGCACTCAGTCTCCATCTCTCTCCCTCTTGCCCTCTCTCTTTATCTTACACTCTCTCCTTCTTGCCCTCTCTCTCCTGTCTTCTCTCACACTCCTGGCTTCACTAACATGCTAACATGCTTTATGAAATAACGTGTATTCTAATTCACTGTGCATCTGCAACTAATTGCATTATAAATGTATCCATATTTCTGTGTAAAGTAAAACACATCAACGTTTTACACATAATTCAAAGAAGTTAGAAAAGACCATTTGTCAAAAGCAATACCAAAAGCTCAAACTTTAACAAAGGCGAAACCATTGCATTGTAAATGCTTGTTGTTTTTTGGATTGTATTTCCCTGCCTCCCCTCCTAGGTATCTGCCTTCAGGGACCCTCTTTTGTTTCTTGACACAATGCACCTGCCTTAATGGGCTTAATGTGTTTTGTCTGGCGGAGGGGCTATTACACTGAATTTTCTTGCTTTGGAGCTCATGTGAGAGCAGTTTTTAGGGGTGGAAACCACTGTTGGTTCATTTCACATTCCAGTACTTTGACAATAAGAGAAAGGCTATTGCAGCCAGACAGCTGCGACAAAGCGTCAGTTTTGCTAGCTTCTATATGTAATGACAGTGAGTACAGGGTAACCTACTACAGGTTGACGTTTGAGGTGGGAAATAGTCTTTTTTGACCCTGAGCAGTCAGGGCTAGAGACGGAGGTAAGAATAGTGCTAGCACCCACAATGTCATGATTTGTAGCAGCAGACATATTAAGGACCTGATGTTCTCCTTTTCTGTTAGATAAGTATTGTTGATGGTTGGATCTTTGTTGCATTTGAGTGGATCTGCCCAAGCTGTCAGGCACATTATGTGAGAGGCCGTGTGCAGCAATTTGCTTGATGATGGTTGATTCCAGGGGAGACTGCAAACCTGGAATGTTAGCATTGGATGTAAAAATAGAGGCAGCTTCGTCCATCAGAATTGTGTGAATTTTGGCTAATTTTTTTGGGTTATTGTTTCCTTTTGTGGGAGGGGGTGCCCTTATTACTGGGGTACAGTGGCGGTGCGTCCATTGGGGGCGTTGGGGCGTTGCCCCACTATCCCATGCCATGGACGACCGCACCCGCACTGCTAATCAATCATTAACTTCTTTTAAAATAAATGCGCAACTGTCAGGCACCCGAGCACTGCGCGCAACCGTTCCGGTACCAGCCCGACTGAATCGGGCATCCATAAGGTAGTGGGCCGTGGGGGGCGGGGCTGCAGCAGAAAGAGTGGCAGGCAGGCAGCGCACAGACAAGCAGCAGGCAGTGACTGCGCAAGGTAAAACCCGGAGTCTTCAATATTTTTACTTCCCCGCGCATGCGCACAGTGTAGCCCGTCCCTCCCCCTCCCCTCTCTCTAGCACACACACACATAGCAGGACCCGGGGCCCCGGGCTCATTTAGGGCAGATAGTCTCCTGCTCGTAGGCCAATCCTGGCGCAGTGGTGCTGATAGCGCTGCGCCAGGATTGGCTGCTGCAGCAGGATGGGACCGCGCGTGGGTGTTGGCTGAGGGCCGCACAGTATGGCCAATCACATATGGCTATAATCAGCCATGCCGTTTGTGATTGGCCATTTCCCTAAACTCAGTAAACTGCAGTGATGTCACCGCGCGTGGCGCACAAGTGCTGCCACACAACAACTAGTGAAGTAGTGATAGTGAAAGTATCATCAGCACGAAGGTAATGAGAGTGGACCATGTGACTCGTGCGTCGTCGTGACTGACTTGCAGCAGTTTGTGCCTACTACGGATGGACCGCCTGGTGCTTGCTGTAATCTGCGTCGGTGGGAAGACGGTATATCATAGGCATTTGAAAGGAAGATATAGTGTTGGCTGCGCCAGTGTTTGAGAGTGCCAAGAGCCCAGGAATAATGGTCTAATTTTTTACTTTATCACTAACAAGGGTGAGTTTCCTTTTCTATCGCGTCACTGTTAGGGGGCTTCTTATTCTGCCTAATCTCATACTCAGTGGTGGCTGCTATTTAACACTAGTGGGGGAGGCGAGTCGCGGGAGGGAAGGAATGAAAAAAAATAATGTAACACTAGCGTGTGTCCTACTGCCACTTCTCGTCCTCTTTACCCGCTTCCATGGCAGAAACAGGAAGCACCCAGGCTTCCAGGCTCCCCAAAGCCAATCACAACGCTGCAACATAGCGTTGTGATTGGTCTGAGCGCCATGGTCTGAACTGCTCCATGTTTTTGTGCAATCTTATCAGCACTTTATATGTACACTTGCAAGTGCACTGTGGTCGCAATTGTTAGTTACGACGAACTACTGTGAGCGTGAGCTCGGGGTGCACATTCTATCGGTTGCATAGAATGTTTAGCATTTCAACTCTACTATTTGCTTTATTATTAGCTTTAATCTGTCCTTTTGCATGCATGCTTTCAAATATTTCAAAAACAATTTCAAACAAATTCAATTTTAATGGGAAATTTTTAATGTGAAATTAGTATGACGAACGCAGTGAATTAAAAGATTTGTAAAATACTGCTAATGGTTTTTACTGCTGGCATATTGATTATTATATTTTTTTTATATGGCATATATGCGGAAACAACACAATACATTAAATAAATGTTTCTAAATAAAATTAAAAACATTTTTATGAATTTTGGAAAATATTTTACTTTTTTTCTATGCCTGTTGCATGATGTATTTGATAATGAAGGGATTACTAAAATAAGTTCCACAGGAGACCTTTGATTGTATAGTTTTGTGTTGAATTGTAAATAAATGGCTGCTTGTTTGGCAACTTTATGAATGCTAGTGCTAGTGCTCTCTCTGTCTAGTAAACAGCAGCCCAGTGGTGCTGTTGACCAAGGGCCAGCATGTCAAGGTCAGGCGTGCCGCAAGGGCCCCCCAGGCATCCTTGGAGTATCTCTGCCTTAAACGCGATAGAAAAGGACAGTAATGGGAACCGTGGTGGAAGTAAAAGGCCGGAGTTTGAATCAAAAGTGGGGAGCCTGATATTCTGCAAACCACTAATTTTGCAGTGCTGCCAGTAGGCTTCTAAAGAAAACAAGCACTAGCAAAGTGTTAAAAATGGGGGTCTCTAGTTGCCAAGTGGTATGCTTGAACGAAGGTCTCGATGGACCCCGTGCAGAAGAAGTGCTGGAGTCAAAGCGTCTTCACTGTAGGTATCTCCTGTGCAGGCAGCAGCCTCGGTCACGGCATCAGAGGCAATACGTTGTAGCATCGGCAGACGTCCGGCTGCGGTACAAGTTGGGGAGATGCGTTGTGCACTTTACAAGCGGTGCCTGCAGCTTTGTTGCAAGTCATGGCGTTGCTTGCCAGCGTCAGTGTTGCTTTTTCTCTCTGTGGCAGCTGAAACAGCAGTTCCCAGGTGCAGGAGGACTGAGGAAGTGAAGTCTTTGTGTCCCTGAGACTTCAGAACAGGAGGCAAGCTCTACATTAAGCCATTGGAGATCTTCTTCAAGCAGGATAAACAGCACAGTTCAACCTTTCTCCTCTCCTTGGCACAAGCAGCCACTGCAGGCCAACCCAGCAAAGCATCCACACAGCAATAGAGCAGTACTCCTCCTTACAGCTTCTCCAGTTCTTCTCCTTGGCAGAAGTTCCTCTTGATACCAGACATAGTTATACCATGTTTTCCTTTATTCTCTTGTGGCAAAAAGTCTCTCAGCTCAGTGCAAACCAGTTCTGTCCTCTCTGGTCCAGCTTTTTGGCCGGAGGTGGAGACAGCATTGTAAACAAGAGACAGGGCCTATTCAAGTGAAAGAAAATCTCCTCCCACTACTTAAATGCAGTGCAGGTCAATTCAGCTCAGCTCTGAGTCCTCCAGTCCTCCAGGGAAGGCAGGACACACCTCATACCCCCCAGTGGCTGTCTACAGTGAATGCACATCCCCAACTCTTGTCACACCAAAACCAGACAGTCAATACACAATCCAGCAGAGGCACATATGATGGCAAAGCAAGAAAATGGCCACTTTCCGAAGGTGGCATTTTCAAACACATAATTTAAAAACCATCTTTACAACAAGATGTTTTAGTAAATTCTGAGTTTTGAGAGCCTAAACTCCATTTCCCTTTCTTGTCCAAATGCAAACTTATACTTGTAAGATGTTACACATAAACTACCGTGTTACTCTATGGGATAGATAGCCTTTCAATAGTAAAAAATGAAATGCACAGTATTTCACTATCAGGACTTGTCACACACATTAGTACATGTCCTACCTTTCACATATACTGCACCCTGCCCATGGAGGTACCTTGGGCCTACCTGAGGGGTTTATTACATGTATGAAAAGGGAAGGCTGGTGCCTGGCAAGGGAGTGCACTTGCCAGGTCTACATTGTAGTTTAAAACTGTGCAAAGGCACTACAGTGGCCAGCCTGAGAACCCTTTGAAAGGCTGCTTGGGTGGGTGGCACAATCAGTGCTGCAGGCCCACTAGAAGCATTTGATATAAAAGTTCTGGGCACACACAGTGCACTATACTACGGACTTACTAGTAAATCAAATAAGACAATTATGGGAACACTGATCAATAATACAATTTACATAGGGAGCACTGATCCGCAGTGGCAATGTGCCCAAAGCATCTAGACCAGCAAAAACAAAATCCAGGAAATCCAGCTCAAACATGAAGGTAATAGGTTTTGCCTATGTGACATCTATTGGCTCTGTTAATGTTTTTAGCAATATGAGCTTATCTGACTCTAGGAGTCACCCTAATAGCTTGTGACCTTGGCAATTCACAGTTTTAATAATAAAAAACGGTCCTACACTGAATGGGCCTTAAAGACTATGAATGTTCGAAGATCACAAGATGTTGGGTGACACCGAAAGTCAACTGTGTTTTTCTAACTTACAATTTATCAGCTTTGTTCGCAATCCCATATTTTGTTATGGCAATTATTAATACTTTGAACTTTTGAAGCCATAAAAGTGGAACACGACCCCACAATGCACTCACATGCAGCGCAAATGAAGAATGACAAAACGTGCAAGAATATGTAGCAAACTGTGCAAAACACAGTTAATTGCAAGATAAACACATGCAAACAATCACCAAAATGAATATGCGCAAAGTGTACTACATAATAAAAATGGTGCCACAAAGAATGCACAATTAAAGACTATGAACTGTCCAAGATCAAAAGGTGTTAGGATGACGCGGAGTCAAATGTGCTTTTCTAATTTAAAACAAGCATTTGCAATGCAATAGGTCTCGCATTATTAAAAGTTTGAGTTTTTGGCGTAGCAAATATTAATGCAACATTACTAGCTCAAATGTTGTTAATGTAGACCTATAGAGTGTAGTGTGGTACAGTGAAGTAGTGTAGTATAGAGTAGAGGAAATTATTATAGAGAGTAGTGGAGTTGAGTAGTTTAGCGTGTAGTGGTGTTGAGTGGAAGAAAGTGGCGGAAAGTTTATAGAGTGGGATTGTGTGTGCTTGTATTATAAAAAAATAAAGGAATATTATGTAGGAATAAACGTATGAGCAATATAGGTTGGTGGTACTACATTTTCTCTACCAATTTATTTATAATGTGTTTTGTTGTGCAAGGTGACTTTACTTGTAACAGCTTGTTTAACTGCCTGTTTAGGCTTTAAGAAGTGCATATAAAAAATAGTATAATAAGGAATTTTTGCGGCTATATAACGAAGCCGTAGTAGTTGCTTATTTATTTTATGCAACTAACAACCATTGACAAAGCCAATAGTCCCGGCTTGTTGTAGGAGTAATGTTACTTGTATTATAAATCTGGATGCAGTGACAAAAGCAACAAAATACAAGTCAGGCAGCACACTATGCTAAACACCAATTTTTAGCTTACGTGTTTTAAAGTAGTTTTAATCCACGCCCATTGGCCAGGCCCCTTTGAGATACCCCTCTGTCCCGAGTTTTATCATCCCACTTAAAGCCCTGACTGTATTTTTCCTGCATTTCTATCGCGTTTTCTCCCCACCTGACTGTGTGTGGGTCTGAAACACCAAAATACACTCTAGCACTGCTCAGTGAAAGTTCCACCATATTTCTTATCAAGTTGTTTCTTGGTCCATCGTACCACAATTAGGAATCTAAGCTGCCTGCACCATTCCCGGGGACGATCGCTGCTTTACTGGGGATTCTTGGACCATTTTCCTCATGAATCATATTACCTGCACAGAACATGCATACCATTCACGGCGAGAGCTGTTGCTGCTTAGAGAAGAAGACAAAAAGAGTCCGAGTCCAGACAGTGATGCGAAAGGATCAACAATGAGAAGTTTACAGAGTGCTCAGCAACGGACACCGCAAACTGCAGTCAGTGCCATTTAGGACTGAAAAGAGAAATAAAAAATAAAAACCACAAACAGACTGGGGCATCTTTCCCTAAACTATAAAATACAGAAAATAAGAAAGGCGTGCTGCCATTGGAAAGTATGAGCAGGCGTTGTGCTAAAACATTAAGCACGTCACCCAGGACGAGGTATGTCTATTCTCTCTGGTATTGCTACATCTAGAAACGCACCTGCAGAATATACAAGTGCAGACTGCTGAAAATAAGACGCTGCCTGTCAGTCACGTCACAGAAGTCCACAGACTAGAAAGGATTGCAGCTAAACATGTTCGCCTGGTACTTAGAGGTGCGCTGTCTGCGCCCATGTTTTATTTACAGAGCCCAGGTAACCAGTTCGCAGAGCAGGGACTAAGCGCACTTAAGAAGAGCTCAGGTAAACAGCTTGCAGGGCTGATGAGTGTTTAATTATGACATGCAAGAGGGGAATTGAGCAGGTTTGTAAAGGGAGGCTGGGTTTGCTCGGGGTAGACGTCACGAGGGCTCCTAGTAGTGCTGGGCTGACCTACTGTACACCGATGGGAGTTTCCCAGCAGATTATGAAACTAGACTGTGAACTAAACGCACAGAGTGGGCTGCCCCTCACACGCACCTGCCTACAATGTCAACTGCCCTGGCTAAATTACGTTTAAAACGCTAACATGTAAAATATTTTAAGCGCCGTGCGCTGTTGTTTGGATTGGGAACAAGAAGCACACAAGACGCCAGCTGTTCTTTCATTTAGTTGCTTCCCTGAGAAATGGATCCAAAAATGTACAATCCCGTGCATTGGGTGCATGCGCGCGCCACAGTGAGACATGTGGTTTCAATTATCGCGCCCATGTCTGGGCACGATAATTGAAACCACATGACGGCCGGTGCTCGTAACAGACACCAACAGGCCATGGGTGGAGCAATGTGCCCGCCTTTAGCCAATTGCGTGCTGTTTTTCTTTACAAGACGCACGCAAAGGCCAATCGCGTAGCACAACAGGAAAAGCATACGCATAAGCGTGTGCGATTCCTAGGTCGATTTTCAAACCCCCTCCACAAGGACTCTCGCTGCGCACTGCAGCGCTGCACTCTGCAACGCTAGATGCAAGACCTAATGAATCAGCAGTGTTCCTAATCCCATATTCTATTACTAAAATTATTAATTATTTGAACTTTCAGAGCCATAAAATGGGAACACAATGCAGTGACCGGAAGTGCATAATGAAGAATGACAAAATGTGCAATAGTAAGTTGGAGCCAGCAACCTAATGGCTCTTTCGCTCTTTCAGGTGGCCCCCGTCCCTACTGCGACTACATAACGAAAAGCCCAATCCTGCACTTTCCGACTCAACGTGCTCTTTTTTTAATTCATTTCATCGCCTACACTGGTAGGTTCTATGTAAACGATGAGGTGCCACTATATAGGGGTCTAGTGTCTACCATTCCATAAACTAAATTTGGTTACCCTCTCTCACCCCACAGACAGATTCATTGCGCCCTGATGAGATTCCGGGAAACCACTACCTGGATTCGAAACGCATCGGCCAGTTAACAAAGAATTATTATGATCTGTTCCTGCACACCAGCTTTTGTTGGTTGCAAAAAGAGTTACAAACTGTACTTGCTTAATTGCTAATTTCTTTCCTTTTTTCTCACTCTTTTTGGGCACTAAACCCATTTCCTATTTTGTGTAAATTCACTGTTTTCTACTGCACATGCTTAAATTTCTCTGTTTGTTTTTTGAAATCATTTTTGTCATTTATGCTTGAATACCTTTCTATTTGACCACAATTCATTTGCTTAATGACTAGTCCATTCATTTTTGGTGTAAATATGTATTGTTGATAACTGTCTTTGTGTGTTCTCATTCATGTTTTTTCGACAAACTTTGATTAATTGATAAAAACGTTGGTAAAAATAAAAATACCCAGTTGATTACGACAATTTGCGTGGTTAACTGTCCTCAAGTGTGGATTCAAATGTAGGTGGTGAGGCACTCTTTTGTGTGAAACTCACATCATATGCACAAAAGCTGTGTTACAAACTATACTTAAAATCAACAATCTTGAAGGTGTATGTGCACACTACAAAATGTCAAAGGCACGCTGAAAGTCAAACATGATTCCCCATTTTGAAAGTCGTAATCTTGATCTGTAATACTATATCCTCATCACCGAAGTCTATGCAAACAGAAAAAATAGACAGTAAAAGCACAGCTACAAAATTAAAAAACATGCAGGGGCAAAAAGACCTTGCTTAAAAAGAAAAATGTAGCCCCGCCATCAAAAGAACCCGATGAAGACTTCAAAAGGAATAGTATTTGGTCCAAGCTGCGCAGAAAAAACAAACACTGAGTAGATGTAGTGAAACCAGAAACCTTCAGGAAATGGCACACAATAACCAATAAATAGCACATAAATTAGAGTGACAAGACGGTAAGTCAATAGAATGGTAAGTAATGGTCGGTCTGTAAGCCCATTTTAGATTTTCTTTAATTATTATATGAGATAGCGCTGGTGCTCTGCAGGTGGAACCTAACTATGGACCACTGAACTTATTTTTTTCCAATTAAACCCCACCAGTAAAAGTGCAAGGTTTAAGTGCTTGCTCCGGTGTTAATTTTATTGCATGTAGCTTTACTTTGTTGTCTTAATGTGTTTCCAGGGATGTCAAGGGGTGCTAGGTATGCATAGGCCCATTCATTATTTTCCATTATGCTAACGTAATTCACAGAATTTCAGGTTACATAAATTACGTAAACAGTCGGAAATGACAAAATCACAAGATTTCACACAATTGTGTGTCGAAGAAAACTAGATTCAGCAGAAAAGGATCTCACAAGATGCAAGTTTGAGCATAAAATGTTTTTTCAGGGACATTTTCTCTATGAACCAGGCGCCCTGCTGGAATCTCGGATTACTTTTGAACGTGAAGTATGTCCCTGCATTAAATTTTCACTCGAGCTCCCCCAAAGAGAATTTTGCAAAATGCAAGCATAAATTTACGTATTTTACAGGGGGTGGGGGGGGGGGGGGGGGCAGGGATGGAATCGTACACCGTTTGTTGTGCACTCTTTTTTAATCTGCCCTTTTATTTCCTCTAATATTTGTTTCTGCTGGCACTCTCCCTTGTCGGGCATATGTTTTTTCAGGAATTTCCATTTGTGTGACTTCCTCCATTGCAGATCCTAATGTGAATGGCATATATGGGAGTAAGAAGTGGCCTTAGCTCCGCCATTGGGGGATGGTGGCTGGCTGCTGCCCTTCCGCGCAGAGCTTAGCTAGATGAAAATAAACAAGTATTTGCAATGCAATAGGATTAGCATTTGCGAGAGTTAGAGGTATTAGCATTGTAAATGACAATGCCTTTTACCTATGTTTTTTGTTTTTGAGTGTAGTGGGTGTATAAACAGAGACACAGCTGCAGCATTGTCTATAGAACTTAAAATGGAGGAGTTGCTGACAGGACTAGAGACCAGCACTATCTAGAGGACTGAGAATGAGAAATAACCACTGGGAACAGAGACACAGCTGCAGCACTGCCTAGAGGACTTAGAATGAGGAGTCCAGATGAGCCCAGAGAAGCAACTAGCAGCACTGCCCAGAGGACTAAGAATGAGGAATTATCACTGGGACCAAACAAGCAGCTGCAGCACTGTCTAAAGGACTTTGATGAAGCATGACGACTGGGACCAGAGAAACAGCTACAGCACTGCCTCAGGGACTAAGAATGAGGAATTACCACTGGAACCAGAGAAGCAGCTAGAAACACTGACTAGAGGACTAAGAATGAGGAATTACCACTGGAAGCAGAGCAACGGGGGACAGCCCTGCCTAGAGTACTTAGAATGGAAGAACTACTGACGAGACCAGAGAATCAGCAAGCAGCACTAACTGGAGGACGTAAAAAGAAGGACTTACAGATGGGACCAGAGAAGATGCTTTTAGCACTGTCTGAAGGACTAACAATGGTGAAATTACCAATGAGACTAGAGAAGCAGCTACAGCACTGGAACCGGATTCACTCAATTTAAATGTCTGCGCTCTGTGTGTTTTACATAGAATAGATTTGGAAAATGGATTTGAGCAAGAACGATACATGTTTGAGGAGAATGACTAATCCATAGCTGTACACCCCTAAACTCTCATTGAATACCAGTGCGGGAGCTGTACAACCTTAAACACTCATTGGATACCAGGGTGAAGGAGGAGGGCTGAGAGGAATGGGAGAGAGGAACTAAGGAGGAAGTGTGAAGCTGCTGCTATGGAAATTCTGCAGGCAGCAGCAGGCCGCTGGGTGCTCCCTCGCAGTGTTTACATCTGGAGATGCCAGTGTCTGCACAGCCAGGGCCCGGCTGCGACTGCCCCTGGTCATTGCTTTACACAGAGGCTGGTGTGAGTGCCATGGAATATTATATTTTAGCCTTGTACTTCCTCTTTACATGCCTTTTTAATCTGTATCTTCAATGGGCAAGCAGCAACCTGGGAGGGTGGTGGAGGTGGTTTGCAGAGACGGGTAAAGGTGTTGCGATGGCAATGGAGTGTGGCTGCAAACACAAAAGAAGCCACAAAAAATGAAATAGAGAAGATAACCACAAAGCATGGTGTTATTCGAGCAGCTGGCAAGCCGCAAAAAAGAAATTGTGCTCAAAGAGTACCATAAAAAACTGTAAAAGAAAGAGCACATATAATAGGGGCAATTCCTATAGGACAATACAAAAGCCCAAAAGGAGGGACTAGTAAGCAACTTAACCAATCAAAAGCCTGCATTTACCAAGGACAGAAAGAGGAACAAATTGCTGTGCTCCAAGCCCATATTCTAGATACAGCATGCCTCGCAGAGCAGCTCATGCGCTGTCTAGCTTCAACCTAAAAAGTAATGAAACTTGCTGATCACACAAAGCCTCATGTGACATATTTCAATAATTGGAATTGTCAGAAGGAAACTGAAAATAATTAGGGCTACATTGTGAAAGTGCTTTCAGTCGCACGTTCACAGACAGGGTGCAACAATAAGAGAGCTGCCTCACCCCCCCCCCCCCCCCCCCAATCTATGCAGTAACATTAAAATATCAGGGAGACAAACACAGTGCTTCAGTAATTTATTGACACTTTCCGACATGCACACACCAGAGATGGGCACTGCCACATAGTCATACAGGAGGCAAACAGTGCTTCAGTAAGACACAAAAGATACACTGTAGTTCATTTTACTTGCTCCCACAATCGTGCTTACTATAATATGCACCTGGACACCACACAGACACACCACTACAGCAACACACAACTTGCTACAATATTAATACACTTAAAACAATTGCGACAGTCACAAATGGAAGAGCCAGTGCCAGAATAAAACACATACCAGAAACAGTGCCAGAGCAACACAAACATTGCTACTACAGTGTACCACAGAGGCTAATTGACAAAAAAACATTAGACTTAAGGAACAAAGACCAAAGAGACATTCAGGCATAGTGTGCCTGTAAAGAGCCCTACTGTGTCCAAGGTCAGTGGTTTGTATTGGTAAGGAAAGGGAGGGTGGGAGATCAGAGACATAGGCCCTAGCAGAGAGGTTGCATTTCACATACTGTCTACAACTTTTGTTTATTTGATTTGCATTTCAACATGTCATTTCAGACATGTGGTAAGAAAAGGCCACATTTTCTTCGAAAGATCCCTGAATATTGAGTGTGCTAGAACAAGCAAAAGAGAGTAACAGGTCAAATGAAATACACATTTATTTCGGTTTATTTCAAACAATAATACTTAAAAAAATAAAAACAACTGTACAATCAATTAATGTTACATAACACCTAAAAAAAAGTACACATGAAGAGAAAGCATTTAATAACAAACGTAAAATTAATTAACAATTCACTTTCAGAATTATTACGTGTCCTTAATCTTGCCTAAAAAGTCCCCCCGTTCATGTTTTATCAATTCATTTCTTATTTTAATCTCTGCTATCAAAAAGAATATCGATGAGTTTCAAAGTAAATCTTGAACAAGTGAGTATGCAAACAGATTGCGGGCGTAAAACATAACACAACTGATTATTCAAGCAAATAGCGGGTACATAACACAACAACTGATCATTCTGATTATAACAAAACTGAAAAAATATATTTAATCAATAGACAATTTTATTGTTCCTTTTTCCACTGCTCAACGAGTGGTGGGAGGTGCTTCTCCACCTTAGCGGAGGAGCCGCCACTGGACACAAAGTCAGAACTGAGATTAAGGAAAACCCAAATTCCTGGAAAAGTTAAAATTAAGAATTATGTACACAATATGAGTACAATGTAAGTCTAGAGGAGCTATGGCGGTAGACCACATAACCACCAGATTAAGTATTTAAGAATGATCTAAGTGTAATCAATACAACCAGTAAACATGGGAATGACCTTAACACTTATAATAAAGGCAAAAGGGAAAAAGACAGTCATGAGCTATTGCTTGCGCACTAAATATGATCGGCCAGAAATTCAAATGAAAACTACCTGAGCAAGGTATGTAGAGTGAAAAATTGTCAAATCTCTGCCCCGTGACTGCAGTTCAGTGTTTATTTTGAATGAAAATGGGTTTCAAATCATGCAATCAATTGACGGTGATTGGAGTGTAGTAGAGTGGAGTGTCGTAGCATGGAGTGCTAAAGAGTTGAGTATTGTGTGGTAGAGTGAGGGTGGTGCAGAGTGTCGTCGAGTGGAGAACAGGGTCATAGAGCAGAGTGGCGTGAAGTGGAGTTGGGTGAAGTGGAGTTGGGTGGAGTGGCGTAGAGAGGAGTGGCACGGAGTGGAATATCGCAAGGTGAAGTGGCATAGAGTGGAGTAAAGTGGGGTGTTGGAGACTATTGGAAAGTGCCGTAGAGTGGAGTACAGTGGACTGTAGAGTGCAGAGGGGTACAGTACAGTGTCATAGCGTGTGGTACAGTTTAGTGAAATAGAGTGTTGTAGAATCGAGTGGCATAGAGTGGCGTAGAGTGGAGTGGTGTATAGCTGAGTAGTTGAGTAGTGTGTCAGAGACTTGAGTAAAGTCATTTGGAGTGGCATAGAGTGAGTTGCGTAGTGTGTCTTAGAGTGGAGTAGTGTGTCGTAGACTGGTATAGAGTGTCATACAGTGGCATAGACTGTAGTGTAGGGGCATAAAGTGCAGCAGTGTTGTATAGTGGGATAGAGTGTAGTACAGTGTTGTAGAGTGGATGTTTACAGAGTAGATTGTTGTAGAGTGGAGCGGCCTAAAGTGAAGTGTTCTACAATTCAAGTGGAGTTGCATAGCGTAGAGTGAAGAAAGGTATCATACAGTTAAGTGGCATGTCGTACAGTACAGTGCCGTAGAGTGGAGTACATTGTAGTGGCGTAGCATTGACTGTAGTAAAGTGTTATAGAGTGGAGTGGAGTACAGTGGAGTGGTATGCCGTGCCATAGACTGTGGAAAACTGTGGTTGAGTGGAGCAGAGTGGAGCGGCATACAGTGAGATACAGTATTGTAGAGGAGTAAGGTAAAGTAGAGAAGAGTCTGGAAGAGTGGTACTGTGCAGTGGCATAGAGTATTAACGAGTTAAGTGGCATACATTGCAGTTGAGTGGAGTGGCGTACAGGGGAGTAGTGCAGTACAGTGAATTAGTGTGCTATCGATTAAAGTAGAGCAATTTTGGTGGAGTAGCTTAGAGAGAGTTGTGTACAGTTTTGTCGAGGGGAAAAGAGTGGAGTACAGTTTTGTACAGTGACAGACTGGAGTGCAGTGTTGTACAATGGTGTAGCATACGGTGAAGTACAGGTTGGTAGAGTGGAGGGGCATATAGTGTTGTAGAGTGGAGTAGAGGGTTGTAGAGCCAAGTAGACTAGAGTGGCTTAGAGTTCAGTGTAGTACAGTGTCCTGCCGTAGAGTACAGTGATGTGGCATGTCAAAGCATAGAGTGAAGCTACATAGAGTGGAGAGGCGCCCAATGAAATAGCATAGAGTAGAGTGGTGTACACTGGTGTGGCATAGACTGGAATAGCAAATAGTGGAATAGCGTAGAGGGGAGTGATGTAGAGTGGAGAGACATATAGTAGAATATCGCACAGTGGTGTGGCGTACAGTGGAACAGGGTAGAGTGGAGTAGCGTACAGTGGAGTGGCATACATTGGTGTGACCTAGACTGGAGTGGAATACAGTGGAGTGGATTAGACTGGAATAGCATATAGTGGAGTGGCGTAGAGCGAAGTGTCATACATAGCATAGAGTGGAATGGCATACAGTGGAGTGGCGTAGAGTGGAGTAACATAGAGTGTACTGGTGTGCAGTGGAGTGGCATAGACTGGAGTGGTGTACAGTGGAGTGGGGTAGTGTAGAGTGGAGTGGCGTATAGTGGAGTGGCACACAATGGAGTGGCGTAGTGTAGAGTGGCGCACAATGGAGTGGCGTACATTGGAATAGCAGAGTGGAGTTGTGTACAGTGGAATCGCTTACCGTGGATTGTTGTAGAGTGGAGTAGTGTACAATGGAGTGTCATACAGTGAAACAGCATAGAGTGGAGTAGCATACAGTGGAATGGCATACATTGGAGTAGCGTAGAGTGTAGTAGAGTACAGTGGAGTGGCATAGACTGAAGTGTCGTGCAGTGGTGTGGGGTACAGTGAAGTGGCGTATAGTGTAGTGGCATACAGTGGAGTACTGTACATTGGAGGAACCTACACTGGAGTGGGTTACATTGGAATAGCATACAGTGGAGTGGCGTAGAGCGACGTGTCATACATAGCATAGAGTGGAGTAGGATACAGTGGAGTGGTGTACAGAGGAATAGTGTACAGCAGAGTTGCATACTGTGGAACAGTGTATAGTGGACTGTCATACAGTGGAATAGCATAGAGTGGAGTGGCATACAGTGGAGAGGCGTAGACTGGAATACTGCAGAGTTGAGTATCGAATAGTGGAGTGGTGTACATTTGAGTGGTGTAGTCTAGAGTGTCATACAGTTGAGTGGGGTAGAGTGGAATAGCATAGAGTGGCGTCGCGTAGAGTGGAGTGGCGTACAGTGGAGTGCCATACAGTAGAATACCGTACAGTGGAGTGGCATACAGTGGAGTGGAGTAGAGTGGAATACTGCAGAGTTGAGTAGCATAGAGTGGAGTGTTTGTACATTTGAGTTGGGTAGACTAGAGTGTCATGCAGTTGAGTGAAGTAAAGTGGAATAGCATAGAGTGGTGTCGCATACAGTGGAGTAGCATACAGTAGAATAGCGTGGAGTGGCATACAGTGAAATGGCGTAAAGTGAAGTATAGACTGCAATGTCGTACAGTGGATTGGGGTAGACTGGAATAGCATACAGCTGAGTGGTGTAGATTGGAGTTGTGAACAGTGGATTAGAGTAGAGTGGAAGGGAATTTAGTGGAATAGAGTGGAATGGCATACAGTGAAGTGGCGTAAAGTGTGTGAGAAGTTGGCCTGGCATATGCTGTCCACTAGTTCTAGTGGGCACCTTGTACCAGTTCAAACAACCCTTATTGATGATAGGTTTAAGACAACGTTTATTAAAAGCCCTTTAGACTTAAGGGGTTCTAGGGCCAACACCCACGGGAGCACCGGAGTACTTGAGTTACCTCACCCAGGGAAGCTGGGTGCATAGGTGTCAAATGGTGTTGGGGTCGTCGTCGATTTCAATGGCGATCTGCTGCAAAGTGCTGCTGCCGTGAAGAAGAAAAGTGTCCAGTGTGATACAAGCCTGGATCGAAGATGTGAAGAACCTGAAAGCGGAGGGGACAGAGTCTGGGTCACTTGCCAGTGACCAGGGGCACAATAGACGAATCCCCACCGATGTCGGGTACTTCAGGAGTAAAGAGGTGAAGCTTGACTTTGCAGCCAGGAGGACCAGGATGCGTCAACGGCGACCAGGAGCTGGATTTGAGCTGTCCCACGAAGGATGTCAAGTGCTGCGGCGTCGGTGCTCGGATTGAACACAACAAGCCTTGGCAACAGCCACCCACGCAGGAAGAGAAAAGATCCTTCAGTATGGACCAGCAAGGTCCAGCGGACTCCCCAAGCAATGGAGAGTCAGGGCACATCTGGAGCAACCAGGGAAACCCAAGGAAAGTTAAAGTTGCCTTCTCAGGGACCCACCAGTCGATGGACCAGGGATCGCGAAGGTACCTCGAGAGAAAACACAAAGGGCCGGCTCACGGAACACTCGTGGAGTGTAGGCCAGCAATCTTCAGTGGAAATGCTGATCAAGGTCTGGGCTACAAGTAACCCAATGCACATCCTCAAGGATTTTCGAGAAGCAGATGCACTTGCAAATGTGCACGGTGTCGAAGGGTTCCTGTCATACATTCACCCCAGTACAGAGATCTGGGCCTATATCCATTGTTTTTTTGCACTCCACACCACCCAAGTTCAGACATGGTCATATGAAAATCAGCCTTGACCCTGTGCCTCATGGGAACAGTCCAGCCCGAACTGCCAAGCCATGTCTTTCCTGGACCGGAATTAAGCATCCTAGGACCGGTTTCTGGCTATCAGCCGTCTTCAGCCAGGATAGCTTGAATCCAGTGGTGTGGAGGGCATGGGACTCACGTCTGAGCATACCCATCCCACTCGGGGTGACAATTGCAAAAACAACAATTGATGGACAGAATTCCCGAGTGGGATGGGTATGCTCAGACGTGAGTCCCATGCTCTCCACACCACTGGAGTCAAGCTATCCTGGCTGATGACGGCTGATAGCCAGAAACCGGTCCTAGGATGCTTGATTCCGGTCCAGGGAAGGCATGGCTTGGCAGTTCGGGCTGGACTGTTCCCATGAGGCACAGGGTCAGACTGATTTACATATGGCCATGTCTGAACTGGGGTGGTGTGAAGTGCAAAAAAACGATGGATTTAGGCCCAGATCTCTGTACTGGGGTGAATGTATGAAATTGTTCTGCATTCTGACCATCAACTGTGGTTTTTGCATTGGAGTTTCGTCCAGCAGCAGGAGGCCAGACTCGTGTCTTTGGCTGCAGCATCCATTTTGTGATGCCAGGGTTCTGTTAAGCTGGTACCGGGTGTACCAGTGTGGCCATGTTTCTCCCTCTAGAAGGGTGGAATCATACCCCCGCCGCCAGACTGGTGGGGTATGATTCCAAGGTGTTTGACACCAAACACAACATTTTCCTTGCAGCCATTCCAAAGTTAGCATTTACCATGAGGTTATAATGCACTTAATAGTATATGGTCTGGCTGCATCACAGAACAACCCCAGAGAATAGATTCCGAAGGCTGCAGAGGGGTCCTGCTCATGCATGGGCACCCTCTAACACAGAATCCAGCACCCTGCCTTCAGGATTGATAAGGCCTGCCATAGGGGTGACTGATAGGCTTATATGTGCAGTGATATAAGGTAGATATACAGAACCTATATCTAAGTGAGGGGTGCATACACCACTTTACACAGGCTGCTGTAGCAGACCTGTGGTTTAATGTTGGAAGGCTGCCCAGGGGTGGCATAATACATGCTGCAGCCCCTGGTAGGCCTCTGGGTACCTATGCCCTGGGTACATGGTGTACCATATACTAGGGATCCACAAGGGCACCCCAGTATCCAATTTGGAGTGTACCTAAAGTACATGGAATCATTTTAGAGAAAAAGCAAATAGGCTCGGGCCCTGAATAGCAGGGTCCCAGCCAAACTAAGTAAAATACCATCAAAACACCAGAAAAAAGTGGGGGCAACTATGCAGTCAGATTCCATCTTCCTACATAGTGGAGTAGCTTAAAGTGAAATAGCATATACTGCAGTGTCGCACAGTGGAGTGGGGTAGAGTGGAATAGCATACAGTGGAGTAGCGTAGACTTGCTTTGCATGCAGTGGCATTGCATAGAGTGGAGAGACAGATAGTGGAATAGCGTACAGTGGAATGGCATATAGTGGAGTGCCCTAGACTGGAGTGGCTTACAGTGGAGTGACACACAGTGGAATGGCATATAGTGGACCTACATGGGAGTGGCATACAGTGGAGTTGGTTAGAGTGGAATGGCATACAGTGGAGTGGCAAAGAGTTGAATGGCATAGAGTGGAGTGGCGTAGAGTGGAATGGCATACAGTAGAATAGTGTATAGTGTAGTGGCATAGACCGGAGCGCTGTACAGTGGAGTGGGGTAGAGTAGAATAGCATACAATGGAGTGTGCGTAGAGTGGAATAGCAGAGAGGAGTAGTACAGAGTGGAGTTGCATACAGTGGGTAGATGTGGAGTGGAATGGCATAAAGTGGAGTGGTGTGGAGTGGAGTGGAATGGCATACAGTGGAGTGGCGTAGGGTGGAACAGCGTAGAGTGTAGTGGCCTAGACTGAAGGGTCGTATAGTGGAGTGGGGTAGAGTGGAGTAGTGTACAGTGAAGTGGTGCACAGTGCAGTGGTTAGAGTGGAGTGGCATACAGGGGAGTGGTGTAAAATGGAGTGGCATAGACTACAGTGTCACACAGTTGTGTGGTGCAGAGTGGAATTACAAAGTGGAGTGGCGTAGAATGGAGTTGCTTTTGTAGAATAGTATACAGTGGAAAGGTGTAGAGTGGAGTGGCATAGAGTGGAATAGCGTAGAGTGGAGTGGCATGCATTGAAGTGGTGTAGAGTGGAGTAGCGTAGAGTGTCGTAGCACACAGTGGAGTAGCAAATACTGCAAGTTGTACAGTGAAGTGGGGTGGAGCGGAATAACATATAGTTGAGTGGCATGGAGTCAAGTTGCGTACAGTGGAATAGCGTAGAGTGGAGTGGCGTGCAGTGGAGTAGCTTACAGTGAAATAGCATAGAGTGCAATAGTATACATTGGAGTGCCCCAGACTTGAGTGGTGTACGTGGAGTGCGTTACAGTGGAATTGCACATAGTGGAGAGCTGTAGACTGAAGTAGCATACAGTGGAGTGGCGTAGAGGGCAATAGTGTAGAGTGGAGTGGCGTACAGTAGAGTGACGTAGAGTTGAATAGGGTAGAGTGGAGTGGCATATAGTGGAGTGGTGTCAAGTGGAGTGGCATTAAGGTTTTAAAAGGAGCAATAGGTCCATCATGTAATCCTGTACTGTCTTCTGGGATCAAATTTACAAGTTGTAACTCAGGCTTACGAGTTTGTGAGGAATTAAAGAAAAATCCAGTATTTAGCGATGACTGGGCTTGGCTTCCGAGAATTCTTACTAACGAGAAAGCTGGAGTGCACGAATGATACTTAAACAGCTCGACCAATAGAAACAAATCCATTAATATTTTCTCATGGAACGTTCATGGCCTGATAAGTCTGCTAGAAGATCAAGATACAGTAACTTTTATACATAATTTAGCAGTGCTAATGTTTCAGGAAACCTGGAATATGCCTAAAGGATCGATAATCCGATATCAGGAGTATGCACACTTTGCAGCTCGTTCGTCTGCCTATGGTCGTGCAAGAGGTGGGCTATCTACCCATGTGTCATTGGACCTGGATATTAAGCACTATGAAATTGATTTTCAATCAACATGGCTTTTATGTATCAAAATAGATTAAAAAAACAATATTCTTAAATGTATATTTAAGCACAAAGAGAACAGTCAAGATATCTCAATTCACTGCGCTTTGGGAAATAGTCAAATTCCTGAATTATCAATACCCTGCCACTAGGTTAATTATTTCAGGAGACTTCAAAATGCATTTCCTTTCTAAAAACCTAGCTGACAACCCTGCATTTGTGTACTGGGCATCGTGCTTTATACTTTTTAAGATTTTAACAAAAGGATTACCAGAATTGTAGCATTGATATGGCAGCATAAAAACAACATGTTATGAGGCAGCTGCAATCCCATGTTCATTGGTCACTTCCTCAACCAATGGGAGTGATGCTAGGGATTTTTAAAACAACACGTAAAAGTGTTGACTTCAATGAAATTACCGGCATTGAAAAAGGCAATGTTCTGAAACTCATCTGCTATGAATAAAGTTTGCATGACATCCTGCGAGTGCTCCATGCTGTTTGCTTCGGATATTACCCAGTGAGTCTCTCTCTCTCTCTCTATCTCTCTCTCTCTCTATATATATCACACACGTTTTAGGGAATAGAATTTTAAAAAACGTTGAAATTCGCTGAAAAAAACAAAGGTTACAGGGACGTTATAGTTGGGCACACATTTCACTAGTACAAATCCAGAGAAATTCCGCAGTTATAGTTAGCTAACTATAGCTTGCACACCCGCAATGCACTGCTTATAAACTCACATATTACTTCATTCATGACATAGTCAGTGGCATCACCAATGATGTCTCAAATGGCTTCACTGATGACATCTGAAATGACATCACTGAAGACATCATCCAGTGATTATGAGTTCTTACTAAAATGTACTGAGTGTTAATGATATATACTAGGATAAGTGGCTATGGGAGTGCCTGTGTGTGTGGGTGAGTGAGTGGGTCTGTAAGTGTTGGATTTTTTTAGCTTGCACTTTTTAAGCCATGCCCTAATTACATCAGCTGCGTCCCTTTGAGCGACCCCTCTATTTTTTTCATCCCACTCAAAGCCCAGGGCACTCCCTTAACCGCGACAGCAGCGTGCCTTGCAACCAAATCTGCCCTTTGTACCCAGACAATGCACCCCTCTGTGCCAGTGCCAGAGTACTCTGCCCTTTGCCCGTTCCCCACGCTGCGCACGTTCGCTTCCAGCAGTAGCATAACTGCTAAATCACCGGTGGCAACTATGCAGGTTTTTAATTACACAAACACAAGGAAATAACATTCTGGAAAGTTTCGATTTTTATTATGTATGGAATGCAACATCTCGGATTTACAAAAAATGCAGACTATAACGCCCAGACTCTGGAAGCGTTCAGCTGACAGGGCAAGGGGCACCTGGTAGCTGTGCAGCGCAATGATTGTCCTTTACACCGCGGCCACTATATCCTGCTCCCACGCCGTAAACTGTCTAGCGTTTTTCTTGCAACCTGCCAGTCTGTCACAGACGCCAAACAAATTCGTTAAAACAAATATATTCCACAAATACCTTAGCCTCAAAACCACAACGTCCCGACCCGGATCTACAAGACTCTGTTGCAGCAGCAGAAGTGAGAAGTTGGGAAAAGTATTTAGCATTAATGCTGCAATGGAACAGCCACGTGATGCTAACGTCATAGCAGGCACACTTAAAGGGACAGGGTTTTGATTTCCCTATCTTCCCCATCGGTTTGATCTCCCCCTACGTCAGAGGGGAGATTAGAAATACAGCACGAAGCTAACTATCTGATCTTCCCCGTCGGTTTGGTCTTCCCTTGCTATAACGTGCTTTGCTGTATTTGCGCTTCCCCTACGGGGCTTATAAATTCCACTACAACCTGTTTATTTGTTGCCAGGCTTTTGACTATGCCTCCCCTAAAGCGCTGCTGCTATTTGTACGTGTGCCTGAGCGAAAACTCTTATGGCCTGTGTAAACTTTGCAAATATTTACAGTTTTAATCATTAATTGTTAATCTATTTTCGTATGTAGCATATGGATACAGTAAAGGGAAAAAAATGTCACCAAGTTTTTTGTTTCCAAAATTAATTTTTTGATTTTTACAAAAGAAGTATTTTTTGTTGTAATAATGCCACAATATTTTATATAAACAATTAATATATTTATACCTACAAATATATTTCTAAATATTGATCCATATTACAATACTTATAACAATGAGAAAAATGAATTCAGCAAATTACAATCAATATGGTTTTTTTTGTTTTTGTTTTTAAAATTTTTTATTAAACAGATATGCGATCCACTCTTACATATACAAGAATCAATAAAATGTGCGTTGGCAAATGTCCGAAGCATTGTACATAGGGTAAACAATCCTTCAGAGGGATCAACAGCAACATACGTGATGTATTTCGATTTTATGGTTTAAGATAAATTAAAATAATGAAAATGCAATGCAAATAATTAAAGAATAAAAAAGGGAAGAGAAAGTAAAACAATAAAAAATTAAAAAGAGAGAAAATAAAGTATACGCGTGTGGTTGCGAGGGAGAGGGAGCAATTCAATCATCACAACAAACAACCATTGAATAGCAGATTGTTGGTAAAGGACAAACAGTATTACATTTTGAATCAGGACAGTCCGCAATGAACACAAGTGTGAGAATAAATACCTGATCATAGGAATATAACAGCAATTAGGAACCAGCATTTGAACTCTGTGACAATCGTGTTGTCTGCAATCTCCAAGCTCCACCATTCAGTGTAAAGGTGCACGTGGCATAGGCTGTAGCAAAGGCGCTCACAGTGAATCTATGCACAAGCGCCTAACCCACTCCCTCCGGAACTATGGAATTCATGGATTGGGACTGCGATTCCTGGGTAATTTTAGCAATATATGTGCGATACGGCCCCCATATGTGGCAACAGTGTGGTTTATTAGGGTCAATCTTGTGGGCTAGGGCAGGGGTATGATGCATCCGTCTCAAAAACTTAAAATGTATTATCTTGTGTCTGCTATTAATGGATACCTCCCTGGTGGCCACACAGCACACTGCCCATTGATCGTCAGTGATTGAGTTCCCAAGGTCTTTTTCCCACGCGGCACGCACTTCCGTGTCTGAGGAGGGAAGCGAGGCCACACATAGTTTGTATAGCTTAGAGACTACATGTGCACCCGTCTGACTCTGTATTATGAACGTGAGAGTCGCCGTGTCCTCGGGGGGAAGTGGAAACATTGGGAAAGCAGCTTGAAGCACAGACCGGAGCCTAGTCAGTATGAAAGAGTCCATAAATGATTGATCAGCAAAGCGCTGATCCTCCGTCACGGAGAACACATGTCCGTCCGGGAACAGGTCCCCGACCGTGCGTAATTGATATTTGGATAATGTACGCTGAACCACAGACTCGCCAGTGATTGGGAGCCAGTGAGCATTAGGTAACAGAAGGGCAGAGGAATATAATACCTCAATCTGTAGTAACCTACGCAGTTTTTCCCACGCCCAGCATGTGGTGGAAACTGTTTGTATGTCCTGTGGGACCCGACGAATCCCTTTGGGAAGTATGGCATGAAGCGGAACAGGCAACACCAGGTCCGCCTCGGGCCTCAGATACAAAATTCTAGCGTCTGGATGGAACCATGGGTAGGCATACGAGCAGTGCGCAACCAGATAATTAAGATAAAAGTCGGGTACACCAAAGCCCCCCCTCTCATAAGGAAGCGTTAAGGTACGCCAGGAAACCCGCGGGTTTCTATCACCCCACACCCAATGCAACGATAAGGAACGGAGTTGCGAGAAAAAAATCTTGGTGAGAGGAATAGGAATGTTGTTAAAGAGGTATAAAAACTGAGGAAGTATGATCATTTTAATAATGGCGATCCGGCCTGCCATGCATAAGGGGAGGTGGATCCACCTCTCCAGGTGTTCTTCTACAAAATCAAGGGCATGCCCGTATTTCAAGTGAATCATGGACACCGTGTCAAGGTGGACATAAATTCCCAAATATTTTACTGAATCTGTGGTCCACTCAAGAGGAAAAGCACACTCCCATTGCGAGGTGGAGGGGGTAAGCGGAAAGAAGACAGATTTGTGCCAGTTAATGCGAAGGCCAGACTACTCTCCAAAACGGGTTACTTCCAATAACAGGGGTTCCAGATTGGTCTGCGGTGTTCGAACATACAGAATTGTGTCATCCGCGTATAAAGAAAGGAGGAGAGGCCCTGTGCGGAACTTAAGCCCCCTATGGAGGTGTTGTTCTTGAAACTGACAAACCAGAGGGTCCATCGCCAGTATGAACAGCAGCGGGGATAATGGGCAACCTTGTCGTGTGCCACGTGAGAGTGTAAAGTTTTCCGAGATGGTGCCGTTTAAACGTAGCCGGGCAGTAGGAGCAGTATGCAATAATTTGACTGTAGCCACAAACATTTCGGGCATACCCATCCGTCTCATGACCGATAAAAAAGGGCCATTCCAGCGTGTCAAACGCTCTCTCTGCGTCCAAGAACACTGCTGCGGCTGGGGTCGAGGGGTCAATCCTGTGCAATACAGAGAATAATGTTCTCGGATTGAAGGAGGTGGACCTGTGTGGAACGAATCCGGACTGAGCCGGTGAGATAATAGATTCCATTAATAATGATAGGCGGATCGTAAGAACTTTAGCCAGAATTTTGTAGTCTAGATTCAACAATCAAAGGGGCCTGTAGGAGCCGCAAAGGGAGGGGTCGTGTCCAGGCTTCGGGAGAAGAACAATAACCGTTTCCCTGAGCGTGGGCAGCAGGACGCCAACCTCCAGTGCCTCCGCGTAAACATCTACTAGCTGTGGGACAAGTTCCTCTTTGTATTCCTTATAGAAATCAGCCGAGAAACCGTCAAGGCCCGACGCAGAGGAGCCCTTCAAAGCATCAATGGCTTCAATTATATATTCTGGAGTGATGGGCGTAGCGAGGAACTCCTGCATGTACTTCTCTAGATACACCATTGCGATCTCATTCAGATAAGGGCCGGGATTACAATGTATTCCCATGAAAGTGTTGATGTGTAAAGGGTCTTGTAATACGACAAGATGGTATTGCAGACGTCGTGGTGGCGTGGTGTCGTGTGCCCTGATTGTCAACAATGTCAGTGATGTACGACGCCTGACGAGGAGGACAGAGTAGTTGCGCTAACAATTTACGAGGTCTGTCACCCTCTCCATACTGACGAGCCGTATAATGCTTGTTCAAAAATTTTAACTCCCTGTCCGCAGTCTCCCGAAATTCCAATAGTAATTCCAGGCGTTTAGCTACCTTCCTATCAGATGGGGCAATAAGTATGTCTTTCTCCATCCTGGAGATGTCCCTCTCGATACGGGTCAGGGTGGATCGGATCTCCCGCAGAGATCCCACATGTTTATCAATACACACCCCGCGAATGGTGGCCTTAAATCCCTCCCACAACGTGGCCCATGTTTCCACAGAACCTGTGTTGTTGTCGAAATAGTCATCAATAGCGTTGCGGATCTCTTCTTTGAAGGCCGGGTCCGCCAGGGCTCTGCCAGGGAATCTCCACTGTCTTACGTAACCACCCAGTCTGGGAATCTGTAGAGTCAGTACAATGGGGGAGTGGTCAAACAACATGCACGGAAGTGTGGAAAGGCCGTCCACCCAGCCGGCCACTCCCGGGGAGAGGAGCCAGTAATCTATCCTAGTACTAGTGTTGTGGAACCCAGAATGATGTTTATAATTGGGCGAATGTGGGTGTAGTCGCGCCTCTATGTCTATTAGGGAAAGTGGGTGCAAATGTCTGCAAGTGCCGAGCAAGATCGGGGCTTGCAATCTGGGGAATGGGAGGTACTGTCTCTAGCAAGGTTCATTAACAAATTAAAGTCACAGCCCAGCACTACCAGATCTATGTCGGAATGAAGTAGCGTCACCTGTAGTTCTTGGAAAAAGAGGGGGAGTCTATGTTGGGACCGTAAACTCCCACTAATGCAATTTTGTATCCCATCAGCACTCCGATGACTACCACATACCTACCCTCTCTATCTGTGTTACTGCTAACTAATACAAACGGAACACGCCTGTGTACTACAATTGCAAATCCTCTGGCATACCTGCTAAAATTAGAGAAAACTCTGTGGGCGCCCCATCCCCTGGCAATGGAAGAAGAGTACCAGGTGCGTTTCTTGAAGAAAAAGAACATCTACCTTGTGTCGTGATGCATAATTTAGGACCTGTTTGCGTTTTCTTGTGGTGTTCAAACCGCGAACATTCCAAACATTAGAATCAGTCTGGACGGCCCATACTGCAGTCCTATCATGGCCATAATTCAGGCCACAGCATAGATGTGAATATGTGTGTGACCGTCAATCCACTCTCAACCGCATAGCAATGACTCACAAAAAAGGATGAACATAAAAACAAAAAATACCCCCCCACACCCTCCACCCAGCCTCCTCACACCCCAAAAGAGGCAATCCCTGTACAATCGAACACTATAACTTCAAAATAGCCAAAACAATGGCCATATAGTGAAACACTGAAACAAACAAAAATTTACAACCCCAAATAAGGAAAACATGAAGGCATTCGCCATAGGGGATAGCAACGCCACGCCTATAGGTCATCCCAATTAGAAGCGGCATCCGAAGTGATAATAAGTATATGAGACTATATAGAGTTCACATCAAGTAGTCAAAGCAGTGAACATTATCTATGAACCAATAGTGTCAAGTATTTAACCCTGGCCGGTTTCACCAAAGAGGCCTGCACTGGCTTGCGAGTCCTCACGAAGCGGAGAGTGTGGCACGGAGTTGGACATCCGTGGTGAGCCCTGTTTTTTATAGTTCTGGCAAAAGTCTTGGGCCTCAGTGGGGGAATCAAGGATGCGGAATCTGCCATCAATATCGACCTTCGACGTAGCCGGATACAGCATTCCGTATTTTAAACCCAGTTTGCGTAGACTTGCTTTAACTCCAGAGTATTTGCCACGCACCTCCTGAACCATCAACGTAAAGTCCAGGAAGAAGGACAGAGTGCTGCCTTGCCATCGCACTTCTCCCGCTTCCCGCGCCGCACGCAGTGCGGCATCCCGGTCGCGAAAGTTCATGATTCTGGCGATAATGGGTCGAGGGGGCTGTCCAGGGCAAGGATCTGTGGGCTCGCTCAACCACAAAGCCACTCGTGAAGGTGTCCCTGCCGAACAGTTCAATGAGGAGTTGCTCAACAAAAGTGTCGAATCGCCCCGTAGCCGTCGTCTCCGCCACGCCAATTATGCGTATATTGTTGTGTCGACTACGCGCTTCCAAGTCTTCGTTTTTGATCGCCAGCCACTTCTTTCAGTATTTTTTTGACCCATTCTAGCCGCTTGAGTGATTTTGTGGCATTATCTTCTACATCCGATATTCTGGATTCCGCCACGTCGAGGCGTCGGTCATGGGCCTGCACTTTGCATCCCATATCCGCGATTTTCTGTTCGAGGCTGTCAAAGCGGCTATCCAGAGCCTTGAACCCTGCTCGCATTTTGCCCAACATGGTGGTAATCATGGACATGGCATCCCCTTTATCAGTAGTCGCGGTAGCCCCAGTCGACGGCCCTGGTGGAACGTCAGCCGCAAGTAGGGAAGTCTTGTCAAAGCTCAGTTTTCTCTGGTTTGGATCTCTCTTCCCCATGGCCAGAGCAGTGGCGAGTACACTGTGCGCAGAAACAATGTTTGGTACCAGGCAGGGAGGCAATGTATAGCGCAGGCAGCTCTACATAAGATGTAGGGGGTACCAATGCCTAGGATAGATCAAGAAAATGGCGTCAATCCACCTCCATGTGCCTCCGTGTAGGACAGACCGCGTCAGGCAAATCTTCTACCCAGGTTCTGGGTGCGAAGTGCAGCGGTGTTCTGGCCAGTGCACCACACCCAACTGCCCACCACAATGTCTCCAAGGGGCAGTGGATAACGTCGACGCTTCCCCCACTGATTGTGGATCGGGGTAAGTGCCCCACAACGGGAGAGCAATGTGCGTGGCCGGAGGGGAGAGTATGTGCCCTTTCGGGTGTCTCTCAGGCTGGGCCGCAGCAATCAGTCGGAGGCGCCCCCTGGAGCCCCCACCGCCACTGCCCGCAACCCCCGCAGCCACCAAGCAAGCTGTCCCGCCCGGCATCTGCCCCAAGCCCGCAAATCGAGGCTGCGGTCCCAGCGCGCGCCCAGGCCCGAAGGCCCCGACCTCGCACTAGAACCCGGCACCCCCACCCAGGAGGCCGCGGAAGACTGGCGACCGACACGATAGCACGCCGGTAGCTCGCGAAGGGGCAGAAGACCCGGCAGGGGGGCCCGCGCAGCACTCACCGGCTAATCACGCGCAGATAGGGAACATGTCTCTGAGGCCCGGGAGGCCTCTTATTCCCTCCGCCGTTCACACCTCAAATGTCGTCCCTCAGGCCACCAGAACTGCCCAGCTGGAAAGGTTGCTATTGCATTACGGATCCGCTTACGATGTGGGCATAGGAGCGGCCGGGTCACTTCCTAAACGCCGCCGTTGGGTGCCCTCATGGCGGAGCTTCACGCCGAGGCAGCCGTTTCGGTCGCCTCCGTGGCCACGCCCCCAATCAATATGGTTTTTGTTCTTTAATCTAGCACTTCTAGGTTTGTGCCAACTGCCTTAAACCTATGCGCTCCAACAACTAAGGAGGCGCTTTCAAAATGTACAACTGGATGTCTTAATCATGGTAGCATCTTCTGTTTTTTTACTTTAACGCTCCCTTACATTTTCTCCAGAAGCCATTTTATTTAAAAAGGGGCTTCAGTCCATCTTGTGAGGCATATGGTCTCTGTTTTAATTTTTAACTTTTTTACTTCCCCATGTATTCAAGTGCTTGCTTGTTCTGTTAAATATGTGAGATTCCTTGACAGTCTGCTTTTAACCTCTCTAGTCCGCACCCTATCAGCCCACCACCCAAATGAACTCATCACCGACTTTATTTGCACTTTTCCATAGCGTCTCTGTACTAAATTATTTTATTTTGGGTTTGTTTACCAGTCACAAGATTACAAAAGTAACTACAATACTGCCTTGTTACTAATATGTTTATGAATTAAAATATTGTTTTTTTTCTCTGTATATGCTTTTTAACAGTGTAACAGCGCTATGATTGCATGGTATTGCATTAGTTTTAATTAACTGTGCTAATGTAATAAACTAGAGTGCCATTAATTTGATTAAATGATTTTTTTAAAGCACTTTATAAGTCTATTGGGAAGCACCATGTAAATATTGTAGCAGTTGTATTTTAACCCTTTTTTCTGCTAGGGCTATCCCCCTCCACCATTCCCACCCCCTTTTCTCATTGTTTTTTAGTGTATTTCTGGTAGTTTGTATTTTGGCCATTGTAAGTTTTTGTCCACCTATTTTTTAATGTAAAATTTCTGCCCTTATTCACAACACACAGATGATTTTAAAGGTACCCAGTGGTTGTGTTTTCCCCTTCAAAATACCCATAAATGTTTAAAAATACTTTTATAAAAATTCATTTTTCTAAAACTATTTGCTCTAAATTGCTTCAGTGTAGTCTTGTTTTTTCTTGTAAACTGCATCAGAATTTGTGGTGATTAAATTACCATCATCTCACAGTTCTTGTCCAACTTGACTTTTGACAGTAAAACAAATATTTCTTTCAAGTTTTTATTTTTCACTGTGACATAGTATTATGTTTCTGTTTTTTTTTATTTCAACCTCCTTCCATGGTTTGGTAGTAATTGGTTTGAAAACAATATTCAATCCCAGTAAACTATACATTTCTGAAAACTAGACAAAAATTTTAAGTCATTAATGTGTGCAAATTTCTAAATCCGCTAAGGTATATTTGACAATAGTAAATATTTCACTAAATTATTTTAAAAATAGCCATTTGTGTTAATGTTTCACCTGTAATTTTTGTAATTTTTCAAAATAATGTAACATTGAATCGTCATTATCCTTCTCTTTTTGGGATATATAGGACTTATAGGTTCTCCAATAACCCAAGCAATCCAAATTGAAAAACTGAGCTGCGTCTTGCACTTGTTTATCATTGTTTACGGTGTTTATTGCAATTCATTTGGTAAATATAAACAGAGTAAAACAGGTACAAATGAAAACAATATATTTTGTAAACAAAATAAAGAGTTTATAAGCAGCGTCTTTTGCATATTTTAAATATTGTGGCTTCCAATGCAAGCATGTTATTCAGTTGTAATGTCTTCCTATTTCCCAATTTTCTTCTTTATGAATTTTATTTTGCAAAGAAATTTAATTGGGAGTAGCAGTTCGTCTACTAATCTGTTTATCCCTACTTCTCCCTATAAAAATGCTACTTTACTTATGTGTGAAGGACTAGTGCCAGCAACAGGAATTAGACCAAAACTCAATGTGGACCCACAACATTTTTACAATTAAAACTGCCCCTCATTTTGCCTTAAATATGGATTTGTACTCCTTGCACTTCCGCCACCTCACAAAACCTTGCTAACCTATATTTGTTTTTAAATTATACACTATGGGCCACATGAGTATGCTTGGTGGACTACTTTAGCGGTGTTTTTACTGTTAGCTAGCTTTCGGAGGTCCCACACTGCCAATTAGTATGCAACCGCTACCGTGGCGGTCGCATCCTGCATCTTTGACTTTTCCTCGTGTGCCACTGTAAGCTGCATCCGCCACAAATCCCAAGGGCATTTTGTTCATTGCCATGGACCAAGTGGCTTGCACGACACGTTTTCTGCCACCTTTTGTATGGCATTGAGGTTTGCTACCACATGTACCTGACAAGTGCAGCCCTGCCACCCTTTCAACCCACTTGGGGGTCTACAACGGTCCCCCAAAGCAATTACTGCCATCTTTTCCACGTCTGCGAAGCCACCATGGAAAGTGCTTCACATCACACCATCCTATTATGGATGGCGGAGCTTGTTAGGCACCACCACCATACTAGTTCTGCCCGGCTGGAAATCTGAATCATTGTCTGCCAGATGAAAAGAGGCGTACACACTTTGCGTCGCTTTGAAACCCACTGCCATTGTAATATGAACGTGATTTTTAATCGTTACGATGTGGTTGATGTCGCAACCGCCGGCTCAGAGCTGGTGAACATCAGGACTTCTTAACGAGCCTCCAAGTTAAATACAGTATGTGGTCACTTGTGTGGCTCTTTTCAGGTTCTGTGTCCCAGAATCCCTTGCAAACCCCCAAAATTTAAAAAATCATATTTTATTTTCCTCTCATTTCTGAGAGGGAAATCTTACTGTATTTACAAAATTCTACCCACCCCGTATTCCACAAGTTTTATTATAAAAACGGTAGCTCACTTGTGTGTGTAGGCCTAGTGCTTGCAGTAGGAAACGGTGCAAAATATAACGTGCACCCACCACATTTTTGCATTGAAAACTGACCCTTTTTTTAAAAAAAAGCCTCTCTTTCTATATAGAATCCTACCTCTGCTGACACCTAGCAAAACATAGGAAAGCTATTCATTTTTTGACAACTAGTTATCCAGGCAAATCCATGATGTTTCTAACTTGTATGCCTTTTACCATGTTCTGTTACCCAGAATCCCATTTTTAACCTCATCATTTTTTAAAAAAAACAATCAATTTTCATCACATTCCTTCAATGGAAAGTTCCGCTATTCGGTGTAGTTACACAAACTTCCACCCACCCCGCATTCTCCAAAGTCTCCTATTAAAAGTGCAACCTCACTCATGTGGTTGTTCCAATTACCCTTGTCATTCAAAAATACAAAACTTTTACATGAGACATTAAACATACCTATCTCATAATGACCTGTTTTTAAAAAAATTGCATTTTGTTTTTGGTGCACCCTGCTAGGTGGCCATCTATTGATACCTTACCAAACCTACACATTTCTGTGAAACATACATCTTGGCTAGTACACGGAGGTATGGCGTGCGTCTAACTCCCAAAAGGTTTACTACCCAGAATTACTTGCAAACTTTGGGGCCCATTACTCCCTCTCATCACTCCACGCCACTTCTAAAGGCTCTACACTGGCTGCCTGTCCGGCAGCGCTCTCTTTTTAAGATGGGCTGTATGGTCTTTCAGTCACGCCAGGGAACTGCCCCTGCTTTTATCTCCGCCCTGTTGAAGGAATATGTTCCTACTAGGGAGCTCCGGTCCTCGTCCCAAGCTCTCCTACAGGTTCCCCGTTTTAAGAGAAAAAAATGGGGTGGGTCCAAATTCTCATTTCTGGCACCCACCTTTTGGAACTCCCTTCCTGCCCATTTACGTCTGGCCAAAGATTACTCTTTCTTTCGTAAGGGCTTGAAGACTTTTTTGTTCAGCCAAGCTTTTCCACTGTGAATTCAATTCTGAATCGATTTCTGTTTATCCCTCTGCTTCTGCAGTCCATGTTCCCAAAAGCGCCAAGAAACCGTCTGGTGAACGTCGCGCTATAGAAATATTTTAAATTCAAATTCAATTCAAATTCGATGTCGGGCGTATTGCCTCCGCCAGGCTGGCGGTAGCCACCGCTAGGCTGGCGTAGGCAATCCGACCGACATCCATTCCCGAATTCCCCCGCCATATTAGTATGGCGGGGGGGACCGTGGCGGACGGAAAGACCGTCCGCCGCTTTTCCGCCCCGGCCGCCTTGCGGCCGGGGCGGAAAATGATTAATATTGTGGTGGTGTCTTATAGACACCACCAGTCATATTACAATGGGCCAAATCGGATGCCTTTCCGTGGCGTCGATGCTGCCACGGAAAGGCATGTGCTCTTCATTCTGGTGGCCCCCTGCGGGCCCCCAGAGTGAAGGAGGGGTGGGGTGTGCACACGGGGGTACCTGTGGAACCCCCAGCATTTGCATAAACAAAGCGGCACTCATTTTTAACATTGTGGCCCATTAGGATACCCTTGCGGAAGACGGGACCGCGCGCCTTAAGTGCCTTAAAGTGCGAGGGTCCCAAAGTCTGCATTAGGATGTGCCCACCACAGTGGTGGGCACATCCCCCATTTTTAACCTTGTGGCGGGCGGTAAAAATCAAATTTTCCACCTATTTTTTGGGGGGGATCACCATGCCGGCTTAAATATCCTTCCTTAAATTGTCCTCCTCAGTCTCACTAACAAAATTATCCTTCACTTTCTTTATTGTCCAAAACAGATTTGGCTCAAACATTTTTTTTCCAGATTTCAAGCTATCTGGAATGACCGTTTGAAACCTTTACGACTGCTCTCTTGAAAATGAGGCACTTGTACTTTAATTTTACTGGCATATTACCATGCAGCTGTAAATGCTCTGATCAAGGGTCAGAGACTTTTACATCTGCTTTTTTTTCATTCCAATTAACAAATGTATATTCAAAAATATTATTATTTAATTTATAACTTCTACTTGAAATACATTTTTATACATTATATTTTTTCATACAATTTCTTTTTGTTTATATTACTTTTTGAACAGTTGTGTATATATTTTGTTACAAATAAGTAACAAAAAATGAACAAAACTAGTTTCACTATATAGTTAAACATTTTTGTATATTAGTATATTAATTTCTATTTGCTTTATAATATCTTTAAACTATTTTATGACATGTTTTCCGAATTGAATATATTTTTCACACCTCTATTCTTAGAATATTTGCTTATACTGACTTCAAATGTACACATTATTTTTTTCTATTTTTATTTGTTTTTTCTAGTATATTTTTTCATCTAGCCCTGTTACTGTTTGCACGCCTTTGGGGAGAGAGGCTTGCATTTTGTAGCTATGGTTATCGGATAAGGGAACTTTACTTTTCTAAATATTTTTCATTTCAGTTACTTTAATAGTAGAGGGGAGGTAGTTAAGTTTACCACTATTTTTTTTTTTATGAATCTGATATGTTGTGTAATACATAGTTACAGTTCTATGTTTACTACCATGATAACCTTTAAGGTTTACCAATATGTATTATATTAGTTTCTTTTTATAAGCGACAGCACATGCAGATTTACCCACCGCTATATTACCATGGAGTAGGTTATTGTGGCGGATCCAAATTCTGTCCTCCGCTTTTACGTTGGTGGCAATAACACCTATTGCCAGGTGCATGGAAAAGGCCCACTAATATGTTTGCGTTGCCTATCAGGCACCATCCCCATATTAGTTTGTGTCCTATAATAGCCCTTTCCATGCCTTTGGTGCTGCCGTGTAAAGGCTCTTGTGAATAGGGTTGTGCTTATTTGCTGGCTCCTCTTGTGGGGCGGGTGGTGGTAGCTGCATTTATGTGTACCCATGGTACCACCCCTTCATTTCCAGGCACCAACTGTCAGTCATTTTGTGGAGCCTTCCACTTTGTACAGGTAAATGCGGTGCAAGCACCTTTAACATCGCAGTCGTTGTTGCTTCCCCCAACACTGCCTGCAATGTTAAAGGCCCATGATTCGCTTGCCCTTTTTTCAGGTGCACCCTGATGTCTGTTGTTAGACCGCTGCATGTCTGGTGGGCGGTACCAATCCACCTCTATAGTGGCGGGTGGACAAAATCCACCATTCCTCGTAATCAGCCCCTTAATAATTTTGTGTAGAGTTTTTTATTTGTTATATGTCTAAAATATAGGCCTTCATTATGATCTTTTTTTGAAAGTCTTTCACCTTAGGTTGGAGCCTTTCTGACTGAAACCGTTGGTTTCCCTTACGACTGGCTGATTATAAGACTGCCTTTCTGAAGTGAAACCGGCTGGTTATTCACGCTGGCTTCTGACGTTCTCCAGGAACCTGTTCTTCAATTTCCACTGGTATGTAATTTATATGTATTGCGATTTAAACTGTCTGGATTACGATTCACTTTTTCTGTTTTAGTTTTTTAATATCCTGCTTTCACACATTGAAAGCCTGTTTGAAACCTACTTCACCTTGCAGCTTATGGTTGGTGTTTAATGTGATACCTAGGATGCCCACTTTATGATCCCTGCACCGTGTGGCAAGCACCTGGTATTCCCTGGTACACGGTGCATGGATGAACTCCACCTTTTATTTCCATGTGTGAGCTTAAGCTACGGCCAGTTTAATTCCTTAGCACATGCTCTTATAGTTGAATTTGAGAATGCGACTGCAGCGCACCATGGGGCTCATTAGGATGGCGGACCGGACGAAACGGGTACTGTCCACCATAGTCGCGGCAAAATCACTCCCGCCCGCACCGCGGAGAATCCGCAGTTGCGATTAGGATATTCATGTCGAGAAACTCCGACCGCGGCGGACGGATCTCATCAAACACCGTCCGCGGCGGACGGAACACATCAAACACCGTCCGCGGCGGATGGAACCAAAAGAACACCCACCGCCGTGGACGAACATGACTGCGGGAACAGGCCCAACCGCCGCCACACCTGCGGAGGGTCTGGCCGCACGATTAGGATAATGCCGCCATGCCAACGGAACTCACCGCCGTCCTCCACCGCCGCGGAAACAATACTTCGGAAAACGGACCATGACTGCGGAAGGACCACACAAACACCATCCCTGCCATCAAACCGATTACAAAATGGCAGACGGAAGTAAATAGAAAACACACTAAACAGAACACCCAACCACCTGAAACACCCACCCCCACCAACTACACGGGCCAATGACACCCCCCCAAGCACCGAAAAATGCACCTAAATCACCACACCCACAGAACACCTGATTGTCAACAACCATTGGGACACCACCACCACACAGAGTATAAAACGAATCCCTCCCACTACTACAGTCCTTTGCATCACAGCATAGCTGCAAGCAAGAGCCACATTACCACGAACAGCAGACACACACAAACACACATACAACCTGCACACAAACACACACGCCACACAAACCAACACACCACCATCCCTACACACCACACACCTGCACATCCCACCCCACCACACCAACACCTTGCACATCACACACCATGGCACCAAAGAAAAATCCAAAATTCACTGACAGTGAGTTGAAGGTCATGGTGGATGAAATTATCCGTGTGGAACCACATCTCTTCGGCAACCTAGTCCAGCAGACCACCTTGGCAACCAGAAACCACATGTGGGACAGGATAGTGACCAGAGTGAATGCGTCAGGGACCGTGCCACGCACAAAACACGAGATCCAGAGGCGGTGGCACGACCTCAAGGCAAGGGTGAAAGGCATCAGGGCGAAAAACCACCTGCGGGCACACCACACTGGCGGCGGCACTCCCCCGGAGCCCATACCATTTTCTGAATGGGAGGAGAAGGTGCTGGGCATACTGCACCCTGAGAGCCTGGAAGGAATCGAGGAGGGAGAAGAGGCTGGTAAGTACAAACCAATGACCACGATCACACTGCCATGGTCTGCCATGCACAACTGCCAACACACATCTCCCTGGCTCCAATCCATGCATGTGGACCACACAGTCACCCAAATGTGAAGTCCTGGCCACAAATGCACCCACCATGACCAAACACAAATATTGCCTCCTACGTTCCCAGGCTTGCATGTTGTCAAAGCAGCCAGTACCACAACTCCCAACAGGCCCCCATGTCCACAGGGAGGGTGGCGGTGGGTGGGGGGTGTGAGAGACCAGCACTACAACTCCCAACAGGCCCCCATGTCCACAGGGAGGGTGGCGGTGGGTGTGAGAGACCAGCATTACAACTCCCAACAGGCCCCCATGTCGACAGGGAGGGTGGCGGTGGGTGGGGGGTGTGTGCGAGAGGTGGGTGGGGGGTGTGAGAGTCCAGCACTACAACTCCCAACAGGCCCCCATGTCCACAGGGTGGGTGGCGGTGCGTGGATGGTGTGAGAGTCCAACACTACTACTCCCAACAGGCCCCCATGTCCACAGGGAGGGTGGGGGTGGGTGGGGGTCGTGAGAGGCCAGCACTAAAACTCCCAACAGGCCCCCATGTCTACAGGGAGGGTGGCGGTGGGTGGGGGGTGTGAGAGAGGTTATTGATTTGTAATGTTGTTACCAAAAACATGTCATGTCCACACCATTGATCAGGATAATCTTGTCCATCAGGTGATCGCAACTTGACTGGCGAAAGCACCAACCGCCAGCACCAGTCGCCCCCCTCACAGCACGGACTCTCTGGGGACGAGCCCATTGCCAGCTCAGATGCAGAGGACGATGCGGGGCCAAGCAGACTTCCAAGGCCATCAGGCTCCCAGGACATCACTGCCTCCACCACCTCAGCCTGTGTCACCACACCAACACCTGCCATTGTGAGCTGTGCAGCACCACCACCACCACCACCTCCACCATCACCACCACCACCACTCCTGCCTGTGCCACCCTGCCTGACCCATCAGCCAATGATGGACCATCAACATCCCAGGCAAGCAGGGAGAGTGGACGTGAGAGGACACAGGTGAGGGCATAGCTCACAACCAGAAGTGCAGTTGTCCGGCGAGGTGGGGAAGAACACCCACCCCATCCTGGCGCCGAAACCCTGGAAGCCATCGCCTGAGTCAATGCCTCCTATGAGCGGTCGCAGGCACAGTCCGATCGGGCCCACCAAGACTCACAAGAGAGCAGTCATCTGTTGCGGTCAATTGATACCCGCATAGGCCAAATTGTGGACCTCATGGGCCAGCAAACTGCTCTGTGGAGGGACTGGCTATCCCGCGCCACAGCACCACCCCCTCACCCTAGTGCCCAGCAGGACTGCTCCCCAACCCCACCGCCACCCACACCTGAGCCCACGGACAGGGAGGTGGCCCCTGACCAACCTGCCCCCACAGCTGTCTTCGCTCTGTCTACAAGACGGAGGGGCCGTCCGAGGCTGGATGCAGGGGAGAGCAGTGGTGTTGCTCCATCTATCCGCTCTAAGAGGGGGCGCCAATGACTTCATCCTTGTCTGAGCCTGCCATTCACCCTGCAAACTATCCTGTCCCACAATGCCAACCATTGCCACACGTCTGTTGGACTAGCTGGACATCACACATTGTGGTGTCCCCACGGTGTTTTCATCTGCCATGACCTTCAACTCTCACTCCCCCACCAACACTTCTTTGTAAATATGCACCAACATCAATCCTCAACCTGTAAATAAACATCACGTAAACACTCAATGATGTGTGGCCTCCATGTTTTAATCACATGATTGTCTTAGAATGTAACGTTACCAAGTGCAGGGATCAATGTAGTTGAGAATCATGCCTCTGTGGGAGTGACCTAGGGATAATGAGAGAACAACAAACACAGGTCAGGAAAGAGATTCACACCCATGACTGGCGGTGGGTGACAGGCCTGGACTGGCGGTGGGTGATCGGCCTGGACTGGCGGTGGGTGACCGGCCGGGACTGGTGGTGGGTGCCTGGCCGGGACTGGCGGTGGGTGACCGGCCAGGACTGGCGGTGGGTGACTGGCCTGGACTGGTGGTGGGTGACCGGCCTGGACTGGCAGTGGGTGACCGGCCTGGACTGGCGGTGGGTGACCGACCTGGACTGGCAGTGGGTGACCGACCTGGACTGGCGGTGGGTGAGCGGCCTGGATTGGCGGTGGGTGACCGGCCGGGACTAGCGGTGTGTGCCTCAATAACACTGTAAGGGGGTTTCTCAACTGCCATTCCAGATTGCATCATCAAATGTATGTGTTGGCCTGCACCTCCCCCGCGGAATGCGTGCACCACCATAGCGGTGCCAGTGAGTGATTATTTTCAAATGATGCACCGTCGCGCTAGCGCGCACATGCGGTTGCCGGTGTGTGAATGTGATGGTCCGTGCACATGTAGCCAATGGGAACAGGTTACGCGTTGCGCGTAAGCGCATTCAAAAATGGCGGAAGACGTGCACCGCCACACCAATGCAAGTCATTGGCTCTTTTTGTATGATGCATCCAGGGAAAACCAATTGCTGCAGACGTGTGCCACTGATATGAGCTCAGGGCCCTATATATGTGTGAGGATTTTCTGCACACATTCACTGCTTCCAGCCACTGCTGCCTGCGACCATCACCTCCACCTGCTGCTCCAGAGCTATCCAAAACTGCTGCCTGCGACCGTCACCTCCACCTGCTGCTCCAGAGCTATCCAACAACTGCTGCCTGTGACCGTCACCTCCACCTGCTGCTCCAGAGCTATCCAACAACTGCTGCCTGCGACCGTCACCTCCACCTGCTGCTCCAGAGCTATCCAACAACTGCTGCCTGCGACCGTCACCTCCACCTGCTGCTCCAGAGCTGTCCAACAACTGCTGCCTGCGACCGTCACCTCCACCTGCTGCTCCAGAGCTACCCAACAACAGCTGCTGTAGTGCCACAGTCCTGGACCTTGCCATGTCGAGAGTGCGAGAGATCCGGTCTCGTCCCTTCACCGCAGCGGAGCTGGATGTCCTAGTGGACGGTGAGCTCAGCCACTATGAACGGCTCTACGGTGCCCCCGGACAGGTGGTAAGTGCAGTGGGTAACATGTTGGTGGGCATGAGGTGGTCACTGACTCCCTGCTTCTGCAAGCTTGACGGTGTGCTGTGGGACCTTCACATGTGTTATACTGCGCATGGCTGCATGTAGATACGTGTTTCTGCAATGTTTATGAATGTCAAACAGTCCACTGACGTTCCCCTCTTGTCTCCGATCCTGGTAGGTGAAGCTGCACCTTCGCAAGGCCGTGTGGAGGACCATAGCACGTGATGTACGGGCAGTGGGGGTGTGCAATAGATGACACACACACTGCCACAAGCGCTGGGACGACATATCAAGGCTCAGCAAGAATGTTGCGGAGATGACACTGGGGATCATTCCAAGAACAGTCCGCCTTGCCCGACGCACCATGACACCTCTAATGCACCGCATAATTGCTGTGACGCATCCTGACCTGTCCGCCCGACTGAGAGGGGATCAACAGCAAACCAGCGGTAAGCAGACTGTATGTGTCTGTAACTTGTGAGTGCATGCATGTATTCGTGCTCAGACAGAGTAGTGACATCCGTGGTGCCCTTCTTTTGCATATATTGCATGTTTGTGTCATTAGCGGAGTGAGCGGTAGCCTCCATGTCCGCCAGGTGGTCATACCAGATGATTTGTTTTTGAGGGTTCCAGGACATGCCGTTGAGGTCTGGTGTCCCATGGCATGACATGTGTTGTGGTCTGCATGCACTTGCCCTGTTTGTATGATGTACATGTTTCACAGACACCCACGGATCTATGATGTGATGATGTGTGGTAGGGGTGGTTCGTGTACAGGATGGGTGCTACATGTCAATCGACTGTAAGGAACGGTGTGACTTTTTAACCTTCAGTACGTGAGTGTGGCACTTAGGTTAACATCTCTTCTCTCTCTCTTCCAGCTTTGGCCGAGGGCACTGATACACAGACGACGGAGATGAGTGGTGGTAACGCATCCGAAACCGAGATGACACACACGCAGACTGACACTGAAGAGGGCAGCCACGGAGAGGGGGACAGAACCGTCCCGGAGGACTCACATGTGGAGACACCATCGTCCTCATCCTCAGAAAGTGTTGGTGAGTCAGCCCAGTTGTCACAGACAGGGAGTGGGCAATCGACACCTTCAGTCGGGACACAGCACACAGGGCCCACACTGCCACCCACTGCAACATGTACTGCTTGTGCTCGCCAGAGGAGGGGGAGCAGAGTTGCCTTCGGTGCAGGCACCGCGGAGCCTGCCCCTGTGACACAAAGTGCACTTTGTGCAGAGGCTGTTGATCTGCTGCGACAGCTGTGTGTAGGGCAGACCAACATGATCAATGCGTTCCAAGACCACGATAGGAAGTTGGGGCAGGTGGTGGCATTCATGGAGGGGATGCACGGCGATGTTGCTGGTCTCCACAGAACAGTTCAGTCATTGGCAAACACTGTGTCTTCAGCCATTGTACAGCCGCATAGACAGGCTGCTACTTCTGTACCACCATCCACACCACTTGATGTTACAGGGGAGAGTGAGTTATCAGACCAGGCCTCTTATTCAGGTTATTACACTCGGAACAGCCAAAGGCAGCAAGGCAGGGCACGGAGGGCACAGACACCATCCCCTAGGACTGGGATGTCTTTCTCCGAAGACGACGTGAGCTACACTAGAGTTGACACACAGGAACATCAAGGGGTGATGGGGGAAATGGATTCACATGCTACACAGGCATCCCCCACAGAAAGAACTCCAGAGGCAAGGGCACAGCCCAAGTCCAGGGACACTCCCAAGGACAAGGACACTACCAAGGCAAGGGCACCTCCCAAGAGCAGGGACACTCCCAAGGACAAGGACACTACCAAGGAAAGGGCACCTCCCAAGAGCAGGGACACTCCCAAGGACAAGGACAGTACAAAGGAAAGGGCACCTCCCAAGAGCAGGGACACTCCCAGGGACAAGGACAGTACAAAGGAAAGGGCACCTCCCAAGAGCAGGGACACTCCCAAGGGCAAGGCAGCTTCAAAGGAGAGGGACACTACAATGGACAAGTCTGCACCCAGGGACAGGGCACCGCCCAGAAATCAGGGACATTCCAGGGACAGGACACCTCCTACGTCCAAGGCACATCCCATGGCCAAGGCTTCACCCATGGACACAAGCACCATCAAGGGCAGGCATATATCACCCCTGGCTGCACTTAGAATGATGTTTAAGGAACGTACAACACATGTGTCAGCGGTGGAGTCACCCCATACCTCTACTCCCATCCACGCCCCGCAGAAGCAGAGGAAGGAATTCACTGTTGTTCCATCCCCCATTACACATGATGCAGAGGGCAGAAGGCAGGGCCACAGCAAACGGCAGGCAGGGTCCAGCACGTCCCCAGAGAGCAGACCACCACAAGCACATGATCCACCTTTGATGTCTGATGATGCCACTCCACTTACCAGTCCAGTCATGTCCGGTGTGCCCCTACATTTCACAAAAAAACGGAGACACACACCAGTGAGACCTGACCACCCAAATGTCACTCCATTACAGCTGTCCCCAGCTCCCAGAGCCACCCTGCCTCTTGGCCCATACAGCCCTGTGGCTCATCATTTCAGTGGTCCTAGTGGGTCAGCTGCAGTTCACTCTCATGTGTCAAATAGTGGCACTGTGTCTATTGTATGTTGTCATGCATCGTGTAGTAGCACTGTGTCAGTTGTGGCCTCTCCTGTTGCAGGTACTGGCACTGTGTGTGTCCGCCACTCTCATGTGTCAGATGCAGGCATGGTATTTGTTGGTCAGTATACAGGGACATGTCCTGGCAGTGTGTCTGGGTCTATGGCTCATGTGTCAGTCACTAGAGCTGTGGCTGTGTATCACACTCCTGTTGCTGGTGCTGGCGGTGTGTCTGGGTCTATGGCTCATGTGTCAGTCAGTAGATCGGTGGCTGTGTCTCACACTCCAGTTCCTGGTACTGGCGGTGTTTCTGGGTCTATGGCTCATGTGTCAGTCACTACAGCTGTGGCTGTGTCTCAAACTCCTGGTGCTGGCAGTGTGTCTGGGTCTATGGCTCATGTGTCAGTCAGTAGATCGGTGGCTGTGTCTCACACTCCTGTTGCTGGTGCTGGCGGTGTGTCTGGGTCTATGGCTCATGTGTCAGTCAGTAGATCGGTGGCTGTGTCTCACACTCCTGTTGCTGGTGCTGGCGGTGTGTCTGGGTCTGTGGCTCATGTGTCAGTCAGTAGATCGGTGGCTGTGTCTCACACTCCAGTTTCTGGTGCTGGAAGTGTGTCCGAGGCGAGTAGTTCAAGCACTCCACCAGATTCTGTGGTGTGAGGTTTAGTTGCCATCACTCACATGTTATTTTACTTTGTGTGTAGATTGACGAATGTAACCACCCTGACATTATTATTGTCCTTGTGACGGGTCGCTTGACACACGTACTTGGGTAGCCAGTGATGTACCGGCTGTGTTGGCCACAATGCCCTGTTGCTGTTCTGATAATGCATTCTGCCCTCTCATTTGCTGCCTCTGATGTACCTGCTGTGTTGGCCACAATGCCCTGTTGCTGTTCTGATAATGCATTCTGCCCTCTTATTTGCTGCCTCTGATGTACCTGCTCGGTTGTCCACAATGCCCTGTTGCTGTTCTGATAATGCATTCTGCCCTCTCATGTGCTGCCAATGATGTACCTGTTCAGTGCAATGGACTGTTGATGCACTTAGCCACTCTCATTTGCTGCCAATGATGTACCTGTTCAGTGCAATGGACTGTTGATGCACTTAGCCACTCTCATTTGCTGCCAATGATGTACCTGTTCTGTGCAATGGACTGTTGATGCACTTAGCCCCTCTCATGTGCTGCCAATGATGTACCTGTTCAGTGCAATGGACTGTTGATGCACTTAGCCCCTCTCATTTGCTGCCTCTGATGTACCTGCTGTGTTGGCCACAATGCCCTGTTGCTGTTCTGATTATGCATTCTGCCCTCTCACGTGCTGCCAGTGATCTACATGCTCTGTTGTATCCAGTGCCCATGCTCTTGAATACTCTGATATTATACACCTTTTATGTACAATAAAGCTAGTAAATCATGTTTTGTTGTTTGTCGTTGTCATTCCTGGTTGTGTACTTCAATTGTGTATATATTGGTGCGATCGTCAATGTAGTTTCTCTAACATGACACTCCCCCTTCCAACGTCACAGCCCTTTCAGGTACTCCCCTTCCGACAGCAATTGGTGGGTTGGCGTACCTGCGTCGTCGTCGATGATGGTCCATGACTTGCTGGTGGTGGAGCACGAAGAGTATCGGAAATTCATGTAGCGCTGGGTCCATGACGACGATCTGCTTGTGGTGTGTATCTCCGCTGTGGTGATTCCGCCGTGTTCAGACAGGTTGTTTTTCCGCAGCGATTTTATGTGTGTTTTCCGCCATCGTTATTTGGAGGACGGTCGGAGACGTCATTCCGTACGGCGGTGTGTCTGGATTGGGTGGGTCCGCCGCGGGGTTGGTTGTACTTCCGCGGTGGTGCGTGCTCTTCCGCTGCGTACAGAAATTTGACAGTGTTTCCCATACTAATATGGTGGACGGAGTGTCCACGTTAGGCGGACAGAAAAAAGGCTTTTTCCGCCTACTCCAGGACGGCGGTCGTCCTTCCGTCCGCCATCCTAATCGACCCCCATGTTTGGTCTTATCGTAATAAGTTGGTCTGGACAGCTGTTGGAGGTTGCTCGGTCATGTTTCCGCTATGGTGCCGTACACCATTATAAGTCTTCTAATGATATTACAATATTTATGTGGATAAAGTTTTTCATATGTAAGTGTTTTAAAACATTTCCACATCTTCACTTCAATGGTTGATGTTGTTATCATTTTTTTCCTACTTTTATCTTTCTTTTTTATAAATTAATACATTATTTAAATTTTCCTTTTATTTTATGTTTTCCTGAAGCATTTTTTTCTCAAACTTTTTTTATATTTGTTTTTTAATCTTTATATGCTATGGATGAATTTCTATTTTTCTTTCATTTTTTCTCAGTTTTATTTTTTTGGGGGGGTAAATTTCAAAATAAAATCACAGGATAAATATTGGGCACCCCTGCATTGTGCTACAATGGACTATATATATTTAATGTATGTCATTTCTGTGATTTATATAATAAGTTGTTCACATTTTTTAACATCTGTGTAGGATTTTTAGGAGTGATCAATTAAATTTATTTAAAATTTTGCATTTTCGAAATCCATAGCGCTTATTGTGTTTTTTTTGTTTTTGTTTTGGAAATATTCGATTTCTTAATGAATTCATGTTCATTTTTTTTTAACATACATTTTACAGTGTTACTTGTGTCAAGTATTAAAAAAATGATCATGTTTTTGTTTTTTTTAAAATATTTTTAATTTTAATTTTATTTTTTTAAGGAGGCAAGTGCCTTGTTAACAATTCCATTATCTGCAATATGTCGTCATGGCCAGTGAGACGCCCATCACTTGTGCATGTCATTGTTTTTAACATGGCCTGTGAGTGTGCATGACTCAAATGTGCTTCAAATTAGTATACCGGCTCTATCCTTTCTTTAAATGTATTTGCTTTCATTAAAAAAACTTTTTCAATTATTTCTCCTTGTTAAAGTCATTACATTTTTCATGGCGAGAAGAAGATATAAATGTTCCGGGTGTTTTGCTCAAGCGTTATTTGCTGTAGTCAGGCAAATGATCGTGCACTTTAACCACTTGCGTTGTCTGACCTAACTGATTTTTAAGGCATGTGAGTTTCTCATCAAATTTCCTCTCATGGTTTACTTTCCCTGTGTCCAGAGTACCTGTACACAGAAAACTGATACTGCATTCTCATACCAAATTGCATCTCAGTTAGTAGCACAACTGATGCTTGTCATCAGTGGCCTTGTGCTGTGTTGTCCTTATAAGTTAGGTCTCCTGTTGGGGTTGCATGAGATACAAGGATATTACGGATATTGAAATCTGTTGCTTGTTTGATGCTTTTTCCTATCCCATCTCACCAAATGCAGCCTAATGTGGATCTGTCTGACTGCTTCAACACATCTCTGTACTAAATACACCCACGGTACTATAGATATTTCTATTGGCCCCATTGTATTCAAAGTTAAAAAAATGATGTCAATGCTGGTTTTAAATTTTTTTTTTTTATATTATCACTTTAAATATTTTTTCTTCACATTATATTTTAATTACTTAGTCTCAATGTATGTATTTATAAACACATTTTTAGTGATATTTAGAATGTAAGTGTTTTATTTTCTTTAAATTATGATCCAATGTTTGTAATAATCCACTTAATGTAATATTAAAACCCCACTAAGACCGAGCTCGTCTTGGTGGGTGGCCCCAATCACCCATGGAATGCCTCCTTCTGGCCCACATCTCTGGGGACGGCACCCACTCCTGTGAGCTCCGTCAAAAGCCTGGGGGTGATCATCTCCCAAGATCTATCAATGAGACCTCACATCAACGCGGTAACTTCTGCCTGCTTCTTCCACCTCAGGCGAATTCGCAAGATCAGCAGGTTTCTTAACAAAGAAGCCCTGACCCAGGTTGTCATTGCGCTCATCACCTCCAGGCTTGACTACGCCAACATCTTGTACGCAGGAATCCCTGCATGTCACCTCCATCGACTTCAGTTGGTGCAGAATCAAGCTGCCCGCCTGATTTTCTGCCAGCCCAAACACCAGCACGTCACCCCCTTACTCCGTAGTCTGCATTGGCTCCCTGTCTCTAAACGCTGCATCTTCAAACTGGCATGTACCACCTTTAGGGCCCTTGAGGACGCAGCTCCTAGGTTCATCTCATCTGCCTTGTCCCGTCATATTCCTGCCAGAGCTCTTCGCTCAGCATCTTTGAATCTCCTTGAGGTCCCCAGATTTAAAAGAAAAAGGCACGGTGGTCTGAGCTTCTCTGTCCTGGCTCCCGCCTCTTGGAACTCCCTACCCCTCTCTCTTCGTCTCTGTCCAAAGTACGATAGCTTTCGTACTCTCCTAAAAACTCTGCTCTTTCAAGCGGCATATGACTAATCCCCTTCCTGGATCACCGCAATCTTTATCAAGAGCGCCAAGAAACCGATGGTGATAGTGCGCTGTATAAATAATTTTAATAATAATAATAATAATAATAATAATATTAAGCAAGAAACGTTAACTTTATGCAAAACAATTATTTCACTGTTCTTGCACTTATTACTGTTGCAACACTACATTTTACCTCTACATCAAATAACACTTTTCATAATGTTTACGCTGCTTGGAATTGCAAAACTTAATTTCACCCATCCACAATCCTACTTTCCCACTAACGTACTATTGTCTGTATGGTTTATCCTACAATTTACATTTTTCAGTTTTCAAATTTTGCTCTCAATAATATTGTATTTATCCAGATTATACCATGTAATAATTAAAAAATGTTTATACTATATAATCGAAATCTTTTAAGGTATATGATTATGTTTCTTATTACAGACAACTTGCAAATATAGAAGTTTTTAAATATATTTTTTGAAAAAAAAAATTCATACCATGTTTTGTACGATTTAATAAAAAATTTAATAACAAAACACATCTTTCATTTTTATAATTTTTTGAATATTGGAGATGTATGTGGGACGAATATGTGATGATATTCCGCATGTTATTATCCCGCATACCGAAGCTCCGCAATTTTGATTCCGCATATACCATTACTCCGCAATATTTCACCATGAAACAAACATAACGAAAAAAAGGTTTCTAAAAGAGAAAAGTGCATTATAACGCATGTTTTTATGACGACTGCTTTTACAACGAAAAATAATATGTGCAATCCCACATTTTATGAAAATACACAATAGACTGACACTATTAAAATAAACTATTATCAATAAACTTACCTATTAGATGAAATTGCTGCATCCTATCTGCATCCGATCCCGTCGACGCGCCGGTGGAAATCAAAAACCTATTTTTGGAATCTGATTCTCATATTCCTCAAAATAGTCATGAACAAAGAAGAAAGATAATAAAAATGTAACCTAACGAACTGCTTCTGACAAACCTCTACTAATTTTACTCTCGACCTCCATTTTCTATTTCAAATATTTTCTTTTGCGTTATTAATTTAAATAAATAATTATACTAATGTAGAGGGCTTTTGAAGAGCAATGCGGCTGTGAAAGAATCTCCGAAAACTCCGAACATTAGGTAAGTTTAAAATTTTACTTTACTTATTTGAATTACATTTTTTTTACGTTTTAAAATGCGGAGTAAAAGCTTTGTATTACATATATTTTTCTACATATGTAATACATAGCTTGTTATCCGCATTTAAAAATGTTACATTACTTATAATTTAATAAAGTAAATCCATGTTATAGAATGCGGGGTAAATGCTTTGTATTACATTTATTTTACTACATGTGCAGTGTCACGCACCCTAAAATGTGCTTGTTGATGCATCCCCGTAGAGCGTATACTTTTGTCACACCCTGCTATGTTGCATCACTTAATTGCACACACAAAACAGATCCCTTGTGACTCTTTTCGGAAGCGGTTGCACCTATAAAACTGCCCATGATTCTGTCATTTAAATGTATGGAAGGAACTTTAACTTCTAACCTTTGAAATTCCGTTGTCCTTTACTCCCTGTTGAAAATAACTTATTTCAACACTTGTATGAGGTTAATTTAAGTGCGGAGTACATGCTTGGGGGAGTATTTGAATTGCGGAAAAATGTATTTGCGGAGTGAAAGTAATCGCTATGAAAACGTTTGCGGAGTAAAAGTATGCGGGAAAAAAGTAGTAGTTATAAAAAATGCGGAATGATGGATATTTACCATGTGGGACAGTCGGACAATGTCAATGGATAACATTTCCCTATTGTATTTCCCTTAAATATATTTCTGCTTTGCTTTCTCTAACTAAATAACAAAATATATGTATATAAATATATATATAGACATACATGTGTGTATATATATATATATATATATATATATATATATATATATATATATATATATATATATATTCACTGAAAAAACCATAGGTTTTACACACATTATAGTTAGGAAATAGCATTTGAAAAACCTATGAAATTCACTGAAAAAACCATAGGTTTGACACCAGTTATAGTTAGCTGGAAATTTTACTGACATAAAACCAATGAAATTCCACGTTATAGTTAGTTGGACTCACTATAACTTGCGCGTGTAATGCACTGCTGATGACATTACATATTACATCACTCATGACATGGTCAGTGAACAACGTCGAACATCTTCCCGAAGACTTCGCTGCAATGGCTACCGTTCCGCATTCATCTTCCGAATCTGAAGGAAATGAGCGACCACCTTTGACAAGAAAAACGGAGGCCACGCTATTACCATCAGAAGTAATCAGCACATCTTCCGGTGGACGACCTGTATCTCCATCGAGTGCTGAAATGGACTTGAAACCATGTCTGACAAACGTGCACATGAAATGCAACAACTGTGGAAAACTTCTTGTATACGGAGAGCAAAGCTTTACTCTAATTAAACACAAAATTGAGAGTCATAAATGCTCCAAGAAAAGTTAAATTCTTCACTTTATTTGGATAGTATAACATACTGAAAAATGTCGTAGCAACTTTAAGAAATAAAAAGCATCATAACACTTGTTTCCAAAAAAAAAAAAAAGTTCTTTTCAGAACTAACTCTTTCTACCAAAACGTGCTCCAAGTGCATATTATAAGATGTTTTTTCGCCGCTTACATTTAGTGCGCGACCGGGTGCGCGCACCCACCTATCGCGTACAGGCGTCGAGACACGCATGTGCAGTCATGTGACTTTAAAACAACACTTCCAATTGGTTCTTACTAGTTTCTATTCTGCAATTTACACGGAACACTCCACCCACTTCCCTGGAAAACCAGTTTATCGAAAAACTTTTAAAGCCTCCTCTTATGAAATATTCAACATCGTTCACATAGCAGAGTAGTAAATAGCACTATATACACTCCGTCCCTTAATTATAAGAGACTTATTGCTATGTGAGAACAACTTTTGTTTTCACGCAATAATGTGAAATGCTGAGCCTATTACATAATTTTCTTTCACATATATGTTACTATTCTCCTTCGAGCACTAACACCGTAGAAAATACCACCAATAGCGGTGATATTTTTTACACCGAGAACGGGCGATTTGTATTTGTATCGCTTAGAGCCCTTACAATTATAAAGTTTTATTTCCTAAGTCTCTGATCTCCAACTGTGCAACGTGGCTCCCCTGTGTGTCATAATAAGGTCCATAAACAAAAACTACAGGGCCAGCATTATACACATGCACAGAACCAGTGGCGTCACTAGGGGTGGTGTCACCCGGTGCGGGTAACTCATGGTGTCACCCCCTCACAACTTACCGGATGGACCAACTCACCCTCTGCCTGCACCATGTCCCCTCTGTCTGCACCATCTCTCCCTCTGCCTGTACCATCTCTCCCTCTGCCTGTACCATCTCTCCCTCTGCCTGTACCATCTCTCCCTCTGCCTGCACCATCTCCCCTCCGCCTGCACCATCTCACCCTCTGCCTGCACCATCCCTCCCCCTCCGCCTGCACCATCTCTCCCTCTGCCTGCACCATCTCCCCTCTGCCTGCACCATCTCCCCTCCGCCTGCACCATCTCTCCCTCCACCTGCACCATCTCTCCCTCTGCCTGCACCATCTCTCCCTCTGCCTGCACCATCTCCCCTCTGCCTGCACCATCTCCCCTCCGCCAGCACCATCTCCCCTCCGCCTGCACCATCTCTCCCTCTGCCAGTACCATCTCTCCCTCTGCCTGCACCATCTCCCCTCCGCCTGCAATATCTCACCCTCTGCCTGCACCATTTCGCCTCTGCCTGCACCATCTCCCCTCCGCCTGCACCATTTCCCCCTCTGCCTGCACAATCTCTCCCTCTGCCTGCACCATCTCCCCTCCACCTGCACCATCTCCCCTCTGCCTGCACCATCTCCCCTCTGCCTGCACCATCTCCCCTCTGCCTGCACCATCTCCCCTCTGCCTGCACCATCTCCCCTCCGCCTGCACCATCTCCCTCTCTGCCTGCACCATCCCTCCCCCTCCGCCTGTACCATCCCTCCCCCTCCGCCTGCACCATCTCCCCTCCGCCTGCAACATCTCACCCTCTGCCTGCAACATCTCACCCTCTGCCTGCAACATCTCACCCTCTGCCTGCGCCATCCCTCCCCCTCCGCCTGCACCATCTCCCCTCCGCCTGCACCATTTCCCCCTCTGCCTGCACAATCTCTCCCTCTGCCTGCACCATCTCCCCTCCACCTGCACCATCTCCCCTCTGCCTGCACCATCTCCCCTCTGCCTGCACCATCTCCCCTCTGCCTGCACCATCTCCCCTCTGCCTGCACCATCTCCCCTCCGCCTGCACCATCTCCCTCTCTGCCTGCACCATCCCTCCCCCTCCGCCTGTACCATCCCTCCCCCTCCGCCTGCACCATCTCCCCTCCGCCTGCAACATCTCACCCTCTGCCTGCAACATCTCACCCTCTGCCTGCGCCATCCCTCCCCCTCCGCCTGCACCATCTCCCCTCCGCCTGCACCATCTCCCCTCCGCCTGCAACATCTCACCCTATGCCTGCACCATCTCCCTCTATGCCTGCACCATCCCTCCCCCTCCGCCTGCACCCCGGGGCACTGCGAAACACAGCCGATATTACAGAAAGCGATTTCTTTTAACTACAGTATTACTTGGAATTTGTCATCTGTTTTTGCCTGTGGGAATTTCAATCTTGGGAGCTTTCTGGGCAATTTCAGTCCATTGCCTGCCTGAATTCAGTGACTAGCAATACCGAACCCTCTCATTTTAAGTAACCTCTTCCCTTCCCAGAAACTGTTTTTATACCCGAGAAGTGTTTCCCTTTGACTTATATATGCCCAATCAGTTTAGCACTTCGATCTCTGCACTGCGATGATTTTTTTTTGTGCTTGCTTGTGGTGTTTTTCACATGATGGTTTGAAAGTGAATTGCTTTCATTTTCATCATTAAGCTCCTGCCGGCCGCAGACTGAGCTGTGTTACATACACAGCGTAACTGATTGATTGATGGTGTCACCCCATGTCAGGGGTGTCACCCGGTGCGGTCCGCACCCCCCGCACCCCCCTAGTGACGCCACTGCACAGAACCACAAAACGACAAGAGCCACCATGTTAATATATATCCTTAATATAATAAACCTCTGAGAATAAATACATATTTCCGTGGCACCCCATAAAATAAATTTGGCGTCCTCTGACTCTGCTTCATTACCAAACACCCTAACCCCCCGCCCCCCTCACTCTTCACTAAACTCCACACTCCACTCCACCCCACCCGGACCCCCTATTACAAACCCCCAACCTACCCTCCCTGCCCAAGCCCACCATGAACCTCAAACCGCCCCTGGAAAACTTATAAGACACAGGATTACTAAAACTCAAAGAATAGGCAACAGGCAGATAATCTAAATAGTACATAAAGGAACATATTTTTTCCATAATACTATTGTCCAATTGCCGAGCCCAGAGACGCTGTGAAAGATTGCCCTGTCCCTCGGATCTCGAAGCCAGCAACCCGCCGCTCCCGCTGCGCGGGAGCCGCTTCGCTTTGTGGGTGGACCCACCAACTGTAAAGAACGCCGACCCTGCCTGCTTGCCGTGACTGCACAGTGGGAGAATCATCAGAGGAGGCTGCAGGGGTAGCGCGGCAGGGACCCACTATCCCAGGAGTCCCTGCTTGACCACCTGACATCTGGTCAGCGCCCCCCTGAGTGCCCCGCCCACCACCGGCAGACCGGTAAAAGGAAGCGGACTCACCTGCCTTGTGTGTCCCATTGCCGAGCCCAGAGACGCTGTGAAAGATTGCCCTGTCCCTCGGATCTCGAAGCCAGCAACTCGCCACTCCCGCTGCGCGGGAGCCGCTTCGCTTTGTGGGTGGACCCACCAACTGTAAAGAACGCCGACCCTGCCTGCTTGCCGTGACTGCACAGTGGGAGAATCATCAGAGGAGGCTGCAGGGGTAGCGCGGCAGGGACTCACTATCCCAGGAGTCCCTGCTTGACCACCTGACATCTGGTCAGCGCCCCCCTGAGTGCCCCGCCCACTACCGGCAGACCGGTAAAAGGAAGCGGACTCACCTGCCTTGTGTGTCCCATTGCCGAGCCCAGAGACGCTGTGAAAGATTGCCCTGTCCCTCGGATCTCGAAGCCAGCAACTCGCCGCTCCCGCTGCGCGGGAGCCGCTTCGCTTTGTGGGTGGACCCACCAACTGTAAAGAACGCCGACCCTGCCTGCTTGCCGTGACTGCACAGTGGGAGAATCATCAGAGGAGGCTGCAGGGGTAGCGCCGCAGGGACTCACTATCCCAGGAGTCCCTGCTTGACCACCTGACATCTGGTCAGCGCCCCCCTGAGTGCCCCGCCCACCACCGGCAGACCGGTAAAAGGAAGCGGACTCACCTGCCTTGTGTGTCCCATTGCCGAGCCCAGAGATGCTGTGAAAGATTGCCCTGTCCATCGGATCTCGAAGCCAGCAACTCGCCGCTTTCACATATATGTTACTATTCTCCTTCGAGCACTAACACCGTAGAAAATACCACCAATAGCGGTGATATTTTTTACACCGAGAACGGGCGATTTGTATTTGTATCGCTTAGAGCCCTTACAATTATAAAGTTTTATTTCCTAAGTCTCTGATCTCCAACTGTGCAACGTGGCTCCCCTGTGTGTCATAATAAGGTCCATAAACAAAAACTACAGGGCCAGCATTATACACATGCACAGAACCACAAAACGACAAGAGCCACCATGTTAATATATATCCTTAATATAATAAACCTCTGAGAATAAATACATATTTCCGTGGCACCCCATAAAATAAATTTGGCGTCCTCTGACTCTGCTTCATTACCAAACACCCTAACCCCCGCCCCCCTCACTCTTCACTAAACTCCAAACTCCACCCCACCCGGACCCCCTATTACAAACCCCCAACCTACTCTCCCTGCCCAAGCCCACCATGAACCTCAAACCGCCCCTGGAAAACTTATAAGACACAGGATTACTAAAACTCAAAGAATAGGCAACAGGCAGATAATCTAAATAGTACATAAAGGAACATATTTTTTCCATAATACTATTGTCCCATTGCCGAGCCCAGAGACGCTGTGAAAGATTGCCCTGTCCCTCGGATCTCGAAGCCAGCAACTCGCCGCTCCCGCTGCGCGGGAGCCGCTTCGCTTTGGGGGTGGACCCACCAACTGTAAAGAACGCCGACCCTGCCTGCTTGCCGTGACTGCACAGTGGGAGAATCATCAGAGGAGGCTGCAGGGGTAGCGCGGCAGGGACCCACTATCCCAGGAGTCCCTGCTTGACCACCTGACATCTGGTCAGCGCCCCCCTGAGTGCCCCGCCCACCACCGGCAGACCGGTAAAAGGAAGCGGACTCACCTGCCTTGTGTGTCCCATTGCCGAGCCCAGAGATGCTGTGAAAGATTGCCCTGTCCATCGGATCTCGAAGCCAGCAACTCGCCGCTTTCACATATATGTTACTATTCTCCTTCGAGCACTAACACCGTAGAAAATACCACCAATAGCGGTGATATTTTTTACACCGAGAACGGGCGATTTGTATTTGTATCGCTTAGAGCCCTTACAATTATAAAGTTTTATTTCCTAAGTCTCTGATCTCCAACTGTGCAACGTGGCTCCCCTGTGTGTCATAATAAGGTCCATAAACAAAAACTACAGGGCCAGCATTATACACATGCACAGAACCACAAAACGACAAGAGCCACCATGTTAATATATATCCTTAATATAATAAACCTCTGAGAATAAATACATATTTCCGTGGCACCCCATAAAATAAATTTGGCGTCCTCTGACTCTGCTTCATTACCAAACACCCTAACCCCCCGCCCCCCTCACTCTTCACTAAACTCCAAACTCCACCCCACCCGGACCCCCTATTACAAACCCCCAACCTACTCTCCCTGCCCAAGCCCACCATGAACCTCAAACCGCCCCTGGAAAACTTATAAGACACAGGATTACTAAAACTCAAAGAATAGGCAACAGGCAGATAATCTAAATAGTACATAAAGGAACATATTTTTTCCATAATACTATTGTCCCATTGCCGAGCCCAGAGACGCTGTGAAAGATTGCCCTGTCCCTCGGATCTCGAAGCCAGCAACTCGCCGCTCCCGCTGCGCGGGAGCCGCTTCGCTTTGGGGGTGGACCCACCAACTGTAAAGAACGCCGACCCTGCCTGCTTGCCGTGACTGCACAGTGGGAGAATCATCAGAGGAGGCTGCAGGGGTAGCGCGGCAGGGACCCACTATCCCAGGAGTCCCTGCTTGACCACCTGACATCTGGTCAGTGCCCCCCTGAGTGCCCCGCCCACCACCGGCAGACCGGTAAAAGGAAGCGGACTCACCTGCCTTGTGTGTCCCATTGCCGAGCCCAGAGACACTGTGAAAGATTGCCCTGTCCCTCGGATCTCGAAGCCAGCAACTCGCCGCTCCCGCTGCGCGGGAGCCGCTTCGCTTTGTGGGTGGACCCACCAACTGTAAAGAACGCCGACCCTGCCTGCTTGCCGTGACTGCACAGTGGGAGAATCATCAGAGGAGGCTGCAGGGGTAGCGCGGCAGGGACTCACTATCCCAGGAGTCCCTGCTTGACCACCTGACATCTGGTCAGCGCCCCACTGAGTGCCCCGTCCACCACCGGCAGACCGGTAAAAGGAAGCGGACTCACCTGCCTTGTGTGTCCCATTGCCGAGCCCAGAGACGCTGTGAAAGATTGCCCTGTCCCTCGGATCTCGAAGCCAGCAACTCGCCGCTCCCGCTCCGCGGGAGCCGCTTCGCTTTGTGGGTGGACCCACCAACTGTAAAGAACGCCGACCCTGCCTGCTTGCCGTGACTGCACAGTGGGAGAATCATCAGAGGAGGCTGCAGGGGTAGCGCGGCAGGGACTCACTATCCCAGGAGTCCCTGCTTGACCACCTGACATCTGGTCAGCGCCCCCCTGAGTGCCCCGCCCACCACCGGCAGACCGGTAAAAGGAAGCAGACTCACCTGCCTTGTGTGTCCCATTGCCGAGCCCAGAGACGCTGTGAAAGATTGCCCTGTCCCTCGGATCTCGAAGCCAGCAACTCGCCACTCCCGCTGCGCGGGAGCCGCTTCGCTTTGTGGGTGGACCCACCAACTGTAAAGAACGCCGACCCTGCCTGCTTGCCGTGACTGCACAGTGGGAGAATCATCAGAGGAGGCTGCAGGGGTAGCGCGGCAGGGACTCACTATCCCAGGAGTCCCTGCTTGACCACCTGACATCTGGTCAGCGCCCCCCTGAGTGCCCCGCCCACTACTGCCTCGCCTACATCATCAAGAGAGAGCCCGTCTTGCGGGACGCAAGCGGGACGCCGGGCGAAGCCCGGGCAAAGGGCGGGCCGTCTGTGGCCGTCCGGGGCCAGCAGGGGCCGGGTCGGGCCACCCCCCTAACAAATTCGGTAAGCCCTCTGACTACTGCGTAGAGTGATTACATTACACTTCAAACTGTGTCAAGTTGTTGTACATGTCTACTTACTCCCCTATGGCTACCCGTTCAGGCAGATGCTCATGAAGAGGGGGAAACACCACGCTGGGGACTATGGACAATTTTATAACCCGTGCGGTTTCGGTGGTAGAGAAGGAGATCATTCTAGCTGAACGCAGACTGTCACGTGAATATCTGGCACACAAACGATCCTCCATGGGGTCTCTTGCACAGGCTAAATCGCCCTCAAATAACGTCATGCCAGCTGATCCAAACATTCCCAATATCCCTAGCGATACGCAACCATGTGTCATAGATACAAGACGGGCCAGCGACCTTTACAAAATTACACCTGACCGGGCATCTCAAAATAAAACTCCAATTAATGCCGAAACCAAAAATATCACAAACGTTGAAAACTCAGCACCACCGGCCTTGCCTCTAGTAATGATACATGATGTTCCCTTAGACCATACCCTTCAATCACCCCCCAAGGTGACAGGACGAGTAGCTGTTAAACGGAAAAGACTGGTCACTCCACGTAAAGCTTATAGACTAAAAGCCTTAAAAAGAATACGTAAAAATTATATGAATGTGGGAGCCCATAGTAAAACAGTAGCAAATGAACTTACAAATAATGGGAATGACCACATTGAACTCCTGGAGTGTAATCAACTAAAAGACCCTGTTGATACAGTTGTGACTATCGATTCAGCTAACAATTCCGTAGACTTACCGGCACCAGGAAAGCTGATGGAACAGATTCAATCCCTCATGACATCCTTATTGCAGCCAGTAACAGAAAAACTGGAAGGGTTAATAGACCGCTTGGACAAATTCGAACAAACATCTTTGGATAACTTTTTTGCCCTAAAAACGCTGGTAAAACTTCATTCAAAGATTGGCCAAGAAACTGAAAGGTCTGAGAAAAGTCCAATGACAACTAGACCAGCTCAACAACCTTGTCCAGCTAAGAAAGATAGGGCAGTGAATCCAAGTAGGGCAGTGGATTCAAGTAGGACCAATATTGCATTGGGAGGACCGAGTACGGAATCCCGGAAAAATCTAACGACCAGTGATAAATCGAAACTGGCTGATCCACCAAAGCCAGCTCCGCGTAAAATAAAACAATCATCAAACACTACCACCCTAGAAATCAAGGCACCCACTAAACCAACAAATGGAATGAACTCTACAGTCACTAGCAATAACACCAATGCTCAAACATCTGACTGTAGTACTGTCTCGCAGATGCCCAAAAGGGTTCACAATGCACATCTTCCACCAGGGTGTCAACCGTATGTGGTAGTTCTCACTGGGGTTCCACCATTGAAACCCAATAAAAGGGAGTCTTACGACGAGTTAAAAAACAAGACCTTATATTGGCTAAAGGAAAATAGACCACTACCCTATACAGTAAACTGCCAAGTCATCCAAGTCCGAAGAGTCAGCTGGGTGGGAACAAGATCAAAAGACATTGAAGGGGATTGCATCCTGGTTAATTTTAAAGATCCCTCTGTTGCCCAGCTTGTATATAGCCAACAACCACGAAGTAACAATCGAGGAATTGGGACCTGCGATCTTAGTTATTTCTACCCAATGCAATGGAAACAAGATAGCAGAGTACCACAACAGCAAGGCTTGATGGCCAACAAATATTCCTTTTTTGATCCTCCGACACCAATCGAAAGAATACCACCGATAATCTCGGGATCGGACAAGAATTGGTCATGGTGGGGATACTGACAAACAAACAAAAAGGATGCACCTAAAGGTCTGTCTGCCCACTCTTTTGGTGAGGACCAGCATATTGGGAATGAATACTCTAAGTTAAAGCAAACAAGGAAAACATCCAGAAGCAACGTAATCGACCAACAAGGGCCAGTCTTAACTGCTGAAGGCAGTACCGAGGTTCATGGTTCATCATCATGTTCCTTGCTGAACCAAGTTCATCGGAATCAGGTACTCGTACTGGCAACTCCGGAGGCTCCTAAAGAGGGAGATCCCTCGATCACAAGCCACCCAATTAACCAAGAACCAATTAACCAAGAACCCTGCAAGCCCAACCGAGACCTAAAGATTCTGTCATGGAATATCGCAGGGCTGTCTAGAAACCTGTGCGATAGAAATTGGAGCACCTTTATAGAGGAGCATGACATCATACTTTGCAGGAAACATGGGCTATTAACATTACACATAGACTTGGTTTTAAAACGTTCTTCAAGGGGGCGACTGCATCGGTAAGAGGTAGACCCTCTGGGGGCCTAATAATATGGACAAGTATTTCCCTGGATGTTGTTGTATCGTCCCTGTATTTTGCTTCTAATGATTTACTCGGTGTCAAGTTAACTACGAGAAATTTGGGAGACGTTCATATGATAAATGTCTATAATAGACCTTCCCCACAAAATAAGGCATCAGTGGTTATTGAACAACTCAGTTCTTATTTAGTTAACATAGAGCCTGATTCTAAAATATATATAGGTGGGGATTTCAATTGCCAGTTCGAGCCCATAATGGGGCTCGAAAAACTATTAGAAAACGAGGATAGAGCGCTTGACATCCCCCCCTTAGATAATGTAAAGTATGCAAAATGTACAGTGGCTGCTATGCAAATATACGAACTGACTGTATCCCGTGGATTGCGGGCATGTAACGGTCGACTAGACCCAGATAAACCGGCCAATTTCACCTTTAGTAAGGGGTTGTCTAAATCCCTGATCGACTTCATGCTAATTTCAACCAATCTCTGGTATTTACTGTTGGCCTTTAAGGTCATGAACAGACCAGAGAGTGACCACTTTCCACTACAGTTAGGATTACTATCTGATCCTTTCTTGGCCCATGATAGCAGGATGGAAAGTGTGGGTGGGGTAGCTGAGGTTGTTGTTTCCAACAACAGAAAGGCAATTAAATGGCCCCATATCCTAATAAAAGAAGAGATACTCATGGGAATTTATAACACTTTCTCAGATATCATCCCTCAGTACGAAAATCTAAAGCTGGGATCCCACGAGGTTTTGAAAATGCATTATCACTTAGTGGAATCACTAACTCCCCTCCTGAGTAAAAGTTGTACAAATAAAAAAGTTAATGTAAACAGGCATTTGGAACTAGAGACGCCCTGGTATAACAAACAGTGTCATCTAGCCAAAACCAACTTAATTATTGCTGTGAAATCCAAAGACCTGTTGAGGGTCAGAGAGTGTAGAAAAGCTTACAAAAACCTCATGCTTAATGCAAAAAGGGAATGGGATGAACGAATGTGGGAAGACCTTTTGAGTGCCGCCAGGAGACATGACCAATGTACTTTCTGGAATTTAATAGCCAAAAACAACAAAAAAGGCTGTTCCAATAGGGATTTCTTTCTGGACGAAAAGGTCTGGTTTGACCATTTTGTGGTTTTGTATGATCAAGTAGGGTCCCCTGGCGAATATAATGACTCCGGGTTTTTTACCCAGTGCATTAATCCTGTGCAATTTAGCACCAATGAAACTCTGTGTGCAATAAAAGCAATAAAGGCAGGTAAAGCTCCAGGTCCGGACAAACTACCTGGTGATCTATTCACCCATAATATTGAGGTATGGTGCCCTTATATAAATTACTTGTGCAACTCAATTTTACTGGGAACCCCGATCCCTGAAACGTGGAAAGGGGCAGAAATAATAACCATCTTTAAAAAAGGGGATCGCTACAACCCAGGTAATTACAGACCGATTAGTTTAATCGACATTTTACAGAAAATTTTTGCCAGACACATTTTAAACCGGCTTTTAATATGGATTGATGATTCTGAAATCCTCTCCAAATTCCAAGCAGGGTTTAGATCTAAGACTAGCACTGTGGATCAAGTGTACAGATTTATGTGTATATGCTGGAAATATGTCAAGATAAAGAAGAGTAGCATATATGTTGATTTCATGGACCTACGCTCAGCGTTTGATCTTGTTTCCCGCCACTTACTATGGGAATGTTTAAAGAAGATGGGTGTCCCGGATGAATTGTTGGTTAATCTTATAAAACTGCATACAGATAACTTTGCTAAAGTAAGGTGGGGTAGAAATGGAGAACTTACTCGATCCATCCCAGTGAAAAGGGGGGTGAGACAAGGGTGCGTATTGGCCCCAACCCTCTTTTCACTGTTTGTAAATGATATTCCCCACTACTTAGCTCAATGCAACCATGATTCACCTAAATTGTGCAACGAGGCAGTCACAGCACTACTATTTGCGGATGACACCATCCTAATATCCCAAACTCCTAAAGGCCTGCAAAACCTAATAAATAAATTTAACAGCTATTGCGTAATGAAGGGGTTAGAAATTAACTCATCCAAAACGAAATATATGGCCATTAATCCCTCCAAATCTTTTAAGAAGAATTTGGCCCTAAATAATACCAAACTTGAGTATGTAGATTCTTTTGACTATCTGGGCATTAGGCTGGATAGCAGAATGTCTTGGACAAACCAACTTGACAAAAGCAGGTTAACACTTAAACAGAACTCACTCCCCATTTTAAAGATTCACGGTGGGAGTACATCTAAAGCTATAACTCCTGCGATTGATGTGTTCAAAGCAAAAGCTCAATCTGCTGCCTTGTATGGGGCCGAGATTTGGGGGCCCCACTCCAAAAAAACATTTGATGTTGAAGAAAATATGTTTTTTAGACGTCTATTAAGACTGCCCTTAAGAACACCCTTAGATCCGGTCTACCTAGACATTAGTGTAAAGCGCACTGACTTTTTTTGTTGGTTGCGACCATTGCTCTACTGGGTGCGATTATGGTCTACCCCGGAACTGGCTGACTATAGAGCAGGTTTACTGGAAATCAGGGAGTTGGATTCTTTTAACTCAATTAAGTGGCTGAGACATGTATCTTACTGGTTTATAGAAATAGGTCTATCACATTTCTGGGAAACACCAGCTACATCTATCACTTTGCCAAATAGCTGCAAGAATCAAGTAAAATCTGCCTACTGGAACTATGTGAATAGTCATGTATATGAACGTGCCACTGGAACATTAACGTCCACATTTTTGCAATTCAAGGATCACCCCTCCTTTGAATCCTTTATGGACGAAATCGAGCCACCCCTGGCTAAATCTGTCTTTCTCCAATTCAGGTATGGGGTTCTACAGATTAAATCGAATTCTTGCCGGTGGGGAGGAGCAAATAAAGACCCTTATTGTACTTCTTGTGACTTAAAACTGAAAGAAGATGAGGCTCATATCCTCTTTTTTTGTCCGCTGTATGTTTCATCTCGTAAAAAATGGATCATACCTCTGTGTAAAAATCTGGGGGCACGTTCATACAAAGAGGCAGAACGTATACTTAGATCCTCGAACAGTAGGCTAATAGTATTTGGTCTGAGTAGGTTTCTCCATGGTGTTTGTATAATTAGAAAGAAGCTTGGAATGTCATTGTAGGATTAATTGATTTTATTTTCTGGCTTTTTAACTATTTATAATTATAATTGTATATAACTGTTCTTAAAAATTGACTTGGTCTAGTAAAAAATCCCTGGTATGTATATTCCCCTTAAAATTTATGACTAATGAATTTGCCCATAATTTTATTTTGCACTGATCAGCGTTTTTTGCACAACATGAATGTTTGTAAAGTCTTATTCATTGTAATTAATTTTTAACAATAAGTATGTGTATTATATGTGTGTTGGCTTTATGACAAAAATGTCGAATAAAAGCTTTTACTACTACTACTATTGAAAAACATGTTCTATTTTTTATAAATCTATCATGCATCTGACCCTCTAGAACCGCTTTCAAAACGTGAACTATAAACCTCTACTTTTCATTTTCAAACCATACACTTTCAATTACATTATTTTTTTTTACAATTCATGTAATGTTACACACCTTTTCTAAAATACACCAGTCCCTGTTATTTATAAGGATTTATTTTCAGTCTTCATCAGTGACACTTTCTTAACATATAATGAAAATCACTGTAACTTTTTATGTTTAAAGTATTTTATTAGAAAGGTACAGCTGCATGTGGAAAGCAATTTACACATATGCAATGGTTACTGCGAGAGGCATCCCAAGATCAAAGTTCTAATGTCTCAGCTCTGAGGCTGCTGCGATGTCCTGCTTCTCGCACGGAGATGTACACAAGGAAAGGAAAGAAAAAAACATTGCCCTATGGGCTTGTACCTCTATTAAGTTAACAACATCCTCCAACAAACTTCCCCCCTCCCCCCGCCCTCCCTGTCCAGTGCTGTATATCATGAAAGCAATCTGTCATCCTTCATCCTTCCGACCCCTTTCTTGCCTGTGGGTCCATGGTCTTTCCCCCCTGAATGAAACAATGCCTCAGGAAGGGGGCGTAAGCCTCAGCAGTCTGAGGTACCTTGGGCATGTAATTTCTGTAAATTCTGAAGCCAGTAGCGAGTGAAAGGGTTGCCACAGTTCCTCAAAACCAGTCACATCCCCTGCTAATGTGAGGGACAGTTTTTCCATCCCTAGAACATGCCACAACCTGTGCAGCCAACCAGTGCGTGAGGGAGTGGTAGGTGTGCGCCAGTGTATCAGTATGTTCTGCACTGCAGAACCCAGCATAATGGCAATCTGCATCCCCCTCCTAGATTTTAGTGGATACATTAAGTCATTTGGGAGACCCAGCAGGGTATATGCCGGAAATCGAGGCAGTTCAATCTCGAAGCATTTATCAATCTCGTCTATCACTGTCGACCAGTAGGTTTGTAGTACTGGGCAGTCCCAGAGGATGTGTGTTAGTGTACCAATCTGCCCACACTCTCGCCAGCATCTGTCGCTAAGGAGCCTGTTCATTTCGTGTAGTCTTTCTGGGGTGTGATACCAGTAGGTGGAGATTTTGGTGAAGGTTTCTGTGAGGCCCACGTGATAGGCCGAGTGTCGTGCCCTGTATGAAATACGGTCCCAGTCCTTAAGGCTAAGCGTTCTTCCCAGTTCTCTACCCCAGCGCTCCCTACCGGGGATGTAGAAGTGGGAAGACGGGAGCTGAAGCATCTTGTAAAGGTCAGTAATAAGTTTGGCGTCCGAAGCGCGGGTGATTAACCACCGTTCATACGGTAGGAGCTTCCTGTCCGCAAATTCTCTCACGCTCGGCTGTAAGGCCCAGTGTCGTACCTGCCAATATCTCATGCGGTCTGATTCGGCCATCTGATAGGTATCTTTAAAGCTTTGGAAGGGGATAACTCCATCTGTCGTGTACATGTGGAAACGTGCCCTACAGCCCCTGCCCCTCCAGTGTGAGAAGGCCCCTTGCTCCATCCCCGGTGTGAAGTCGGGATTGTCTACAATCGGTGTGAAAGGCAAGGGGAATGTGGTGAGGTCGAATGTGTGATATGTGGCGTCCCACACTTTCAGCGGAACCCGCGTGATGTAAGAAGCATAGAGATTCGGGGGGCGGTGTGGTCGGCGAAGAAAGGGTATTTCTTGTAAAGGGCGTCCGGCTACTGCTTGGTCTTGGAAGAGCCAGTGTTTATCAGACTCCCACCTGCTCCATTCCACCAAGTATCGCAATTGGGATGCCTGGAAGTATTTGCGAAGGTCGGGAACTCCCAGCCCTCCTGACTCTGGTGTCAATGTCGTGAGGGTGCGGCGCATTCGGGGTTTGCGGCCCTGCCACACAAAGCGGGACACGTCAGTTTGCATTTGTGGAATCCAGCCCTTGGGGGGTTGTAAGGGCAGCGCTCGGAATAAGTACAGAATTTGGGGTAAAACTGTCATTTTGATCGCTGCTACCCTACCAAGCCAGGAAATCGTCCCTTTGTTCCATCTCCCGAGTTCGTCCCTCACCTTTTTGCCTACTGCCTCATAGTTAATAGAGACCATGGCCTGCAACGTCGGGGCTAACGTAATCCCTAGGTATTGCACCTGATCTTTTGACCATCGTAGGGGAAAGCGCCTTTGTAGGTCTGTCCTCGTTGTTGAAGCTAGGGAAAGGTCCAGAGCTGTGGATTTCTCCACATTCATCCGAAAGCCGGCTACACTCTCAAAAGCTTTGAGTTCCGCCATGCATGCGGGTAGGGCCTGCCCTGGGTCTTCCAGCGCGAAAATGACATTGTCTGCGTAAAGGCTTATTACATGGGTGAAACCCCCCATTCGTACTCCAGTTACGGCTATGTTCTGCCGCACTCGTTGAGCAAAGGGCTCCATGTAGAGCGCGAAGAGGAGGGGGGAGAGGGGACATCCCTGTCTAGTTCCGCGTTCGATATCGAACCGTCGAGAGCCACAGCCATTCACTCGCACTGTGGCAGAGGGGGATTTATAGCAATTAAAGACCATGGTCCGGAACTTCTCCCCCATTCCCAGCCTTGCCATAACTCGTTCGAGGTAGGGCCAATGCACCCGGTCGAACGCTTTTTCTGCATCGACCGAGAGCAGCATACGTTCCCCTGGAATACGTGAGGCTTTTTCCAAGACGTGAACTATTCGCTTAGTGTTGTCCACAGTCTGCCTTCCAGGCACGAAGCCGGCTTGATCCGGTTCAATCAGGCCGGGGAGGTACTGCGCCAATCTCGCCGCTAGAATCCCTGTGTAGAGTTTCAGATCTAAATTAAGTAAGGAGATTGGTCGGTACGAGCCGCACTGCTTCCTATCTTTCCCTGGCTTGGGGATGACAGACACTGTCGCTTGTAGAAGATCCGGAGAGATAGTCCCAGGATCAGAGAAAGAGTTAAAGAGCTTGGTCAAGATAGGGGCTAGCGTCCCGCTGAACGTTCTATAGAAGAGGGCTGTGTAACCGTCTGGGCCTGGGGCTTTTCCTAGTTTGAGCCTAGAAATCGCTGCTATCACCTCCTCAATCTTAATCTCTCTCTCTAGGTAATCTGCTTGCTCTTGAGTCAGGGACGGTAGGGCCACTGAATCAAGGTAAACATCCGAGTCTTCCATGCTGGCGGCTTCCGCTCTATATAGATCAGCATAGAAGCGACGGAAGGTCTCCGCAATTTCGGCGTCACCAGAGATCTCTTGTCCTGCATTTCCTGTCAATTCCCTCACCTGGCGACTCTGATGAGCTACTCTCAGTTTGGCGGCCAGCAGGCGGCCACATCGATCCCCTCCAGTGTAATATGCGTGTTTGAGGCGCAGTGCTGCATATTCCGCCCTATCAAGGTCCAGTGAGGACAAGAGTTTCCTAGTTGCCTTCAACTGTTTCCAAACTCTCGGAGCTCCAGTGCGACGGTGTACGTTCTCCAATTCCCTGACTTTCTGGGTGAGTTCGTCCCGTTTAAGTTTCCTATCTCGATTATCCGCGGCTGAGACCGCAATGAATTCTCCCCTTATTACTGCCTTAAGAGCCCCCCATTGAGTCGACAGGGAAGTATCAGCGGTAGAATTGTGCAGCTGAAAGTCCTTGACCGAATCAGTAATGCTTTGCACCACTTCTTTCCTATGTAGAAGGGTGTCTCGAAGCCTCCAAACCCCCCTCCGGGCAGAGCTCGGCTGGAGATGGAAGGTCCCCGAGACCGGTGCATGGTCCGATAGAGAAATAACACCCATTTCAGAGGCGGTAGCTAGGCTACGAACAGGTCCAGAGACCAGTAGATAATCAAGTCTGGCGTAAGTCTTGTGTGCGTGCGAGTAGTAGGAAAAGTCTTTATCAGTCGGGTGGAGTTCGCGCCAGAGATCGTGCAGGTCGGATTCAACTAACTGCGCCTTAACTACTTGTGAGAGTTCCCCAGTTTGCGGATATCGTTGCACCGATCTATCTTTTGAGTAGTCAAAGACCAAATTAATTGCCCTCCTAGTATTATGTGTTTGTCCGGCGAAGCCGTGACATCCTCCAGTGCTGCGCGTAAAAATCTATCTTGCTGTTCGTTCGGGCCATAAACTGCGCCTACTGTAAACACCAGGGCTCCCATTTTAAGTCTGTAGGCGAGAAGTCTACCTTTTTGTTCTACAAATTTGTGCAACACCGCACCCTTAAATGATTTGGACAAAAGAATAGCCACCCCAGCCGTTTTGGTCGTATTGGAGGAAAAGAACTGTGTAGGGAAATGGTGGGACCTCATTCTGTGACAATCACTAGCTAACAGGTGGGTCTCCTGGAGCAGACAGATGTCTGCCCGAGAGTTTTCCAACAAGGATAGGATAGCCCTTCTCTTCGTGGGATTGTTCAGCCCCTTAACATTCAGGGTCACTATCTTCAATTCTGCCATGGGTGGTTCGGACTACTCTGTCTGTGTGTGCGAACCAGAGTGCATGATAACAGGATGACTGCCAAGCAAATTCGTGTGTCTAAATTAATATTCACAGATATCGTAGAAGCCCTGGACAAGGCGACTCCCAACTCCCCCCCCTCAACTTTCCCCATTCCCAACTCCGGACAAACCTTCCCTCCCATGTCTCTCAACTCACACCACAACTTCCCCAACCTCCCCCTCTCTGCCCTCAGCGTCGACCCTCGGGTCATGCCACCTCCCCACCTACCCAGAGTACCCAAAACTTCCTGAAATAGTCCCGGACAAGCCCAAACGGACCAGTCCGTGGAGTGTTACCTTAGTGGACGTCCAGCCACACGTGGTCAAACCTTCGCTCCCCCCCACCGTCCTTCCAAGCCAGCAGTGGAGATATTGCTATGAAGGACTCCCCCCGGAGCACGGTTAAGGGGTCAGTGCCACCACCTCTGGACCTTCAAGCACCGTGGACGCTGTCCGGACAGCGGCTTCTTGTTCCGCTCTGATTGCTGGAGACCCCGGCCTCCGTGACACTTCCGCCGTCCTTCTTCTTCTGCTTGTAGCTCGATGCCAGCCGCCGCCAGTTGTGCTTCGCCGTCTAGGTGTTTGGGATTCCTCCTCCTCTGTGGTGATGCCCAAGATTTTGCAGGCGTCCTGGAGGTTTCGTAAATGGTGTGTCTCACCCTGCCATTTAAAGATAATACGAAAGGGGTGTCCCCATGAGTAGGGTGTTTCATGCTGTTTGAGGAAGTCCGTCACAATCTTGAACGATTTGGGCTTCTGAAGCGTGATCGCCGACAGGTCTTGGTATAGAGCTACTGGGTGATCCCGGAAAGTGAGAGAGCGCACCTTTCGGGCCTCCGCCATGATCTTTTCTTTCAGTGGGAAGTGCGGGAGGAACGCCAGGATGTCTGGAGGGGGGCCATTAGTCCTTCTGGTGGGACCCACCCTGTGCGCTCTGTCGATTCTGATGGGGAAGTCATCCCCTTCTCCCAGGACCATGCGGAAGAGTTCTTGCAAATATTGAACTATGTCCGGGTTCTCCTCCGAGGATGGCACACCCCGGACCCTAATGTTGTTCCTTCGTGACCTATTTTCTAAATCTTCGTTGTGCAATTGAAGGTCCAAGTGTTGTTCCCGGAGGGTCAGTACTTCCTGCTGTAGAAGAGTGATCTCTTCATCTTGTCTGTGCGCGGAGGTCTCCACCGTGTCCACTTTCTCCCCTAGGCCTTCTACTTCTCTACGGACTTCACGCATCTCACCCGCTACTTCTTGCTTCAGAGCTTGGAAGTCTTCCCTCAGCGTGCCAAAGAGAGATTCCAAAAAGGATCTGGTAACCGGAGGCTCCGCCGCTGCACCAGACTGCGAGCTCCCAGCCGCTCCAGGCGAAGAAGAGGTCTTGTCCCCTTTGGTCTGCTGTCTGTTGAGCATCTCCGGGAGTGTGCGGTCGGTACGATCTGTGCGTTTTCCCACTCTCTGACCAGCCATGATTCAGGCTTCCCCACCAGTCCGCTCCTTTCCGCACGTTGAATTCGGGCCCCAAGGAGCTTGCTTCCAGTCCAGGGCGGATGTCGGCTCGCGTCCACTCGGGAGACCACCACCGACCCCGGTCAGTAGCCCCACCTCAGTTTGGAGAGGGGGGAGTTGCTGTCGTTGTCCCCACAGAATTCCAGCAGTAGCTTCTCTGGAGCGGACACTAGTGCAGGGGTCCCCCACGTCAGCCGTGACGTCTAACCGACACCGTGGATGTCTGGGTGCTCTATACTGGCCAGGCGTCCCGCAGTGGTCTGAACTTGTCCCCTTCACTGCATCCCGGTTGCGCCTGTGCGTTCGTCTGGGTCAGGGGACAGTCGCGATACCCATCAACAAGGGCCGTCGCCCAGATCTCTGTCGATTCTCCCCTCAGGCAGTTCTGGGTGCCCTCACGGTCTATGGCTCCCCCAGGGGCGCGCACTTTGCCCCTCCGCAGATATCGTACCTCAAGGTGTGCAGCCTGAGCACCGTGGGCCTCGTGGGCGCTCCGTCGTGCGTGCAAGTTGGTGCCGGTGATTCAGGGGTGCCACTCGCCCGGGGGGTGTCCGTGTCCTGTTGGCAGCAGACCGCATTTGCAAGGAAGCCACCCCGCTGAACGGTGCGTCCGGTCTCCCACGCAGCCCGGTTAGGCCTCCAAGCCGGGCGCTTGCGTAACTCCTCCCCCGGTCAAGCCAGTACCTCGGGGTGCGGAGATCTCCATGTCCCGGCCGGTGAGGCGGCCGCTCCAGGCGCTCTACTTGCGTCGCTGTCGGGGGCGCTCAGTGGGCAGCGGGGATCGTCCGTCTCGGGCAGCGCACTCACTGTGCGGTCCTTAAACTTCCAGCGGGTTCGGGTGGGGGTCCTCCGTCTCAGCTCGCCGCCATCTTGGAGCACAGGTGGGGGCAGCGGACTCGCCCCGGACACCGCACCGCTCTACTCCTCTACGCTCAGCTGTGCTGTCCGCCGGTGCCAGAGAGTCCCACTCACTTCGGTGTGTCCACACCTTGCCTCCCAGCCGTCCGGCGCCACGCTGTCTTGTCTGGGCTGGGGTACTGCGTCAGCCTCGGCTCGCGCTGGTCCAGAGCTCGGCACCTGGAACTCGGTGAGTTTTGCACTCTGTTGGGCGCCGATTGCGACGATCTAGCTGTCACCGGTTCCCCAATTAATGGAGCCAGTCAGTGTGGCTCCGGGGGGAAAATTCAGCCGAATTCAGGGCTTGGGGCCTCCGATGGGGTCGGGAGCTCTGGCAGACACGTCCTTCTACCCCGCCATCTTGGCCACGCCCCCACTGTAACTTTTTAAACGACAATGCTAACGCGGTAAAAATAACCCTTCATTCGCTTTCCTTTAAGAATGCAGACTATCTACCCCACGCATGCGTTTCTTGATCTTTGTATTTGGCAGCGAATACCGACCTTGAATCGGAAGACATGAACAAGAGCTCCATTGTCACATTTAAAACTGAACGTTGCATCTGCTCACACACATATCTTTCACTTAGCTAACATTCACAGAAAACAGCATTGATGTAAAAAAAAATTGACCTTGCTTTACATCTAGCTCAAATGACTGCCTTATTTTTTAACGCATCCTCCACTTCAAGAAAAGCTACTTTTTTGATAACTACTAAGCAATATATAAGTGACTAGACTCCTAGAAAATTTATCAAGTCATTCTGCTCCTCTCCACTGCATAGCCGGCGACCTAATTCTGTGGAGTTGCTATACAACCGGCAGTGCTGCGCCGTTTCCTTTACCATCTTGGGAAATTCAAAATGGATGTCCCTCCTGCCTTCGCAAACGAGCCGGACCACTTAGAAATATTTCGACAGAGAATGCTTCTGTACTACGGCACCTTACCACTCTCAACTTTGAATACTTCATATCGATTATCATTTCGATATTCGCATTTCACCTGTGTGCAGCCTGTATTTCATTGCCTGAGCTGTGATTTCACGTGGGGCCTGGATTTATGTCTCTGCAATTTGGTACCTCTTGAAGCGAATTACAATCACCTCATGAATCCGTTACTTGATCATGAACAGCTTTGTTACAACGGAGGGTTTATGGCCTTTGCAGCGATACAAGGAGTTCTGGGTCATTGGAATATATTCGCAGCGGCGCAAGATTTCCTAACAGAGAGCTACATCGAAAACCCACCGAGCTGCCCTATGATGGTAAAAGACGCTCCAATAATGACAGATCATGAATGCTCCTTTCATCTTCTCAATTGGATGGCTGACATGTTTTCAGATGATAACAGTGATTTCCTGTTAGAAGCACTTGCTGCATACTTTGCCTACACAATGGACGGTTAACTCTTTCCTAACAGAGAACTACATCGAAAACCCACCGAGCTGCCCTCTGATAATAAAAGAGGCTCCGATTTTAACAGATCATGAGTACTGCTTTACTCTTTTCCATTGGATAGCTGACATACTTTCAAATGATAAAAGTGATTTCCTGTTACAAGCAGAAGCTACCTATTTTGCCTAAACAATGCTTCAATAACTCTTATACAAGCCATTGACGTCCTCATTTCCTTTTGCTTCCCTATATTCTTCACGTTCTTTTCCATATTTTCTTTTGAAGAACAGACCTATTGGCTTTACTAACAGTGGACATTATGATTTCGTGTTGTTTAAATTTTGGTCTTTTATGTGGACTACATTTGTTTCTTCAGCTACTCGATTTTCAACTTTATTTTTTTACAGTCTAACCTCAACAATTCCATTGCATATCTTATCTAAGGTTATTTCAAACGTACTCGATGCAAAACTCGCTAATATATGCTACATGTACCCTAATTAATGTGTAAATTTTAAACAAGTTTTTTATAACTGTAAACGCCATTTCGCATCTCAACTGCTTATTTCCGCCTCACACGCCTCTGCTCCTTTAATTTTCTATAAAATTATTAATTTAAAATACTTTACAGAAAAATATGTTCTTTCAACAATATTTCCATTGTTACTTGTACTGTATTTCAAATGCAATACTGCAACCTTCAAAAGATATCTCAATACAGTAGTTCTCCTCAATAGTGATTTGCGCAGCATCCAACAGATTACATACATGCACCTCTCGCCATTTTGTCGCTTTTGGCGCCTTTTTTTCCCCGTACACAGTAACATAACACAAACTTGATAGTGCTTCGCATGTAGACAGCTGATTGATAAAGTAATGATGTATAACCACTTGCATTTTCATATATCGTTCCTAAACTGAAAGGCCAGAGACCTTCTTCCATTTATTAAAATATAATATACTTCCTTATAAGAGTGTACAATGTTTTTTTCCAACTATATTCATTTTTCTTCAACTATAGCGTTTGTATTCCATGTACTACTGACAATACCAATTACTGTGTTTTTTGCCATTTCTGTACTCATATTACATAATGATTTGCCTTTAAAACAGTACATTTCTAAATAAACATTTCAAATATTCACGGTTTCTCTTTTAATCCATAATCTCAACTGAAATGATTTCATATTGAAAAACTATTCATGGGTTCCACATAACCTTAACTGTAGTCACTGAGGACCTTATTTATGAAGACCTTCCGCCGCCGGTGCCTCATTTTTTAAAATGGGAAACAGTGACGCACCGGTGGCGCAAGGCCTTCATGAATAAAGTCCTGAATGTTTTCTTTTCTCGACCTCACTTACTGATACTAGAACCTGCAAGCCAATTACGGCCCGTGAACTCTTTCTTAGTAGGTCGCGCACCGTACAGACAGTTATACCACTGTTAAAAAATTTTTTTTACTGTTACCAAGCACCGCCACAGTTCCGCTTCACTCAGACTTAATCACTGCTCCCACGCTTCTACAGGCCAAACGCTATGTCGTATTTCTCTCCTTATCACCCTTTCATCTCCACAATAACAAACAGTTGTCCGCCTGCCACCACAGAACAGAGTCAGATACAGAGGCACCAAAGAGTGAACCCATCACCAACTGCCATCTCCGGCTGTTTCCATGGTTACACCTCATTCTGCACAATGCTGAAGGCACAGGTCAAAAGTTCATGTCTCAACGTTCTACAACAAATTAAGAAGACTATTTTCCCTCCAGAAACACCTGCCAATCCACAGCTCTGTTACATGTCTTGTTTTTTCACACCCAATAGTACTTTTCGTTTAACATAAACATTAACATGCAACGTACTGTTCAATCTCCACTTATTACAATCAACCAATCATTTTTATTTTTTTAACCACACCCACCTATTCCTTTTTCTTTATTTAGAATTTCAACTTCTAACTACCATTCCACTTCCAGAACCGATCGGAAGACGACTACAAATCCCTTGAAAATGAAGGTCTGGCTTATAGGACACAGTTATATTCACTGGAGTGAAAAATATGCAGTAAGCAGACGAATTTGCAACCTCGGCTTACCAAATGTACACATAACATGGATTGCCAAAAGAGGATTGAAATGTCACCAATTGATTCCATTGGTGAAAACTTTTATGCATCTCCCAGAACCAGACCTTATCATTGTGCACTGTGGTGGGAACGATCTAGGCACAATCACTGGGGTAGGTCTGGAAATGCTTCTAAAAGACACCTTTCGACAATTGATGACACTTTTTCCTCGATCTGCCTTGGTATATTCAAATATATGCCAAAGACAGAAATGGAATTGGTCCAATCAACATTGTGCACAATTTGAGAAAGCAAGGAGACATGTAAATAAATCTGTTTCTGCGTTCCTCAGAGATTATAGCATGGGTTCTATTTACCACAACAACTTGCGATACCACATGCAAGACGTCTATAGGAGAGACGGTGTTCATTTCACGAATGAGGGAAACAGAATCTTCCTCTGCAACATCAGGCTCTGCATCGGTACTTACTTATAAATGCAGAAAACACTCAATTAACACAATGGCTCTTTTCAGAGCCACCTTATATCTAAGCACTCAAACTTCTGATTTATCTCCATTTTCACACTCTTGTAAATAGGTGTGCGCGACCGAGTGCGCGCACCCCGTATTTTTTTTCGGGAAAAAATTATATCTTTTTGCGTTTAAGGGCCTTACTGCACACCCCGAGAAAAGCTACGCAGCAAAACAATCTCTACCTTCTCCCCTTTATATGTTTCAACGCTTTGAAATGAACAATATATTTACTCGCAGTGACAAAATGGCGAACAAAACTTCCTGATTTCCTTCGAATCGAACGTTAACAGACGTCACGCAGCAAAAAAAATTCCGCTCACGCGCAGCCGCTTGAGTGCGCGCACGCGTGCGCGCCTATAGATATATAATTGACTTTAACTTTAATTTTCTCAACAACTACTGAACGGATTTACACCATTCCAAAAAAAGCATAATCTGCGAACCGGACTCTACAGTTTTGCCAAATTTCTTATAAATCCATTCAGCCGTTCGACCTGTAGCCGAGTCTAAAGGTCCTATGGAAAATAACATGCAGAAAACACGTTTTGGGACCCCCCTTATATCTCAGCCCCCACTTGACCAATCCCCCCCAAACTTTTAGGGAAGGAGCGCAGCGGACCGAGCCATCTTCTTTGAGAAATTCGCTAAGATTCTTCAACCAGGGCCAAAGTTATTCCAAATAGAATGTTGAGGATTTCCTATGGAAAACAATCCTAACTATAACTACCTACTGGCGACCGCCAGTAGGTAATATATATATATATATATATATTCAATGAAAAAACCATAGGTTATAGAGAATATATAGTTAGGAATTACCATTTACAAAACCTTAAAAATTCACTGAAAAAACCATAGGTTATAAACCATATATAGTTAGGGAATAGCATTTTAAAAACCTTATTTTACTCGCATAAAACCATTGAAATTCCATATATAGTTAGATGCGCTAACTATATATCGCGCACCCGCAATCCACTGCTGATGATGTCACATATTACATCATTCATGACATGGTCAGTGACATCACTGATGACATCACTGATGACATCATCCAGTGACTGTATGTTTCTGTAAAGTTAAAATATGTCTTACATATTGAAGAATGAGTGGATGTATAAGTGTCTGGATGAAGGATTTAGTAGGTGCATGACTGACTGTATGAGAGAGTGATTAAATGTGTCTCACTGAGAGCATGGGTTAGTGACTAAACTGTCCTAATTTGTGCATCATTATGTCTGTTGTTCTGTAAACTGCTGCATGTGTTGATCAGTAGCTATATGAGTAACTATATGGATTATTGATTGGTTGCCCAAGTATTTGTATGGGAGACTGAGTATGTGTGTGAGTGGCTAGGAGGTGTGTGACTCTGTGCATAGATGTGTGAACATCTGATTCACTAGATGTATGGGTTCAAAACTGCATGTGGAAACAGCTGTATGGGTGGTTGACTGTGTGAATGAGTGTATTGGTGAGTGATTGGATATCTCAATGCTACATGTCAAAGTAAGTACATATGTAAAACACAGTACATGCGAGAGTTGATATATATAAATTACTGTGTTTAAGAGCCAGTGAATGTGTGAGTGGCTGCATGGATCATTGAAAACTTGTATCAGTGATTGTATAAGAGAGTAAATATGTGTTAGAATATGTTTCAATAAGTAAGGTGTGTATAACTGTATAGTTGAGGAATTGGAGGTGTGATTGATTCTTTGCATGACTGTCTAGGTGTATGAGTAACTCCATGGATGAGTGACAATCTGTGAGTGTCTGTTTTCACTGAGTGTATCTAAGGATATATCAGAGTCTGTAGAGGTTCATCGTATTAACACATAAATGATGTCATCTGTGATGTTGTCAGTGATGTCATTTGAGTTGTCATCAGTGATGTCATCACTGATGTCATTTGAGATGTCATCAGTGATGTCATTTGAGTTGTTATCAGTGATGTCATCAGTGATGTCACTGACCATGTCATGAATGATGTAATATGTGACATCATCATCAGTGGATTGCGGGTGCGCGATATATAGTTAGCGCATCTAACTATATATGGAATTTCAATGGTTTTATGCGAGTAAAATAAGGTTTTTAAAATGCTATTCCCTAACTATATATGGTTTATAACCTATGGTTTTTTTAGTGAATTTTTAAGGTTTTGTAAATGCTAATTCCTAACTATATATTCTCTATAACCTATGGTTTTTTCATTGAATTTCAATGGTTTTTTGAAAGCTAATATCTGTAGCTGTAAAATCTATTCTTTTTTAAATCTTTAAATATATTTTACATGTTTTTAATACATTTTTTTAAAAAATATTTTTTTGTTCCGCTCCCAGTTCGCGAACCGGTCAGCTTTCCGTTAGCTCATTTTAAAGCCGCTCCTAGTCCGCGAACCGGTAAACGTTCTTTCAGCGTAACTGTTACGTTAGAATGACGTTTTGCGTTGTCGCGTAATACGTCATCGGACGCGCCAAGTTAGCGGACCCGGAAGCGGACCGGAAAGCGGCGCAAAGCGCGAAACGTAAACACAGCAGGTCATGTGACTCGGTAATAACACTTTTCATTGGTTCATTTCACTTTTGGTTTCCTAATGATGTAATACTAGGTCATGTGATCTAAAATTAACACTTTTCATTGGTTTAGAACTTTGGCTTTTCCCAAATGATGAAAACCCCTCCTTCTTTCCTCACTCTGACTTTCATCTTGGTGAGAGAAAGACCTTTGTACAATCCAGAGAAATGGCTTCTGTTGTTGCTTCTGGTAGTGTTCCCCCACCACCAGCTCCACCTCCTCATGGAAAGAAAGGACCACCTACTCAACCAATCTTTCAAGAAGAGGAAGATCAGGAAGAGGAGGAAGAGCCTGAATATTTGCCAGAGGAGCCCAGGAGGTACAACAGGAAGGAAAATTTCATTTGGCAATTTTTTTAATTTCCACCAGGGCAAAAGAAAGTGAACGCCAGGTATGTCTTTTGCCGTATCTGTGATGATCGTCTTTCAAGAGGGACGGACAAAAAATATAGTTATGGGAATTTTACTATGCACAGGCACATGAGCAGGTGGCACCCAAATAACTATAGTGCTGCTCAGCTTCGGGACGAACAACAGAATTCCCCAGCAATAGCCAGAAGATCGGTCGTGCCAGAAGTTTCGGGACCAGAAGCAAGGGAGTTGATCCCGAATATTCAAATGGACATGGGGGAAGTGAAACAAGTTTGTGTGAGGTGCAATCAAATATTATGCTACCGCGAAAGTAGCATAACTCTTATAATAAGAGCGATCAAAAATCATGTATGTCCAAAACGCCCCCAAAAATAAATTCTTCTTTTTTTTGTTGCTCCTGTTGAGCCCTCTTCGATGAATCATTTTTGTTTCCCCCCTCCCCCCAAAAAATAAAAAAAATACAAAATGTTCAGAAAAAAACAAAAAAATATAAAAAAATGTTCAGAAAACTAATAAAAAAAATTTAAAACAACAAAAACAAAAAAAAAGTTCTTTTCAGAACTACCTCCCCATTATTAAAAAAAATTGGTAGAATTCTTTGAACTCTGCCAAGCTCTATTTCTATTAGTTCGCTCCCAGTTCGCACTCCGGTACGCGAACTTTGAGCGAACCAAAAAAAATTTTTTAAAAAAAGAACAGTAAGTATAAGGAAAGGAAACAGACAGTTATGTTACAAAAAAGACAGCTATAGGGAGTAAAGAAAAGATACTGTTACCTGCAATTCACTTCTGATCATGTCATATATTACATAATTTTTGACATGGTCAGTGACATCATCAGCAGTGGATTGCGAGTAACAGTTTTTTTTGTTTACTTCCTATAGCTGTCTTTCTTGTAACATAAATGTCTTTTCCTATCCTTATACTTACTGTTCTTGTTTTAAAATTTTTTGGAGATCATTCAGAAACAGTAACATTAATAGAGACAGAATTAGTGAATAATAATGAAGAAGTATGAGAAGAGAGGGAGTGAGAAAAATACTGGAAGGAGTAGAAAAATTAAGTAATAGAGAAAGGAATGAGAGAAGTAGCAAACACAGGAAAGTAAAGATTAAAGAAATGAAGCAGTAGAACTAATAGATGTTAAATGTGATAGATTAAATGATTGATTGAGGGTGACGATAAGGTGTGTCCTCTCTAAAAGTTTGTTTAAGGTGAACCGTACTCTGGGTTGCATATCAAATTTATGCTTCTTGAAGAATACAGAGGAGATAATAGATGTGAAGACCTACCATTGTAGTAAAACATGCCCACTTATTACATCATTCATAACATAGTCAGTGACATCATCAGCAGTGGAATGCGGGTTAAAAAAGTAGAAAACATTTACCTTATAATTCTTGTTAACTTTTAAAGAAAATGTTTCATACATTCAATCTGTAAAAGAGAGAACAAACATTTCCAAAAATATTAAAACATGTATTTAAAAATTAGAAAAAAGAAGGGAAAAGGTTCAAGAAGAAACAGTTTTTAAACAACTTTGACACTTACAGAAACCTCTACTTCTCTACGACCCGTACACAATCCTAAAGATATTTATTTTAAACAAACAGTATCTTCATGCTGATGAAATGAGGCCTATTTTGAAACATGATGCTTCTTTTGCATTGCTTATGTCTCACAATAGTGATGCAATAGCAGCGCAAAAGAGATGTAAAGCCATCATAAAATTGTGTCTAACATTTTAAATGATTGTTTCAGGATGCAAATAAGATGTGTGGTTTCAAGAGCTTTCTTTGAGGTGAGGCCTATTTCTTTTTTTTTAAAAAAACAGTACTCAGAAGTACAGCACTGTAAGCATTAAAATTGACACTTACAGAAGACTCAGTTTCTCCATATCTACCTCACATTTCTAAATGTATATCATAAGTACAAAAAGCAGAACATTAATTATACATGTTAAATGGTTTATTTTTGCTGTTCTCAGAATGTATCAAATTTCACTTAAATCAGTGACTTGAAGGTATTCATCATGTAACAGCGGGGAAAAAAAACACAATCAAAATGATTGTGTTTAAAAAACCCATACAACCTAAGAAATCTGAATTCAAAACTCCTTAAAATTAACTTACTTTCAATAACGTCGAAGGATCTCCTATGAACAGCATCCACTCTGTTGTGCTATAAATATTTTCAGCCCGCCACTTTCTGAAAGAAAACCTCCATCATTTCGAAAAATATGTTACATACAAGAAAAGACTTCTCACATTCTATCACATGTTTCCACTAGGCCAAATCATGTTGCAGCGATTCGCAACTCTTGTAATTCTTCCAATCAAATCCCGTCATTTTCTATTATTGCATCTTTCAAAAAGAAAACATTTGAGATTATTTTCACAATCCTGGACTACTAATATCTTACTCTTCTTTGTCACTCATGTTCTCCTTTTCCTATGACACTGATACTGCTTACTATGAAGCAGACTTACTTGCATCAGGTTTATATAGTTGGATTTTAAAATTGACATTATAATTAAAAGTTTTGGACCAATAATCTAGACAGCATTGCAGACTTACATTCCCTCTACTTGATGAACAATTTCCAATTCCTCACAGGAAATCCCAAAATTCTTTCTTTAAAATTTTGGTTTTAAAAACACCAGGTAAGAATTTTTAAGGTCAAACGGCAATTTTTTTTTGAAAGTTACAACAGAATCATTGCAGAATGACCAGCCGTTTCGAGACTTTAAGTAAGCTGTATAATGTCCTGATGTTGTTGAAGGACCATCGTGATAGATAATTGCTACAGTTACAAAAGTCCTCCCTGATATTGACAGCTGAGAAGCCACAAATTTTTTTATTAAAGTTGACAATTTTGATCCATCAGGCCTACATCGTTGGATCATTAAAATGACATACTGGCCATATCTACGTATAAATAATGTTGACATCATATCATATTTACATTGGCTACACTCCATGTTGTGATCCGCTGCATTTACTAGCTTATTAAAGGACACTGATTTACTGTCTGGCAAAGTTAAATATATAAATCTTTCTGAGTCTACACTAGTAGTACTTGATACCATACAGTTCTCGCAGTCATGCTGCCATTGATAAGAAAGCCCAAACAGGTGATCTACATCTACACCCTCATCTTGCAATACATCAAGCATATACATTAAAAACTCCTGACAATCTTGCTGATTATTTTCAGAGAAATCTGTTTGACCTGAACATTCATCTAACAGATAACGAACTTCAGACACACTTTCTACTTTTGTTCGATCAGTGCTACATTTCTCGAAAACAGAATTCAACAAACAGCATAAAATTTGTTCTGAATTCAACAGAATCTGTTTTTTTAAACTCTCTAGTGAAAAGAGAACATTAACCACTACATTTGCATAGCAGTTGACACCAGAACTGTTTTCAAATTGAAAACCGACAACATCTTCAACAGAATCCACTTTCTTTCTGCTAACAATTTTCGGTTCATTGACTTTTAGTCTTTTTGCAACAACCTCCCTACTATTACTGATATTTCTACGTTTCCGGCCTACCACACGTTTCTCAAACAAAGGATATTGAGGCAAATGTGGCGCATACTCTCTTCTTAACCTATTGTATTCCTTAACACAATCTAGATCCGCACAAATGTTTGTGACATCACAGTCAATCAAGTACAATCCCGATAAAGTTCTAACTCGTGACAATGCCACATATGCCATACCCTCCTTGAACACAGAACTGCCAATATTCACCAATGCACTGTCTACACTTAAACCTTGCGATTTATGGATTGTCACCGCATATGCCAAGCAAACAGGAAACTGTTTACGGCGAACATATAAGTCTTTAACAAGCAAAAACCTAGCAGAACAACGACCAATTAGCTGTACTTCCTCAATGCCATCAAATTTAATTTTTAAAAATTCTATTCCATCTCTATTTCTGTATTTCTCAAAATCAACAACATTACCCATTGATCCATTTACCAGACCTCTTTCTACATGTAAATTCCTTCTCAAAATGATTCGGCAATTTAAGCACACATTCAGAGTCTTTTCAAAACCCGCAGTTTTAGATATAGTCTTCTCTAATGAATCCAATTTTGATTTCAAATTGTCTGACAAAATAATTGTTGATCCCATATGCTCTATTTTGTCGATAGCTTCAAGTTTCACAATCTCTTGCTTTTCTAAATTCAACATTTTGTTGTTGAAGATGGCACATTCTGCAAGAGTTGGCATCAAACATATCCCGGATTTCTTCTCAGTAATTTTCTGAAAAATATTCTCAGACACAATCTCTTGTTTGGGATATAAATTTGACAGTAATCGTGCATTTAAAGCTTCTTTCCCATGCTCGGTCACTTTTCCAATTCTAATATCTTGTAGAATATTCTTGTAATCTTCATCCTTTGCCTGACGCATATTTTCATGCAGTTCAGCATAATTGAAGTTTAACCATATATTGACGTTGCCAATGCTCCCTAGGCACTTCCTGGTATCTTCATGCGTGAGTATTTTGAACACAGGTTGACCTTTTACTGGTGTCAGCTGCAGAAGATCTCTGAAAACAATGATGTGTTTGCCACCAAATAACACATCATATTCAGTTTTAAGTACTTCTTGCATTCTCAAATGCACAAAGGCAAGCATGACATTGGAAACCATGCTTACTTCGTCAATGATAAGTAGTTTCATTTTCCTCAAGACTCTTGAAACTTCACAGCAAGCATCCCCAGATAACTTGTGGTATTGTAATTTGTTGTCATGCTCCACTGGCAGCATCAGTAGACGATGCAAAGTAATACCTTTAATGTTATGTGCTGCCAGTCCAGTAGGAGCGGTGACAACACAAGACAGCGATGACTCAGTCCTTTCCTGCAAATAACAAGAAATTGCTTTAATGAGGAAACTTTTTCCAGTTCCCGCTTCTCCACTCACGTACAGTCGGACAGGCTTCAACGATGTACATGAGCACTCTTTCTTCTCATGACTTAATCCGTGCTCAATTTCCTTGGTAACTTCATCATATATTTTCCTCTGCTCAACGTTGAGTTGTTTTTCCAAGTCTTCTAAGTTAACTGAATCCTCCTGAGCATGTGCCATGGCTCTTTCCACTTCATTCATAGCAGTGGCAGCTTCATTTTCGATAATAGGTCCTCCAAGTGGATCTTGACTCAATGAAACAGAACTCTGACTGTCCTGAGAACTGTCTCTGGCAATCTCGGCTGCAATCGTTGCTTCCTGCTCAATTTCCAAAGTTAGCATTTCTTGATATTTAGGAAAAGCAGGACATTCTATGGTCTCCTTAGCAGCAGTGAAAGAGTCTTCGTAACAGAGGAAATCTCCAAGCAGTTCCTCTTCTGCACGCCAAGGCTTGAATAGTTGCAAAAGTGCTAAATAGAAAAACTCCTTTTTTTCTGGAGATTCACCACTCAATTTTCGATGGTTTACTAATTGGCATTTTCTTTGCTTGACCAGGCATCCCTCACTTCCAATTACAGCATACACTCCTTTCTCAATATCTTCTTTGATGTTCCTCTTGAATATATAACTTTGGAGAACCTCATATAGACAAACATTCTCAAGGTGACTGCTTCGATTTGGATAATCTGTATCCAACATGTTGGTCTTCAAAATGTCGGTACTGTTTGGTTCCTTTTCTGCCAAATACTCAATTTCCCGGACATGTTTTAGAACTCGATTTCGCGTTGCAGCAAGACCAAGACTCGCCCAAACGATACTCCTGGATTTGGCATAGAGACTTGCTGAAGACAATCGATCAGAACATTCGTAAGCTCCGATTTCTCGATGCGACAACATCTTCAGACTGAAACTGTACAACTTCTTGCTGAGGCTCTTTTCATGGGAAATGTCCTCCCACATATCCTTCAGTTCTGTCTTTTCTTTTTTGGTGATGTAAGATGTCACATACCGAGCCACAGCCATACAGTTGTCAGCCACAAACTGTATATCCATGTTAGCATTCCACATGGACAAAATCACTGGGTTGTAGTCATTGATGTACTTGGACTCTTCGTTCCTTTTCAAATTGTATGTATTCTTGGGTGATTTCCTCATCACATTATGTCGCAGCGAAGACATCAAACTGTTCACTCTTCCTTTAGAAATCACCGGTCGTGGAAAGTTGAAACGACATTTGGTGTAGAACTTGTCCTTGTTTCTGAATTTACGACGACAGTACTTTCCACAACGATGGCTTTGGAAACGTAGAACTTGTTCTCTTAGGCTTTTCTTCTCCGTTGCGTTTGGAACAGCACACGTAGAATACTGTTCTATGAAATTCATCACTAAGTCATCCGGATCTGTTCCAAATGTAGGTGCATCCTTGATCCACAACAACATATGTATATGAGGGGCACCTCTTGCTTGGTACTCCTTTCTCCAGAAGAAATCCAACACCTCTCCAAGAGGTGGATTCTTCTTATTTGTGATGAAAGACATCATAGCTTCAAATCTATGATTGAAGTACCTGCATACATTCACTGGATCCAAAGAACACAGTTCTCCAGGTGTCTTGAATTCAATGTTTTCAATATTTCCATTTGCCTCTCGTAGAAATTCAAGTAAGTCTTCCCAGCCATACTCGGCACAGCTCAGAGTGAGGAACCATGTCGGAGTTCCTAAGTTCCTCAGCATACATTTTAAATCACCATGACGACGGTACCAGTACTCATTAGTACCACGCTGACACGCCATGAGATTAATTAAGTGAGAATCCAAAATACTGTCTTGGACATTGATTTTATGCATAAAATCACTTGCCGAGATGTTTCGCATCTGTATACCACTTTTTAAAATGTGGTTCACTGCATATGACAGTCCTGACAGATCGCTTTCAAACAGGAGATGAAACAAATAGGGAATGCATTGACGAAACCTAGGATCTTCTGCATACAATCGTAAAGTCCGGTATTCAGACGCAGGAATTTGATGAGGTCGCTCATCATATCTTCCTCCTTGACCTGTGGGAAATAGCTGTGGGAAACACCGAGCTTCCAAACTTTCCTCCCAAACACTAATGGGACTCCCTTTGGCTTGTTTCATTTGAAACAACTCAATAGCATTCCCCATGACTTCCTTGGAATGCAAAGGATGAACACTATAATGTTCATATATTTCTTCACTATTAGACACCTCTACTTTCTCAATTTGGCCAGCACACAAAACGCTATCCTCTTCATCACTTACTTCCTCTTCTGCAACATATACATTCTTATAGTACTTATTATTTTTCTTCAAATACAAAGTTGCATTTTTCACTTTCCTAACATCCACTAAATCTTGCCATATTTTCTTATTCTTTGTCGGAACCCCATTAACCAAGATAACCAGAGGTTCCTCTTCCACTTTCTCAACTCCAATTGTGTTAATGTTTTTGTTCAAATCTAGAGGCAAATAAACAACTCTTCCCTTTAATCCTCTCTGTAAATCTGTTGGAGGCAACTTCCCTGTCTTTGGCTCCATTCTTACAATAGCCTGAAAGGGATGGATACTTTGAATCAAAATAGATTCATAAGTATTTAAATCCTTCAATTCTGAAGGAATCTCAACCAATTCCAGATTATTATGAACTGCCCTAGCAGGCATCTGGTTTTGATTTAATTTATTACAACAATAAGTACACACACGTTGGTCCACTCCCAAATCAAAACAATTTTCTACCATCAAGTATGTGGCAAAATCCTTCCATTCACTATTATTTTCCCTTTCAGTTTTTGCATATAAATCCACTAACTTAGTCTGATTCTTATAATAAGTGCGTCGACAACATACACAAGTGAAATTAGGCCTCTCACTTGATTTCATCTGAAACGTGGCAATTTCCTTCTGAAAATTATCTGAACTAGAAACCTGTATATTATCTTCAACATAACCCTCTACTTCTGGGTCAATTTGAACATTCTCATCTCTACTACCAAAGTAACAAAACTCAATTTCTTCACAAATATTCTTCACATCTATTTCAGAACCATGAAAAAGAGCAGCACATAATTGTTTAAGCATAATTGCTGGACTCTTAGCATAATACAACATTCTCACTAATTTTCTCACTTTATTATGATACACTGCTAGCATCCTGAAATGATGAAAAACACTCTGGCATACTCTCCTGGAAAGACAAGCCAGTGAATGACCACGCAAACCTGTCATTTGTCTCACTCTGCAAGGATCTAAATCTTGCAACAACTTTATTTTCTGCTTCAAACTTTTCTTATTAAATGTCCGTATAAAATCACAAAGCAAATTGATGGAAACCTGTTGCACACTGCAAATAGAACTACACTTCCAAATGTACACAGGACCCTTAGGACGTCTTCCTAAAACCTCATCACTTAGCGCCTCTTCTGTCTCTGTTGTCACAAGTTGTTCTTTTTCAACTGGACAACCATCCTTCACTTCATAAGCTCGACCACTGGTGTCAACTGCAAACACCAAATCATTATCCTGAAAATAACTCTCCTCATTAAAAAATGCCTCACAACTTGAACTATGCATCCATTCTCCGGAAAAAACTTCACAAAAGTTAGTACGATTTACTACTCTCTTCCATCTACTTTTTGTTTTGAAATCAGAAATTACCTTGCTTAGTTTCCTAATTCTATTGATTACCAAAATAAACAACTTTCGCTTAATTTCAAAAGCATGATCAATAATTTTCTCTACATTTTTCTTCTTCTTATAAAATGCCGCTTTCTGTTGGCCTTTTTTTTAATATTTTTCAATAAATTAACTATTATCCTGTTACGGAACATTCGATTTCGAATGTCCCTAAACTGTTGTTTCCTTCTACTATCATGCACAGAGTTATCTCTTCCTCTACCAGTAACATTTTTGATGGGTCTCTCCTTTCCATTTAAATTGCTTTTCTTTTTGTGGACTGAAACATTTTTTGGAGAAATACTTTTTTTACTACAAATATTTCTTAAGAATGATTTCGTGCTCTTACCCGGACCTTTCTTGGTGTTTTGAAAAGTATTTGGGGAAGAGGACTGCTGCAATAAAACATCATCCTGCTGTCTTTGACGTTTTCTAGCCTTTCTAATTCTATTTTTTGTAGGCATTTTCCAAACTATGAAAGAATCTGCAGTTGAATCTGTGGAAAAATATAATAAAAAATGTTATTAACCACTATTACCAAACAGTAAATGAATAACAGTCATCTAAAACTTAATGCCCTACTAATTATTTAACATAGCAAATCTTTTGCACCAGCACTGCATCACAAAAATGACACTCAATGGTACAAAACAGGCATAGAACAATCATAAATCACTCCCTAATATTTTAAATGATTAATTCAGGATGACGATAAGATGTGGCCTATCTAAAGGTTTGTTTAGGCCCAGATCTTTGGACTGGGGTGAATGTGTGTCATTGATCCACATTCGGTCCATCACCTGTTTTGTTTATTTGAGGTGAGGCCAACACATGGTTGCAGATAAGATTTTCACTGAAAAAAACCAAGGAGAAAATACATGTGAAGGCCTACCAATGAAGTAAGTCATTATTTGAAAACCATTACATTTCTGGATATGTACTGCTAGTGCTTCATAAGTTGTTTTGGGTCATATTTATAAGGCATTTGAGTGTCTATTATGCTATTTTACGTTCTTCATGGTGCAAATTTCTTGTAAATACGCTCCCACCTGCGGTTGGCAAATTTAGATTTTGATTATGGGAGTTACATAGGCATGTTAATAATTTCCCAAAAATGGTGTATGACCCCAAACAACCTATGAAGCTCTAGTAGTACATATTCAGAAATTTAATTGATTTCAAAATTCGTTTTTAAACACAGCATATAAATCAATTGTATACCTGCATTCATGAAGAAATGACTGAAAATGTCCTTGAGACACATGAAAGTGTTTTCTGGAATGCCCTAGCACCATTTTTGGGACACTATTAACATGGCTAGGTAACTCCCATAATCAAAATCTAAATTTGCCAAGCGCAAGTGGGAGCGTATTTACAAGACACTTGCCCCATGAGGAACGCTTTCCATTTAAAAAGGTAAACATAACATCAAAGACACTAAAATGCCTTCTAAATATGACCCCAAACAACCTATGAAGCTCTAACAGTACATATCCAGAAATGTAATTGATTTCAAAAATCGTTTTTAAACCCAGCATATAAATCAATTGTATACCTGTATTCAAGAGGAAATAACTGAAAATGTCCTTGAGACACATGAAAGCGTTTTCTTGAATGCCCTAGCACCATTGTTTGAACATTATTAACATGGCTATATAACTCCCATAATCAAAATCTAAATTTGCCAAGCGCAAGTGGGAGCGTATTTACAAGACACTTGCAAACACAACAAGTGATGGACAGAATGTGGATCAATGTCACACACTCACCCCAGTCCAAGGATCTGGCCCTAAATCCATCGTTATTTTCCACTCCACACCACCCTGGGTCACATTCGGTCCATCACCTGTTTTGTTTACAAGACACTTGCCCCATGAGGAACACTTTCCATTTAAAAAGGGAAAAATAACATCAAAGACACTCAAATGCCTTATAAATATGACCCCAAACAACCTATGAAGCTCTAGTAGTACATATTCAGAAATGTAATTGATTTCAAAATTCGTTTTTAAACACAGCATATAAATCAATTGTATACCTGTATTCAAGAGGAAAGGACTGAAAAACATTATTAACATGGCTATATAACTCCCATAATCAAAATCTAAATTTGCAAAGCACAAGTGGGAGCGTATTTACAAGACACTTGCCCCATGAGGAACACTTTCCATTTAAAAAGGAAAACATAACATCAAAGACACTCAAATGCCTTATAAATATGGCCCAAAACAACCTATGAAGCTCTAGCAGTACATATCCAGAAATGTAATTGATTTCTAAAATCATTTTTAAAAACAACATATCTGTTTCAGCTTACATAAGAGACCATGGAATGGGCTCCATGTACCACAATAACTTGTGTTACTGCATGCCAGAATGCTACACCGAATATGCAATTACAATTTCTCAAAGAAACTAATTCTATTTGTATATCACTAGAGACAAAACCACATTTTAAAAACACAGCTTTCTTCATCATTTTCTCCTTAAATCATACTATTCTCTATCTAAATTAAATAAATCTTTTCTCACCTTAGCAAATATTTTTTGAGTTTTGAAAACAGTCTCAGAAATACACCAAATTGTCTTCGGCAGAAGAAAAAGGATGCACTCCAGAGGCTGCAGCTATTGAAAGCACAGAAATACAGATATTCATTTCACATATCTCTCATATTAGCCAATCATAACTCTTCCCTCACTTTTTTCAAATCAAAACCCTTCCCCCCTCTGCCCTCTCTGCCTTTTTTCCATAGCAACCACCTCCTGGAAGACCTCTCATGTTTGCAAATTCACACAACAATGTTTCAATTGAACTCTGAACTCTCAGTGCACCTGCGTATCCAGTGCAATCTTTCATTAAATGTTTCTTCCTTGACCATTCAAATTACATCTTTCAAAGAACACATCCATGCACCCTAACTTTCTGTTTTCAGAAATGGAAATGCACCAATCACTGCTAATGATTCATTAGCATTGAAAACCACAGGTTTTTTTCTTTACAAACTCCTACTGTTTCAACTGCCCTTTCATTACCACACTTCATCTGACTGCAGAACAACCTTCTCCCACCATGTTTAAGGTCTGGATTGTTGGACATAGTTACATCCACTGGGCTCAAAGGTATGCTGAGAACAGAAATTTACCTAACCTCAATTTACAGGATGTGGAAATTAAGTGGTTGGGCCAAAGAGGATTAAAATGTCACCAATTGATACCATTGGTGAAAACCTTTATGCATTTGCCAAAACCTGACCTGTTAATAGTGCACTGTGGAGGTAATGATTTGGGCACTTTGACTGGGGTAGGTCTGGAAATGCTTTTAAAGGACACCTTTGAGCAATTAATGGCACTTTTTCCTCAAACTGCCTTGGTATATTCCAATATATGCCAAAGACAGAAATGGAGGTGGTCCAACCAATTTTCTCCACAAATTGAGAAAGCGAGGAAGCATGTAAACAAATCTGTTTCAGCTTTCATGAGAGACCATGGAATGGGCTCTCTGTACAACAATAACTTGCGTTACTACATGCAAGATATCTACAGAGGAGATGGAGTTCACTTCTCAGATGAGGGCAACAGAATTTTCATTCTGAATTTAAGACTGTGCATTGGTACCTACTTATAAGTACCTAAATGTACCATAAACCCAAAAGCTCTTCTCAGAGCTACCCTTCATCTGATCACACACTTTTATTATTTTTTTTCTAACTTTTTTCTGTAATTTTCAACAAACTACGCTCAAAGAGCGCTATCCGGTACGCGAACTGGAAGCTAACCGCGCAAAATTAAAAAAAAAAAGTTTTTTCTTCGCACATATAGTCCTCCTCAGCCACCCTCAGAAAACGTAGGGGGGCAAAATACTTGTACCATGCCCCCTTCTACCCATTCAGAACATTATTTACCCTCCATTTTATACCTTGATTCGACCGAAACACAAAATGGTGGACTCCCGTTACGCTCCTAGTTCGCGGACCGGACCGCTCCCCGGGAAGCGGTCCAAAAAAAGGTGGGAAAGTAATTTACAGAAAAACGACTAGAGACACTCTCACCAAATATAAATTAGCTCATACTACATAACAATCCCTTTCATTCTCACAAATTTGATTGAAATTTCATTTAGCCATTTAGCCTGTAGACCTCGCCAAGTACCGTGAGGTAAATTACTTCACAAAACACATCTGAAGTGTTGGAATTGACAACCAATGAAAATGTTACTTTCATTTTCTACTTTTATTACCTGACATTTGATTGGTTATATACCTGAATATATATAAAGGAAGAGAAGAAAACACAGCCATTTTGACTACTACTTCTTGTTGTACATCACATTTCAATAGCTTCCAAAAACTTCAACTTCTTTGTGAAGGTAAGTTATAATTTTTAAAAATGAAATATATTGTGCACTATAACTTAATATAGTAGACTTTTTCTGCTAGATATACACTATCCCTCTGTAGTAGTAATGTATTTAGATAGACTTCTCTGTTATAGTTATGAATAGAGTTAGGCTTGTCTTGGTTAAATCACATACACTTTTTAAAAGTCCTATTTCCACTCTGATACTATACACTGCCAAAAGATAAATTCACTGATAAAAAATGCCTATCTAAAATTAATCCCAACAGTGCCCTATCTCTACTAATATATATTTTTTTAATCCAAATTTCAGGCAAAATGGAAGGCGAAAACCAAGTTTCTTTTGAAATGGACCTGCAAGAGAGCAGCCAAGAATTGATTGAACAAATTGACATGGAATTTATGGATGAAAGCTTGGATAATGAACTGCTGCAATGTGTCCAAGCAGTAGATGCCCTCCTTGAAAATGAGGACATTTTACAACCTCACAGATTGCAAACAATATTTCAAGAAAATAATGACATTTCAGACACTGAAATGTTAGAAAGTTTAATAAATTATGAAAAACAATCAAAATAAAAAAAAACTTTAACCCCTTAAGTGCTGCTGACGGCCAATGGTCGTCAGCAGCGCTACCTCCCCAGTGCTGCGCACGACCATTGAACGTCCATTCAGCACTAGTTCTAATGGACAGCGCAGCACTGGGGAGAAATGTTTACACGCAGCTAAGGTGTTAAAAATAAAGAAAACAAAAAAAAAACAACAAAAACAACAAACAATTAACATACAGTCTTTGAAAAGTGTATCATTCTATTATCCTTATAGTACGCTGCCTAGAACGCTTTCCGGTTCGCGTACTAGGCGCTCATCGCGCAAAAAAAAAAAAAAAAAAAAATGTTTTTGACCCTGCTGGGCCCTTTTAAAACCTCCACATAAAACCTAGGGGGTCAACGAGGATCTACTATGCCCCCTTATGGTAATTTCCCCCTTTGTTTTGGCCTCCTCTTGTCTCTCGATCCTACCGAGAGACAAGATGGCGGCCGCTCCGGACTGTTTAGAATGTTGACAGACACCGGAGAACCAATCAGCTTCGCATCGCAAAGTTCCGATATGCGATAAGTACGCGAACTGGAGCGCTGCCCGGAGCGCTGTTACAGATATATATCTTACTTTGAACGTTAATTTCTCAAAATCCACTGAAGCACATATATTGAGACCTAGCAAAGGCACATCGGGCTAACAGTCCCTACAATTTTGCCAAGTTTCGTGTAAATCCATTCAGCCGTTCGAGCTAAAAGTGAGTCCAACCGCCCTATGGAAATTAACATGGGAAAAACGTGTTTTGGGACCCCCATTTTATCTCAGCCCCCCCTTGCCGAACACCCCCCAAATTTTCAGGGGCTGCTCAGAAACGAAATGTGCCATTTTCCAGAAAATTTCAGCCGATTCCGTCCACAAACGCCAAAGTTATTAGACATAGAATTTTCAGAAATCCCATAGGGAAAAAATCCTAACTATATATACCTACTGGCGACCGCCAGTAGGTAAAATATATATATATATATATATATATATATATTACCTACTGGCTATCGCCAGTAGGTATATATAGTTAGAATTTTTTCCCTATGGGACTTTTGAAAATTCTATGTCTAATAACTTTGGCGTTTGTGGACGGAATCGGCTGAAATTTTCAGGAAAATGGCACATTTTGTTTCTGAGCAGCCCCTGAAAATTTGGTGGGGTTTCGTCAAGGGGGGGCTGAGAAAAAAGGGGGGTCCCAAAACGCGTTTTTTGCATTGAGTTTTCCATAGGGCGGTTGGACTCACTTTTAGCTCGAACGGCTGAATGGATTTGCACGAAACTTGGCAAAATTGTAGGGACTGTTAGCCCGATGTGCCTTTGCTAGGTCTCAATATATGTGCTCCAGTAGTTTTTGAGAAATTAACGTTCAAACCAAGATATATATCTGTAACAGCGCTCTGGGCAGCGATCCGGTCCGCTTACTTTTCGCTTATCGGAACTTTGCGCGCAGAAAGCTGATTGGCTCTCCGGTGTCTGTCAACATTCTAAACAGTCCGGAGCGGCCGCCATCTTGTCTCTCGGTAGGATCGAGAGAGAAGAAGAGGTGGAAAACGAAGGGGGAATTTAATGAAAGGGGGCAAGGTATCCCCCTCTTGACCCCCTAGGAATGTTGTTGGGGTTATTAAAGGGTCCCGTGGGGAAAAAAAAAAAAAATGATTTTTCACGGTAGAAGCGCGGCCGCGAACTGGTAGCGAAACGGGAATTCGCCATTTTGTGCTTCGTAAATTAAATTACTAGTTATAAGTGGGTGCGGGAGACGTATCCTAATCCCCTATGTTTCCTGAGGGTGGCTGAGGAGGCTGATATATGTTGATACATCTCTTCCAGCGGCTGTGCGTGAGCTTTTTTTTTTTTTTTGCTGCGTGACAGTCCGGAGCGGCCGCCATCTTGTCTCTCGGTAGGATCGAGAGAGAAGAAAAGGTGAAAAACTAAGGGGGAATTTAATGAAAGGGGGCAAGGTATCCCCCTCTTGACCCCCTAGGAATGTTGTTGGGGTTATTAAAGGGTCCCGTGGGGAAAAAAAAAAAAAAATGATTTTTCACGGTAGAAGCGCTTCACGGGCCGCGAACTGGGCCGCAAACTGGTAGCGAAACGGGAATTCGCCATTTTGTGCTTCGTTAATTAAAGTACTAGGTATAAGGGGGTGCGGGAGACATATCCTAATCCCCTATGTTTCCTGAGGGTGGCTGAGGAGGCTGATATATGTTGATACATCTCTTCCAGCGGCTGCGCCATCTTGCCTTTTTTCGAATGCCACAATTTTGTCGTGCACGGCAGCCATTTTAGATGCCAGGCTGGTTCCAGGCTATCACCTAACCCTGCGGATGTAGTTTATGGCCCCAGCTGTAGAGAATTCAGACATGCCAATCCTCCTGATTCAGGCGTGTGAGTACTGATTTCAGTGCTAGTCTCCCGCCTCCCGATTTCTGCAAGCAAAAACCCGGGGGCATATTACGAACAACTAGCGATAATTTTTGTCTCTAACTTGTTTAGAGACAAAAATTATCGCCGCACATCGGCGATTTTTATCGCAGATAAACCTTGCTATTATCGCAGAAAAGTCCGCGATATTCATGTATTATCGACCTAATGCTCTTAGCCATGTTATCCACCTCCCATTGGATAACATGGCTAAGAACTGCTCAGGGCAGGTGTTAGATTTTGGAGATATTCGCGCTTAGCGCCAATATCTCCAAAAGTTGGTAATAGAAGGTAGCGATGTTAGGGACTGTTTCCAGTCGCTAACATCTTGGCACGCCACTTTGCATGTCATTAGTGATAAGTATCACTGACATGCAAAGCGGGGCCCAAGATGGTCGCTATCTCCTTTTAGCTGTCACTAACTGGTGTTAGCGACAGCTTGATAATAGGGAAATAATTTTATCTCCGCTTTCATGGTTTTTAAAGCCAAAAAAGCGGAGATAAACCCCCTTGATAATATGCCCCACGATTCCTTGGGGGTTTCAGCTGACAGGGCTTGGTATTGTGTTACATGGTAATTTTTCCAGGAAACGTCAGAGGGTCGATGCAGGGGTTCTAGAAGAGGTGATAAACCATTTAAGCCTCATGAACAAGCGCATGGTCTTTTAAAGATTTGTGAAGTACTCGGGGCGGCGGTGTGTGTGTGCCCTTTTTCAGGAGCGGGCGGGGGGGCACTGCCAGCAACTTGCCAGGTCAGGTAGTGTTCAACACGTGCATCACCCTTTCTCTGCCTGCTATTGCGCTCCATGCTTCGGAAAGGTAAGAAAAAGAACGTGCATTTGAGTTTGAAATGTCCGATCCTGCAGCAGCACACTTCCAAAGCCCACACATGACAATAACCCGATTCAAGGCCCCATTCACCCGTTTTTAAAAAAATAGATAACACTCCAACAAAGTAAGGTTATAAAACTTTATTAACTACTAACTTTAACAAACGGAACAAAAACTAAAAACATTTAAACATTTCTCAACACAAAAAGCAACAATAGTTAGAAGCTGTCTTTTGTGCGAATAGTCCCAAGGCAGCACAACGTGCAGAGTTCTGGACGGCACCCAGGTGATGTCGCCTGGGTGCCGCACTGGTTTAGGGATCCTACAATGCTGCTCCGAAAATTGGCGTGGGGCGTCCCGGGTGGGGCGGGGGGAGGCCTCGTCAGTAGCGGTCTGTTGTGCGAATAGTCCCAAGGCAGCACAACGTGCAGAGTTCTGGACGGCACCCAGGTGATGTCGCCTGGGTGCCGCACTGGTTTAGGGATCCTACAATGCAGCACAGAAAAACAGCGTGGGGCGTCCCGGGTGGTGCGGGGGGAGGCCTCGTCAGTAGCGGTCTGTGTCCAGTGTCACATGGCTGACACAACATGTACGACAGGCACCCAGGTGATGTCCAGTAAACTGCCGCACTGGTTTTGGTATCCTACAATGCTGCTCCGAAAATTGGCGTGCGGCGGCCCGGGGGGGGGCGTGGGGGAGCCGGCGTGAACGGGCCTCCCCAGGTGGCGGCCATCTAGCTGAGTTGCGCTCGCTCTTGCGGCCACAGCGTCTCGCTCACCATGTTGTTGAGTTGCTCCCACTCTTGCAGTGCAGCGATAGGCGGCTGCCACATGGCTCTTAAAATGGCGGACAGCTCCTCGGTTTTAGGCCTGGTCCACTGAAATGGTCCTGGGACACTTTGGAACTCGGACGCTTGCCTGCTAGGGCTTGGGTTCCATTCTCGAAAAGCGTCCCCTCAGCCGTGAAGATTGTATAAAAGTCTTGGGGGCCCCCGACTCCCGCAGGCTTCCGGTGGGGAGCGGCTGCCATGATTGCTCGCGGAATGACCACGACGGAGCCACGAGATGGTGGTGCTCTCATGCTGACGCCAGCTTCAGTCTGAATGATCCAGAAACAAGGTGGGGCTTTCATCGTTTTGGAAAAAAAAATGTTCTAAACCAATGAAAAGTGTTATTTTTAGGTCATATGACCAAGCCTTCCATCTTTAGGAAACCAAAAGTAAAATGAACCAATGAAAAGTTTTATAAACAAGTCACATGACCTGTTATGCGACATAGGGCTACAAAAAGCGTAGAAAATCCGTTGGCACGTGAGGCGGCGTCAGTAGCGGACCGATGTGCGAATAGGCCGAAGGCAGCACAACGCGCCGAGATCTGGATGGCACCGAGGTGGTGTCCAGCAAATTGCCGCACTGGTGTGGCCATCCTACAATGCTGCGCCGAAAGACGGCGTGTCCAGCTGAGTTGCGGTCACTGTTGCGGTACAGTGACTCGAACGCGCCGAGATCCGGATGGCACCGAGGTGGTGTCCAGCAAATTGCCGCACTGGTGTGGCCATCCTACAATGCTGCGCCGAAAGACGGCGTGTCCAGCTGAGTTGCGGTCACTCTTGCGGTACAGTGACTCGAACGCGCCGAGATCCGGATGGCGCCGAGGTGGTGTCCAGCAAATTGCCGTACTGGTGTGGCCATCCTACAATGCTGCGCCGAAAGACGGCGTGTTCAGCTGAGTTCCGGTCACTCTTCCGGCACAGTGACTCGAACGCGCTGAGATCCGGATGGCACCGAGGTGGTGTCCAGCAAGTGGCTGCACTGGTGTGGCCATCCTACAATGCTGCGCCGAAAGTCGGCGTGGGGTGCCCCGTTGGCTTATGAGGTGATGTCAGTAGTGGACTGATGTGTGAATAGGTCGGAACCAGCACAAGGCGCCAAGATCCGAATGGCAAGTCCTGGATGTTGAGTGCCTCAGTTGAGATTTCTGAGCAGTGCTTGTAGGACTGTCTGAAGCTTATTTGCACCTGTTGCAGCTTCACTAGGTCCGGCGGAACTTTTTGCCTTTTCCTTTCTGCTTCTTTTCCTACAATGCGTTTCATCTGAAGACACGACCAGGTCCCTGAATGTGTGCAGGGGGACGCTATTGATTGAATGAACACGCCGAGATCTGGATGGCACCGAGGTGGTGTCCAGAAAATTGCCGCACTGGTGTGGCCATCCTACAATGCTGCGCCGAAAGTCGGCGTGGGGTGCCCCGTTGGTTTATGAGGTGATGTCAGTAGTGGACCGATGTGTGAATAGGTCGGAACCAGCACAAGGCGCCCTGCACTGTTGAGCCTTTTTCAATGTCTCTTTTTTGTTGTTTCCCCTCCATCAAAAACAAAACAAAAATACAAGGCGCCAAGATCCGAATGGCAAGTCCTGGATGTTGAGTGCCTCAGTTGAGAGTTCTGAGCAGTGCTTGTAAGACTGTCTGAAGCTTATTTGCACCTGCTGCAGCTTCACTAGGTCCGGCGGAACTTTTTTCCTTTTCCTTTCTGCTTCTTTTCCTACAATGCGTTTCATCTGAAGACACGACCAGGTCCCTGAATGTGTGCAGGGGGACGCTATTGATTGAATGAAAATGGCGGCTTGACACAAAGCTGACTCAAGCGTTACTGTTGGTGCTATACAGACAAAAATTGGTTTTCAGTTTGTACATTCTTCAGGTTTTTTTTTCTCCATCCAAGTCTGATTGAGAGTTTGTAGAAAAATGGCTTCAGATTTTCCACATACTACTCTTCAACATTCTTCCTAAATGTAACAATGTGAAACTCACTAGGAGAACGGCTGTTTCTGTTTCCTTTCAAAATGCTGCCACCAATATTTTCTGAATGGAAGACACCATCTTGTAGCATAAAGGGCCGAAAGGGGTTCTGGTCTGGCCGATGGTTGGTGGAGACATTTTGACTATATCTTGGACCTGCCCGGCCTCGCCCAAAATGGCGCCGGTATAAATGGGACTCGTAACTCTTTGCCCGCAAATGTATATCTAGAAAATGTTATTGTAAGTGGCCCTGTCGTATTTTAATTACAAAATGTACGTCCACCGATTCCGCAACTGTTAGACACCTTTGTTCTTGTCACCTAATGGCCCGCTCGTTACGTTCTTCTACAGTGTAAATGTCTCCTCATCATATACGATTTCAGTTTGCTCCGTGGCCGGCCCACGTGGTTATAGGCCCGTATTTGTATACTGACATTTTCACAATAAAGGTTTTTAAAACAAAACACGGTAGTAGTATTTTCATTTGTAAAGTTTTTACTTTTAGTGACTGTTTTCGAATCAGTAAAAGGCAAGTGAAATAAAGCAGTCCAATTACATGACGGATAAAAGGTATAATATGTAGGAACGCAGTAAAGATAAATGGTGAAGGGCAGTTGTGTTTTTCATGTCTGCAACATAAAGTGATCGATAAGAATCTGATAATCAGGCGTATCGGCGACTAAGACAGCAGGCCGAATCTCTTTTACTCAACGGCTCCGTCATGGAAGGAAGAAACGCCCTCTTTCTCGAAAAAGGAATATATTTTACTTGCAAGACAGTTGTAAATTTTCCGGGAAAGTACATTAGCCTGGGATATTATAACATATGTTTGAAAAAAAAATATTGTTCGAAAATAATAAAAAGCGTAATTTTTAGGTCATATGACCAAGCTTTTCATCATTAAATTAACAAAAGTAAAATGAACCAATGAAAAGTTTTATTAACAAGTCACATGACCTGTTATGCTTACGTTACGCGCTGCGCGCCGTGCCTCGGATCACTTCCGGGTGCGCTAACGCGGCGTGTCATAAAACGCATTACGCGACAACGTAGGTCAAGAATATAGTCTAAATGTCTCCACCAACCAGCGTTCAGAACACAACCCCTTTCAGCAGTCCAAAAAGTTCTGTTAAATGACAACAGAGGGGACAGGCAACAAGAACCATCAGTCAAAGAGGGGAGGGCAAGTTCTTCTCTTCCGGGTCATGTTGGGGCGCTACCGGAACTGATCGAATTGGTAGTCTACAGTGTTTCTGGATGTTTCAGACTAAAGCTGGCGTCAGCATGAGACCACTACCATCTCGTAGCTCCGTCGTGGCCATTCCACGAGCAATCATGGCAGCCGCTCCCCACCAGAAGCCTGCGGGAGTCGGAGGCCCCCAAGACTTTTGTAGAATCTTCACGGCTGAGGGGACGCTTTTCGAGAATGGGACCCAAGCCCTAGCAGACAAGCGTCCGAGTTCCAAGGTGTCCCAGGGCCATTTTAGTGGACCAGGCCCAAAACCGAAGAGCCGGCCGCCATTTTGAGAGTCCTGTGGCAGCCGCCTATCGCTGCACCGCAAGAGCGGGCGCATCTCAACTACATGGTGAGCGAGACGCTGTAGTCGCAAGAGCGGGCGGAAAACAGCTGAATGGCGGAAGAGGCACAGTGTAGCAAAAGCGGGCGGAATAGCAACTAAAACGATAAAGGGGCGCACCACTACAGCTTGTCTTCAGGTCAAACGGATTGTGGGACAAGGTCCAGAATTGAAGAGTCATCAAAAGGCAAAAAGTTCCGCCAGACCCCGGGAGCCGGCCGCCTATGTCGGGGGCGATCTCAGGCTACACCAGTGCTATAAGACTTGGGGAGGGTGTCGGAGCCAAGCGTCTTCTCCGAGTCCATGGCCATCACACCGCCCCTCAGGGGCCTCCGTCAAGCTGTTTAGGAAGGTAACATATCACATTGTTTTCTAATGCAGTCAGGTCCACAAACGACACTCACTTACTTTGAGAATAGTGAAGCTGCAGTAGGTGGAAATAAGCTTCAGACAGTGTTACAAGCACTGCTCAGAACTCTTAACTATGGCACCCAACATCCAGAACTTATGCTATTTGAGAATGGTAGTGACATCGAAGCATCTCAGGGACCAAAACCATTAACGTACTTTCACGTATGAAAATCTTACTTGGGGAGGGGGCAGGAGCGAAGCGCCCCCTCCCAGTCAGCGCCACCACACCGTATGTTGAAAATCTGAAGCCATCGTTCTACAAAGTCAACCAAACTTGGATTGAAAAATCTAGAAAAATGTACAAACTGAAAACCAGTTTTGGTCTGCATAGCATCAGTAACAACGTTTGAGTTAGCTTTGTGTCAAGCCGCCATTTTGATTCAACAAAGCACAGGCATTGAAAAAGGCTGAAATTCAGAACTCTAAACTATGGCACCCAACATCCAGGAGCTTGCTATCCGGATCTTGGAGCCTTGTGCTGTTTTCGATCTATTCACACATCGGTCCACTACTGACATCATCTTATAGACCAACGTTATGTAAATAGTTTTTTAATAAAATGTTTTACCCTGTTTCTTTGCTGGTGTGTTGTCTATATTTTTAATATTTGCATAGGGTTTGTCGTTATTTTGTGCGGGATGGGTGATGGAGCCGAGCTGTCTTGCAGCCCTCATGGTGTGGAGCTCAGTTCATCTCACTATTTTCGTATTTCTCAAGAAGGGTTGTTCCTAATATTTCTATTTTAGCGAGGTCAAAAAGAGATCCAATTAGTGGCCTACTGATTTTGTTCGATTACTTTTATTTTTTTACACGATTTTTCACTATCTGCAAAGACTAAACAGAGTATTGCGACTTTGTGCTTGTTTGTAAATAGAGAATGATCCAAAGAGAACCAATTCTAAAACAGTAAATGCTTGGACAACAATCAATCAAATGGAGAGACAAGGAGGCACGACGGATTACAACGGGGGTAAAGGCCTGCGTTAACTACCCTTCAGTATCTGCAAAGAGAGAGTACTACTAAGGCAAAAGAGGGGAGGGGGGGGGGCAGCGTTCAAAGCACATCAGCGTGCATAAATACGAAAATGTTTTTATCTATCACGTACTTGACATTTTAAAGCTTTTCATATTTGCTATTAAAAAACCAATGAAATTCACAGAAAAAACCATAGGTTATAGTGGATATATAGTTAGGAATTTGCATTTACAAAACCTTGAAAATTCAATGAAAAAACCATAGGTTATAGGCCATATATAGTTAGGAATTAGCATTTACAAAACCTTATTTTACTCGCATAAAACCATTGAAATTCCATATATAGTTAGCTAACTATAAGCGCTAACTATATATCGCGCACCCGCAATCCACTGCTGATGATGTCACATATTACATCATTCATGACATGGTCAGTGACATCACTGATGACATCACTGATGACATCTCAAATGACATCACTGATGACAACTCAAATGATATCAATGATGACATCGCAAATGACATCACAATTGACATCACTGATGACAACTCAAATGACATCACTGATGACATCTCATTTGTCATCACTGATCACATCACTCATGTGATAATACAATGAACCTCTTCAGACTCTAATATAACCTTACATACACTCAGTATAAACAGACACTCACAGACTGTCACTCATCCATGGAGTTACTCACACACCTAGTCAGTCATGCAAAGAATCAATCACACCTCCATTTCCTCAACTATACAGTTATACACATCTTACTTATTCAAACATATAATAACACATATTTACTCTCTTATATAATCCCTGATACAAGCTCACAGTGATCGATACAGCCACTCACACATTCACTGGCTCTTATGTTCAGTTATTTATATATCTCAACTCTCACATGTATTGTGTTTTACATACGTACTTACTTGCACATGTAGCAATGAGAAATCCATTCACTCACCAACACACCCATGCACAGTCAACCGCCCATATAGCTGTTTCCACATGCACTCTTGAACTCATACTCCTAGTGAATCAACTGCTTACACATCTATGCACAGAGTCACGCACCTCCCAGCCACCCACACACACACTCAGCCTCCCATTCAAATACTTGGGCAACCAATCAATAACCCATATGGCCACTCTTATAGCTACTGATCAACACATGCAGCAGCTTACACAACAACAAACATACTGATGCACGAATTAAGACAGTTTAGTCACTAACCCATGTACTCAGTGAGACACATTTAATCACTCACTCATACAGTCAGTCATGCACCTACTAAATTCTTCATCCAGACACTTATACATCCACTCATTCTTCAATATGTGAAACATATTTAAACTTTACAGACACATACAATCACTGGATGTTGTGATCAGTGATGTCACTGACCATGTCATGAATGATGTAATATGTGACATCATCAGCAGTGGATTGCGGGTGCGCGATATATAGTTAGCGCTTATAGTTAGCTAACTATATATGGAATTTCAATGGTTTTATGCGAGTAAAATAAGGTTTTATAAATGCTAATTCCTAACTATATATGGCCTATAACCTATGGTTTTTTCATTGAATTTTCAAGGTTTTGTAAATGCAAATTCCTAACTATATATCCACTATAACCTATGGTTTTTTCTGTGAATATATATATATATATATATATATATATATATATATATATATATATATATATATATATATATATATATATATATATTCATATACATATTTAGGTACAGTTATATATTTTACTAGATATTTAGAAGGATTTGTGTGTGTGTTTTAATTTTTAGATTTTTAGAAGAAATCATAATTTTTTTAAATCTAAAAAATTTTTTTTTCAATTGGCTGTGTTACTACAATTGTGTTATCATTTGACTTATTTAAATTTTACTTTTCATAATTTTCATTTTACAAAATTTTGTAAGTAATACTTTTGGTAAAAACATAACATTTTACTTCAAACATTCCATAATGTATATCACTGGTATATCATTATTAAGTGTAACATATTCTTTGTTTCTTAATATTGCAAGATGACGATATTTTGCTGTTTAACATTTCTTATGTAAACTCTACCTTAGCAAGCTGTCTCACTGACACTAAAAAGTAGTCAATGTGGAAATGTGTGCCATGGATCCATAAGGTCAAAGTGTACTCTTGGGTCACCATTAGGACACCCTTGCGGAAGATGGGACCGCCCGCCTTAAGGGTGGGTGTCCCGAAGTCAGCATTAGGATGCGCCCACCACAGTGGCGGGCGCATCCCCCATTTTTAACATTGTGGTGGGCGGTGCTCACTTCACCGCCCCCCACAATGTTAAAAATGAGTGCACGCATTTGCATAAACAAAGTGGCATGCACCGCGGGGTGCCTGTTGCTTTGTTTAGTCAAATGCTGGGTGCAACCATAGGTACCCCCGTGTGCACACCCCACCCCTCCCTCACTCTGGGGGCCTGCAGTGGGCCCCCAGAGTGAACACCACATGCCTTTCCGTGCCGGCAACGCCTCCACGGAAAGGCATCCATTTTTGCACATTGTAATATGGCAAGGCGACCGGGGCGGAAAAGCGGCGGACGGTTTTTCTGTTCTCCGCGGTCCCCCCTGCCATACTAATATGGCGGGGGTAATTCGGGAATGGATGTCGGACGGATTGCCTAAGCCGCCAGCCTGGCGGAGGCAATACGCCCGACATCGTAATGGGCCCCCAAGTTTTTCGTATGCAATCCATACAGATCTGCAGATAAATTTTACAACTCATCCATTCAGATTTTGTATTGTGACATCCTTACTGACTTGGTATGTCCACCAGTTAAAAAATGTTTTGACACTTCATGGGCTCCGTTAAGTCCACTCTACATGTTGTCATTTTGTCAAAAGTAAGATTTTCCCACTATAGGCTTTTGTGTTGTTGTTGTTGCAAACACAGGCTCCCATCATACTGAATGGCATTCCTTCTGAACAGTTTTTGGAAGCATAGTATTCAGTCAGATTCAACTGTTGAACTCTAGTTTGTAAAATACCAAATAAAAAATGTTTTGGGCCGCAATATTGCTGACTGACATTTTAATGATCTCATTGTTGTTTTGGCTAATAGGTCTTTCGAAAAATATTTTTAAAATAAATTTTTATTTAAAGATATCAAAATACTTAGGGCCTCATTAGAATGATGGGCGAACTTTGTCCGCCCGCCACCATATCGGTATGCTGGACCGCCCGCCATAAGGGCGGGGGTCCCGTTGGGGGAATTAGGATATGCCCGCCACAGTGGGGGGCACATCCTTCATTGTTAGCATTGTGGCGGGCGGTGCACTCTGCACCGGCCTCCACAATGCTAAAAATGCTTTCTCGCATTTGCATATACATAGCGGCATGCACCAAGCGGTGCCTGCCGCTTTGTGCATGCAAATAAAGGGTGGTACCATAGGTACCCCTGTGCATCCCCCTTCGGCCTTCACCAGGGGGGCCCGCAGCAAAGACCGCCTGCCTTTCCGTGGCGGCATCGACGCCGCGGAAAGGCACCTATTCACACGCATCCAAATATAGCTGGCGGTGGCTGATAGACACCGCCACCCTATGAACCCTTTTCCGCCACGGACGCAAGGCGACGGAGGCGGAAAAGTGGCGGCCGGTGTTTGCCTCCGCTGCGGTCCCCCCGCCATCGTAATGTGGCGGGGTGAAAAGGATGGCGGGCGGGCATTTATGTCGGGCGCATCACTACCGCCACCATGGCATTGGCGATCCGCCCAACATCGTAATAGACCCCTTAGTGTTAATATTTTTAAATTTCTTTTATTATTTATGGAACATAGATATAATTAATCCATTTTTGATATTGTAATTTAGACATTGCAAACAACTTAAATTGAACAATTAGTTGTTTTTTCAAATGTTTAATGATTTATTTAGTCAACAGATTTTTGGCTTTTAACCCTATTAAGTATAGATAACAAAATTACATTTTTTTGAACAAACAGAATAGGATAAATATATTTATTATTTCAATTATTTACAAAAATTTGAAGAAAAAAAAATTGCCGGAATGTACGGGTACAACTGGATTTGCATGGGAAGTAATTACTAAAAATATTAAAATTTAATGAACAATATTTTCATTATTACTGTATGCAACATTCCTGATCAGCAAAATTAAAATGAATTAACACATTTTCAAAAATCTATTTAATTGAAAAAAATATAAGATTAATCATTTAAAAATAGAGCAGAAAACTTTGAGAATCAATTTATAATTGTATACTTTGTATTTAATTTTTTTAATAATCATGTTCGGTTTATATAGTTCTAAACATATTCCTACATAACATTATGATTATTTTTAAAGCAAAAACATAAAATCTGAAGGAAAAAAAATGTAGACAGATATCTCATTACAAAATCGATAATTTCTTATCTTAAAAATAAATAACTTCACACAATATTATTTTACAAATAGATCAATACACACTTACAGCCGGGATTTCACTGTTCTGAATTGCTTACAACCCAAACTGTATCAGTATCCTAAATGGTCATCCAAATGGCGGTCCTTCCACACACTCAATTAGGAGGTGGCCACACACGGCGTGTTTCACAAAACTCCCAAATATGTTAGAGAACTTAAGCTAAGTCATGAAATACTCTGTAGCACAAACTCTTCCAGAGAAATGTGATGCTGTTTAACAAAATGCACTATGGAGATAGTGGGGATTACAGCCCATCGTTGGAGACAAGTATGTCCAGTGTTACCTCATCTTGATGAGTGGTTCTTTAATGTCTTTTCATCCATAGCAGTCTTCAACCCCTTTACTACAGCGAAACACCTGCATTTGCTATGGTTCATTTAAAACTCATTGAAGTCACATCTCTTTCTCACTCATATGCTTACTTTCATCGTATCAGTTCTGAGCACCGGTCATTTTAAGGCTTATCATCCAAAGAATCAATTCGATGTAAATGAATCTACGATACTGATGTTTGTACTTTTATACTTTATTTTAGAGAAAATAACTCTTAGGCACTTTGTCTACTTGCATCCTGCTTTTGGACAGTGACAGATTGCACATTTAGTGCCGCATTAGGATGGCAGGTGGACTTTGTCCGCCAGCCATCCCGGCGTAAAACGGTATCGCCAACCTTAAGGGCGGCGGTTCTGTGGGGTCCATTAGGACACGTTAGCCACACTGGAAGGCGCATCCCGCATTAATAGCATAGTGGCTGTCGGTGCTGAAAGAACAATCATCCGCAATGCTAAAAGTGCACATTGCGCGCTTCAATGCACAACGTGTGCCACGTTGTACAGTCAAGTGCATGGGGTACCATACGTACACGATGTGCACCCACCACCCCCTCGCAGTACCTGGGGGGCCGCAACGGGTCACCACAAGACATTCCTGCATGCCTTCCTGTGGCAGCAACGCTGCCATGGAAAAGCTTGTTGCCGCCCACATCCTAATATTGATGGCGGTGTCTAACAGACACCGCCACCATATGAAACCGTTTTCCGCCCAGTCAACTCCTTGACTGGGCGGCAGACGGTCTGTCCGTCAGCTACGGGTAAGGTTGTCGGGTGGATCCCCACGGCCCGCATGGCGGTGGCAATCCACCTGACATCCTAATGTGGCCCTTAGTGTCAGCATTGTGACCGGAAATTCCACTGGTAACTGCATCAGGTTAATCACACCAACAATGTTCACATCTCTGAGTGCGAAGGTTAAGCTCTGCACTGTGTAAAAAAAACCAATTGGATCAGAGGCAGAACACTTTTCTTTACCTTCAACTAAATTCCTTCAACTAAATGCCAGCAAGTCCGAGATTCTTCTATATTGTAGTTCCGTAGTTTGAGGGTCTGAGGTTTGGTGGTTCCGAAACCGTTCAATGAAGGTCGTCGGAAATAGACGATTTTGGTGTCAGCGGACCGCAAATCATGAGTGCGGTGTGTACGAGTGTTTTCGCATTAATCGATCAATGGGAACACTATGTATTTAGGGATTTCGTTTGAACCTTCGGGTTCCATTTTGTGTACGGCAGCCATTTTGTGTGGTTGCCCTCACATAGGCCAATGACTACGGCCGAACGAGTCCTTGGGACACGTACACCTTAGCTGACTTCTGAATGACCTGGCCGAACTGACTCCCTTGCCCAAGGCTGACCTCGCTGAGCCAGTTCCTTGTTAAACAGCTGGTCAGATAAAGATCAAAGAGCAGGACATGCCGAAGTTTACAGCACACTGCACCCACCTTTCTAACTTGCTTCCAATCTGTTTCTGCTCCTTTCTTTACGACATAATCACTGATTTGGGTTGAGGTTTTATGATGGGTTTGTCCGGCCTGATCGAACAGGAAAATGGAATGTGCTTGGTCATTTCTGGTGGGCTGGACAACGGAAAATGGGTTTGTCGTCATACGATATGTTTGAAATATCACCATGCGATTGGTTAGTTTGTATGTAACTGATGCCACCTTTGGAATGTGATTTTTGGCATAAAAGACCATGCTCTGCTCATTGAATTTGTGCAGTCTCTAGTGAACCACCCGTGTTGTGCTTCGTAGATCTCTGTTCCTGGCTGCAGCCAATAAACTTTGGTCTTTGACGTCATCAAGAAGCGTCCCGTGTCTCTGTTTGCCAAGGCAGGGGAACTCTAAGGCATCGGGCGATATCCCTGGCGCCGCTGGGTTCTAAAAACCCGGTCCTTCAATATGGGAAGGACCAGGAGCTCGGGTCTGAGCAGTGGTGGCCTGAACATCTGAAACCTGCACTGCTACCGAAGTAGGTGGTAAAGAACCTGGGTGTTTGGTTCGATTCCGGATTAACATTTGAGAATCAGACCAGAGCTGTTGCTGCTGTCTGCTTTGGGCTCCTGAGAGGACTGAGGCCTTTGCTTGGTCTCTTTCCGCCCAGCGTACGGCAAACCATCATGCAAGCCTCCATTCTTGCGAGGCTTGACTACGGCAACGCCCTATATTTGGTATGCAGACAAAATATCAAAATTTTTATATCGACATACACTAATATCGAAGTTTTAAATATAGAAGGTAAGTAATATCGATATCCTGATGTGTAAATTTGGGTGTGTAAATTCACCATCAAACCCCAACAAAAAACCAACATATAAAAGATGAGAAGTCGTGCTGGCTATCTGACTTTATTCCTTGTTGCAGGACTTCCCGATTAAAAATGGTTAGACTTTACCATGTTAATTTCTTTGGACATAGACCGACATGTCTCATTGCTCCTGTGTGAGCAATTTCTTCAGGGTGAAATATGGGGTCATTATTCTCACTCTTCACTTAGTACAGGACCTGTGCACACACAATCTCTATAGAATACATCTTCCGCCTTTTTTACCATACTTCGGTTCATATAAGGACGAGTTCGTTTTTTAATATGCCCCATAACATTTAGGATGGCGTATTCATCAACATACACCAGGAAGTAGTACTTTTCCTTAAACTCCACTAACATCGGTCTGGATAGTGATGAGCCCGTTGTGAATATGCCTCATAATACTAGAGAGTGGCAATTTTATCAACAGACGCCAGGAAGTATGTACATTTTCCTTTAACTTCACCATTAAGAGTCGTATTTCCAAAATTGTCCACCTGACCCGATAACCGAGGCGTAACGAAGAGTGAATGAGTGCTAGGATGCCCCCCACGATATCTCGGGTAAATGGGACAACACAGAACATCGCTCTAAGATGGCCGCCGCAATCACGAGACAGTTAAGGTCTAACATGCCAACTATTATTAAGGCGGCGAAGAATATATAATTGGGTGGGTGGCGTGATGAATATCTTTATACGCCCCTGCTAGTAGATCTGATTCACGATTGATGGATGACCAATATATCATCATGGGTTACGATTCTCTACTAACATTTTTTAGAAAACACCACTCCAAGATGTCCGCCGCACGTTGTGTGATGGGCGTGACACCTGCGCAGTGGCTACTTCCGGGTCGCGTCCCCGGCGCTTTCCGAGGACCGTCGGAAGCGCCGGAGGGACGCGGCAGAGGTAAGGAGCTAGTGGGAGGAGTGGCGAACTGAGCAATTGCTTAGACTATGGCTCGCTCTGTGCGCAAGCTTGCCGGTAAGAATGTCGGGCCGGAGGGCTTTGTTCGTGTTAGTCCGGGATGGGCAGCCTGCGCCCGAGACTATATGACAAGGGATACATACTCATTGATTGTTAAGGGCAGAATAGTAACAGCCCTGTCGATTATGAGCAGGGCGCCGGATCATCCCAAGAGGCAAAGCCAGATGATTATCGAGAAATAGAATGTGCCTTTAAGACTTGAGCCATGAATACTGTGGTATTACACTACTGGGTGTCTTTGCTAACCCTAATGAGGATACATACTATTATATGCACTCCGATATGTATGGCCTTAATTAAGATCTGTATTTAAGATGGGGTATGAAATTTTAATTCCGATCTTGTCTTGTAACTGTTATTCCTGCAGATTGGCTCGTGAATAGTAGAGCCAAGCAGACTCGTGATCGGAAGACGCGTAGTCAAGTGGCTTGCTGGTATGCTCAGACTGGGTAAGCTTAAGGTAACATATGTGTGTGTGGTGGATCCCCGCCCAATGGGATGCTCATTTTGAAAACTATATTGTAAGCTGCGGTGTAGTGCTGAACAACTCCGGTTTTATCTTGTGTGTGCACAGGTCCTGTACTAAGTGAAGAGTGAGAATAATGACCCCATATTTCACCCTGAAGAAATTGCTCACACAGGAGCAATGAAACATGTTGGTCTATGTCCAAAGAAATTAACATGGTAAAGTCTAACCATTTTTAATCGGGAAGTCCTGCAGCAAGGAATAAAGTCAGATAGCCAGCACGACTTCTCATCTTTTATATGTTGGTTTTTTGTTGGGGTTTGATGGTGAATTTACACACCCAAATTTACACATCAGGATTTGTTTATTCACGTACACTGTCTGTCTTGTGTTAACTTTATTCTCACACACCACTTTGACATTCTTTATTGTGGTTTGTCTATTCTTCACATACACAGAGAGAGTTGCCTATGATGAGAAGTGGGTATACCGGCAATCACTAGCTGGGAACCCCCTCGGGTGTTACGTCCGTGAGGTACTCTCTCTGTTTTCTCACATTTTTTACTTTCTGTTCTGTATGTGAGGTGACCTGTGCATTCCGTGTTGGGTTAAGCATCTTGACTTTAGGACTTGAATCATTAAAATTATAATAGGGGTATTAATTATTTACAATTAAACCCAGATGTCCTAAGTAGTCAATCTTTTGATGCCAGTGGACGTAGTAGGGCTTTTTTGTGAAAGACGATTGAGTGGGGGGCTGCCCTACTGTCCTATTCCCCCTTCACCCCTTGTGTAGAATGCCATCAGCAATACACCCAACAGCAGCGCCAACAACAGGGGATCTTCCCTCTACCAATAGTAGAGAGGACAAAGCAAGGGAAGAACAGATACTCTACCCCTTTCTCCCTCCTCCTCTTCTTCCCCAACCACTACAGGGAAACAGCCATAGTTACCCTTGTCCGAACACACACAGTCATTTTGGGGACAGACATCCCATTTTCACACGTTTGGAGCACTTCAGACCTTTCACAAGTTTTGAGGATTCCAGACCTTTGGGTCTTGTAGATTGTGGAAAGGGGTATGGCCTATCCTTCCAGCAGAACCCCCAACCATCTTTTCCAGTTACCAGTACTCCTGCCAGACCATCTGACTGTCCTTCAGCAAGAGGTTCTGACCTTACTAGTAATGGGTACTGTGGAGTGTGTTCCAGAGCAGGAGAGGGGCTAGTGATCCTGTCCCTAGCTCTGGTTCTTCTAGCACTGGAAATGGAAGTCTAGATTGTGTCTGTTGACCTGCAAGATATCTACTTCCACCTTCCTATCCTGCGGATACACAGGAATTTTCTATGCTTCATGATCCGATCCGAACACTATTAGTTTGCTGTTCTCCCATTTGACCTCACTTCGCTCCTCCAGTCTTCACAAAAGTGGTGGTGGTAGATTCAGACTATCACAGATGGCAATTAATTCCAGAATTCCTTTACCGGGATAACTGGCTCCTAAAAGCCAACTCACCAGGGATGTGTCCTACCATTTGCACACAACTGACAAGTTGTCCTTCAATATGAACTTTCCCATCAACAATCCTATGTCTCCACTAGTTCCCTTACAGTGCATCCGGAGTCATATCTATCAAAGTTTTGCATTGCCCTTTCACCGAAGCAAGGCAGTGCAGGGCTACACAAAACCTAGAATGAGATTTACCAAGCCTGGCTGGATTAACAAAAGGCTGCGCAAGTCATTGCCTTGCTCTACTCTGCCCTGACAAGCCGTTCCATGGGTGAAGCATGGATGTTTCTATGCATCCATCCATTGATTTTGGTGCATTCCCCGAATAAATCTGGGAATGTGTCAACATTCTACACCTTCCCAGGGGAGGTACAGCGAGGAGAAATATGTCTATATATTCTCATTGTTTCCGCTTTCTAAGTGTTCGGCATTCTGCAACACACTTAGTTGAGGGAAGTGTCTTTCAGCGTTGTGTTTGTGCAGGAAGATGCCCCTTCATGCACAAAAACAATACTGCACCCCTGTGCAAGGGTGCCTGCTCTGGTGCAAGCAGTACATGTTGCGCCATCACAAACAGAGGACAGGAATATGCCAAATAATGTTAAATATGGCACATTCCTGCTCTCTCCCTTTTGTGCAGCGCAGCAAGGTATCTTGCAGCAATGCTTTGCTTGAAGACGTGATAAATTGGAAGGGGCGGGATGGTATACCATTGCAAATTGAGCCTTCCCTTCTTCTCAGAAGGTTCACAACATCCAGGCTATGATTGTGATGTTTCAAAATGGAGCGATTGTTCCAGTCCTGATGGTCTTATGCCTCTTCGATCTGCAATCCTCCTTCATCCTTCTGGTCACCTATGCATGCTGACACATGAGGGCACTCCAATGATGTCTTTGCAGGCAGTGGTTCAAGCACCTTGGAAACACTTTAGTGGCCTTACAGTGGTAGAGGATGGACAGCAATCTATCCCAAGTAAGTCCATTTCACTCTATCCCTCCGGTGGCAACAGTTATCACTGATGCCTCCACTCTAGAGTGGGTAATATATCTGGAAGAATGTGAGCTCAGAAACCCCTGGTCCCTAGATGAACGGAGATTGCTCATTAACCTCTAGGAATTACAGGTCATAATTTTGGCACTCAAGGTCTTCCTCCCTTCCCTCAGTGATCAGTGTTTTCAGATCTTGATGGACAATAAACTATGTAGTATATCATCAAGCAGGGGTGAGTAGGGTCATACTTCTCTACCAAGAAGCTCTGAGACTCTAGTCTTGGGTTCAGGAACATTAGATTTGCCTGGTGGCACATCACCTTGCAGGTGTGCTCAATGTGCTAGTGGATAGTTTCAGTAAGAATCATCTTGCCAACCTCAAGTGGCATCTGGAATCGGAAGTAATCCAGGACATATTCCAGCTCTGGAGGACTCCTGATATTGACCTATGTGCCACTCATGAGAACGCTCAATTCCTGAAATTCTGTGACCTCTAGTTTCTGATGCAGGGAGCATTGGGGGATATGTTTCAGTTGAAGTTGAACTTGTCGCTCCATTATGTGTTTCCTTCCATTCCCTCGATTGCTCGAATTCTGAGGAAAAGTTTTCTTGATCAGGCCCAAGTAATCCTCATTGCCCCCAGATTTGCCACAAAGGGTGTAAAATGTAGACCTTATTCGCTTCTCCCTGTGCCCTCCGCTCTGTCTCCTTCACAGAGTAGACCTCCTGCTGCAGTCACATGGCGGGTTCTCCATCCCAACTGCTAAAGCCTCCACCTGTATTTCTAGAGATTTAACGGGCAACATGAGATCTCTTTCTTTACCTTCTGAAGGTATTGATATTAATTTATGTGCCCACAGTCATGTCACCAAGATAGTGTTCTGAGGATGATGGAATTCATTTACCAATTGATATGTAGACAGCTTAGTAGGCCCTCTTCAGGTTGATCTGTCTAACATCTTAGGTTTGTCCTTTCACTAGCTCAGCAGTGGGGCGCAGTGGGTACTGCTAAAGCTCACTTATCAGACTTTTCGGCTTTTCTTTGTTTACCTGACCAGCTGTCCCTTTTCAAACCATCCATAGTTATGAGGTTCCTAAAGGGATAATTAACAAGTTTCCACCAATCCCTTTTAGGATGCCTCAATGGGGCTACAACTTGGTTCTCATGTTTCTTTTATTTTCCCCTTTTGAACTATTACATAGTTGTCCTTTACGTTACTCACATTTAAGGCAGTCTTCCTGATCACTAACACATCACCTAGACGTGTTAGCAAGTTGCAAGCTTTTAGTGTCAAACATATATTCATTTCTTTCAGTCCTAACAGACTGGTGTTAAGAACCAAGGCTGCCTTCCTGCCATGCAGACTCCCAACCTTCTTCACTCATCCACAGGCAACCAAGTAAGAACAGAGACTGCATCGTCTTGATCATAAGAGAGCAGTTAGCTTCTACGTGGACGGAACACGCGAGTTAAGGCTAGATGATCAGCTGTTTGTGGGCTATATGGGGAAGGTGAAAGGCAAGAAAGTGCATAAGAGGACATTATCAAGATGGATAATCCTATGAGTTACGACGTGCAGTGCTCTGGCTAACAAAGAGCCATCAGAAAGTATTCAAGCTCATTCCACCAGAGCAAGTTTTGTACTTCTGCAATGGCAACAGGAGTTCCGATAGCACACATCTGCAAAGTGGTGAGTTGGGTGTCCCTCTACACTTTTGCGTAGCATTACCATTTGAACTCAGAAGGGAGAATGGAAAGTCATTTCGCTCGCTGGTTCCTTGAGAAGGTCTTGGTAAAAACAGCCATGCACCCACACCTTGTCTTGTGACTGCTGGGGGAATTTATTCAAAAGGTGAGGAATCTGCAAGAAGAGCAAATACGCCCTGGAAAGCTCTCTATCCACCCACACAGAAATATGTACTCAATCAATCAATCAAATCAAGCTTTATTCGGATCATAAAAAATGTCCATAAAAGCATTCTATGAAATACAATAAAAAACTATTTATAACCAAGAATATGCAAAAGAAACAACATCTTAACATAATTAAAATAAGCACAATCATTATACATGTATACCTATAGTAATTCTTAGTTCAATTTTTCTAAGTGAACAAGTTCATTCCTTTGTTTTTTTGCTGACATTATTTAACAAATTACTGCATTGCAGACTGGTATTCTTTCCAAATTCAGTTAATAATTAAAAGAAGTTTTATAGGATTACAAGCAATTATCTTTAAAAATTAGACGGAGATTTCTAATTTCTATATAAAAATTTCAAAAGAGTAAAAATTGAAGGGTGCTTCACGGGCAGTTTAGAAGATTAGCACACCACTTGCCCATTTTAGGAAAAGCAAAAAGATAGTGTAATGTATTCATCCGTAGTCTGGTTAGGTAGAATCTATGCTGTACCTTAGTTATAAAAACGAGGTATGGCTGCAGACCCATGGCGATTGGTCACTTAAGATAAGATATAGCAATTTTCTTAGAACCTGAAACCTCATCTCTTAAGGCTGTCCTAACATTCAGGAGACTCCTTTTCAAATCAACCTTACTGATGTGTTGTATGTCTTCAGGTTGATTTCCATTCAGGGGCAAGTTGCATTCTTCTAAGAGACCACTAATATAACTCAACCAAGGTATTTTCTTGCATCGGTCTTGGGACAAACAGTCTAAAATAATATCCCTCGAAAAGCGAGTTTCTTCCCTAGTCCAGATACGTTGCCACAAATTTAAGGCGGCTATGCTAATCAAATCGTGTATATATGGTGTTCCGGTTTCTCTATACAAGATAATGAAAGGGGTGAAGGCCGGTACGGCTAACAAACGTCTTAAAAAGTTGTTTTCAAGAATTTGTAATGGCAAAGTATCCGTCTGGCCCCATAGTGCTCCCCCGTAACAACTCCCGGTGATGCACTTTGCTCCGTATAGCTTGAGAATCTCCCGTACAGGTTTTTTACCAATTTTTTGGGAGAATCTAAAAATAGCCTCCACCAATTTCACAAATTTCAACTTGCATAGAGTTATATGTGTATTCCAAGTACCTTTACTGTTAAAAAGAATCCCTAAGTAAGAAAATGTAAACGTTCTCTCTATTAATGTCTCGTTGATATAATGTGAATTTGTTTTAATATTCTTTTTACCTTCGGACATAACCAAAGTCTTACTCAGGTTACTTTTTAAATGCTTTCCGTCATAAAACTAGTAAAATTGTCCAACAGGGTCTGTAATCCGTTCGCTGTCCTTGAAATTAGGACAGCATCATCGACGTACAATAATAGGGGTGTTGCCCGCTTACCGATCATTGGGACATCTACCCCTAAATTCTGTCGTAAAATATCAATGCCATTTATATGAAGTGAAAACAGAAGAGGTGCAAGTGTGCAGCCTTGTCTCATTCCATGTGTAATATTAAAGTGCTTTGTGCATTCCCCATGTATTCAATAACGTATATTTGCGGACAGACGGGCATAGATTTGAGATAAGAAACTAATAATATCCTCCGGGGCTCCCATCCCTCCCAACGTCTCCCATAAAATGCACTTGACAAATCTACAAAGCAAAGGTGCAAGGATCCTTCCCTAGCGAAGGTGTATTTTCCTATTATTGTTGTTGTAATACTTTATTCGATATAATCATATGATAAAAGTACAAACATTCAAGTTAATAAAAAATGGCATATATGATAAAAATGTACAATTCATAAGATAATAACAATACTATTTACACTTTAAAAACAACTTTGATAGCGGTACTAAAGTGCAACAACGGTAATATACATGTGGGCTTTCTGTACATGCAGGATCTATACTTTATTAGTATTTAGCAATCTAGTGCGAGTAAGCCAGGCACTTGATAGGTACTTTGCAACTCCGCATACAACAAATAAAGATGTTGTATTGGTTAAGAGAATGCGGAGGGCGACCCTAAAATCTCCAACACCCAACTCCCTGCATACTGGCTTCAACCATCTCGATCTCGCCCTCTTGTATGCTTTGCAACCAAACAGAAAGTGTGGTAGGGATTCGGTCTCACATGGACAGCTTGGGCAGGTGCCATTTGAGACCCGCGTTCCTTTCCATCCCCTAATAAATTTGTTAAGGGGTAGTGTCCCATACCTCATTTAAAAAAAAATTGATCTGTCTTTTGGTATTTGGATGAAATCTAATAATGGTTCAAACCTCCTAGTGGGCTTATGCTCCAAAAATTGTGTGGTTAGAGCTCCCCATTTTGTACTCTTCTGTTCCTCAGTGTGTACCCACTCCCAGTACATTTTCTTAACAACTTGCTTTGGAGGAGGGGACTGTGAGGTCCAGGATTCAGCCAATCCCAGCTTCATGATCATTTGCCTCAATTTGTTTAGCCACTGGATCTTATTCGCACTATTCAAGGCTAGCAGTTCGTCCATCACCAGGGCGTAATTTGCTAATTCTGATGTCCTTCTCAGGCGCACCCAGAACAGCACGGGGTGAAGGCGTACTATGTCTAAAATCGAGCGTTTGCCCATATCATGAAAAAGGGGCTTCAATGGGGATGAGATAGGAACGGCAACTAAGTCCCTCATAAACTTATTCTCGGCTCTAACCAGATCGGTGACATTTTCGCAGCCCCACAGTTCCGACCCCTAGACTGCGGAGGACAGCACCTTCCCTTCATATACAGCTAGAGCCGGGGCTATAGGCCTGCTGACTGACATACGCTGACTCCTCAGTATGGCTCCAGAGACTCTCTTGCGGTTTAGCAGCATCTTGGCAACATGGGAGTCCCATTTCATTCTATTGTTAATCCTGATTCCAAGGTAGTCAAAATCCTCCTCCACCTCAAGAGGCGACCCATTAAGGGTGATATTAATTTTCTTTGCTTTTTTTGAAGGGGCAGCACCATTAACTTGGTTTTGGATGTATTAATGGTCAGCCCGCGTTCATCGCAAAATAGACTGAATCTGTCCAGTAGTTTCTGCAGCCCCGAGGGGATTTTGGACAACAGGAGGGTGTCATCTGCAAAGAGGAGGGTTGGTGTTTTCTCCCCCGCCAGGACCGGGGCATCGGCATTGTCCTCCCTCAAATGGTCTACCACCCCATTGATAAAGAGGGAGAACAATGTCGGGGCCATCACACAGCCCTGACGTACCCCCCTATTCACCTGTTAGCTGTCCCTCATTCCCCCATCTAATTCTAGCATAATTATCTTCGTGAAGTTTAACTATAAACTCCAGGAGGTAATGGAGCAGACACAAGGGCACAAATCTCATTACAGTGGGTCCTGTGGGTCAATGTGACACTAAGAAGGGTGCTAACGGTGGGCCCTGGGGGTCAATGACACACTAAGAAGGTTGCTAACAGTGGGTCAGGGGGGGCGGGTATTCAAAGGATAGAAGCAGACATCCTTGTAAAAGTGATAAAAATAGCAAGTATCACTGGTGTCAATTTATATTTAAATCAAGATAAGGAAAACTTACTTAAGTGTGTAGTATGTCCCATGTTCAGTTTGCACATCTAATCATTAACAATAATAATACGTGTAGTGCTTGCTCTCATAACACTACTAGTAGTAGCGGTCACTGTTGCCCAAAATAATGGTGGTACTTTTATAGGCTTGAGGGAGAGGAAAGGCAGAGCAAGAGTAGGGAGGATACATATGAACCCAAGACGTGCAGGTTGCACACTGATTTCAGTAGTGAGCTCTTAACTCACTGAGCTAGATTCTGAGCCATTGGGCTTCCCTGCTCCATCATTTGAAGCAAGTTGTCCTGGATGCTTTCCAGATTTGCACCGCCTGTAACTACTGCATGAATAGGGATGCTGCTCGTCCCTTTCAAGCTGCTTGCGCTTGTTTTAAACACTTTACGTTCGTATGAGCTGATTTGCACGGTCCGTACCTTTCGTCCGCCCTATAAATGAAAAAAGCAGGTATGACATTAAGGGCTAGATGTAGGTAATTCCCATTTACAGACTCTTAAATACCGAATTTTACCGATTCGGTATTTAAGAGTCTGTAAATGGGAAGGGGGCAGATGTAGGTAATTTTAAAATCTGAATTACCGAATCTGTAAAATTCGGTATTTACCGATTGTGTAAATACTGGATCGGTATTTCCCATTGATTCCTATGGGCTTTGAAGCCCATAGGAGTCAATGGGATATACTGATTCTGTATTTACAGAATCGGTAAATACCGAATCCTGCAAGGGTGCAGGGGGTGTCACGTTGACACCCTCTAGCACCCCAAGTACAGGCTTGTGTGACATGTGGCACACATACATACCCTAAGGGCATATATGTGTGTCACATTGCACAGGTGTGCATGCACAGATGTGCATGCACACCTGAATTCGGTATTTTACCACCCAATAGGATTGGGTGGTAAAATACCGACTCTTAAGGGCCTGTGGCACTGTAAACTGTGCCACCTACATTTGTAATTACAGAATCGGTATATTTACGGATTCGGTAATTTACAGAATCGGTAATTTTACCGAATCGGTAAATATACCGATTCTGTAATTTTCAGCCCCCTACATCTGAAAACCCTAATACCGGTCGGAAACGGACGAAATCTGCCGTTTTCGACCGGTCTTAGGGCTCCTACATCTGGCCCTAGGTGTCCTAGCGCATATACAGACAAACATACAGAAATAATGAGTGCGTGCAATAATAGCACATTAAAGGTAAACGGTTGGCTTTGCCGACAAAGAGAAGCACTGTCACGCTGTTCCCATCCCAACTTCCAGTGGCTGGCGAGTTAAGAGATGAAGGGGAGGTGGAGGGCATTGACTAATGGCAGCAATGGGTGAGGAAACAGTGGAAATGACAAGGGGACGGGGGGAGGAATGCCAGACGGGTGTGAGGGGACATGGAGATATGCCAGATGGGTGCGAGGGAAGCGGCCAACAGCGAAGAGAAAGAGACGTGCAGCAATAAGCGCTCTGATATCTTCGGGTGAAGTCTGCTCTATATAAAAACACATAAAATAAATAAATAAAGGGAAGGTAGTGATTCCTAATGGTGAGTGTAGGAGGGAGCCTTGTGACAGATGTTGAGAGCCTTAAAAAGCTGAATTGATATGGGTAAGCAAAGATTTGAGTGAAAACGTATTTAAGAGTACGTGCGGGAGGGAATGAGAGTGCCTTGTGTGCGTGCTGTGGCGGGGTGGACGGGGGAGCTGCAGCCTTTGAAGTCTGATGCCTAGGCACAGACAAATGGTGGTGCACGAGGGGGGCGGGGAGCGGCAGCCTTTGATGTCTGATGCCGAGGCACAGACAAATGGTGGTGTGTTATGTGGCTGGCGTGCACGCACCTGTCTCACATGAACTGTATGGGATCCGCAGCCGTTTTGGTAGACTTTTCTTTTCCACTTACTATAATTCTCGCCAGCAATGCGCAAGCGCATTGGCAGGCGAGACCTAAAAACCTAAGGCAGACCCAAGAGACCTCAAGAACTACCGGCCCATTTCTCTGCTCCCCTTCCCAGCCAAGGTCATCGAGACAGCCATCAACAGGCAGCTAACCCGATACCTCGAAGAAAACAGAATCCGGACCCTTCCCAGTCAGGGTTCTGCAGCAACCACAGCACAGAGACTGCCCTCATCGCCACCACCGACGACATCAGGACCCTGCTGGATAAAGGCGAGACCGCAGCACTCATCCTCCTAGACCTTTCTGCCGCTTCGACACCGTCTGCCATCGCACACTACGCGCACGCCTCCACGCCGCAGGGGTCCGAGACAAGGCTCTGGATTGGATCACCTCCTTCCTCTCTGGCAGAACCCAGAGCGTCCCCCTCCTCCCATTCCATTCCAAAGCCTCCGAGATCATCTGCGGTGTACCCCAGGGATCCTCCCTCAGCCCGACGCTCACGTAGCCCGACAGCACAACCTCAACATAATCTCTTACGCCGATGACACTCAGCTGATCCTCTCCCTCACCAAGGACCCCATCACCGCCAAAGCCAACCTCCACGAAGGAATGAAGGCCGTCGCCGACTGGATGAAGACCAGCCATCTGAAGGTGAACTTGGACAAGACGGAGGTCCTCATCCTCAGCTCCAACCCTTCAGCCTGGGACGACTCCTGGTGGTTGACGGCACTGGGGGCAGCCCGACACCCACCGACCACGCACGCAAGCTGGGAATCATCCTCGACTCAACGCTCTCTATGACCAAGCAAGTCAACACCGTCTCCTCCTCCTGCTTCAACACTCTCTGCATGCTCCGCAAGATCTACGGATGGATCCCGACAGATGCAAGAAAGACAGTCACCCAGGCCCTCGTCAGCAGCAGACTTGACTACGGAAACGCCCTCTACACGGGATCCCCGACCAAGCTCATCAAACGACTACAACGTATCCAAAATGCCTCGGCGTGACTGATCCTTGACGTACCACGCCACGGTCACATCACCCCCCACCTGAGAAACCTGCACTGGCTCCCCGTCAACAAGAGGATATCCTTCAAGCTCCTCATCCACGCACACAAGGCACTCCACAAGACCGGCCCAGCCTACCTCAACAGACGGCTCTCCTTCTACTTCCTTAACCACCAGCTCCGCTCTGCCGACCTCTCACTCGCCACCGTCCCGCACATCCAAAGAACAACCACCGGTGAGAGATCCTTCTCCCACCTCGCCGCCAAGACATGGAATACCCTCCCACCGAACCTACGACAGACGCAAGACCTGCTGACCTTCAGGAGGGTACTCAAGACCTGGCTATTCGATCAGTAGCACCCCTCCCCCCCCCCCCAGCGCCTTCAGACCCTCACAGGTATGTAGTGCGCTTTACAAATGATTGATTGATTGATGTGACTCTGTGGCTGACTGTGATAGAAGAAGCACACATGTCCAAAATACACCAAAATGTGGTCCTCATTGTGTTGGATAAAAACACACAATTGTGACACACATCTTTATACAATCCTCGTTGTGATGGGAAAAACTCCAATCTCTGTAATAGGCAGCATAATATTTCTTGAGACAGATAAAGGCACACAAACCTGTTGTACACAATTTAATATGGTTCTTAGTTACACCACTGCCTATAGGACCGTAGGTCACATTTAAATAGGAGCTATTGTAAAACACCAACGAGCACAATCTTGTGACACACAGTATGAAATGGTTTTTAGTGTCCAGAACAAACGTTCATATGCTTGAAACATATAAAGTTGTGGCAGTGTGTATTACATGTTTAAAATGGCAACACAAAACTGTAACATGCGTCATGATGTGCTCCTTTTTGCAATGGATAAAAGCTCACATGCTATACACATGGTCACATGAATTGCATAACACAATGCAGTCTTCATTGTGATGGATGAAAATATGTGTGAGATGTTGTTTTCAGAGTGAGGTGTTATAGCGCAGAGTTAAAACACGCACTGTGATGTAATTCATATTCATTGACAACAGAGGGGACCAGTCTCTCACAGGAATGCACATGCAATGAGGAACAGGTTTGTTTCTATTAGGTATCTTAAGACATCAGGTGCTCGATGCACATGATGAACTCAAATTAATTTGTAACTATGTCACAGGGTCGAGGATGACTTATTGGAGGAGATTCCATACTCCCCGGTGACTATGGTGAATGAGGCACTCTTCCTCTGTGTGCAGGCTTTTTCTCTGGTCTGTCCCTTTAAGGAACAGGATTCTGACACCCAAGAAGAAGGCGGTCAGCAAGTCCGGATGACGTCTCTGCCCCCTGACCAATGGGGAGAGAGAGCCCCGCTGATGAAAGCGGAAATGGATGTTGGAACGGATGCTGAGGAAGAAGTGAGACCTAAAGAACGCGGAGAGAGCCAGGTGAACCAGAGCGCGTGATGAAGAAATGGGACCTCATCGCCTGCAACAAGTGGGGAGGTAACCCCTGCAGAGGAGGAGTCGCCATGAGGCCAACCGTTTCACGCTTCGCTCTGCCACGCTCTTGTAGGAATGTGGTTGAACAAGGTACAGTCCGGCTGCGGGCTGCTCACGGGCACTGGGCTGGAAGGCAGCAAAGTAAGTAGAGGACACACCTCTGCTAAACCGGTGGGTTAACCGGACTACACTTGGTGGTGGTGGCTTCTTTGAGTGTGGTGATACTCCCTGCACTGGCCCTCTTCACTTCTACATATTGGCGATGTCCCGACGTTCACCAGTGGTTTTCTTACCGAGGAACATACGAGTCCATGACTGGGTGAGTAGTGCGCTATGCAAATCACTGAACTTGAACTTGAACTATGACTGACCTGGTGGCCTCATAAGAGGAAGAACGGAAGCAGTATTCTCCAGTATTAGGGGTGTCTTTCATTGATTCACATGCCTGAATCATTCCCCGTCGTCGGAGTGGGAGTCCCACGGTATATAAAAAAGTAATAAAATGCCATAATACATATAGCAAATATTAGAAATACCTAACCAGGAAGTAAAGTAGCACCAGCTACAGTAGAAACAACCTTCACAATCGTGACTATCCTAGTCATTATGTCGTAGTCCAAACTGCAGTCAATCAGGCGACAGCACCCACCAGAATGTTCTCCCCAGAGGCTCAGGCTCTCAGATTTTCTACCGCACGTCGTGTGAAGGGAGTCTCCCTGAGCTCTGCTCAGTTTATTCTTCTACACAGTTAGTTTCTTCAAGTTTCACAGATGTCTTCTTCAAATCCCTGTTCAGGGCCTGTGATTCTTGTGGGAAGCAAAGACTTTTCAAGGAAGATCCCCACAAAAAATGTTTATATTGCCTTTATCCAGACCATAAGGCAAAAGAGTGCAAGATCTGCCCGACCTTCCCCCCTAAGACCATCAGGGATAGAGAAGGACGACTGCTATTGTGGCTCAACAGACTCAAGGACAAGGAGGACCCTTTGTCTGAGGTAGGAAGCTTTGCCTCTGGGTCTTCATTTCTTTCTACTAAGAGGAAGGCTGAAACAGAAGTTTCATCTCCAAGGGCGAAGGTGGCTAAGAAGGCTCAATCCTCTCAGGATGCTCCTGGGCCTAGTACTTCGAGTAAGACTCTCCCACCTACTAAAGGGGATAGTACGCCCTCAAAGAAGTCTGGGAAATCTACAGTTCCCAAGAAATCTTCTAAATCTGCGCCTCCTCAGTTGACACCATTGACAATTTCAACGTCAAAAAAGGACTGTGTTTCTTCTCATGTGGCAACGTCTACCACCTGCACTATGACTTTCTCCTCTCCAAAGCCTATCAGATCAGGCCTATCTCATCGTCGACAATTGCCCCGTCGACGACGGCCAAGGTACCGTCGACGAGTTCCTCGTCTACGACTATGATGTCGACGGTTGGATCCCCGTCGACGATGAAGTTGGTGCCGTCGACGAAGCCCTCGACGTCGACGGCCTTTCCGTCGACGATGAAATCCTCGTCGACGACGAAATCCACGTCGACGAAGCCACCGTCGACGACCTCGACGGCGTCCCCGTCGACGATGCTACAGTCGAAGACCTCGTCGACGAAGAGACCCTCGTCGACGACGATACCGTCGACGAGACAACAGTTTCAACAGCAAACGGAGGTACCATCGACGCCGCCTCTATCAAGCTGCACTACTTTGCAAGTTTGGTCAGCGCAGACAGCAGGGATTCCGTTACCATCACCTGCAACTACGGCTACGCTGTTGAAGAAAAGGGCTACTACTGAGACGATTTCTTCTACGCTAGTAGTACCAGAGAAACTCTTGGATTCCGATGAGGAAGGATCCTATGAGGATGAAAATTTTGGAGCAGCTAGAAGTCCATCTGACCTCCGAATTAAGGTTCAAGAGGATATAGAGGAAGAGATGGAGGAAATTGAGCCTACTTCACATGCAGACAGGCCTGCTCCTGGTATGCAGATGCCGGACGATTTGTTTCGCAATCTGCAGTCTATGCTCAGTGACTATTACAGACGTTTCCCACCTTCAGAGTCTGGTGAATCTCAAGTATCTACACCAAGACCTAAGACAGCGACTCCGCTTTCTAAGCCGACGCAGCCAGTGGTTACTGTGACGTTAGAGGAAGGACGTCCAACATTAACTGCGTCAGAAGGTTCGGCTCCTCAGGCAGGGGAGGAAGAGTTCTCAGACCATGAAGAACAGGAAGAAGGAGAACTGGACAATGTGTCAGAATCGTCGGAGTATGAGGATTATAATGCAAACACACCCTCTCCGGCAGAACCTACTACATCTGAGTCACCACCCGTGGACATTGCCTCATTCCACAAGATCATGGATAGAGCAACAAGGAGGTTCATGATAACCATGGAGTCAAAGCAAGAAGACTGCTTCTTGTATGATTTCAAGTCTACACCACAGAAACAGAGTTGGACAATTCCGATTATAGAATTCATCTGGAAGGAAGGACTAAAGATCATGTCCAAGACAAATTCTTTACCGGCAGTGCTCCCAAGAGTAGATAAGAAATATAGGGCGCCAAATTCTTCTCCAGCGTGCCTTATCGGACAAGCTAAAGCAGACTCTGTGGTAGCGCAGGCAGCGCAAAAGAGATCTTCTAATCCAACATCTCAAGTCTCTGTTCCACCAGACAAGGATGGAAGACGCCTAGATTCTATCGGGAAGAAGGCTTCTACTATTGCAGCTACGACCATCAGGGCCGCAAACTCCCTAGCCATTTTAGGAAGATACGATAGGCAGATGTGGTCGGACATCTCGCCGTATATGGACAAGCTTCCCGAGCCAGATTGAACTGAGGCGAAGAAGATCCTTCAGGAAGGAGAGTGTGTCTCCTCTGAAATAATTGACGCTGCAGTGGACGTTGCTGCCACTGGATTTCGGCAGCTAGCGGGTGCAGCTGTTCTCAGGAGGCAAGGATGGTTGAAGGCAACATCCTTTCGGCAGGAGGTCCAAACAAGGATTATAGACATGGCATTCGATGGAGAATTCTTATTTGGAAAACATGTTGATGATGCCCCGGAGGCCATCAAAAAAGATACTGAGACAGCACGTTCACTGGGTACTCTACAATACCGGAAGTCTTCCTTTCGTGGAGCAAAAGGAAGAGGGAATTTCTCTGATAGAGGAGGTTATAACCAGCAGCGCTCCTATTCTTCCGCCCAGGGAAACCAAAGATTTCAGCCATATCGGCAGCAAACATATGGGCAGAGGAAAGGAAATTTCTTTCAACCTCGAGGAAAATCTAATTATCGAGGAAGAGACAATAAGAAATGAGGTACGCATCCTGCCACCACTTTCTGCCAACCCGAACCAAATTGGAGGAAAAATATCCCAAAATTACTTAAATTGGTCCAAAATTACCACAGACAAATGGGTTCTGGATGTGGTAGCCAGAGGTCACATTTTGGAATTTGTAAAAACTCCCCCAAATTGCCCCCCAAAAGGACCGCCTCCAGCGCACCTCAAGGAGCTGTTCACCCAGATCAACACCATGATTCGGAAGGGAGCAATAGAAAGGGTACCTCATCATCAGAAAGGAAAAGGCTTCTACTCAAGATTTTTCCTTATTCGCAAGAAGTCGGGAGAATGGCGTCCCATCCTCGACCTGCGTGCCCTAAACAAATTCCTGAAAAAGCTGACATTCAGGATGCTAACACTTCAAGAAATCCTCCAATTTCTTTCGGCGGGAGAGTTTATGGCAACACTCGACCTTCAGGATGCATACTTCCACGTACCGATTTTTCCCAGGCATCGGAAGTTTCTGAGGTTCAGAGTGGCTGGAAGGGACTTCCAGTTCAAAGTTCTTCCATTTGGACTGTGTTCAGCCCCCAGAGTGTTTACGAAGATACTGGCCCCGGTGGCTGCCCATCTTCGGTTGCAATCGATACAGATATATCCATATCTAGACGATTGCCTTATCAATGCCAGTTCTTTCGACATGGCGCAAGATAACATTCAAACAACTCTGTCACTGATGCAAAACCTGGGTTTCTCAGTAAACTTCGAAAAGTCATACCTCACGCCAGCAACAAGAAAGACTTTCTTGGGAGCGACACTGGACACCAAGCTCGCCCAAGTATTCATCTCAAGGGAAAGACAGGAAAAGATTCAACGATTGGCTGCGGCACTGTTATTAAAAAAGTGCGTTTCAGTGCGCATGTTCAAGTCCTTCATCGGGATGATTTCTTCCTGCATTCTTCTCACCCCCAACTGTCGTCTTCGGATGAGGCCCTTGCAAGAAGAGCTCAGTCGCCAGTGGGTTCAGGTATCGGGATCCTTCGAGGACGTCATCCAAATTACGTCTCGAATGCGAGAAGCGATAAAATGGTGGACCCACCGATCCAACATACAAGTGGGATGCTCTTTCCTCACGGAAGTGCCCAGGTTCATAGTAACGACCGACGCTTCAATGACAGGCTGGGGTGCACACCTCCAAGGCATGACGGTCAGCGGGAAATGGAACCAGATCCAAATGAGATGGCACATAAACAGGCTAGAGTTGCACGCCATATTTCTATCCCTGAAGTCCTTTCAAGCGACTCTAGAAGGTGCCACAGTTTTAATTCGGACAGACAACACCACCTGCATGCATTATCTGAACAAGCAGGGCGGCACAAGATCAGCCCGGTTGTCGCAGCAAGCACAAGAGATCTGGAGTTGGGCCCTGACTCACAATATCCATCTGTCAGCGGTCCATGTTCCGGGAACAGCAAATGTGTTAGCGGACTCTCTCAGCAGGTCCGGGGGCTGCACTCACGAGTGGGAACTACATCTACCATCTCTAAACCGCATCTTTCAGGTATGGGGGCATCCGGATTTGGACTTGTTTGCGACATACCAGAACCGGAAATGCCCATACTTTGCAAGCTGGGTTCCCCACAAGGACTCGTGCGGGGATGCCCTTTCGCTGAATTGGAATCAAATATTCGCATACGCTTTTCCACCGATACCTCTGATCCCGAAAGTCATCCGGAAGATGAAGAAGCAGCCATGCTGGTTGATACTGATTGCTCCACGATGGCCCAGGCAATACTGGTTCACCGAGCTACTCCTTCTCTCGGAATGCAACCCTATCCAACTTCCACGCATTCCGAATCTTCTCTCCACCCAGCAGGGCAGAGTGTACCATCCGGACCCGAACTCGCTGAAATTGTCAGCTTGGCTCCTCAGCACATGGAATTTGCACACCTAAACATTCCACAAGATTGCCAGGAGGTGCTGGCGAAGGCCAGAGCTCCATCCACGATCAAAACCTACAAACTTAAGTGGAAACGTTTCTGTGCATGGTGCCAATCTAATGGTCTACATCCCATTCATGCAAAACCGGAGCAAATCCTTCCTTTCTTTTTGCATTTGGCCAGATTGGGTTTGGCACATTCTACTCTTAAAGTCTTCCTAGCTGCCATTTCTAGATTTCGTCAAGATGGATCGAACTCTTTGTTTTCTGTACGGATCATACAACAATTTTTCAAGGGATTATTTCGTATGTTTCCGCCTGTCCGGAAACCTCCTCCTACATGGCATCTGAATGTCGTACTAACTCAGCTCACGCGTCACCCTTTCGAGCCGATCCATAAGGTGGACCTGAAATTTCTGACATGGAAAGTATCCTTGTTACTGGCCTTAACATCTGCTAGAAGGGTTAGCGATATTCAGGCATTTACATCTAAAGTGCCTTTCATCCAATTCACCTCGGACTCAGTAGTGCTGCGGACTAATCCAACGTACATGCCTAAAGTGCCTTTGGATTTTCATCTGAATGAGCCGGTTGTCCTAAAAACATTCTTTCCAACCCCACAGTCTCCAGCTGAAAGAGCACTACATTCGTTAGACATTAGAAGATGTCTTAAGTTTTACTTATCAAGAACTTCGGCCATCCGCAAGACAGATCAACTGTTTGTGCCTTATGGTCGCCAGCGCCAGGGCTGTGCAGTTTCGAAGCAGACCATTGCTAGATGGGTCTCCTCTACTATTGGACTTTGTCATCAGCAGGCCGGTAGACCCTTACAGGCCTTGCCAAGAGCACATTCTACAAGGGCGGTTAGCTCTTCCACTGCCCTTTTTGCTGGTGTGCCTCTTCGACAGATCTGCAGAGCTGCTACTTGGTCTAGCAGACACACCTTTACTAGACACTACTGTCTAGATTCAGCAGACGACGCAGATGCTTCGGTTGGGAGAGCAGTGCTGCGCAATCTTTTCAAATAAGGTGAGCCTCTGTTTCCACCTCCTCCTCTATGCTCTTTAGACGTTATTCCAGATGTTGATGATTGCTATTATACATGTACACTGTATATATATATATATATTTTGATTCTCTGACCTCTACGAGCGTTATGCTAGGAGTACTGCTTACTATTCTGATTCAGGCATGTGAATCTATGAAAGACACCCCTAATACTGGAGAAGAACAATAGTTACTTACCAGTAAACAGGTGGTTCTCCAGTATTGGTGTCTTTCATAGATTCACATGCAACCCGCCCGCCTCCCCCCAGAGACTCACTCAGGCATTATGGGGTTTCACTCCTGTGCGAGAAAATCTGAGAGCCTGAGCCTCTGGGGAGAACATTCTGGTGGGTGCTGTCGCCTGATTGGCTGCAGTTTGGACTAAGACATAATGACTAGGATAGTCACGATTGTGAAGGTTTTTTCTACTGTAGCTGGTGCTACTTTACTTCCTGGTTAGGTATTTCTAATATTTGCTATATGTATTATGGCATTTTATTACTTTTTTATATACCGTGGGACTCCCACTCCGACGACGGGGAATGATTCAGGCATGTGAATCTATGAAAGACACCAATAATGGAGAACCACCTGTTTACAGGTAAGTAACTATTGTTCTTCATACCTAACCTCTACTAGCTGTGTAAACAGATGAACCAGGACGTGAAAAATAAAAACATATTCAAACCATACCTAATAAAAGGGATAAAAGAACCAAGTCGCACGCTGATTCCTTCCGGGGCTTAACCCCTTCCTTGACGACCCAGTGACAAAAATATAATGTAATATAATCCTATTTGTGATTGAAAGAAGTTTATTCTTGGCAACAGTAGTTTAGATAATAGCACATCTCTGCAACAGGCCTAGTGGTGTCGTCCTCGCAGTGCTAGGAAAAAGCTCAGATATGTAACACACAACATCATACAATCCTCGTTGCGATGGATAAAAACAAACAATTGTGATGCACACCAAGACTTGATTCAAAGTATAATAGTAGCTCACTTGTATAACTCCCCAAAACACCTGTAACATTCCAAGCTATGGTCATGGCAGGGTATGAGCAATCCACTGGAAAGATTGTGATTGTGACCCTGCTGTGATTCATGTAGACAAACACCTTTATACCCCTTCATCATTGGCTCAATTCCCAAAACCAAGTGCTTTGTTTAGTATCATCATTTTGGACTACAGAGCAAGCTGCTTTTTAATTCACAAAGGTTGTCTTGTGGACTATTAGCGTATAGCTACAGAGGATGTATTTCAAGGAGTAGGCTTCATTTTCTTTTGAGAATTCCATTTTCCCTTGAACAAGTTTACATGCTTACATTTCTGAAAATATTACAAAGCAAGTAGAAGTAATAACATTTGAAAAACATTTTCCCCTGTCAAGTAATTCCTTCAGCTATGCCATCTGCAATTCTTTGTCTGATTCCTTTCACTTTCCATCCTGGAAACAGATTTAATCCGGCACTTGTTAGAAGTGAATCTCAGATTGTTCCCTGGGTGGGAATGGGCTGAAGAATTGTTTGGGGACAGTTACAAAGTAGCACATTTGGAGGCACACAACTAGTTTGCAGAGCAACAAAGCCCTGTGAAGATCACTATCCACACACACAAAAATGTTTGCTCACATTCAATAGTCATCTTTTTCCAAGTGTACATATATGCTTGTTCACATTAGCCTCTGTGCTTTTTTGTGATGGATCGTTCGATGGATGATGCATGTCCTATGGACCAGGCTGTATAGAGCCGTCATTGTGATAGATAAGTGCATGCATTTCTAAAGTACAATACAATATAGTTTTTTTTGTTACTCAAGGTCATACACTTTACTAATACACAGCATAATGTTATACACGCTTTCTGTGAAAGGAATAGGTGATAACACTAATTCACTTTAATGTGGTACTTTTAATGATGGCTAAATTAACATGAACTTTTTCAATACAATATGATGTCACTCTGTGATAGAAGAAGCACACTTGTCTAAAATGCACCAAAATGTGTCCTCATTGTGTTGGATAAAAACACACAGTTGTGACACACATCTTGATACGGTCCTCATTGTGATGGATAAAAACACTAACCTCTGTAATAGGCTGCATATTATTTCCTGTGGCAGATAAAGGCACACAACATTAGCCCTTGGGATTTTTTGTGATGGTGATAAATTCATGTCCTATGGACCAGGCCTGCATAGAGCAGTCAGTGTGATGGAAAAATGCATTAATTTCCAAGATAAAATACAATATAGTTTTCTGAGTTACCTAAGATCATACACATGACAACTAAACAGCATATTGTTAAAGCATCTTACTGTTAAAGGAGCTTTCTGTTAAAGGAATATGCGAAAACACTAGATCACATTAATGTGGTATTTTTAATGATAGCTACATTATCATGAACTTGCTCAATGCAACATGATATTTCTCTGTGATAGAAGCACACATGTCTAAAATGCCCCAAAATATGGTCCTCATTGCATTGGATAAAAAAACATGCAATTGTGACACACATCTTGATAAGGTCCTCATTGTGATGGATAAAAACACCAACCTCTCTAATAGGCAGCATATTTCCTCTGGCAGATAAAGACATTCAAACCTGTCTCACACAATTTAATATGGTCCTCAGTTTAACCCTTAAAGTGCACATAGGAGCATAATCTCAATATCTCAACACAATTCTGTAACATGCGTCATGATGTGCCCTTTTTTGCAATACATAAAAGCTCACATGCTATACACATGGTCCCATGAATGTTCGCCTACCACGATGTAGTCCTCATTCTGATGCAAAAAACATGCATGTGACTTTTTTCTTTCAGAGTGCAGTGTAATAGCACACAGAGTTAACACATGCAGTGTGATGCTGTTATGAGTTTGATGGACTACTATTCATAAACAATTCATATTTACTGACACCAGAGGGGACCAGTCTCTCACTGGAATGCAGTCTTAATGAGGAACAGGTCTGTGTCTATGAAGTATCTTAAGGCAGCCTTATGATCGTATGCAAGTACATCACAAATTCTCTGCAATGAATTACAAATGAAGAGGTAAACCATCAGGCAGTTTTAGTGCACCTCATGATATTGCCCTCTTGGTGATGGTTAAAGCAGGCACATCTTTGTAAAACAGTGCATGAGATTGTCCTCTGTTATACATAGATACTGTCTCATATTACTAACAGACATCATGATGTGCTACTTAATGTAATGTATCAAGGCAAACAATCTTGTTACACTTAAAGGCATCTAGTGATCATTGTACTTAATAAACCCACATTAATTTGTAATATACAATGTAATATAATCCTATATGTGATGGAAAGAAGTTCATTCATGGTAAAAGTAGTTTAGATAATAGCACAACTCTGCAACAGGCCTAGTGGTGTCGTCCTCGCAGTGCTAGGAAAAAGCTCAGATATGTAACACACAATATCATACGGTCCTCGTTGCGATGGATAAAAACAAACAATTGTGATGCACACCAACACTTGATTCAAAGTATAATAGTAGCTCACTTATGTAACACCCCAAAACACCTGTAACATTCCAAGCTATGGTCATTGTGCAGGGTATGAGCAAAGCACTGGAAAGATTGTGATTGTGACCCTGCTGTGATTCATGTAGACAAACAGCTTCATACCCTTTAATCATTGGCTCTATTCACAACACCAAGTGCATCGTTTATTATCATCATTTTGGGATACAGAGCAAGCTGCTTTTTAATTCACAAAGGTTGTCTTGTTGACTGTTAGCTTATAGCTAAGGAGGATGTATTTCAAGGAGTAGCCTTCATTTTCTTTTGAGAATTCCATTTTCCTTTGAACACGTTTACATGCTTACATTTCTGGAAATATTACAAAGCAAGTAGAAGTAATAACATTTGAAAAACATTTTCCCCTGTCAAGTAATCCCTTCACCTATGCCATCTCCAATTTTTAGTCTGATTCCTTTCACTTTCCATCCTGGAAACAGATTTAATCCGGCACTTGTTAGAAGTGAATCTCAGATTGTTCCCGGGGTGGGAATAGGCTCAAGAATTGTTTGTGGACAGTTACAAAGTAGCACATTTGGAGGCACACAAATACTTTAAAGAGCAACAAAGCCCTGTGAAGATCACTATCCACATACAAAAAATGTTTGCTCACATTCAATAGTCATCTTTTTCCAAGTGTACATATGTACTTGTGCACATTAGCCTCCGTGCTTTTTTGTGATTAATTGTTCGATGGATGATGCATGTCCTATGGACCAGGCTGTGTAGAGCCGTCATTGTGAGTGATAAGTGCACGCATTTCCAAGGTACAATACAATATACTTTTTTTTAGTTACTCAAGTCATACACTTTACTAATACACAGCATAATATTATAGATGCTTTCGGTTAAAGGAATAAGTAATAACACTAATTCACATTAATGTGGTACTTTCAATGATGGCTAAATTAACATGAACTTGTTCAATACAATATGATGTTACTCTGTGATGGAAGAAGCACATGTGCCTAAAATGCACCAAAATGTGTCCTCATTGTGTTTTATAAAAATACACAGTTGTGACACACATCTTGATACGGTCCTCATTGCAATGGATAAAAGCACTAACCTCTGTAATAGGCAGCATAATATTTCCTGTGGCAGATAAAGGCACACAACATTAACAATAACCCTTGGGATTTTTTGTGATGTAGATAAATTCATGTCCTATGAACCAGGTCTGCATAGAGCCGTCAGTGTGATGGAAAAGTGCATTCATTTCCAAGATGAAATACAATATAGTTTTTTGAGTTACCTAAGATCATACACACTACAACTAAACAGCATATTGTTAAACCATCTTACTGTTAAAGGAGCTTTCTGTTAAAGGAATATGCGAAAACACAAAATCACATTAATGTTGTATTTTTAATGATAGCTACATTATCATGAACTTGCTCAATGCAACATGATATTCCTCTGTGATACAAGAAGCACACATGCCTAAAATGCCCCAAAATATGGTCCTCATTGCGTTGGATAAAAACATACAATTGTGACACACATCTTGATATGGTCCTCATTGTGATGGATAAAAACACCAACCTCTCCAATAGGCAGCATATTTCCTCTGGCAGACAAATGCACACAAACCTGTCTCACACAATGTAATATGATCCTCAGTTTAACCTATAAAGTGCACATAGGAGCATAATCCCCATATATATAGGAGCAATTGCAAAGCATAAATGAGCACAATGTTGTGACACCTAATATGAAGGTGTTTTTAGTGTCCTGAACAGATGTTCATATGATTGATACACTTATAAGTTTGTGGCAGGGTCTATAATATGTTAAAAATCTCAACACAATTCTGTAACATGCACCATGATATGCCTTTTTTTGCATTACATAAAAGCTTACACGCTATACACATGGTCACATGAATTGCCTACCACAATGTAGACGTCGTTCTGATGGATAACAAAACTGTTGTGTTTTTGTTTTAGAGTGCAGTGTAATAGCACACCGAGTTAAAACATGCAGTGTGATGCTGTAATGAGTTTGATGGACTACAGTTCTTAAACAATTCATATTTATTGACACCAGGGAGGACCAGTCTCTCACTGGAATGCAGTCTTAATGAGGAACAGGTCTGTTTCTATGAAGTATCTTAAGGCAGCCTTATGATGCTAGGCAAGCACATCACAAATTCTCTGCAATGAATTACAAATGAAGAGGTAAATCAACATGCAGTTTTAGTGTACTGCATGATATTGCCCCACTGGTGATGGTTAAGCATGCACATCTTTGTAAAACACTGTATGAGATTGTCTTTTGTTATACATAGATATTGTCTCATATTACTAATAGACAGCATGATGTGCTCCTTAATGTGATGTATCAAGGCAAACAATTGTGTAACACTTCAAGGCATCTAGTGATCATTGCACTTAACACTATGGCTGCTAAGGCAATTCCCCTCCTGTGCTGGGAATTGCCATTTTGCTGGTGTCATGACGAGCTCAGCTCGTCATGAGCACAGCTCAAGGCTACCACATGACGAGCTGAGCTCGTCATGAGCATGGAAGGGGTTAATAAACCCAAAGTAATTTGTAACATACAATGTAGTATAATTCTATTTGTGATGGAAATATGTTCATTCTTGGTAACAATAGCTTAGATAATAGCACAACTTTGCAACAGACCTAGTGGGGTGGTCCTCACAGTGATATACAAAAGCTCAGTTGTATAACACACATCATATGGTCCTCGTTGTGATGGATACAAACAAACAATTGTGATGCACACCAAGACTCGATTCAAAGTATAATAGTAGCTCACTTATATAAAACCCCAAAACACCTGTAACACTCCAAGCTATGGTCATTGTGCAGGGTATGAGCAAACCACTGGAAAGATTGTGATTGTGGCCAGGCTGTGATTCATATAGACAAACACCTTTATACTCCTTTATCATTTACTGGAGAAGCGTGGCTCAATGGTTAGAGCGGCAGACCCTGATGCAGAGGTCTGGCCTGGCACCAGGGTTCAAATCCCGCCTCGGCGGTTCTTGGACTCAATTTCCCCGGACCTGATAATTCTCTCCTCGTGCCTAGTCTAATCATGGGTCCCACTCTGTGACTCTGGGCAATAGCTTGCTTAATCTCCACAACGGCCCCAGCAGCGCTTGGATGCCTGGCTTCACCTTGGGGGTGCCCAGGAGTAGACATTTCACAGGAATGCCAGGATGGGTTCCACAGCGGTATGAATACAGCTCTACGAGGCCTCTGGGTAGGAATGTGCTATATAAATACTATACATTTACATTTACTCAATTCACTACACCAAGTGCTACATTTATTATAATTTTGGATTACATGAGCAAGCTGCGTTTTAATTCACAAAGGTTGTCTTGGGGACAGTAAGCATACAGCTACAGAGGATGTATTTCAAGGGGTAGTCTTCATTTTCTTTTGAGAATTCCATTTTCCCTTGAACAAGTTTGCATGCTTAGTATTTGGGAAATATTCTGAAGCAAGTAGAAGTAATAACATTTTAAAAACATTTTCCCCTATGGAATAATCCCTTCATCTATGCTATTTCCAATTTTTAGTCTGATTGCTTCCACTTCCAACCCTGGAAACAGATTTAATCTGGCACGTGTTAGAAGTGAATATCAGATTGTTCCCTGGGTTGGAATGGGCTGAAGAAATGTTTGTGGACAGTTACAAAGTAGCACATTTGCAGGCACACAAATACTTTGTAGAACAACACGTTCCTCTGAAATTCACTAACCCCACACACAGAAGTATTTACTCACATTCACTAGTCATCTTTTTGCAAGTGTAAATGTATACCTCTGCACATTAGCACCTGTGCTTTTTTATGATGGTCGATTGGCTGGATGATGCATGTCCTAGGGACCAGGCCTGTATAGAGCCCTCATTGTGATGGATGAGTGCACACATTTCCTAGATACAATACAATATAGATTATTTTAGTTACTTAAGATCATACACATTACTAATACACAGCATAATGTCATAGGAGTTTTCTGTTAAAGGAATATGTGATAACACTAATTCACATTAATGTCGTACTTTTAATGATGGCTAAATTAACATGAACTTGTTCAATTCAACATGATGTGACTGTGTGATAGAAGAAGCCCACTTTTCTAAACTGCACAAAAATGTGTCCTTATTGTGTTGGATAAAAACACACAGTTGTTATACACATCTTGATACAGTCCTCATTGTGATGGATAAAAACGCTTTACTAATACCCAACATAATGTTAAAGAAGCTTACTGTTTTTGGAGCTTACTGTTAAAGGAATGTGCAATAAAACTAAATCACATTAATGTAGTACTTCTAATTAAGCTACATTAACATGAACTTGTTCAATATCACATGATGTGACTCTGTGATAGCAGAAGCACACATGTCTAAAATGAACCAAAGTGTGGTCCCCATTGTGTTGGATAAAAACACACAATTGTGACACACATCTTGATACAGTCTTCATTGTGATAGATAAAAACGCCAACCTCTGTAATAGGCACCACAATATTACTTGTGGCAGATAAAGGTACACAAACCTGTCTCACACAATTTAACATGGTCCTCAGTTTGACCTATAAGTGCACATAGGAGCATAAGCCACCTTTATATAGGAGCAATTGTAAAGCATAAAAGAGCACCTTCTTGTGATATACAAAATATGAAATGGTTTTCAGTGTTCAGAAGAAAGGTTCATATGCTTGATACACATGTAAAGTTGTGGCAGTGTCTACTACATGCTAGAAACACAAAAGAAAACTGTAACATGTGCTTTGCTATGCTCCTTTTTGCAATGTATAAAACCTCACAATTTACACACATGGTCATCTGAATTGCATACCACAATGTAGTCCTCATTTTGATGGATAAAAACACGCAAGAGTTTTTTTCCATCAGAGTGTGGTGTAATATCACAGAGAGTTAAAACATGCACTGTGATGTCGTTATGAGTTTGATGGACTAAAAGTCTTAAACAAATCATATTTAGTGACACCAGATGGGACGGACCAATCTCACATGAATACAGTGGTAATGAGGAATTGGTCTATGTCTATTAAGAATGCTATGGTAGCCTTGTTATTGTATGCCAGCACATCACAAAGTCTCTGCGATTAATTACAAATGAAGAAATAAACCAACATGCAGCTGTAGTGCACTGCATGATATTGCCCTCCTGGTGATATTTAAAACATGCACATCCATGTAAAACTATATGAAATTGCCTTCTATGATAAATAGACAATCTCTCATGTTGTAACAGATAGCATGATGTGCTCCTTAATGTGATGTATCAAAACAAGCGATCTTGAAACATGTCATGGCATCTAGTGCTCATTGCACTTGATTAACCCAAATTAATTTGTTACATACAATGAGATATATTCCTATTTGTTATGGAAAGAAGTTAATTCTAGGTAACAGTACTTTAGGTACTAGCACAATTTTGCAACAGACCTAGTGGTGTGGTCATCACAGTGATAGGAAAAAGCTCAGTTGTGTAACACACAACATCATGTGGTCCTCATTATGATGGATAAAATCAAACTGCTGTGATGCACACCATGACTTGATCCAAAGTATGATAATAGTAGCTCACATATATAACATACCAACACACCTGTAACACTCAAAGCTATGGTCATTTTACAGGGCAGGAGCAAACCACTGGCAAGATTGTGATTGTGACCCTGCTGGTTCTTTTTTTTTAAAGGTTTCCAAAGAAAGTTTTATTCGGCTGACGCGTTTCAACCAAACTGGTCTTTCTCAAAGCCAATACATATGTGGTGATTATACCATATCACCTATAAACACCAAGCTCACATATGAGTAAACATAGTGAAAAGACTTTGTTGGACCTTGTACGATGCCTAGAACCTTTGGATGAAAGCCTGGCATTAATAGGTATAGGCAGCGTAAATAAATTAACACAAGTGCATGATTTACCTTATGCTTTCACATGATCACAAAATATATAGGGTCATCAAAAAATATATATAAATATTTATCTTAATAACAGATAAACATTTAAGTTCTACTAAGTTTCTAAACTTGCATAATTAATGAAAAGCACATACTCGACACGGGTACATTGAGAAACGCCACCCGAAAATAACAAATCCAATGCCTGTCATCCTGGCACACCATGCGCAGCCGCCACGCCGCCCCGCAACCATGACCCTGCTGTGATTCATGATGCTTTTTCAATAAAGGATTTAATAGCGCACAATGTTGCAATATGAAATGTGATATAATCATTTTAATGGACTAAACTATCAAAAACAACTCCTGCTTATCAGCACCTAAGGGGAACAATCTCTGTCAGGAGTGCACTCAGAATTGGATACAGTTCTGCCTCTATCAAGCATCTTAAGGCAGCCTTATGAAATTTTTGTGCAGTGTAATGCCGGCGGTGGGGAACGCGAGTCTTTCAATGAAGGGCTCAGCTCCTTCAATTATGTATAAGTTCCCGATCGAGTTCCTCCTCTGCTGCCTCGTCTCTCCCTAGTATGCCAACAATGCGGAAGTCATTGAAATACTTGTGTTCCCCGCCACCGGCATTACACTGCACAAAAATGTCAATGCATCACGGGTTCTGCCAGAAATCATCCGCTTCACATAGGATGTACATCGTACATGAGGAGAAGAACCATGTGAGGCCCCCATGAGAACCATTCACAAAGCTACAGCTTGAAAGCCATTAACAAGTCCCCCCTGTCATCATCTAATTATTTTGAAGCATGAATATCATATTGAAGCACCAGCAACCGCCGCAGTCATTTCTGGACACAACAAGAGAAAAAGGACCATACCCCTTGAGTTCATAAGGCATCATCACCCGTAAGAATTCCCTCACCTCAAATGTGAATGACCAAGTCCTGGTCCTGAGGAGAACCCAGAAATCAAATAGGGTTCTGAAATGTGTCGACCCCACCCAGCCAGCAATAATCACCACCAATCAACCGACCCATACGAGTACAAACAGGACATTTAGGCCTGGTGTAACTGTTTAACTGCTTCGCTGGTTATGGCAGGTGTATGTGGTGAAACACATAACTGAATTGTACTGCCATTCTTCTTTATATTAAAATAAGGACTGGTCTATTGTTTTGTCATGTTTGGTCATTTCCTAAGTATTTGTTATATGTTCAAAGTACTGTCACCATTGTGTTGTTGATATATGTTGGTACTAATTGTTCTTCTTTAAGACATGAAAGAAATATCCATCTTGTTTGTTCCACAAATAAATGAACAAATAACAAGTGTAAGGAAAACAATATAACTACTTGAGAATCTAAGGTGGTTATTTATGAATGTATTTATTCCAAAACGTACGTCCAGACCTTTTTCTTGTTTCCAACTTTCTAAAAAGTGGCATTTTTAAAATTGAGGATTGAAATATGAATTTACCATTCAAGATGGTTTTAAATTACTCTGATACCATTCATGACTTTCCTACCTGCTCCCAATAAAAAAAATTAACACTTATTAAATGTAATAAGGTACCCAATGGTATGCTATGAAAGAGGCAGGCCTTGTAATAGTGACTACCAGGACATGTCAGATTAAAAACTACATGTCCAACTTTTTTAAGTAAACTGCACCTTGCCCTATGTGCTTTTGAGGGCCTACCCTATAGGTGACTTATATGTACTCAACAGAATGGTTTACGCTTGGTAAAAGGTTTATTTTGACAGGTGGAAATGGCAGTTTACAATTGCACCCACAAGCTGCAGTGGCAGACAAGGGACAGGTTAAAAAAAGTCTACTTAAGTGGGTGGCTCAAAAAGTGCTGTAGGGACACTAATAGCATTTAATTTACAGGCCGTGGGTGTGCGTGCAATATTACTTTACTAGGTACTTGCCAAATAAATTAAATGTGACAATGGGGTCTGTAGCCCAATTTTATCATGTTTTAGGGAATGTGAACAAGCAGTTTAGCACTGGTTAGCAATCCTAAGGCCAACAAAAGCAAATTCAGAAATATAGTGGGGGTGAAGGCAATCAGCTTTGGGGACGACCACCCTAAGGCTGACTGGTCTAACAAGCATTGACTTGTAACACACTCCATAATATTTTTCTCCTGGTGATGTTTAAAGCATGCACAACCCTGCAATACACAGTATGAAAATGTCCTCTGTGATGAATAGGCACCCGCTCATATTACTAACAAACACCATGATGTGGCCCTCAATGTGATGTATCAAAGAACAAAATCTTGTAGCATGCCATATTATCTGTTTCTCAGTGTGAATGGAAAAACCACATGCAATTGTAATATACTAGGTGATATAGTCCTTATTGAATAGAAAAGAAATTCATGCTTGATAACAGTAGCATTGATAACAGCACAAATTTGCAACAGACCTAATGGTGAGGTAATTGTTATGAGAATAGGGTCAGATGTTTAACACACAATATCATATGGTCCTCGCTGTGATGGATAACAGATCACACTTTTTTGACACACACTAAGATATGATCCATATGATGGCAATAGAAGCACAGACATATCAGGGACCTAAACATGTGTAAAACTCATAGCTACAGAAAGACAAACACCTATGTATCCCCATTTTAAAGATCAAAATAGGTTCAGCTCTACTCTTGCCTTCCAGGTCTTATCTGAGCGACCTCAAGTTCTTATGTTGAAGTTGACGCTTAACCAGCTTTTCACAATTTATGGACAGAATTTACTTACAAATTGTCAAATGCCATAATTAGAGTTGGATGAATGGGATACACCTTCACAAACGAGATGGAGATCCCGTCTGCAGTTTTACAAGTGCTACAATGCATAATCCGGGCCCTACATTTTTTACCACTTTAAGAATATAGCACATGTGGCTGGAAACTGAAAAGCAGCTCTTCACTTCGCAAATGTTCAAAATACCAACTGAATTTAGGATGCAGAACTACACAAATTCAAAGGGAAACACAGTGAAAAGATGGATATTTTAGCAGTTAGGAACTATTTTCTAAAGGTATTGTCTAAATAATACACTCTTTTAAATCCAGTATGGTCAGTTAAATATACGCTGGATGAAATAAGACCATGGAGGGTTCCCTCTTCACAGACGGCGACAAATTTTGGCGACATGACGAACACACTAATTGTAAAACAAAAAAATACAGTGTACGCCATTCAATGTCCTTGCAAAAAGGTGTACATTGGGAAGACAACTCGGGAGGTTCGTCAAAGAATCATTCAACACCACTCCAGAATAAACAACAAGACTTTAACAGCACTATTGGTTTCCCACTTTATACAACATAAACACTCCGCAAATGATATCAGATGGACCGTGCTTGCAGTCATCAGAGGTGGGAGTGGGGACCCGGATGTACGCCTCTCTCAAAAAGAGGCGTACCTCATTTTGAAATTTGACACTTCAAATTCCGGCCTAAATGAAATGTCAGAACTCGGTAATCTGTAATTCACTGAATTTTCTGTGTTGAGCTGTTTTCTAGCCGTGCTGCCTCCATTGTGTTAAATAGCTGCATCATTTTCACAAAAAAACCTTTCTTGCAATACCCACCATGCAATCCTACTATTTTTTATGTTGAGTGGTAATTTCCAACAATTGGCGATGTCTAGGCTCTCTTGCGTTCATAACACCCACAGAGCTCCTGTCCCCTGGTTCTATAAATGTGTACAGATACGGTACCAAACCTTGTAAATAACATACTATTGCAATGACAGATTTATCCAAGACTGTTGTCATCAGAGATCTGATCTGTGTAAACAAACATGCGAGGCATATTCTCAATCATATGCAATGGCTGCGACTTGCAGGCATTGGTATTAAAGACACTGTCCGACTTTTATACATTCAGGCTATGCCCATACATATTTTCTGTGACATTGGTAAATTGTGGTTTAGACCTACTACCCTGCCCGGTGGGACTACAAGTACCAGCATCCTTAGGACCTTCCCCGTGTCCTCCCTCGCTTTCCATGTATCAACCGAGTTAGCATTTAGAAGCACCCAAACCAGCCTGCGTTATGGACTTCCTTAACGCCCTCGGCATCTGAATGGATTGAATCCGTAGTGCACACGTAAATTCTTTCCCCGAGGCCCCCAGCCGACCTTGCAGACTAATCATTCGTTGCTGTAGGTAATATCGAACGTGCCTCTCTTTTCCTTGTCTTCCAGCGGCTCCGTGCGGCTGAATAATAACCGCGTGAAACATAACAAACAAAACGAACTAACTAAAGACTCTCCGGCTTCGTCCCAAATACAGCCGTTCAACTTGGCACACGGCGTGCAGGTAGGAGACGCGCTTTGAATCAGGTTTCAGGTTTAAAGTCTTTATTTCGATTGATAAAAAATCATAAAAGACAATGTTACAGCAATAATTAAAAAACAATAAATACACATACATAAAAGGAATTAAATGGTTATAGACAGTCCTGAAACAACAAATTCCCCAAAGGGTAATACAAATAAATATCAGATAAATTCATTCTGTCCGGGTTTAAGCTATTATTTTGCCCTGAGTATCCACGCCCAGCCCAAATATTTAGCAGTACAGACTGTGATGAATTCCAGTGTGTTGGTTTTTAGCACGTGGATAGCCTCTGCTGATTTCCTTATGGGCAAGCTCTGAAAGAGAGGTTTTAGCCATTTGGCCCTTGGTTCATGGTATTTGGGACAAGCAAACAGAAAATGGCCCTCGGTTTCCTTCTGGCCTGGGCACCATTTGCATTTGTCCGAGGTGTTAGAGGACCAGTTCTTCGTGAATGTATTCAACGGCAATGTGCCCACACGAAACTGGTGGAAAAGTTTCCTGTCTAGGGATCTGGTGATCGTGTCCCAATAATGTTCCCGTATGGGATCCAGCTTAAAACAGAGAAACCTACCAGTAAGACTAGTAGAACTGGAGGCATTAATTCTGTTTAAGCGAAGCGTGGCCCAGTACAGTTCTTTAAATGCCAGTTTAGTTGGAAAAACATTAGCTGCTGGGGATAACCAAAGGTGCTCTAAGCCCATATCCGTCAGAATGGTTTTAACCATTCGGAACCAGGGGATTTTTTCCGAACCACTAATTGCCCTTACTTCTACCACCCCATTTGCAAAAAGGGTAAGATCAGGCGAGGTCCAAAGGCGCCTCCAGAAGGCAACCAGTCGAAATCTGGCCATCTCATTAATTGGACGGCATCCCAAGTCCAAGCAGAGGGGGATAGAGGGGGACGACTGCGGCAAGCCAACAAGGTTGCGGAGGAACTTGCACTGTATTTTAAACAGGCCCGTCGGATCCATGTGGCCCCACAGATCTGCACCATATAGAATTGCAGGGTTGATTTTTGCGTCGTAAATTTTAAGGACTGGTGTGACTCGCTTTGTAATAGATTTCCTTTGCTCACTGAGTAGGCAGCCAGTAAGTCGAGCAAGTTTGAGATGTTGAGCATCAACTTGTGATTTCCATCTCAGGCGACTATCTAACATAACCCCCAAATATGTCATGTTTTCTACTTGGTCCAATTTAACTCCACCCATGCTAACTGTACTCCGGACAGGGTGGTTCCTGGTTAACACCATGAATTTGGTTTTCCCAACATTCACCTTAAGGTCGCTGATGACACAGAACTCCTCAAAGCGGTCTAGGGCCCGCTGTAATCCGCTACGTGTCCTGGAGAGGAGTAGAGTGTCATCAGCAAAGATGAGCATCGGGAATCGCTGTCCAGCCAGCATGGGGGCGTCAGTTGGGGTCATTTCAAAAAATTTTACAACTTGGTCAATGAACAACAGGAAGAGAGTAGGTGCCAAAACACAGCCCTGGCGGACGCCACGGGTGACTGGGAAGGATTGTGTTACCTGGCCCTGTCCACCCCATCTTACCCTGGCAAAGTTGTCCTTATGCAATTTAATTATCAGGTCAAGCAGTTCGGATGGCATCCCTAAAGTCTTCAATACTCCCCACATTTTCTCCCTTGGTACGAGATCGAAGGCGGACTTCAGATCGATGAACGCTGCGTAGATGGTACCACCGCCAAGCAGCACCACCTTCCAGTAGATCAGACAAAATCTGAACACCTGGTCGATGGTGCTGGTTCCCGATCTGAAGCCCGCCTGCATTGGGGATAAGATGTTCTCCAACTCGATCCATCCCTGGACCCTGCCCAAGACCATGCGAGCAATGAGTTTTTGGATAGAGTCAATAAGACTGATCGGGCGATAATTACCCGGATCAGACCTATTGCCCTTTTTGTAGATCGGGAGGATCTCCGCCCCCTTCCAAGATTTGGGTATGCCCGCACCTGCGGCTATGGAGTTTGCCACCATGACAATGTATGGTATCCACAGGGTAGGGTTGGCTTTGAATAGGTCAGCAGGTATGAGGTCCATACCTGGCGCTTTCCCCCGCGTGGTGCAGTTTAGTGCAAGCTCAACCTCTCCTTCTGTGAAGATGACGATCTCGCTTTGGATTGTAAAGTGGGATGTCCCTTCTGATGTACTAGAAGGGCTAGGGTTGGCTGCACAGAACTGAGATGCATAGAAGGTCACCCATTCATCAGGGGGCACATGGTTTGTGGGGATACGTCCGTCCGGATCCTTCCCCCATTTGACTATTTCCCAAAATTTAATGGGGTTATTAGACGTGGAGGCTACCAGGAGGTCAGACCAATAATTGTCCTCCCACTCTCTTTTGGCTTCCCCTTGAATTTTCCTGTAGGATGATCTAGCAGCTTTCACAGAGCTAGTATTCCGGGACTTAACTGCTTTAACTAGAGCGGTATGAGCTTCCCTGCAGTTTTTGTTATACCATTTGTGGGGACGGGTAGGTGCTGTATTGTTTCCCTGTCTGCAAGGTTTCGAGAGCAGAATTTTTAAGTCCTCAAAGCAACGATTATGGAGACTAAGGATGAGGTCAGCTTCTCTGGTATTATCCCCCAACACAGCGTGGGTCAGCATTTTATTAAGAGTATTGTTAACCACACTGGTAATCTCGTTCCTCAATAGCTCGTCCCCCACAATTTTGGACCATTTTACCCTCTTCCTATCATTAGTTAGGAGGGTATCCCCTGTCTGAGTGATACCAGGTTCTTCTAATCTTACTAGGCCTGGCATCTTAAGTTGTAAACTCAGGGGATTGTGGTCACTTTCTGGGCGGGGGGTTACCTCCATGTCCAGCATCAGGGACCAATCTTCCACTTTCAGCAAGATGTAATCAATACGACTTTTTCTTAGCCCGTTGTCAAAGGTGCAGTTGGCTCCCTGGTCTGATTTGGTTCGACCATTACAGGCCCGAAAGCCACTATTTAGGCAAAAGGCCGTCCAATTCACCGCTGCCTCAGTGGCAGGTACTGGTTTAGAAATCAACAACTCAGGTATGCCCCAAACTGCGTCCTCCGCAGAACCCCAACAATCCCCAGAGTCTAACAGAGGTTCAAAACAACAATTTAGGTCCCCAGCAAGCATGCAAACATTGGTACAATCAAAGGTGGCCAGAGCAGATTCTAATATCTCCAACAGTGGTGGCGTACGGCCACCTGGCAGACCTCGAGCATATATGTTTAGCAAGATCAAATCCCGATGGCCAGACTTTCTCAGCCTAACAATAAGCAGGTCCGGGTTTGGTATACATATCTCCGAAATGCAATAACCCAGGGATTGTCTCACCCAGATCAGTAACCCCCCGGAGGCTCGCCCTTTGGGGTTCCCAATGACATTACGAGTGGCTGCTTTGTAAAAGTTTACATATCCCTGCTTAAAATATGGGTCGACAGCCCAGGTTTCCTGGAGTAAAATGACATCGTATTTGTCCGTAAACTCAAGCCAGTCACCAGAGTGGATACGACTTTTGATCCCAGCGATGTTCCAGGACACTAACGCTAGAGTTTCCGGTGTGGGTACCATAGGGTAGGTCGCCACGTCGGAAGCTACGAGCCTGTCCTGTCCTAACCCGGCTTCCAGTCCATTATCAGGTCCCCCCAAGAGACTATGATCAGCCAACAGCCAAGGGGATCCCCCGTCCCTAGAAGATGGTGTATCCCTCTCTGTTGGAACTGGGACCCTTTTGCACTCCTCTGCCATGACTGTAAGTTGGGTGGGCACCTTTCCCTGTCTCTTGTCTCCAACCTCAGAGGGGGCCATTTCAGCGGGATCGAATGTTAGGGGTGGTTTGTTGAGTCAATCAATGGCCTCCAAATCAGACAGTGGACCGAAGCGGTTAAATAAAGGGGGGAAGATTGGTGGGTGCGGTGTCATAGGGTAGTTCCTAGTGATGGTACGACCCTGTTTGGGGGCCCTTTGTGGGTGAGCCTGTCTTTGGGGGTAGAAATAGGAGAGGTCTAGCGTTTGAACATCCCCCTGTCTGGCAAACCTAGCTTCACGACAGATTGTGTCCACTACCCAGGAGTCCCTGAACGATATTAAGATGCAATCACCCTCCAAATCCTTGGTGCTCTGACCCACCCAGTCAACCCTCCTTACGAATAGTATTTCTGTTGGCGAGGATGGATGCAGGGGTCTATATTTATTCAGCCAAAAGATAACCTTGTTACGCAGGTCATCATGGGTCTCCCTTTTGCCAGATGGTAGTGGGGCAACACCTGTCAGCACCATGGTATACGGTGTTGCCTCAATGGGGATATCAACCCGCGGCGTAGTATGCCTGGGTTGCTTCTTTGCCGGGGGATTTAAATTATTTCCAAGGATCGCTGGGTGCCTATTGGTAGGGACACTCTGGGAAACAGTATTGGGTTTTACCTGGGGGGGTGGTTTGGTAGATTGGCGTCTAGCGGGGGTTTTATTCATCGTAGGTTTTGTCGTGTGTGAACGTTGGGGCACAGCCTTTGATACCTTATTTGGGGAATGTTTGTGAGCTCCCCCTTTATTGGTGTTGGGATTGTCTGCTACTGGCCCTGGTGGATTATGGTTGTTAGCAGTGAGACTAATTGGGATGTTGGCTGTATTTGAGGCTAAAAATGGTAGGGAAGATTTAGCTGACCCGGAATCTATGTCTGACAGAGACAATAAAATAGCGGAGTTCGCATTTACTACGGCCTCCAGAGAGTTTATTTGCAGTGTCATAAGTCTGGTCCTCTCCAAAACAGGTGAAAGGAGGTTTTTTATTAAAGCCTCCATTTTTGCCAGCAGGGAATCGTCACTGCTTAAGCATGTTGGACATGGGTTTGAGGAGCCCAGGGAAATAAGGGAGGGGCATAAGGTATTAGTCAGAGCATTTGTGCATTGAATTCCGCTTGGATGGCCTAGCCCTAGTGTGGGATTGCCAGCGGGGTCTCTTAATTTCGGTATCTTAGATTCTCTCCCTCCCTTGGTGCTGGAGACTTGTTTTCTTTTCCTTGAGCCCTTATCTCTACCTGTGGAATCCGTGTGGACTGGGGCGTCAGAATCTACTTTGGGAGGGTCAGGGGTTGAGTCGACAGAATCGGAGCTTAGTTTGGTGTAATGACTATCCTGGGTTCCAGGATCTCCTGATACTTCATGGTCGTCCAGGGGATGTTTGGGAAGGTCTGTAGTGTGAGCGGATGGATCTATCTCCTCGCTATCCAAGTGAACTATAGCTTCCGTGGTGTCTTGGTGTATACAGTTAAAAGCTGCATGTGCTTGAGCAGATGGCACGGGGCTGGGGATCTTAGCCAACCTACCTAACGAAGAACGCTTGCCACTGACCAAATCTAAGGAAAGACGCTTTTCCACCATTGCAATTTCCTTTTCAAGGATACCCGTGGCTCGTGTGATAAAAGCGTCTAATGGGCCTGAAACCACTCCTGTGGGAGTATTGATTTGAACATTACGCGTTTTACCGGATCTCAGAGCCATGATTTCCGGACTAACACCAACTACAATAGTCGGACCTAAATACACCCTTTATATAACTGGAATTGTCGCTAGTAGATCCGCCCAGAAGACTAGACAAATATTCGGGAGTCCAGACACAAGTGTGCCTAACTTACTTGTAGCACGGCAGACCAGAGATTTGGGGCCGGGGCCGTCCGCTGCCGTCCTCGAACGGCCTCAAACGGCCCGCTCTTAGCCCGGTCTTTGCTCCGGGCTGCGTCCCGCGCTGCGGGAAGGCTGGGCGAAGTTATACCCGTGTACAGGGAAGTGGGCGGGCCGCCAGGGAGAGCGGACCGGAAGTTGATACCGGTCTGGCAGGGACTCCTGGGAAATGGAGTCCCTGACGCTCGCAGCCCTGCAGCCCTCAACCACTAACCAGCAAGCTTCGAGCAGGGAGTTGGGCGGATGCCCCTTGCAGTGTCCAGCAGCGATGCGGCACCCGCGGAGCGGGTGCGGCGAGGTCCCGGTTAGTCTCTCTCCTAGAACGGTGAGCGCGTCCTTGAAGTGCGCTATCCACACAATGGCGAGTGTCCCACTGGCGCTGGGGGAAATTGACGATTTTAAAGTCTGTCAGTGGGCGGCCGCCAGGGAGAGCGGACCGGAAGTTGATACCGGTCTGGCAGGGACTCCTGGGAAATGGAGTCCCTGACGCTCGCAGCCCTGCAGCCCTCAACCACTAACCAGCAAGCTTCGAGCAGGGAGTTGGGCGGATGCCCCTTGCAGTGTCCAGCAGCGATGCGGCACCCGCGGAGCGGGTGCGGCGAGGTCCCGGTTAGTCTCTCTCCTAGAACGGTGAGCGCGTCCTTGAAGTGCGCTATCCACACAATGGCGAGTGTCCCACTGGCGCTGGGGGAAATTGACGATTTTAAAGTCTGTCAGTGGGCGGCCGCCAGGGAGAGCGGACCGGAAGTTGATACCGGTCTGGCAGGGACTCCTGGGAAATGGAGTCCCTGACGCTCGCAGCCCTGCAGCCCTCAACCACTAACCAGCAAGCTTCGAGCAGGGAGTTGGGCGGATGCCCCTTGCAGTGTCCAGCAGCGATGCGGCACCCGCGGAGCGGGTGCGGCGAGGTCCCGGTTAGTCTCTCTCCTAGAACGGTGAGCGCGTCCTTGAAGTGCGCTATCCACACAATGGCGAGTGTCCCACTGGCGCTGGGGGAAATTGACGATTTTAAAGTCTGTCAGTGGGCGGCCGCCAGGGAGAGCGGACCGGAAGTTGATACCGGTCTGGCAGGGACTCCTGGGAAATGGAGTCCCTGACGCTCGCAGCCCTGCAGCCCTCAACCACTAACCAGCAAGCTTCGAGCAGGGAGTTGGGCGGATGCCCCTTGCAGTGTCCAGCAGCGATGCGGCACCCGCGGAGCGGGTGCGGCGAGGTCCCGGTTAGTCTCTCTCCTAGAACGGTGAGCGCGTCCTTGAAGTGCGCTATCCACACAATGGCGAGTGTCCCACTGGCGCTGGGGGAAATTGACGATTTTAAAGTCTGTCAGTGGGCGGCCGCCAGGGAGAGCGGACCGGAAGTTGATACCGGTCTGGCAGGGACTCCTGGGAAATGGAGTCCCTGACGCTCGCAGCCCTGCAGCCCTCAACCACTAACCAGCAAGCTTCGAGCAGGGAGTTGGGCGGATGCCCCTTGCAGTGTCCAGCAGCGATGCGGCACCCGCGGAGCGGGTGCGGCGAGGTCCCGGTTAGTCTCTCTCCTAGAACGGTGAGCGCGTCCTTGAAGTGCGCTATCCACACAATGGCGAGTGTCCCACTGGCGCTGGGGGAAATTGGCGATTTTAAAGTCTGTCAGTGGGCGGCCGCCAGGGAGAGCGGACCGGAAGTTGATACCGGTCTGGCAGGGACTCCTGGGAAATGGAGTCCCTGACGCTCGCAGCCCTGCAGCCCTCAACCACTAACCAGCAAGCTTCGAGCAGGGAGTTGGGCGGATGCCCCTTGCAGTGTCCAGCAGCGATGCGGCACCCGCGGAGCGGGTGCGGCGAGGTCCCGGTTAGTCTCTCTCCTAGAACGGTGAGCGCGTCCTTGAAGTGCGCTATCCACACAGCAAGTCAATTAGGACACGACTCGGCAGCCTTGTGCTCATTTAAAGCGCTCCAAAATCTTAGTGACGAGTTCGAGCTTTATGAAGTTGTAAAAATAAATCAATAATTCTTGATGTCACTGTCCCCGTAAGGTCGCGCTCATCCCTCCAGCTGCTGCTCCTGCGCGCTCTCCAGTCCGTAGCCACATAATTGGTCCTCGAGGTCTGATGTGGTGTATTTATTATTTTTCCCCTTTAGTTGATACAAAGAATGTGAGCCTTGTTACGATCCCACAGCGCACCGCCTCGCGGGCGCCCCATGCCCTGACATCTCCACAACTTTATACAGGTATTTTACCGTTTAGAAGCACGAAAGCTTGGAGTGTGCGCCTAAGTAGCACATTCTTTTGCCCTGATTGCCACTCATTTTATTTCTACAGATAGTTTTCCTTGATTTACAGTCTACCTCCACTCCTGCAATCCCTTTGCTCGCTGTGCAGGTAACTTGCCTTTATGTTCTTGTGGATAGACAGAGAGGTTCCTTAAATTGTGACACTACCAGTTTGACACCACCCTTTCTAATTTTTTCACAGTGAAGTCTATACCCAGTCTCTGTCCTGAGGAGAACCTGTAAATGTTTAGGTTCGAAACGCGTTGACGCCCAGCCCGTGACAAGAAAGAAGGGTGCAGCTAGGGATCAACTAATTCCACTGTTGTGGGCCCTTGCTTGCAATCATATAAAATACTCCGTCACAGGTTTTGTGAGACAGGCAGGCAGTGTTATTCCATCTCTAGTTCCGCCTGTCCACTGGTATTTTAGTCAAAGGACTGGTTTTTCCCTTTATGTCTTATGTAATTTTTTTATCACAATTGATTTGGAATGTATGTACTGTGTATCAAGTCGTATTTTGGTGTCATGTAATTTTTTGAGTATTCATTATCAATGTTTGCATATTTTGTATTTATTGTGCACACAATTGTTCGTTTTTGCTTTTGACTTGACTGTTTTTGACAGTTGTTTCCTTTGAAGACATGTTTTTATGAATTCTTGAAGCTTGATTATAAATGAAAATAAATGTTTTGCTAAACAAATTGCTTGGTCACGCAGCATACATGGGCTGTGTGGGTTCTAACTTCCCTTTAAAATATCCTGGCTAGCCACTTTGTTCTGTTTTGCAACTGTTGAGGTCCAGGCTGGTCAGTTGTAGGACCCAAAACCTCCTTGTGTATACGGATGAAATAAGAAAGCAGTGTTTGCTAAATGCATATGTATTCTGTAATAAATTGTCAGTCACATACGAAAGGGATCCAAATAAAGGCTGTTTTTTGACAAATATATACTGTACCAAATAGGAAGACACTATATGTAAAATATAATCTGGTCCTCATAAACAGCCTTGTATAAAAACACACACCGGTCCTCGTAAAGCTGTTTGCTGTCTTTATGTAGTGTGTAAAAATGGTCTTCATAACTCTTGGATACGGGACATATGCGGTCCTCATAAGGGGGTTATGTCAGAAAGTCTCAAAACTATTCCCATAATCGTTTTTTGAAAATCTGATATAACTTTCATACTGTCATTATAGTATAAACATAAAATGTATGATCATTTTGATTCTCTGATGATCAGAAAGGGTGGCCCTCATAATGTAGGTTTTTTTCACTGGTCTTCATAGAGCGATATAAACATGTATGTGTGTGTGTGTGTGTGTGGGGCTGTGTGTGTGTGTGTGTATGCTTGTGGGGCTCTGTGTGTGTGTGTGGGGCTCTGTGTGTGTGTGTGGGGCTCAGTGTGTTTGTGTGTGGCTTTGTGTGTGTGTGTGTGGCTCTGTGTGAGTGTGGCTCTGTGTGTGTGGGGCTCTGTGTGTGTGTGGCTCTGTGTGTGGTTCTGTGTGTGTGTGTGGCTCTGTGTGTGTGTGGCTCTATTAATCAACTAGTCACTCTCTACTAACTATTAATCACTGCTAATACTCTCTACTACTCTCTAATGCTTACCTAGTGCCATTGTAAATGACAATACCATATATTTATCGGTTTAAAAAAAACAATAAATGAAAAAAATGGCATTTGCAATGCCATTAGCTCTAACTTTAACAAAGACGAGACCATTGCATTCTAAATGCTTGTTTAGTTTGGGCCGTGAGGATTTGCAAGAGAATGGTGGGTGGCTGCGAGGCGACTATTTTTATTCCACTGTAAGTGGGCATGGAGGGGTTCATGCAGAGGGTGGTGCAGATGGGTGGCAGGATTCGAGATTGGCGGTGTGAGTTTTTTCAGAGGGTGGTGGGTGGCAGGAGGCCAGGTATTAATTTTTTTATTTTGGTTGGGGATATATGTCGAAGGTGGTGGGAATAGGTGGCACCAAGGGAGGTTTAAAAAAAAATGTATGTTATATGTGGCTCCTCCATCACTCACTCCTCTGCCTCTGCGTACATGCTGGAAACCGGAGCAGATGATTTGGATTGCCATATGCAACAATAGGTATTGTTTTGTATTGTAATTGCATGTATGTATCGTGGGGGGGATTCAGTTGTTCATGCAACTGGCTCTTATGGAGTTTTTGCTTTGGTTCATAAACCCATTGACTTCCGGGCTCTCCTGGATCCCATCGATCGACTTGTGGTAGTTAATGGGTCCATTAATAATCATACCATTCTGCTGATAAGAATTAGTGGACTTAAACAGACAGCCCGGGTTTCTACAACCCATTTCTATAGTTGTGTTACAATTTACTTGAGACATAGGCCAGTGGTAGTGCTTTTAATATGGTTTGGGGTATTCAATTGCCTAGGGCAATATGAGAGTTAAACAAATGGCTAGGGCAGCTGTTCAGGTGTGGAATGCAAAAAGAACTTTTGATGGACAGAATGCAGAACAATGTCATACATTCACTCCAGTACTGAGATCTGGGCATAAATCCATCGTTTTTTGCTCACCATGCCATTCCAGTTTGAACCCAGCCATATGCAAATGAGTCTTGACCCTGTGCCTCATGGGAACAGTCCACCCCGAACTGCCAAGCCAGGTCTTCCCTGGACTGTAAACAAGCATCCTAGGACCGGTTTTGGGGTTTAACCCCTCTTCAGCCAGGATAGCTGGATGTGAGTGCTTGCTATGTTCAACACTCCATCCATCATCCCTTTGGTTCTGCTTTGTTCGCCCTAAGTTGGCAGGGTATGCCCAGACGTGGGCCTCTTGCTCACTTTGCCACTGGATTTAAGCTAGCCTGGCTGATGACGGCTGATTATCCAGAAACTGGTTGAAGGATGCATGTTTCCGGTCCAGGGAAGACATGGCTTGGCAGTTCCGGCTGGACTGTTCCAAAGAGGCACAGGGTCAGACTGATTTGCATATGGCCGTGTCTGAACTGGGGTGGAGTGAGCTAAAGAATGATGATGGATTAAACCCAGATCAGTTTACTGGGGATGAGTGCTTGCTATGTTCAACACTCCATCCATCATCCCTTTGGTTTTGCTTTGTTCGCCCTAAGTTGGCAGGGTATGCCCAGACGTGGGCCCCTTGCTCACTTTGCCACTGGATTTAAGCTAGCCTGGCTGATGACGGCTGATTAGCCAGAAACCGGTTCCAGGATGCTTCTTTCCGGTCCAGGGAAGACATGGCTTGGCAGTTTGGGCTGGACTGTTTCCAAGAGGCACAGGGTCAGACTGATTTGCATATGGCCGTGTCTGAACTGGGGTGGTGGAGTGAGCTAAAGAATGATGATGGATTAAACCCAGATCAGTTTACTGGGGATGAGTGCTTGCTATGTTCAACACTCCATCCATCATCCCTTTGGTTTTGCTTTGTTCGCCCTAAGTTGGCAGGGTATGCCCAGACGTGGGCCCCTTGCTCACTTTGCCACTGGATTCAAGCTAGCCTGGCTGATGACGGCTGATTAGCCAGAAACAGGTCCCAGGATACTTCTTTCCGGTCCAGGGAAGACATGGCTTGGCAGTTCGGGCTGGACTGCTCCCAAGAGGCACAGGGTCACACTGACTTGCATATGGCCATGTCTGAACTGGGGTAGTGGAGTGAGCTAAAGAATGATGATGGATTAAACCCAGATCAGTTGACTGGGGGTGAGTGCTTGCTACGTTCAACACTCCGTCCATCATCCCTTTGGTTTTGCTTTGTTTGCCCTAAGTTGGCAGGGTATGCAGGGTATGCCCAGACGTGGGCCCCTTGCTCACTTTGCCACTGGATTTAAGCTAGCCTGGCTGATGATGGCTGATTAGCCAGAAACCGGTTCCAGGATGCTTTTTTCCAGTCCAGGGAAGTTGACTGGGGGTGAGTCTTTGCTATGTTCAACACTCCGTCCATCATCCCTTTGGTTTTGCTTCATTCAGGTGTGGAAGACATTTTGTTCTAACACTGTGGCTGATACTTTCAGACATGCTCATTCTAGTGTCCATGAGTACACATATTATTACACTTTTTGAACATCTGTGTCCTGGAGCAACAATTTTTTGTAGTTGCGTAGTGTGGACAGAAATGTAAAGGTTTGTTATTTCCTATTTTGCAAACTTTCAGACTCTAGACCAACGCTCTCTAAATATGAGCATATATAGGGCTTTAAAAACCTGAAAAGCCTAGAAATTCATGCTAGACGCATCGTTCGACCTGATATACTCATCTAAATTACCGGATGAAATTATAAGGCTTTATAAAAATGTACACTGTATCCTTAGACATGTCATTGTGTGGGGAAAATTTAAGGTGTACATTAGAGATCTATCTGTACCCTTGAAAATGGCATTCTTAAGGTGATAGGGAAGGACAGAGTGCAACTTGGATTAGTTTAAGATGCCCCTGGGGACCACACAATTATTGTCAGAACAGGAGATCATGGAACAGAATGTCTTAGCCAGAAGAACAGGATAGATAGATGGGACAAGGTAATAATGTGATTCAAGAGCAGTTTGAAATATGTGAAGGGCAAATAGCACACCAGAGTAGAATAGCAGATGGGCAAGAAATGAGTTGTTATTCTATGTCTACTTGGTGTTTTACAGTCAGATACTCTGTATCTCAGGCGTGTTGAGACACAACCTCAGTGAGGCTGATCATGTAAGTGGATCAGGTGGAAGCTACAGCTTTGGCCTTCCAATAGTTCTTCAGGAGGTTGTTGCGGTTAGTGACACTCTTAACCCTGATAAGGCTCCTGGCCCAGATTGCCTGCTTTTTAAAATTATTTATGTAATGGTTTCTTAATGTGCTCAGGCAATAAGAGGGTGTGAAGAAGTGACAGGAGTTTCAAGGAAAGCAGTAGTCTCAGGATGAATATGTGACGTTACATTGCGGTCTTCACACCGCAATATATTTACAACGCAGGCATTACAACGCAAGTCGTTACAACGACTTGCGCTGGATGGCGCTGGACTTAAATAGTGTGATTTACTATTCAAACTCCAGCCCACGTAACAGTAGTGAAGGTGTTGGAATAGTATATCATACTATTGCTCAGTGTATAGCGCTATCCAGCGCAAGTCGTTGCAATACCTGCGTTGTAAACGTATTGCGGTGTGAAGACCGCAATGTAACGGATGTCTCCCCTTAGGATGCTTGATATTAGGGGATAAATGCTGGGAGGAAGAGGTGGGTTTTTGGATATTTTTGAAAAGATGTGGTTGGTGGGTCGTTGTGTAGACGCAATGGGAGAGAATTCTTGGGGATAAGCTTCAATGGTGCCAAGTTCCCCAAGCGGTTTCAGTTTAGACTGGAGCAGTGCAAGATAAAGGAACAAGGCTGATATTTGGCCTCTGGATGGATGACATGGAGCGAATACCTTGGGGAGTTAGGCGGGGGTTGTATTGGGTGGCTAATGGTGAAATTGCGTCATGGTTGGACTTGTGCACCAGGCCAAGCACTAAAATTGATTGAGAAATCAACAGGGTTGCAAGTTCCCATGCCCTTAAGACACAAATCATGGTTGTCCGGCAGCCAAAAAAGACTTCAGATACTGAGACCCATATTTTATTCTTTCACTGCGAAAACCAGAGATTAAAGTACTGGAGATTGTGATTTTACTTGGGCCAAGCCCGATCTGATGAAAGACATTCACAGTGGTCAGCCAGGGTTGTCCCATGGAGGTACACTGAAAGGAAAGAAATAATATAGTCCTTGCACTCTACTTTGTATTTCTTTTGTAAGAACATGGAGAAAGGGTCATATCAGGTGCGTTATGGAATAGGTTTTATGTGGAATTAGACTTGAAATGATGGCTAGTTCACCTTGAGGTTTTTCTAGTATAGAAGTTACATAACATCCTGGTGTGGGTACAATTTAGGCATCCATTAGAAAAATACAACATATGTCCATTGTTAGATCCTGTATCATTGACAGAGTTTTCCCTGACTTTTTGCCTTCTAACCTCCTTTTTTTTACTGTTTCTGCTGTCTTTGTTTTTGCTGGCTTTAGGAACCTGGACACTTTACCACTGCTGACCAGTGCTAAAGTGCATGTGGTCTTTACTTAAAAAATTGTAACATTGATTTATCCACAACTGGCATATTCAATTTACTTATACATTGTTAGTAAAGTGCACTGCATTTGCACAGGGCCTGTAAATCACATGGTACTAGTGGGCTTGCAGCACGGATTATGCCAGACACTTAAGTAGCCCTTTACTCAGGCCTGCCAGTGCTTTACAGTGATGTGTTTTAAACTGCCATGTCAACCTTGCAAGTTAACCTACTTGCCAGGCCCAAACCATTCTTCTTAATACATATAGGTCACCCCTAAGGTAGTCCCTGGACAGCCCATAGGCATGGTGCAGTATATTTAAATAGTAGGACATGTACTTTTAGGTTTTACATGTCCTTGTAGTGAAATACTCTTATATTTGTGTTTCACTGCTGCAAGGCCTATCTCATCCATTGGGTAACATTGGGATTGCCTTATTACAGCGTATAGGAGTCATTTCAAATTGGGAAGAGATGGAACCCCCAAATTTGGTGTATCTGAAATGGCAATTTAAAAAAACAACCTAAACACAAAGTAAGGGTAGGTGCGACTGAGTGGCCATCTGCATGCTGATGGGTTATCCTAAGCAGGGTGGGAGGTAGGAGCTTACACCAACACCTGAAATGGCTGTGTCTTGTCCCAACACAAAGGGTTGCATACCCCTCTGTAGTGAGTCTGGAGCCAGGGCAGGAAAGAAAGGGACTCTGTGCACGTCAAACCATCTCTTTAAAGTCTCCCCCACTTTGAAGGCCCATCTTTGTATAAGTACTGGACCTCTGACACCACCAAATCAGAACACTTCTGGCACTGAGGACATTCTACCAGGAAGGACTGCTGAGCTGCTGGAGGCACTGCATCTTGACTGAACTGCTTTGCTGGTTGGCCTGCTACCTCTTGCCTGGGAGTAAGAGGGACTGGACCTGCATCTCTACATACCAGAACCAAAGTATCTCCAAGGGCTTGTTGGCTTGTCTCCTGTTTTAGAGGTCTCAGTGATACAACCAGCACCTGGACTCTCTGCTGTGACTCCTGCTCTGCCAAGTGGTGCCAATGCAGTCCTGGGCCTTTGGAAGTGTGTATCAAATGCTGCCACAAGAAAATCCATGCATTGACAACGTTGCACTGATCGGAATCGGTGCATTTACCTTGCCACTGACGCATCGCCGCTGCTGCACCAACCGCGGGCACTGCATTGCCGATTGTCAACGCATCATCCCCTGTTTATGATGCATCTCGAAAAAAGTGTGCGGCTCGCCGTCAACTCATTGCTTTGTGCTAGTCACATGGCCTACAGCCCTGCAGTTCGACGGTGATGCATCGCCCTGATGTTCATGACACATTGAGTCTCAACACATCTTCGATTTTGCGCAGCTTGGAAACCGACGCATCGCCTACATCTGCAGGCTTGACAGCGACGCATTGCCTCCTTGGCCCACACGCATTGCCCACGACATAGACACATCCAAAGTATTGTTCAGCAGGCCAAGGCTGGTCCCTTTATCCGACCCGCACTCCACCGCAGTCATCCTGAACTTTTGGATCTGCCCCGGTCAAGCGCAACCAGATAGCCCCAGTTGGGGCTATCTGTTTCTAAGCACAAAAACACATTTATTCTTTAAAAATTCATATCTTGACTTCTACTTATTGAATTTTTGTTGTTTTGCTCTTGTTTTGTTGATAAAAATAGAAACTATTGTTCTAAAGTGGTGTTGAGTCTTTTTGTGTTGTTTTCACTGTGTTACTGTTTAAAGTGTAGTGCAAATATTTTACACATTGCCTCTTAAGTTAAGACTGACTTCTCTGTGCCAAGCTACCAGAAGGTGAGCACGGATTAATTTAAAGTGTTTTACTGACATTCCCTGACTAGGATTGTGGTTCCTGCTTGGACAGGGTGCATACCTCTGCCAAACAAAAACTAAATTTCTAACCTTTATGTTTCCAGTCTGTATCCATCATCACATTTTGGTTCGGTCACTATTGTGTTGAGTCTTTTGAAGTGCGCGTGTTTAATGTTTCCAAGGAGTAGTAGTCCCATGCCCGCTTTATGCAAAGTCATGGGTATCTCTTACACACCCTGTCTTTCTGGATGCATGAATGTCCTTCTGTTCAGAAGTGGCCGGCTGGGCTGCAAAATCCTCCTTATCAAGTGTGTCTCATCTCACTGAGGTGTTTGACAGGCAGGTCTTAAATCACCTGGGCCTTCCTCTTAGTTTTCACTATCAGGGATGCTGGTTGTGAGAAGTTGGCCCGATATGCAGCGTTCGCTATTCTAGCGACCACTATGCATCGGTCCAAACCACCCTTATGGTGACTGGTTGTAAGTCAACCTTAGACCAGCTATCCTAGTAGCGTGGATACGAGCAGTCTTCGGGCTAAACTCTAGAGGGCGTGTTAAGCCAGCTGTTATACCATCACATACCCCTTGAACACCAAGTGAAAGGACACCACACAAGTGTTATGAAAATAAACAGTATATTTATTAGAATCACAACAGCCCTGTACTCTTTATGAGGACAGGGTACTAAGCACAGAACAAAACTCTTAGGAAAATACTTCAAGTGCACAATCAATACAAGTGCCCGAGGGCACAGAAAGTTTAGAGGTCTCGGGCGGACCCGATAAGGCAAGTCGGAAGCGAGGGACTCGGGACTCTTAAGTAAGGAGGCTACGCGGGCACCGAAATGCCGAAGTTACCTAGCCACAAGGGCTGCGGCTGCACAAGTCTTACAGGCGTCGGGGGTCTTCGCTGACGAGCCAGGAGCCGGAAGGAAGGAGTTGCTGTCCGGCGACCAGTGAAGAATAGTTCGTTGAGATCCAAGCCTGGATCAGTGGTAGATGATACCTGAAAGCAGAGGGGACCAAGTTCGTACTACTAGCCAGTAGTCAGAGGGTACCAGGAGGGCACCGGATGGCCGTCACCTCGACTAGGTGAGTGGGCGACGCTAGGCTCTGCAGTCTCACGGACCAGGAGGCGTTGTCGGCGACCAGGATGGAGGTACGAGCTGTCCCACGAAGGTTGATGCTGTCGGCGTCGCTGGGCCCAGGATTGGGGCAACAAGCCTTGGCAGATTTCAGGGCCACGTGGTGGGCCTAAAATGGCGTCTTGAGTGGACCAGGAGGGTCCGGGGTGCTCCTCTCGTAAAAGGGAGCAAGGGCCGGTCTGGAGCAACCAGACCAACAGCGTTGGTTATCGGATGTCGTCAAGGAGGTCACAAGCCAGCGGCGAGTAACCAGACAACGTGCTGAGCGGCAAAGCGGAAGGGCCCCACGCAGATCGTGGAGATGCTGGGAGACTGCACTTCGATGCTGGAGCTGCTCAGGGTCGGGGCTTCTCGGACCCCAGAGCACTCACCAGAGGATTCCTTCGGTGATCGTGCTGGTTTTAAGAAAGCGTGCAGGTTTTGATGATGGCCGGTCCCTCGAGGTCTCGTCGCACCCACAGATCTCAGCTGAGCTGACGATGTGGGTAGAGGTCAGAAGTGCCAGGGAAGCCGGTTCTCGTCGAGCTGGGTCGTCGGATTCCTCAGGAAGGACTTGCAGCAAACCGCAGAGTTCTTAGATGGTGCCTGCGGATGCAGGGTGACTACTCCTTAGCCACAAGGGAGAAATCTTGAGAAGAGTCTCGAATGTCCTTTCGTAGAAAGTAGTTCTTGATTCCAAGATGATCTAATTTGGAAGGGTCCCCGCTCCTGCCTTTATCCTAAAGAAAGGGGTGGGTACATGACTAGGTCCTGCCCTAGGGGTGGGACCAGGAAGGGGGGCATTTACACCCTTCTCCCCTGCCGGGCTTTCCCCAGGTCAGGGGCTGCGCGCCCCTGGAACTGGTTCTAGCCGGCAGATGCGTAGTGAGCACCGGGGTGCCACTCCGCAGTCACCTTCTCGCAAAGCCCTACCTACCCAGAATACACAAAACCCTGTCTGGGATGGTGCGAACACCGCCCCTGACAGGAAACCCTTTGTCCAAGCTCTCCTCGCTGGAAGGACTCCCAGCAGCAGGAGGTCAGACTCGTGTCTGTGGTGGCAGCATCCATTTTGTGGAGCTGAGGCTTCAGTTAACTTTAACCGGGGTTCACAGTTACGTACATGTCGTGTCCCTCTAGAAGGGCGGAATGCTAACCTTGTCGCCAGAATTGGTGAGGGGGCAGCATCCCGATCCGTATGCCACCTTACTCGACATGTTTTGATAACGCGATACCGAAGTTACCGATATGGTACGCGTTATCATGGAACAGCCATTGGGTCTTGGTTCCGCAAGCTGCAACCGGGCTCGGCTCGTGCCAGAGCCCAATTCACACGGTTCCATGCACTCTGCCTTCAGGATTGTCAAGGCCTGCCATAGGAGTGACTGATAGGAACTCGGGTGTCCATTTTAAGGTTAGATATAAGAATACTATACCTAAAGCAACGAGCGAGTACGCCACGTTGCCCCAGCTGTCGTGCAGCCAGTTGTGTCAGATTTAGATGGCCATCCAGGGGTGGCATAATACATGCTTCAGCTCCTGGTAGGCCCTGGGTACACCGATGCCCTGAGTTACAGGGTCTGACAAGGTGGCCCAGTTCCAATTAGGTTATGCACCTAAGGTACACGTCAATTTAGCGAGAGAACAGCTAGGCTGTGGGTCTGATTGGCAGGCCCACAGCCCGAGAAAGTCGTAAACCAGTGAAACAAAAGCAAAAAGTCTGGGTGATCATGGGATTGCAGACCCTACTCTCCTACATGACCCCCCCCAAACGTTGGGACAATAAACTAACCTTGACCAGGTGAGTCTTCTTGTTCTAAGTGGAAATACCTGGAGAGCCCATCTGCATTGCCATGATCAGTGATTGCCACTGTGAAGTCCATCCCCTGTAGGGAAATGGACCACCTAAGCAGTTTGGGGTTTTCACCCTTCATCTGATTTAGCCAAAGGAGGGGCTTATGGTCGGTCTGACTCTTGAAATGAGTGCCAAACAAGTATGGCCTCAGTTTCTTCAGGGCCCACACCACAGCGAAGGCCTCCCTCTCTATAGCTGACCAATTTTTCTCTCTGGGGGTCAGCCGTCTGCTTATAAAAGCAATGGGCTGGTCATTACCATCAAAATTCAGTTGAGATAGAACAGCTCCCACACCCAACTCAGAAGCATCTGTTTGGACAATGAATGGTTTGGAGTAGTCTGGACTCTTGAGGATAGGTGCCGTGCACATGGCCTGTTTTAGGTCATCGAATGCTTTTTGACAGCTCGCTGTCCACTGAACCTTTTTTGGCATTTTCTTACTCGTCAGTTCATTAAGCGGAGTCACAATCGATCCGTAATTTCTGACGAACTTTCGGTAGTAACCAGTCAGGCCCAAGAAAGCTCGAACCTGAGTCTGGGTGGTTGGAGGAGCCCAGTCCCTGATTGACTGTATTTTGCTCTCCAGTGGTTGAACTTGGCCTCCACCGACAAGGTGGCCCAAGTATACAACCTGTGTCTGCCCTATCTGGCACTTGGTAGCCTTGATAGTGAGGCCTGCCGCTTGCAGAGCCTCTAACACTTTCCGCAGGTGGACCAGGTGATCCTCCCAGGTGGAGCTAAAGACAGCAATATCGTCAAGATACGCCGCACAGAAGTCATCCAGCCCAGTGAGAACGTGATTCACCAACCGTTGGAAGGTGGCAGGTGCATTTTTCAAACCAAAGGGCATTACCACAAATTGATAATGCCCACCAGGGGTAGAAAATGCTGTCTTAGGCTTGGCGTCCTCAGCTAACCTGATTTGCCAATACCCAGCTGTTAGGTCGAACGTGCTCAAGTAGTTGGCAGACGCCAATCTATCTATAAGCTCATCCGCCCTTGGTATTGGGTGGGCGTCAGTCTTAGTGACTGCATTGAGACCCCTGTAGTCTACGCAGAACCTCATCTCTTTCTTACCACCCTGGGTGTGAGGCTTCGGCACTAGAACTACGGGACTAGCCCAGGGGCTATCCGAGGGTTCAATGACTCCCAACTCCAACATTTTCTGCACTTCAGCTTTGATGCAGTCTCTAACGTGATCAGGCTGCCTGTAGATTTTACTCTTGACGGGCAAGCTGTCACCAGTGTCAACCTCTTGGGCGCACCAATTGGTCTGACTGGGTGTTAGAGAGAACATATGCCGGAAGGATTGAAGAACCTGTTTACAATCCTCCTGTTGATGTTCGGAGAGGCTGCCACAAAAGACAACACCGTCTACCGATCCATCGTCAGGATTCTGAGTGAGCAGGTCTGGGAGAGGGTCACTCTCTTCCTCCTGTCCCTCATCTATGGCCATGAGCAAGCTCATGTCCTTCCTGTCGACATATGCCTTGAGCCTGTTGACATGAAGCACCATGTTGGGGCTCCGGGGAGTTCCAAGGTCCACCAGGTAGGTGACCTCTCCCTTTTTCTCCAGGATGGTGTAGGGCCCGGACCATTTGTCCTTGAGTGCTGCTGGGGCCACTGGCTCCAACACCCACACCTTCTGTCCGGGCTGATAAACAGTCAAGACAGCCTTTTGGTCATGCCAAGCTTTTTGGAGTTCTTGGCTGGCCTTAAGGTTTTCGGATGCCTTCTCCATGTACTCAGCCATCCGCGAGCGGAGACCAAGCACATAGTCCACTATGCTGGTTGCAGGCTTTTTGAGAGGTCTCTCCCATCCTTCCTTCACCAAACACAGGGGTCCTCTTACAGGATGCCCGTACAAAAGTTCAAAAGGGCTGTAGCCAACCCCCTTCTGTGGGACTTCTCTGTAAGCGAATAAAAGGCAGGGAATCAGGACGTCCCATCTACGCCGGAGCTTTTCAGGTAGTCCATGAATCATCCCTTTCAGGGTCCTGTTGAACCGCTCAACAAGCCCATTGCATTGTGGATGATAGGGTGTAGTGAACTTGTAGTCGACACCACATTCCTTCCACATAGCAGTCAAATAGCTCGACATGAAGTTTGCACCTCTGTCAGAGAAAACCTCCTTAGGGAAGCCCACTCTGGAGAACACTCCAACTAGGGCTCTAGCCACAACAGGTGCTGTAGTGGTCCTAAGGGGAATAGCTTCAGGATACCTGGTGGCATGATCCACTACCACCAGTATAAACTTGTGCCCTGATGCTGTTGGGGGTTCCATTGGACCGACAATGTCAATCCCCACTCGTTCAAAGGGCACCCCCACCACAGGCATTGGTATAAGGGGGGCCTTTGTCGTGCCACCTGACTTACCACTGGCTTGGCAAGTGACACAGGAGCGACAAAACTCCTTGGTATCTTCGTTCGTGTGAGGCCAGTGAAAGTGCGAGACAAGCCTGTCCCACGTCTTCGTCTGGCCTAAGTGTCCTGCTAAGGGAATCTCGTGGGCCAAGGTAAGAAGGAAACCACGCTGAGACAAGGGGATAACCAGCCTCCTGGTCATGCCAGGCTTGGGGTCTCTTGCCTCAGTGTACAGGAGTCCATCCTCCCAGTATACCTTGTGGGTACCTGTGGCGTTCCCAGCAGTCTCAGCAGCAGCCTGCTGTCTGAGGGGTTCAAGGGAAGGGCAGTCTAGCTGGTCCTTCCCCAGGTCTTCTCGTGTGGGTCCCCCTGAGCCCAGAAACTCAACTTGATCAAGTTTGAGTTCTTTAGGTTCAGTTTCCCGCAATTCCTGGAGGTCAGCCTCCTCTGAGACTTGATCCTCGACCTGGGGCAAGGGGGAAGGCGAGGCCTTAACCCGACTGCTCTTCTTCTTGGGAGGTGTCTGGTCCATTGTTCCAGGATCCAGCACCGATTCAGTGGGGCATCGTCTGACCTGTGACCTAGTCACAGCAAGCACATGCGCTGGCAAGCCTAACATTTCCATGTGAGTCCGGTGCTCCACTTCTGTCCATTGCGATGACTCCAAATCATTGCCCAACAAACAATCCACTGAGAGGTCTGAACTAACAACAACCTTTTTCTGGCCATTTACCCCTCCCCAGGAGAAAGCAACAATCGCCAAACTATGACTGGTAGTGACGTTGCTGGCATTGGTCACCAGGAAATCTGTACCTGGCATGATTTGTCCAGGGTCCACAAAGTTAGGCGTCACCATGGTGACGCTGGCACCCGTGTCCCTATAGGCCTGAGCCATTCTTCCATTGATCAAAGGCGTCTGTCGGTATTTGCCCAAAGTATTGGGACTGACATCAGGGGATATATCCACATCCCCCGTACAGACAAGGACAGCCTGAGTGAGTGTACCAACTAGGTTGTCACACCCCTCAGAACCCAAGGCTAACCCAACTAGTCCCTTGGGAGGCGCACTACTACTGCTGGCTGTACTAGGGGGCACAGGTGCCTTAGGGGCTGCAGTAGCAGGAGTCTGCCCTCCTTTCTTGGTGCACTCACTAAACCAGTGAGTTTTACTTTTACAGTATTGGCACCACCTTTTCGATTGGCCTTCTTGATTCTTCTTTTTCTGGGAAACCTGACCCCCCCCCCTCTTTGGGTTGTTGGGGACCTGGCGAAGACTTCTGGTCAGTTTGTTCCCCTTTCGAATCTTTACCCTTCTGGTCTGCTTTCTTCTGACCACCCTGGTTCTGGCCCTGGTTTTGCTTAACCCTTGTTCTGACCCATCTGTCTGCCTTCTTTCCCAATTCTTGGGGAGAGGTCAGATCCGAGTCGACAAGGTGCTGATGCAACAACTGGTTCTGACAATTGTTTAAAATCTGTTCTCGCATGATCAAATTATACAATCCTGTGTAATCAGTAACCTTACTGCCCAGCAACCAGCCCTCCAAAGCCTTAGTGGCACAATCAACGAAATCAGACCAGTCCTGAGACTGAGTTTTCTGGGTATCCCTGAACAGCAACCTGTACTGCTCAGTGGTTAGGCCGAACCCATCAATCAGTGTGTTCTTCAGGACCTGGTAATTGTTAGCATCCTCGACTCTGGTAGTGAGGAGCTTATCTCTACCTTTACCTTCAAAGGAGAGCCACAAGATAGCTGCCCACTGACTCTGGGGGACGCACTGTACAGTGCAGGCCCGCTCCAAAGCAGTAATCCATTTGTGGATGTCGTCCCCTTGCTTAAAGGGGGGCACTATCTTACTCAGGTGCCTAGTGTCTAAACTCCTGTTTTCCCGTGGGGGAATGCTGCCACCAGTGGGATTGGTCCCACTCAATTCCTGCTCTCTAGCAAAGGCGAGTCTTTCTTTGGCCAGGGCAAGTTCTTCCCTCTCGATCCGCAGATTGACTTCCCGCTCCTTCGCTTCGTACACTCTCCTCTGAGGGGGTGTCATCCCTCTTCGAGCAGAGCCTCGAGAGCCATTGGTTCGAACGGATCTATTAGAGCCTCTCGACAGAGACCTAACTCGTCCATTCCCAATGTTAAGCTGGCCCGAGAGAGGCCCCAGGAGTCTCCTGGTACCATTCTCATGCCGGCTTAAGTTGTCCTGGGTTAGCTGGCTAACTATGCCTGGACCTTTGTCTGCCTCGTCCCCAGATGTCTCTGGCTCCTCGTCCTCCTCTTCACCTTCTGCGGAGAGATGGATAAGGTCAGGGTCACCTCGGGTTCCCTCAAGGGGGGGCATATCCACTTCTGGATGAGAAGGGTCGGTGTTACCCGCCCTCCTTGCATCATAAGTCTCCAAGAGACCAATCAGAAATGGAATGGTAGGGTTTGCACCCTGTTTTAGCTTCCGAGATGTACAGATTTGTCGCATCTCTTGGAAGCTAAGTGCAGCATATCTGGAGGTGACCTGTGGAAGGTCGACTGACACAAGGGGAGACTCAAAGTTTCCTCCTTTGTCTGACATGCTGCTTCTAGTGTGGTGTAAGTGATGCACCTACCTACACTATGTGTTTACCGACTGATCCCTTGCTAAGAGTTGTAGCCAAGGTGTGCTAAGCCTTGAGGAGCTACAACAGCTGGTTCAGTAGAACTCAGAGTATTCTAAGCTAAGTTATATGTACCTGAAGTACTTATGCGATTTTTCACAAGATATTCTTAGGATACGCGTGGTAAAACAACAGCAAGCTCAAATCCCAACCGCTGCCACCAATATGAGAAGTTGGCCCGATATGCAGCGTTCGCTATTCTAGCGACCACTATGCATCGGTCCAAACGACCCTTATGGTGACTGGTTGTAAGCCAACCTTAGACCAGCTATCCTAGTAGCGTGGATACGAGCAGTCTTCGGGCTAAACTCTAGAGGGCGTGTTAAGCCAGCTGTTATACCATCACATACCCCTTGAACACCAAGTGAAAGGACACCACACAAGTGTTATGAAAATAAACAGTATATTTATTAGAATCACAACAGCCCTGTACTCTTTATGAGGACAGGGTACTAAGCACAGAACAAAACTCTTAGGAAAATACTTCAAGTGCACAATCAATACAAGTGCCCGAGGGCACGGAAAGTTTAGAGGTCTCGGGCGGACCCGATAAGGCAAGTCGGAAGCGAGGGACTCGGGACCCTTAAGTAAGGAGGCTATGCGGGCACCGAAATGCCAAAGTTACCTAGCCACAAGGGCTGTGGCTGCACAAGTCTTACAGGCGTCGGGGGTCTTCGCTGACGTCCCAGGAGCCGGAAGGAAGGAGTTGCTGGCCGGCGACCAGTGAAGAATAGTTCGTAGAGATCCAAGTCTGGATCAGTGGTAGATGATACCTGAAAGCAGAGGGGACCAAGTTCGTACTACTAGCCAGTAGTCAGAGGGTACCAGGAGGGCACCGGATGGCCGTCACCTCGACTAGGTGAGTGGGCGACGCTAGGCTCTGCAGTCTCACGGACCAGGAGGCGTTGTCGGCGACCAGGATGGAGGTGCGAGCTGTCCCACGAAGGTTGATGCTGTCGGCGTCGCTGGGCCCAGGATTGGGGCAACAAGCCTTGGCAGATTTCAGGGCCACATGGTGGGCCTAAAATGGCGTCTTGAGTGGACCAGGAGGGTCCGGGGTGCTCCTCTCGTAAAAGGGAGCAAGGACCGGTCTGGAGCAACCAGACCAACAGCGTTGGTTATCGGATGTCGTCAAGGAGGTCACAAGCCAGCGGCGAGTAACCAGACAATGTGCTGAGCGGCAAAGCGGAAGGGCCCCACGCAGATCGTGGAGATGCTGGGAGACTGCACTTCGATGCTGGAGCTGCTCAGGGTCGGGGCTTCTCGGACCCCAGAGCACTCACCAGAGGATTCCTTCGGTGATCGTGCTGGTTTTAAGAAAGCGTGCAGGTTTTGATGATGGCCGGTCCCTCGAGGTCTCGTCGCACCCACAGATCTCAGCTGAGCTGACGATGTGGGTAGAGGTCAGAGGTGCCAGGGAAGCCGGTTCTCGTCGAGCTGGGTCGTCGGATTCCTGAGGAAGGACTTGCAGCAAACCGCAGAGTTCTTAGATGGTGCCTGCGGATGCAGGGTGACTACTCCTTAGCCACAACGGAGAAATCTTGAGAAGAGTCTCGAATGTCCTTTCGTAGAAAGTAGTTCTTGATTCCAAGATGATCTAATTTGGAAGGGTCCCCGCTCCTGCCTTTATCCTAAAGAAAGGGGTGGGTACATGACTAGGTCCTGCCCTAGGGGTGGGACCAGGAAGGGGGGCAGTTACACCCTTCTCCCCTGCCGGGCTTTCCCCAGGTCAGGGGCTGCGCGCCCCTGGAACTGGTTCTAGCCGGCAGATGCATAGTGAGCACCGGGGTGCCACTCCGCAGTCAACTTCTCGCAAAGCCCTACCTACCCAGAATACACAAAACCCTGTCTGGGATGGTGCGAACACCGCCCCTGACAGGAAACCCTTTGTCCAAGCTCTCCTCGCTGGAAGGACTCCCAGCAGCAGGAGGTCAGACTCGTGTCTGTGGTGGCAGCATCCATTTTGTGGAGCTGAGGCTTCAGTTAACTTTAACCGGGGTTCACAGTTACGTACATGTCGTGTCCCTCTAGAAGGGCGGAATGCTAACCTCGTCGCCAGAATTGGTGAGGGGGCAGCATCCCGATCCGTATGACACCTTACTCGACATGTTTTGATAACACGATACCGAAGTTACCGATATGGTACGCGTTATCATGGAACAGCCATTGGGTCTTGGTTCCGCAAGCTGCAACCGGGCTCGGCTCGTGCCAGAGCCCAATTCACACGGTTCCATGCACTCTGCCTTCAGGATTGTCAAGGCCTGCCATAGGAGTGACTGATAGGAACTCGGGTGTCCATTTTAAGGTTAGATATAGGAATACTATACCTAAAGCAACGAGCGAGTACGCCACGTTGCCCCAGCTGTCGTGCAGCCAGTTGTGTCAGATTTAGATGGCCATCCAGGGGTGGCATAATACATGCTTCAGCTCCTGGTAGGCCCTGGGTACACCGATGCCCTGAGTTACAGGGTCTGACAAGGTGGCCCAGTTACAATTAGGTTATGCACCTAAGGTACACATCAATTTAGCGAGAGAACAGCTAGGCTGTGGGTCTGATTGGCAGGCCCACAGCCCGAGAAAGTCGTAAACCAGTGAAACAAAAGCAAAAAGTCCGGGTGATCATGGGATTGCAGACCCTACTCTCCTACACTGGTCACCTCGCCTGACAGCCTAGCGATGGAAGGCAGTTACCTACTGTGGCCTAAGTGCCAATGGCTTTAATTACAAGGGTTGTATGACGCGATATCGCGGACATAGATATCACGCGCATTTACATCGCGGCTTTTAAATCGCATTGCGATGACATCAGCAATTTAAACATTGCGCGTTGTTGCGCCGCTAATGCGACCTTTTAATTGGATCACGTGTTACATCGCCGACATTACATCGCGCGACATAACAACGCGATGTTCAATGCCTTCCTATTACATTTCAGCCATGATAGCCTGTATGCAGAAAGTACAGGAATCTGCTGGAATTATTTAATAACCAGGTGTTGAGTGGGACAAGTAGATCACGAGGAGTTCTGCAAATAACTACTTACAATCAAAGTGTGAGATTTATGACACGGATGTGTTTGATAAGATTGTACAAATGAAGAGGATTTTTTGTTGCCAGGACCGAGATCGATTGAATTGAAATATTGGTCAATCATTATAAAGTAAGTTATGTTTTATTTTCTTTGGTTCCAAAAGTACAGCTGGGACTATAATTAGAGGCGTGAATTTAGTAAGACAGTGTTTTATGAGGTTTTATCTCTTTTAGGTAATCTAATATGTTCAGAATTTAACTAGTTTTGTCTGTCTGGGCCGCCCGACCTTTTAATCCACCGGGCATTTCCCCAGTGTCATCGGGCTGCATGTTTTGGAGGCTGATTTGAAGGCCCATGGTCGCCCCTGAGACGTTTAGGACTTCCCGCGGCTCTTCGAAGTTAACCGTCGCTGGCACAGGGAGGCTTCAAGTGAGAGAGAGAGAGAAAGGGAGAGTGGGAGGAAGGAAGAAGGCAGAAAGAAAGCGATCAGAGTTTGAGGAGTGAGTGAGAGAAGTGAAGGAGAGTGAGAGAGAGTGGATGATAGGATAGAGAGAGATACCACGAAGAGGGGTGTTTAAGGTGAGTATTTTTGGCAGAGGTGCATTTGGTTTCCCAGTCCAGCCTTGTTGGCCGGTTTCTTTGATTAATGAAGTGCTGAGTGCATATGAAACACAGCCAGGCCCACTAAGTATGAACTGATAAGGTATGAGTTGATTTCCATTCTGGGAGGATGGGTTTGACAACAAAACTACAAAATGGCCCAAGAATGCAGTATAGTTTTTCTCAAGTTTATGCAAATGAGTGAATGTGTGGACTCGTAAGCATATAGCAGTGGGATAGCTCAAGCCTTATAGAGTGAGCAAGTTGACAGTCATAAAACATGTGTAAGAGATCACCACCCTGCTTTTGTTTTGTCCAACGCAAAAATGTTGCTAAATGCCAAGTTTGTTGCACCTATATGGCACCTGCTTTGTGGATAATGAAGAAGCTTGTTTTCCCAGCGACGGGATTCTTTCCTTTTCGTTTTTTTAACGCTCCAATGTATCCCTAAGTTACACCAAACTTAACTAAGTTTCAGAGGGTGTTAAGTCCTATTATCATTGCTGTAGGCATCGTAGCAATAGCAGGTACACTGTTACTATACTACAAAGTGTAGTGTGCAGCATGAATTGACAAACTGCTTCACAATTCCTCCAAAGGTCAAAGAGCATGTCAGTCTGCAGTTGATCATACTGCAGTACAGGTTGGTGTAATCCATGTGGCAACCTATGTAAAGTATTCACTGAAGATGTTTATCTTCCTAAGCGCATGCCTCTTTGTATTTGTGGACATTAAATTCTGTTTCCCAGCTTTGCATCAAAGAGTCAGCTGATACTTGTGATACCATAAAAGGGCTAGTGCAAAAATACAATACTAGCTCACACCTCTTGAGAATGCTGACTAATAGAAAAATCTATGCGTGGTGACGTGCCTCACACACACTAGCCCTTGAGGCTAGAAACATGGTCCAGTAAGGAAGCGCAGCAAGCAGTAATGGTTCTTGATGCTAGTTATCTTGTATTTCTCACAATGCATGTTGTATGGCCATGCGTGCACGCTCACACCCCATTTGCCTGCTCCCCCACCCTGTCCCCATCTGCGAGGCTGAGCATTCATTCATCATCCATCCATTCATCCATCCATCCATTCGGACATCCATCCATCCAGACAGCCATCCATTAATCCATCCGCCATCCATTCATCCATGCATCCATCCACCCATCCACTCACCACACACACATCCGCCCACCCAGCATCCATACATGCATCCATCCACCCATACACCGACTCATCATCCGCCATCCATTCATCCACCCAAGCACCCAGCCATCCATCCATCCAGACAGCCATCCATTAATCCATCCGCCATCCATTCATCCATGCATCCACCCACCCGCTCACCACACACACATCCGTCCACCCAGCACCCATAAATGCATCCATCCATACATGAATCCATCCAGAGAGCCATCCATTAATCCATCCGCCATCCATTCATCCATGCATCCACCCACCCACTCACCAGACACACATCCGTCCACCCAGCACCCATACATGCATCCATGCACCCATACACCGATCCATCATCCGCCATCCATTCATCCACTCAAGCACCCATCCATCCAGACAGCCATCCATGAATCCATCTGCCATCCATTCATCCATGCATCCACTCACCCACTCACCACACCCACATGCATCCACCCAACCACCCATAAATATTGACACCTGAGCCATTAGTGATAGGCTTTGAATATTTGCAGTCTTACAAGGGAACAACTGTTGCATTGTTGAAAAGCCTGTTTCCGTGACGTGATTAGGGAACAACTGTTGCATTTTGGAAAAAGCCCGTTTCCGTGATGTGATTATTTGCAGTCTTCAGTTTTTAGAAGTTGCATTTTGGAAAAAGCCCGTTTCCGTGACGTGATTATTTGCAGTCTTCAATTTTTAGAAGGGAACAACTGTGCGTTGTATTGGCATGTGTTGAAAAGGCCCGTTTCCGTGACGTGATTATTTGCAGTCTTCAGTTTTTAGAAAGGAATAACTGTGCGTTGTATTGGCATGAGAGAGTCAGCATTTTGCCATTAGCATCGCATGCATTGTAATTGCATGCGGTGTTAATGTCATCAACCGCAGGTAGTACTTTGTGGCAGGGCTGAGGTGCGTTGGCCGAGGGGGAGATCATACAGACAGGCGAAAGTAGTCTTGCAGCATATGCGCGTGCGTGGTGAAATACGCATGCGCAGATAGTACGGGGAAGATCATCCAGATGGGAAGTTCATAACTACGGTACACCTGTTAGCCCAGAGACAGTGCAGCAAGTCTCCGAGCTGGAGTGTTGCACTGCAGAAGCTTCTGGCAACCGGGCTGAAAACATCCACAAACCAGAACAGGTACGGCACATTAAACAGTACCAATTAATGTATATAAAATCAAAAGGATTCATTTGATGAGAAATTGCACGCCACTTTTAAATCTTGGGTGACTCTCCGACTCGTTTCCTAAATAAACTGTTCACTTTACCTATTCTACTATTTTTGTATTGCATTCCTTTTTTTAACCGATCCCTCTAAATACTCCCACCCTTATTTACACTTTATTAGACAGGGATCGGTTACTAAAGGTCGTTCTCTCCTCTCATAGCAGTGGCAGCAGGCCTTGAAAGCAGGCCTTGAAAGCAGGCCTTCGGAGCATGCCACGATGAAAATAACGTGAGTAGGCAGTTTACACAGTTGGGGGGAAGGAAGTATCTATCACACATGTGCAGGCCGATATTATAAAATATATAGTGAGAAAATTCAAGCATTCTAGCGTGCAGGGAATACATAACAATAAATGAAGAGAGCAAGTAACAGTGGCCATAACGAGGCCTGTGGTTCATGTGATTTTATCATGCACAATGGGTGAATTTTAGTAGACGGTGCCTTTGAAATCAGAACTCTTCTGACTGAAAATAAACTTGACTATAATGTAATGTTTTTAGTTTTGCAATCTTTTCGGCCTGCCTTCCCCCTCAATTCTCACAGTGCCCTCACAAGCTGCAATAATAACGATTTATGTGATAAAAATCTCTCATGCACTGGAAAATGTATTGCCTTGAAATGAAAATACAAGTTACTGCTTCGTAACTGTCTTTACTATCAAACAGCTTTGGCAAGCAAAGGCTATCGCTTGAAAGCTGTGCTTGTGTGTTTCGTCTGTGTTTTGAGAAACAGCTCACTTTTCTAAGTTGTAGCACGTACATCGTTCTACAGCTTTCCACTGTAAGCAACATAAATAATATGTGGGAAGGCAATTAATTTGATTATTTCATTTTGGATTGACGAATGCAGTGTTTTCAATGCTGTGGCCATTTTTGTTGATAGGCTTCAGATTACATTTGTTAAAAAAAAGACCTGTACTTTCTTGGAGAGTTGTGTTGAGGTTGGATGGAAGGGGGCAGGCACACTGACAAGCTTGGAGGTGGACTGACATTCACCAACAGCAATGAAATATGCTCCGAAGGGTCTTGCATCCAGTCACAGGCAGCAGTGCAATGTCCCTAACACTCATTGCTCAGCCAATTTCTGAGTTAGCGCTTCACATGTCTATCTCCCTGTCAGTACAAGCTTTTACCATTTAGCAGAACCAAGGAATCTGCTTTTAAAAAACATCATGACGCGACCAGTGTCGCTGCAGACACCTTGCTCCTATTACCTACCATTTAGCAGATGAATAGGGGCATAGGTAAGCGTATGTGAGTATTGTTTGTGTGTCTGTTAGATGTTATTGCTTGCTATCCTAATAATTCGAGCTTAAATGTTTTGCTATCATGCAAAGACACACTAATATTTACAGACCGAGGCCCAACTTCAGACCGCAATATCAACCAGCCTCTGTTTACTCTTGACAAGCTTGATTTTCTACCCATTAAAAAAAATGGGTAAATGCCAAATTTTAGTGCACGAATACACTTTGAAAATTAGTAAAAAACAAAAGGACAGCCCAAATTTCCTGATGCATATTTGGTTTTTGCATTATTATGTTTTTACTTGAAGAGAAAGCATCAGGCTGGACCTGCACCTTTCTCTTGCTCTCAAAATTTATCATTGTTGAAGTTGATCATTTTGCAAAAATGAAAAACATCCTTAGCTATCACTTCACAGGCTAAAATGTGCTGACCTTGTTGGAGGGAACTGTGTAATCATAAGGCTGTGGTGTGCGAAGATAGTCTGATAAAAAGTCAGCTGGTTTTATCACTCATGTGATTTTTTGTAATCCTGTACCTCTTCCTATCAACTTCTTTCTCCCGTTATGCTGAGAAAAGCAGAGAGACGGAGGTGATTCTTATTATGAATAGCATGGTATATACATTGTGGCCCTTATTTATGAGGGCTTGCATTACTTTTTTGTGACACTCCGGCGTTGTAAACAATGTGCCACACTGCACCCTATTTGCAAAGTGACGTTCCGAGGCAGATGCGTCATTTTGTAATTGCCTGTACCACATTATACCTGCGTCAAGTATAATGTATGGAGGGTGGGCGTTCCCCTGCAAAAACCTTGTAGAAGTGGCGTAGTGAAATCTGTGAGATTTCACTATACCACTCCTACGACTTGACTGTGTAACAATCCTTACGCCTGCGTCAAGCAGGCTTATGGAGTGATGCAGGGCGTTTCACATGGGACTTTTGTAATGACACATTACTGGAGGTGCGTTAAGTATCCGACTCCAGCAATGCGTCATTATTGTGCCAAATAGTACGACAGGATTCCTGACATATCTGTTGAATCCTTGATACATGGAGCTCTGTAGTGTAAATACATCACATCCATAGTGTCGCAAGGATTTGACAATTAACAGTGACGCATCGCTGTTTTTAACCAGTGATGTGCTACTTTTCATAAAATGGACCATTGTGAGAGTATTCAGATGTGTTGCTTCATATTTACTGATTGGTGATAGACTGTGTTGCTCTTTGTGGGTAGGCATATGGATATTAGGTGTCTGTGATGTTGGGTCATGTCTGAGGTAATAGTCTTTGTGCTTTTGGATGTATGAGGGTGCCTCTAGATGTTTGTATAGCTAACTGTGGCTGTGTGTCAGTTTTGATACTGAAGAGGAAGTAGTACACTGTATATAGAGTGTGAGGAGGGATCTGAGACCTTAGTGTCTTCAGGGCGATTGGGGTAATATTTAGCTGTTCCTATGCTCGTAGCAATGTGTCCTCCATGTCTAATCCCAGTGCTCGGACACTGAGGGCTGCACGACGGGTAGCACAGGTGGGCATGTGAGTCTATTGGAGGCAGTAGCAGGTGGGGAGGTTGATGCACCTCACCAGTATAATTAGAGAGGCCCTACAGCCCCAGGTCACCTCTGTCTCCACCAGGCCCTGGGTTCTGCCATATGCCTCAGTGATGCGGAACAGATCCAGGTTCCAGGCATGCAGTTTAGGCGGAGCAACTGCCAATTGGTGTCCAAGGACTGAGAGTGTGCACGCCTGCTGGACTCTGGGGGGAGGGTGGGCGTGTCATGAGGGCAGCCTCATCCTCATATGTGGCCCCTGCCATGACCAGGCCTCCCCGTACTGTGCTGGTCTCCGCTTACTGCAACACCTTATTTTTGTAGTGCTTAATTTGAGCCAGTAGTTTCCGGTGCTTGGCACCAGCACTTAAATGTCAGCACCAGCGGTTATGTCAGTCTGCCACATGGTGGTGCTGTTTGCCTAATTTAGCAATGAGCACAACAGTAGCTTATTAATTTCATATTCATTTAAAATGACTGATGCCTGCCACACAAGCACTTCTCATAGCTTTTGGAGCCTTGAATAGTCTGAATTGTCACACTTATAGGAGTGCGATGGTTAGTAGTTGTGTTGGTACTATCATTGGCAGCATGGGAGGGCCAATGTGTGATGCATGCTGCAGTGACCTCCTGTTGAGGGCCGAGGCACTTACTTTTCACGAAGTAAACATTGCAATTTTTGCCATCTGCACTGCTCAGACATCACGTTGAGAGGTCAATGTCGAGCACAGCTGTGCACCTGCACGACACGCGGCCATCGTGGCTACCGTCCATGTCACGCTCCCTGTTCTAGCCACGCTCCCTGTCCTAGCCACGCTCCCTGGCGATGACGCTTGATTTTGTTTCTTGAGCAGTGTTTCGAGGGGGAGGGCGCCAAATGTGGCTGTGGTTGGTTTTGTATTAATAAGTAAAGTTTGGATTTGGATTTGGATTGGTATTTGTAAAGCGCAAGCGGTCGCTCCGGAAGGAGCATCATGGCGCTATAGGTCCTGATTCCAGTCAAGGGGAGGAGTAATGGAAGCTAGATGGCGGCTTTAGACCAATCGTCAGGAAGCGTGAAGATCCAGGTTTTGAGCAGCTTCCGGAATGGTTTCTCAGATGTTTGGAGCCTGAGATGCCTTGGCATACTATTCCAGGCTTTTATGGCTAAGTTGCTTAAGGTTTTGCCGCCTTTGGATTTAAGGTTGATTTTAGACAAGGTCATGAGGTTGTCTTGTGAGGATCTTAGAGATCGGCAAGGAGTGTAATGGGGGAAACGTTTGGTTAAATAGGAAGGGCCAGTTTTGTAGAAGGCTCGAAAAGCTACAATGAGAATTTTGAAAAGAATTCTCTTGTGTAGTGGGAGCCAGTGCAGTGCCCTAAGGGCTGCGGAGATGGAGGATTTTCGTGGAAGTTTCAGGACAAGCCGTGCGGCAGTGTGCAAGACACTTTGCAGTTTGGCGAGGGTCGATTTTTTGGTCCCTGCCATGAGTCCATTGCAGTAGTCAACCCGGGACAGAATGAGGGCTACTGCTACCGTTTTCCTCGCTTCGAGCGGGAGGAAGTCAAAGAATTTCCTTAATGATTTTATTATGCCGAAGCATTTACCTGCCGTGTTTGAGGCGTGGAGGTCAAAGGATAGCTCGGAGTCGAAAAGGACACCGAGGTTCCTAGCTGATGAGACAGTTTGGGGAGGGGCGGCAGAGTTTTCCGGCCACCACAGGGCTGGGCAGAAGGATGCATTTTTTCCGATGGGGAGAATCTCGGTTTTGTTCGAGTTGCAGCGCAAGTGATTGGTGTCCATCCACTGGAAGACTGCTGTAAGGCAGTGTTTCAGGTTGAGCTCGGCCGAGTTGGTATTATCATCAAGGGGGATGATCAGCTGAGTATCGTCGGCATAAGAAGTGACAGTTATGCCGAACGATTCGATGAGGGTAAGGAGAGGGATAAGGTAAATATTGAAGAGGAGGGGACTCAGGATAGAACCCTGGGGGACGCCGCAGAACACCTTTTTCTCCTTGGATTGATAAGGGCCAAGTGAGACAGTCTGGAACCTGTCACTGAGGAAAGAACTGATCCAAGATAGGGCAGTGTTGGAAATGCCGATATCTGAGAGTCTCTTGATCAGGATAGAGTGAGAAATAGTGTCGAAAGCTGCCGTGAGGTCGAGAAGGATCAGGATAGCCTTCTTCCTCTGATCTTGAAGGGTTTTGATTGTATCGGTCAGCTCGATCAGGGCCGTCTCAGTGGAGTGTTTCGGCCGGAACCCGGATTGTTGGGGGTGAAGTAGATTATTTGAGTCCAGAAAGGTTTTAAGTTCCTTGTGGACCAGTTGTTCCGTTATTTTGCCTAGTGCAGGTAGGAGGGTGATCGGACGAAGGTTGGTCAGGTCGGTGGGGGGTTTATTCGCCTTTTTTAAGAGCGGCTTGACCACCCCTTGTTTCCAAGAGCATGGTACTAAGCCGGTTGAGAGGGATTGATTGATTATGGTGTTGAAGGATGGGTTAATTTCGTCGATAATGAGGTGGAGAATCCTAGGTGGACAGGGGTCAGAGGGAGAGCCAGATTTGCACGCAAGGATAGCGTCTCTGGTCTGGGACAAGGTAACCGGAGTAAAGCTTTTGAAACTGTTAGTGGGCTGGTTGGAGTGGTCAAGGTCCCATGGTAATGGAGCTGGGGATGGGGGAGGGAAGTTTTTGTGGATGAGGGTGATTTTGTCATCAAAGTAGTCCGAAATTTTGTCACAGAATTCTTGGGATGGGGGGATTTCCGATTGAAGAGCTTTGGGTTTGGTAAAGGATTTAACTATCGAAAAAAGGGTTTTTTGCCTTTGACTAGCATTATTAATAGCATTGACGTAATAGATTTTTTTTGCTGTTTTGATAGCTGCAAGATAGGTTTTCCTTTGTTGGAAGTAGTTACTGCGGTCACTAATGTCGTAGGTACGACGCCATTTCCTCTCAGCTTTTCTGCAAAGGAGATGGGCGGCGGTTAGGTCGGGTGTGTACCAAGGGGCCATGAGTTTAACTGTTTTCGTGGCCTTGTCCCGTTTGTTGGGGGGGCAGCGAGTCGAGAATTCGTGAGTGAGCCAGTTATTGAGGCCTGTAGCATCTCTATCTATATCGCCAGAGGGAGAAGGGGCATTGGATGGGGAAAAGGGGTGGAGAGTGAGATTTTTCTGGACAGTATTCCAGTTGATGGAACGGGCGGACTGTCGAAGACGTTTATTGCCAGTGGGGATGACGCCACAAGAGATATGAAAGGGGATTAGACAATGATCAGTCCAGATTTGGGGAATAGGGGATAGGGAGGAGAGGGACGGGAGGTTGGAACAGATGCCGTCCAAGGTGTGACCTAGGGAGTGTGTGGGAAGCTTGACACTTTGTTGCAGGTTAAAAACGTCCAGCGACTGTAGAAAATTTCTGGAGAGCGGGTCTGCTGTGGATTCAAGATGTATATTAAAATCTCCAAGGAGGGTGAAATGTGGATAGCGAAGGAGGAAGCTACCAAGAGCATCGTCTAGCGAGTCTAGGAATTTCGTAGCATTTCCAGGAGGACGATAGATAAGACCGCCGGTAAAGGAGAGCGTTTTGCTAAGGTTTATGCAGAATCCTAAACCTTCTATGTCGGTGAGGGGATCGAGGCTGAAGGTGTGGCAGTTAAAGGTGTTCCTGACGATAACTGCAACCCCACCTCCTCTACCCTTCTGTCTATCTTGTCTGTGAAAGGCGAAACCCGGAGGGAGGGCGGTGGCAATGTCAGGGTTGCTGTCATCAGTGAGCCAGGTCTCGGTGATCATTAGGCAGTCCAGGTCGTGATCAGTGATGAGATCATGGATGTCTTGGCTGTGCTTACACATTGACCTGGCATTTATTAAGGCCCCTGTGAAGAAAGGTCGTGAGGTATTGGGGGGGGTTGACCGTTCTGCTTCTAGGTTGAGGGTCCAGTGGCAATTCATGCAGGTCGAGGGGGCTAATATTGTAGCTAAGTCGTATTTGCAGGGGCAGTCGGGCTTACTTCGGAGTTGGTGGAGGTCGCTAGAGGTGTACTTGAAGATTGTAGGAGTTTGGGCAAGGGGTCTGGCGCCTGGCGCGGTCTTAGCGCGGACGGGCGCAGACGGGCTTGCCTTAGGCGCGCCTTCGGCGCGCAAACGGCGCTCCCGCTGCGCTCGTCCGCTGCGCTTCCTATGCTGGCACATTTCTAGGGGAAGTGGGCGTGGCCTCTAGTGGGCGTGGTCGGCGAGCGCGCCAGGTGCAATGGCGGCCGCTTTTGAAATGATTAGCGCGACAGCGTCAACAGCGCTGTAAAGTACAAGTAGATGTTTTTCAGAACGTGCCTGGTGGTTTTAAAAGCGGTGAAATACAGAAGGTAAAGTGACACTAAACAGTTAAAAAGTTGTAGCAGACAGGGTCTGATTCGTACCTCCAGCTCCCGGCTTCCGCCTCAGGGCTGGGCCAGGGTTGAGAACGTTGCGCTGAGAGGTCAGCGTTTATATAAGGTGAAACAAGGGGGCGTGGCCTCTAGTGGGCGTGGTCGGCGAGCGCGCCAGGTGCAATGGCGGCCGCTTTTGAAATGATTAGCGCGACAGCGTCAACAGCGCTGTAAAGTACAAGTAGATGCTTTTCAGAACGTGCCTGGTGGTTTTAAAAGCGGTGAAATACAGAAGGTAAAGTGACACTAAACAGTTAAAAAGTTGTAGCAGACAGGGTCTGATTCGTACCTCCAGCTCCCGGCTTCCGCCTCAGGACTGGGTCAGGGTTGAGAACGTTGCGCTGAGAGGTCAGCGTTTATATAAGGTGAAACAAGGGGGCGTGGCCTCTAGTGGGCGTGGTCGGCGAGCGCGCCAGGTGCAATGGCGGCCGCTTTTGAAATGATTAGCGCGACAGCGTCAACAGCGCTGTAAAGTACAAGTAGATGCTTTTCAGAACGTGCCTGGTGGTTTTAAAAGCGGTGAAATACAGAAGGTAAAGTGACACTAAACAGTTAAAAAGTTGTAGCAGACAGGGTCTGATTCGTACCTCCAGCTCCCGGCTTCCGCCTCAGGACTGGGTCAGGGTTGAGAACGTTGCGCTGAGAGGTCAGCGTTTATATAAGGTGAAACAAGGGGGCGTGGCCTCTAGTGGGCGTGGTCGGCGAGCGCGCCAGGTGCAATGGCGGCCGCTTTTGAAATGATTAGCGCGACAGCGTCAACAGCGCTGTAAAGTACAAGTAGATGCTTTTCAGAACGTGCCTGGTGGTTTTAAAAGCGGTGAAATACAGAAGGTAAAGTGACACTAAACAGTTATTTAAAAAAAAAAAAAAACCTTTATTGAAATATTGTGCGGTACATCAGTGCAATAATAAGTCAGCGAGTTATACTTGCTGAAAGTTATCATATAGGCATGCTTATCATACTGGGGTAAAGTTCTGTAAGGCTTTAAGCTTTTTTCCATCTGAAGAATTACAAATTATTTACAAAATGGTCATGTTTACTCTTTTCATGGGTATGGATCACTTTCTCAAATTTTGGGGAGTCAAGATTATGGCAATATAGTTTGCTTCACTCTTCACTTTGAGTAGCAGCTTGATCTGTTCTCTCCAGACTTGTCTACCAGGTTTGTTCCTGCCAATCTCTGCCTTTTCAAGCTGTATTGTGTTGATGCCACTTGGCATCTATTCATGGTATCTGATTGCAGGAGTATAGTCAGGAATCCTATGGGTGGTATTGAATGTGACTGCCAGAAATGTCGTTCATGATTTCCAATTTTGAATGTCTTTAGCCTATCCCCAATGCACTGCACCAAATGAAATTCAACTTCCAGCATTTGCCTATGCATCTGAATAGATATAAGGAGAAAAGTGCTTGCCCTGGGAGTGTGGCAATCTACAGTTGGCATTCAGTGAGGCTTCCGCCTTCTGGAGGCGCCGGTGCAGAGCCTTGATCCTTACTACCTTATTGTTCTCAACATGAATGTATCTAGTAAGGTGAAGTTGCACCTCAGAAGATTTTCATGGATTTTGTCTTCTGCATTGATTTTGGTACAAAGTTTAATTTTGCAGTTATTGTGCACCTGTCAGTTGTGTGGTTCAGCTTGTGTGGTTGATCCAACTGGGAATGTCCATGTGGTAGAGGTCCATGTCTCATGATGACGATGACTTCATGTTCGGACAAGAAGCTCATGAAGTCTATATCACTGTGTTTTTCTTGCAGACCAGCCTCGGTCCATGGCCAGAGCATGGTTTTCTTTAAAAAAAAAAAAAAAACCTTTATTGAAATATTGTGCGGTACATCAGTGCAATAATAAGTCAGCGAGTCGTACATTACAGCATAGTCTACAGAGATTAGCACCTTCCCGCATCAAACTATCCAAAACCCCAACTACCCCCCTCCCACGAGTGTCTATGATGTTGGCGAACATTCTAGCATCGCAATCCATACTGTAATGGGAACAAACAGTAATCACGTTGTGTAGTGCAGAGAATCAACAATAGTGTGCTATACAAAAGGCAGGTAATCCAGGTCAATGAAGCACAGAAACCTCATACATTTCCTCTTCAGCCCCTCTGTACGTCCCCACCAACACATCCGGATAAATCAACACACCAAATCAACATCAATTTTCTCCCTTGCCATCAATATCATGCCACATTTTAACTAGCCAGTCCCATCTATGCGGCCCATGTGTCCCTCACGGCCCAGGCTCGTTACCAGCATCCAAGCCTTCAGTTTCTGCCTCTCCCTCGTGGTCCGCCTCTTGCGCAAGAAAGTAGGAGGTGAGCGGGCCCCAAATGTCTTTTAGGCGTGATTCAGTGGGCAATAGTTCTGCATAATAGCTCAGATTTTCTTGCCAAGTAAACATTGTGTGTATCCAACATTTGAATTTAGGCGCACGTCTTCTCCCCCATCGACAAGCTACATGTCGTTTAGCCAAAAGGAACCTCATAGCAAGGAATTTTCTATGGGCCGTGTTGTTGTCGTGAGACAGGCCTAATAGCTCTACTAGTATGCATGGTGTCAGCTGTACCCCAACATGCCCGAGAGGCAATCAAACCACTGTGTCCAATATTCCGCCACTAGGGGGCAACTCCACGCCAAATGCAGGAAATCCGCCCCCCCCCCGCCACAGCGAGCGCATCTATCATTATCCCTGAGGTGGAATGTGTGGAGTCTGGCCGGGGTATAGTACACTCTATTTAAAAATTTTAAATGGATAAGTCGTAGTCTGCTATTCCCAGTGACAGCAACCGCATGACCGCAGCTGCGTTCCCATTGGTCATCTGTCAGTGGGGTGTCCAGGTCTTTATCCCATTCTCTCCTGGCTCTAATAGGGTGAGATGGGGTCGCAGCTTGTGTGTGTTTCTACAGAAGGGAGATGGCATGTTTGGGAGGGCTTGCCTGTGAGAAAGCATGTAGAGGCTCCAACGTAGGTGGCTCCTCTGGAAATGCTGGTGTGACAGCCTTCACCCTCTGTCGGAGCCTGATATACAAGAATGTGTCCATTGTGGTCGGTGTACTTGTAGTGAAGAATTGTTATTTAGTACGAAATTGCCCTCCCATGTAAAGGTCTCCTCAAGTAGAATAATTAAGGTCTTCAAGAATTTTTCGGCAGATGCTTTCGCACGTTACTTGCAGCAGGGGATTGCGCAGCAAGGTTACAGGCTATTGTGTGCCATGCAAGGACGGTACAATCCACTGTTGACGGATCTCTCTCCCGCTCCTTCACTGTCATGAAATCGTAAGCCGCGTGGGGTATCGGGCCATGTAGCCTTCCTCAACCGCCAAGTGGGGCATAAAAGGTGGCGGGTGGAACCAGTGCTTTTTTGGCGAGTAGCACGCTACTCCAGAAACCATAAAGGATTAGTGGATAATTAGTATAATGAAATATGAAAGTAATTTAAGTGGTGGATATTAGTCAGTTATTTTGATTGAGGAGAATAGCGGAGAGAGATAGAGAGGGAAAAATGTTTGCATTAATATAGTCCTTGCTACCCATGAAGGAGTTTTGAAGCATTTTTTTCGACGAGTATAGGTTGGAATTGTGTGGAGGGAGCCTAGAGGAATTTTAGAGAACTTGGAGTGCTGGTACAGTGTTGTTCTTGGGCCACCTGTGAAAGGGGTTGGTGTTGTTAGGGTATCTGATGGCATATTGGCAGGTAAAGACAGTCTCAAGGTAAGTCATGCACCACACTAATTAACCAGCTAATTTCTCCAACTGTCCTCTACCTATAGTGGCCTAAACAGCCTTACTGCTCTCTCTGTGTCTTTTACTCACTATTATATTTTTCAGTTTACCACACTTAGTCTATCATTAGAAATTCAGTTTTTGGCCCGACTCCTTATTATGTGTTTGTGAACCTTGGTATTTGACTCACACACACCTCTACATATACAGAGGCAGATCTGGCAGACATGCTGTGAGAAGTTGGCCCGATATGCAACGTTCGCTATTCTAGCGACCGCTATGTATCGTTCCAACGACCCTTATGGTGTTTGGTTGTAAGTCAACCTATAGACCAGCTATCCTAGTAGCGTGGATACGAGCAGTCTAAGGCTAAAGACTCGAGAGGGCGTGTTAAGCCAGCTGTTTACCACACATGTACCCCTTGAACACCAAGTGAAAGGACACCACACAAGTGTTATGAAAATAAACAGTATATTTATTAAGAATCACAACAGCCCTGTATTCTTTATGAGGACAGGGTACTAAGCACAAACCAAATCTATTTAGCAAATACTTCAAGTGCACAGTTTAAAACAAGTGTCCGAGGACACGGAAAGGTTAAGATCTCGGGCGGACCCGATAAGGCAAGTCGGAAGCGAGGGACTCGGGACCCTAGAGTAAAGAGGCTATGCAGGCACCGAAATGCCGAGTTACCTAGCCACGAGGGCTGCGGCTGCACAAGTCTTACAGGCGTCGGGGTCTTCGCTGACGAGCCAGGAGCCGGAAGAAAGGAGTTGCTGGCCGGCGACCAGTGCTGAATAGTTCGTAGAGATCCAAGCCTGGATCGGAGATTGATGAAACCTGAAAGCAGAGGGGACCAAGTTCGTACTACTAGCCAGTAGTCAGAGGGTACCAGGAAGGCACCAGTTGGCCGTCACCTCGACCAGGTGAGTGGGCGACGCTAGGCTCTGCAGTCTCACGGACCAGGAGGCGTTGTCGGCGACCACGGTGGAGGTGCGAGCTGTCCCACGAAGGATGATGCTGTCGGCGTCGCTGGGCCCAGGATGGGGCAACAAGCCTTGGCAGATCTCAGGGCCACGTGGTAGGCCTAAGATGGCGTCTTGAGTGGACCAGGAGGGTCCGGGGTGCTTCTCGCAAAGGTGGAAGCAAGGGCCAGTCCGGAGCAACCAGACCAGCAGTGTTGTTTGTCGGTCGTCGTCAAGGAAGGACACAAGCCAGCGGCTAGTGACCAGACAACGTGCTGAGCAGCGAGCAGAAGGGCCCCACGCAGATCGTGGAGATGCTGGGAGACTGCACTTCGGTGCTGGAGCGGCTCAGGGTCGGGGCTTCTCGGACCCCAGAGCACTCACCAGAGAGTTACCTCGATGGTCGTGCTGGTTAAGAGCGTGCAGGTTCTGATGATGGCCGGTCCCTCGAGGTCTCGTCGCACCCACAGATCACAGCTGAGCTGATGACGTGGGTAGAGGTCAGAGGTGCCAGGGAAGCCGGTTCTCGTCGAGCTGGGCCGTCGGATTCCTTGAGGAAGGACTTACAGCAAACCGCAGAGTTCTTAGATGGTGCCCGCTGATGCAGGGTGACTACTCCTTAGCCACAAGGGAGAAATCTTGAGAAGAGTCTTGAAGTCCTTTCGTAGAAAGTATTCTTGATTCAAAGATGATCTAATTTGGAAGGGTCCCCGCTCCGGCCTTTATTCTAAAGAAAGGGGTGGGTACATGACTAGGTCCTGCCCTAAGGGTGGGACCAGGAAGGGGGGTAGTTACACCCCTCTCCCCTGCCGGACTTTCCCCAGGCCAGGGCTGTCGCCCCTGGAACTGGTTCTAACCGGCAGATGCGTAGTGAGCACCGGGGTGCCACTCCGCAGTCACCTTCTCGCAAAAGCCCTACCTACCCAGAATACACAAACCCTGTCTGGGACGGTGCGAACACCGCCCTCGACAGGAAACCCTTTGTCCGAGCGCTCCTCGCTGGAAGGACTCCCAGCAGCAGGAGGTCAGACTCGTGTCTGTGGTGGCAGCATCCATTTTGTGGAGCTGAGGCTTTCGTTAACTTTAACCGGGGTTCACAGTTACGTACATGTCGTGTCCCTCTAGAAGGGCGGAATGCTAACCTCGTCGCCAGAATTGGTGAGAGGGCAGCACCCCGATTCGTATGACACCTTACTCGACATGCCTTGATAACGCGACACCGGAGTTACCGATATGGTACGCGTTATCATGGAACAGCCATTGGGTCTTGATTCCGCAAGCTGCAACCGGGCTCGGCTCGGGCCTGAACCTAGCTCACACGAGCCCACGTACTCTGCCTTCAGGATCGTTAAGGCCTGCCATAGGAGTGACTGATAGGAACTCGGGTGTCCATTGTATGGTTAGATATAGAGCTACTATACCTAAAGCGAAGGGTGTTTACACGTCTTCGCCCCAGCTGTCGTGCAGCCAGTTGTGTCAAATTTAGGAGGCCAGCCAGGGGTGGCATAATACATGCTTCAGCCCCTGGCGGCCCTGGGTACACCTATGCCCTGCGTTACGGGGTCTGATAAGGTGGCCCAGTACCAATTGGTAAATGCACCTAGGGTACATCTCGTAATTTAGAAAGAGAACAGCCAGGCTGTGGGTCTGATTAGCAGGCCCACAGCCAGAGAAAGTCGTAAACCAGTGAAACAAAAGCAAAAAATCTGGGTGATCATAGGATTGCAGACCCTACTCTCCTACACATGCTCTCTCCTCCCTCCTAAAGTCAGGAATGATCTGCCCCTGTGCATCAGATCCACCACCTCAGTTCTTGAATTCCACTAAGAAGTGAAGCCCTGACTCTTGATCTAGCACCTACTCTGGCCGAAATATTTCCTGCTTCAGCACCAGGATACCCTTCTGGGATAACATGACATAACATGGATATCTAGCACCAGGATACCCTTCTGGGATAACATGACATAACATGGATATCTGATATTGTGCATAGGCCTCTTGCTACATGGCTCCTTTGGTGAACCTGAAGCAAGCATTGGTCTCTTGGTATCTTGTTGGCAGGGGAATGGTCAGATGGGCTGTTAGTCTAGAAGGCAGGGTCCTGTTATGTGACTATCTTTTGATCTCAGCTTGGATAAATAATGAGCTTAGCCTTGCTTGCCTTGCGGACAGTGCAGAGTAAATAGAATTGCTCTACTCTGCATAATAAATAGCAGTCTAACTTATCAGAAAAGGATAAAGCGAAGCATACTGTGTTGACTGACAAGTGGGTGGATATAAACCAGTGGAAAGTCAGTCACGTTTGATGTGGGGTGAGAGAGGGTGACCAATGTCTTTTTAGAAGTGATTTGATTGCCCTTGGTTTAGCACTACATGGTTTCACTAATACCAACCGTGTTCTGCATGAGAGTTTCTGATGGGATGCGCTGTTCTGAAAATGCTACTTCCAATCCAACTCTGCATAGTAAGAGGGCAAGTATCAAATAAATGGATTTGTGCGATTTGGGGATGTGTGACTAGTAGTACTTAATCATTAAATTATGTTTTTTCTTCACATGCTGGAAACCGTACTCATGAGTACACTTGGATGGTGTCTGTGATGAAGGTGAAGAAGATGAATAATCACGGTACGCTAGAAAGACTGTTGGATGTTGCCAAAGAAGCATCATTCAGGTAAGTCGGTGACTAGAAGGTATACCAAATCTGTTGACCTCCTGGGAAGCATCTTGGTATATGCTCTAGGAATCCGGTTCTAGTTTTTACTCTTTCAACAAGAGGAGCACAGGGTCAGGTTATAGACATACTCTTTATTCCCTCCTAAGTGGACCAGGAACTTCAACAATAGTCAACTACACGTTTAGCTTAAGGACAGCTTGTTGGTTTAAGGCAACCTGCCTCTTGTTTTGTATCTCCTCGCTCTGCCATAAATGTTTACTACAGGGACAGGTTGTAGGCACACTCTTTTTTTCCCCTTCTAGGTGGACCAGAACTTCGACAACCATCAGCAACACATGTTTAGACTAGGGAAAGTTTGTAGGTACATGCTTTGCAGTTTGCCTTGAGTTAATGCCCTCACTGAGGTGCGTTTGCTGCCTGCAGACCAACAGCACCACTTTGTACAGTTGGTTCAAGGCAACCTGCCTCCCATTTTGTATCTCCTCTCACTGCCATGAATGTTTACTACAGGGACAGGTTGTAGGCACACTCTCTCTCTCTTTTATCCCTCTAGGTGGGCCGGGTCTTCAACAACCGTCAAGTACACATGTTTAGCCTAGGGACAGGCCCGTTCAGGCCTTTGTTTTTCCACCTCCCGTAGCGCCTCCTCCGCTTTTGCGACCTCCTTTACAACCACTGCCCTTTCACCCGCATGCTTACTGATGCAGAGCCCTCTCACCACCACTTTAAACGCATTCCACTCCATTCCCCTAGTAGATGTCGAGTTCTTGTTGGTAGCAAAGTAGTCCTCAATACCCTCTTTGATTGTAGTCCTAAAGACTAGATCCTCCAGGGTATCCGGGCGTAAACGCCAGGTGGGCACCTCTGTTCTCATGCGCTGCCATTTAAAGGAAACTACCTGGAGGTTATGGTCTGAAATGGTCCTAGCTAGGTATTCCGAGTGTACCGCTAAGGGCGCCAGTGCCTGGTTGCACAGAATAGTGTCAATTCTAACATGAAGTTCGTGGATAGCCGAAAAGAAGGAGACATCCCTATCTTCAGGATGGTGCACTCTCCACATGTCAATCAACCCCCATCCGCTCTGTCATTCTGCCCTTTTCCTCGCAATCTTGCGGCCTTGGGATTCTGCCAACGGAGGATGCGACCTGTCCAGGGCCACATCTGTAAGCGAATTAAAGTCTCCCCCCATAATCACTCCGCCCGATAAGAGATGAGCCAGTTTTCCGGAGATGACATCCAAAAATCGGGGCTGGTCTGTGTTTGGAGCATATACGCTACATAACACCACCTCTGTGTCATACAATCTTCCCGCCACCGCCACATATCTACCCTCAGGGTCTATCACAGTGTGTGCAGCTTGGAACGGGGTCCCCGCCCTCACCCACACTAACACTCCACCTAGCAAACGCAGAGTAAGCAGTACCAAACACCTGACCTCTCCACCTTCGCTGCAGCGCAGTACATTCTTGTTTAGTGAGATGGGTCTCTTGCAGCAAAGCTATCTGGACACCTCTTCTTATCAGATATGCATACTCATTGTGGCGCCTCGACATGGTATGTAATCCGCGCACGTTCCACGTGATACACTTGAAATCAGGTAATGTCCCCATTGCTGCACTCCCAATCTTTCCCCTCCTGCATAATTTGTTTGCCCACACCAGCTGTGCCCCCCCTTAAACACAAAACACCCCCCCAAACTTCCATTACCCTCCCCCCCAGAACAGGTCCCAATAATGGATTTATCAGTACCCATCCAAACTGTCCTAACAATTCACACAATACTATCCTGCAGTAGCCACCACTGGTTGCCTTAAGGGCAATGGGGTGGTGATCCAGCTCCGACAGGTGGCAGCGCTCGCGCCAGCCCCCCGCCCTCCATATCCCGCAATAATAAATCAGACATGGAATTCACAACTGTTACCGGATTCCCCGATATCGCCATTCTCAGTTTACCACCGGTGAGTCCCAGACAGAGGTAATTCACTTATAAATCATCAGCTAATCTAGGTGTCATCTCCGGGCCTTTGGTACTCTCGTCCTCCGACACCTCCGTACCAGATTGTCTCCCGTTCTCCTCGGATTCAGATCCCTTGGTCGAGCCCTCCTGCTGAGAACCAGTGATCGCCGCTGTAGCCGCCAAGGCCCCCTGTTTGTCAGCCTCCATTTGCACACGTTGCAGCGCCCGTTGTGATTTGTTCTTCTTGCGGAGGCGCTGCGATTGGCGCATCCACACCGGCTTGAGTGCGCCCCCCTCATTTCTGCCCCTGCGATCAGTACCTGCCCTATATCTTTCAAGCCAAGACCAGGCCTCTTCAGGTGTCAGGAAAAACTGCGTCGACCCGTCCGGTATCACTCTGTTTAGCCGGGAACAGGAGCGAATATTGTATGCCTTCCTCCCTCAGTTCTTTTTTGACAGATAGGTATGAGGCCCTACGCCGTTGTATGTCCTGAGTATAATCCGGGAAAATTGTCACAGCACTGTTATCTATCTGGAAGGGGCCCGTTGAGCGTGCGTTTTGGATCAATAAATCCCTGTCTTTATAGTGAAGAACCCTGGCCACCACAGGACGGGGGGTCGGCCCGGTGCAGGCGGCCTGGCCGGGACCCTATGAGCCCTCTCGAGTGTGAAGAAAGGAGAAAGGCCCTCAGGGGCCACCACAGTCCTGAACCAATTTTCCATGTACGCAACCATGTCCGTCCCTTCAACATTTTTGGGCAGGCCTACGACCCGAACGTTGTTTCGCCGGTTGCGACTTTCGGCATCCTCGGCCTTCTTTTCCAGTGTCTCCAATCTCCTCAAGGCGTCCTCCAATTTGCGATCAACCGTGACCACCGCTGGTTTGAGGTCCTGAAGGAGTGACTCACTGTCTTTAACCCTGTCCGCTAACTTCGAGTGATCAGCTCTCAAGAGCCCCAGCCCTGTCGCCACTTGAGTAATATCCTGATGAAGGGACTCTTTTGTCGCCGTTATAGCATCCAGGATTTGATCAAGGCGTTTGTTCAGTCTTTGTTCCGAGGTCTCAGCCGCGCCGTCCCCGGCGTCTCCGTTTTCTCCTGCAGGATCCATTGCCTCGTCTTTTCTGCCTTTAGGTTTCATTCCTTATGGACAGTCCAGCAAGGCACACGCCCAGGCTTCCAAGTTACGAACCAGAGTTGAGAACTGCGCGGTTCACTGGATGTCCACAACACTCCCCTGGAGCCCGGGATAACTGACTCCGATATCTCTCCACGCGGTTCTCACCGGGACCCCCAGGCACGCAATCTTAGCAGGCCAACACAGTCATTCCGGCCCCTCCATGTCCCTTCTTGGTACTAGCCGCTTCAGGCGCCAATCCGCTACCGGGATGCTCCCCTCCGACTCTTCAGCCCCTTGTGTCTGCGCCCACCAAACCGCACCGTGTTGTGCCTCCACCTCGTCTCTGGGGCAGCAGCGCAGTGTCCCCAGCCGGTCACCAGCAGCGCCTCTGTACCTGCCGGTAAGTTCGTTGTGCGTGCACGATGGGGCTGCTCCACTCAGCTTGCTGCCACCTCTCCCAGACACCACCGCTGCCGGTCCCCCTTCGGGGCACCTTGCGCTGCCCTCCGCGGCCCCCGGCTGCCCAGCGCTGCTGGCCCGATCCCGCCCCCGCCTCCGCAGCGCCCAGACCAGGCCCGCAGCACTGCACTCACCGGTGGCCCTAGGGAAGGGCTTCCAGCCGCCACCACAGCACACGTCCGGCCACTGAATTCTGCCGCATCCGCCTCTCAGGCCGGTTCCGACCTGGGCTCCAAGCGCCTGCTCCCAGAGCCTCCTCAGCGGTCTCGACGTTGGCGCGGGCTGCCCCACCGACTTATGGCCACACAGCCTACGCCACCACCAGTGCTGGCGCCATCTTAGGGCTCGCCTCCTCTCTGCCGCTACGATACCGCGGCGGTCTGTTATCTGCGCTTCTCTCACCGATCTTCACCGGAGCCTGTGCGGAACGGCAGATTGCCTGCCGCGCTCCCTCTGCCAACAGCGCTTCAGCGCCAACCTCCGCAAATCGTGAGCAGCGGGTCGTGGGTCAGTTCTTCCTGGCGATCCCGGCCGCCATCTTGCGACTGCTCTGCCGATGTCGCTTGCCTCGTAGATCGCAGCTTTAGAGGGTGCCCCAAGTCACCAGGGAGCACCCCAGCGGGCAGAAAGGTCTTCGGAGTCGTTCCGACGTCTGTCCCCGTTTTTGGAACAGCAACTCAGGCAGTTCCCAGGATAATCGGCGGGATGAGGTACGGAGCTAGTCGCTCTAGCCGCCTACGCCATCGGCGCCCAAACCACGCCCCCTAGCCCCTGGAGGATTGTGGTGGTGAAAATGTTTAAAGATGCATGTTCTTGTGTCTGTACTAAGTTTTTCCCACTCAGTATGCGTGTGATTTGCCATCTCACGCGAGATGCGTGAGATTTGACACCTCACGCGAGGTGCGTGAGATTTGGCATCTCACGCGAGATGCGTGAGGATTAACAGCTCACGCGAGATGCGTGAGATTTGGCATCTCACGCGAGATGCGTGAGGATTACCAGCTCACGCGAGATGCGGGAGATTTGGCATCTCACGCGAGATGCGTGAGGTTTGGCATCTCACGCGAGATGCGTGAGGTTTAGCATCTCACGCGAGATGCGTGAGGTTTGGCATCTCACGCGAGATGCGTGAGGTTTGGCATCTCACTCGAGATGCGTGAGGTTTGGACTCACGCGAGATGCGTGGGGTTTGGCATCTCACGCGAGATGCGTGAGGTTTGGCATCTCACGCGAGATGCTTGAGGTTTGGCACCTCACGCGAGATGCGTGAGGTTTGGCACCTCACGCGAGATGCGTGGGGTTTAGCACCTCACGCGAGATGCGTGAGGTTCGGCATCGCACGCGAGATGCGTGAGGTTTGGTACCTCACGCGTGATGCGTGAGGGTTGGCAACTTACGCGAGATGCGTGAGGTCCGGTACCTCACGCGAGATGTGTGGGGTTCGGTACCTCACGCGAGATGTGTGAGGTTTGGCATCCCACGCAAGATGCGTGAGGTTTGGCATCTCACGCGAGATGCGTGAGGTTCGGCACCTCACGCGACATGTGTGAGGTTCAGCGCCTCACGCGAGATGCGTGAGGTCCGACACAGGCGTGCCTACGATGGCGTCAGCGGCCGCGCCCAGTTCCCCGTGCTCACTATTCAGCGTCTTTTGGTGAAGGAGGAAGAGGATCTTGGGGCTCCGTTTCTCTGCGAGGCCAGCTTTCTTCTTTTGATCGGTGGAGAGTTCTGGGTGCCTGAAGACTGCTACAACGCTCGCTGAGCTGCAGGAGGAGTTTAGAATCTGCGGAGACTTCTCTTCTTGATGGGCTCCCGGTGAGGCTAGCTTTTGGGGCGATTACCTGTCACTAACCCAGATTCAGAAGTAGAGTCAATCAATCAATCAGGAGTTTGTTAAAGCGCAACTACTCACCCGTAAGGGTCTCAAGGCGCTAGGGGTGGGGGGTGCAGGTTCCATTCCATCAAGGAGGGGGTCTGTCGAAGAGCCAGGTTTTGAGGTTTCTTGCGAAGATGGGGAGCGATGTGGTCTGTCTGAGGAGGAGCGGAAGGGCGTTCCATGCTTTGGCCGCGAGGAAGGAGAAGGAGCGGCCTCCCGATCTGGTCTTTCTGGTGCGGGGGACCACGGCGTAGGAGAGCTGGGCTGATCGTAGGGTCCTTTGGGGTGCGTGGAATTTGAGCCGGCTGTTCAGGTATGCTGGTCCAGTGCATTGGAGGGCCTTGTGTGCATGGGTGAGCATCTTAAAGGTGATTCTCGCCTCGACGGGGAGCCAGTGGAGTGTGCGCAGGTGCTGGGAGATGTGGCAGTGTTTTGGCAGGTTGAGGACCAGTCTTGCGGCGGCGTTCTGGATGTTCTGTAGCTTGCGGATGAGGTTTTTGTTTTTTCCGGCATAGAGTGCAGTGCCGTAGTCGAGTCTGCTGGTGACCAGGGCGTGAGTGACTGTCTTTCGGTGTTCGAGGGTGATCCATTTGAAGGTCTCACGAAGGAGGCGGAGGGTGTGGAAGCAGGAAGATGAGACCGTATTGATCTGGCGGTCCATTTTGAGCTCGGAGTCCAGGATGATTCCCAGGTTGCGTGCGTGGTCTGTGGGGGTTGGCGGGTTTCCGAGGGCGGTGGGCCACCAGGTGTCGCTCCAGGCGTCGGGGTTGGGGCCCATGATGAGTACTTCTGTTTTGTTGGTGTTTAGTTGTAGGCAGCTGTTATTCATCCATTTGGCGACGGCTTCCATGCCTTCTCGAAAGTTGCGTCTGGCGGTGTTGGGCTCGTTGGATAGGGAGAGGATGAGCTGGGTGTCGTCTGCGTATGACACGATGTTGAGTCCGTAGGTTCTGACGATGGGGGCAAGTGGAGCCATGTAGACGTTGAAGAGCGTCGGGCTGAGGGAGGAGCCCTGGGGACTCCGCAGGTGGTAGGTGTGGGGTCTGAGAGGAAAGGGGGGAGTCTGACCTGTTGCGTCCTGCCGGAGAGGAAGGAGCAGATCCAGTCGAGGGCCTTGTCCTGGATTCCTGCATCGTAGAGTCTGCGTATTAGGGTGCGGTGGGAGACTGTGTCGAACGCCGCTGATAGGTCTAGGAGGATGAGGGCTACTGTTTCTCCTTTGTCCAGTTGGGTGCGGATGTCGTCTGTTGCGGCGAGGACGGCGGTTTCCGTACTGTGTTTTTTTCTGAAGCCGGATTGGGAGGAGTCGAGGATGTTGTGTTCTTCAATGAATGTGGCGAGTTGGCTGTTGATGGCTTTCTCAATGACTTTCGCTGGGAAAGGGAGCAGGGAGATGGGTCTGTAGTTTTTGAGGTCAGTGGGGTCCGCTGAGGGTTTCTTTAGGAGGGGATTGACCTCGGCGTGTTTCCAGTTGTCGGGGAACGAGGCGGTCGCCAGGGAGCGGTTGATGGTGTGGTGGAGCATGGGTGTGATGGTATCGGCGGCTCTGTTGAAGATGTGGTGGGGGCAGGGGTCCGTGGGGGCCCCTTAGTGGATTAACTTCATTGTCTTCAGTGTGTCTTCGATGGTGAGGGCTGTCCAGTCATCAATCGCTGGTTTCTGGGTGTCGGGGTGGTTCGTGAGGGTTCAGTGTGTTGGTTGTCTTCGTCGAAGTTGTCATAGATGCTCTTGATTTTGTGGTGGAAAAAGGTGCTGAGTTTGTCGCAGAGGTCTTGTGAGGGAGGGATGTCGGTAGACTGGCTGGTGGGTTGGGCGAACTCCTTGATGATGCTGAAGAGTTCTTTGCTGTTGAGTGCGTGGGTGGAGATTCTGTCTTCAATCGCTTTTTTCCTCGTTTCTCTGATGAGTTGATGGTGGGCGTTGGTGGCGGCTCTGAAGTTGTTGTGGGCTTCTGTGGATTTGGCGTTTCTCCAGGCCTTTTCGAGTCGGCGGCGGCATGTGCGCCTGGACTCTCGAAGTTCGGTGGTAAACCATCTGGCTTTCTTGGCACGGGTATTGTTGTTTTTCTTGAGGGGGGCTATGGTGTTGGTGCTGTCCGAGATCCATCTATTTTCAGGGTTCGGGCTGCGGTGTTGGGGTCGTCATTTTCCGCGATGGTTGGGGTGGAGTTGTTGAGTGAGGAGGTGAGCTGGTCGTCGGTGATTTTGGTCCAGTTTCTTTGTGGAAGCAGGTCCTGGTGCCTGTGGATGGTGTGTGTTCTGAAGGTGAAGTGGACGCAACGATGGTCGGTCCATAGGAGTTCGGTGGTGTGGCTGAAGGTGATGGAGTTTCCTGTAGTGAGGAGGGGGTCGAAGGTGTGTCCTGCTGAGTGCGTGGGCTCGGTCATGATCTGGCAGAGTCCAATGTTGTGGAGGTTGTCCAGGAGGCATGTGGTGTTGGGGTCCCGTTGATTGTCGAGGTGGAAGTTGAGGTCTCCCAGCAGGGTGTAGTTGGTGGATGCGATGGCCTGCGGGGAGATAATGTCCGTGATGGAGTTGGCGAAGGGTCCGCGGGGTCCAGGGGGTCGGTAGATGAGAGTTCCTCGGAGGGCGGCGGTGGGGCTGGCCAGTATCTTGAAGTGAAGGTGTTCCATCAGTTTTGTGGACTCGTCAGGGAGTGTGCTCAGGCGGAGGCTGGATTTGTGGACGATGGCGATTCCTCCTCCTGGGTGGGTGGGGCGGTCCTTCCTGGAGATCTTGTATCCTTGGGGGATGGCGATGGCGATGTCCGGTCCCGAGGTGGCGTTGGTCCAGGTTTCGGTGAAGAATGCTACGTCCGGGGTGGTGCTGTCGAGGAGGTCCCAGATTTCTGTGGCGTGTTTGTGGAGGGATCGCACATTGAGGAGGATGCATTGCAGGGTCTTCGGTTCGGTTGTGTTCTTGTGGGCGGGTTGTGCTGGATCCGTGTTCTTGGCGGTGCTGCAGGTGTGCCGGCAGCGGTGACAGCTGAAGGGCCATGGGTGTCGGCTGGCGATGCTAGCTTGCAGTTGTTGTTGCAGCCTGGGTTGAGTGCGTGGAGTGCTGCTGGGTCGTAGCGTTGGCGGGGCGGAGGTCCAGGGTTCCTGGTGCTGGTCGCGGACGGGTCGCGGACGGGCGCAGACGTGCTTGCCTTTGACGCGCCTTCGGTGCACCAGCGGCGCGCCCGCGCAGTGGCCGCCATTATGTAGGGGTCGGGGAGGGCTGGACAGCTGGGAGGTGGGAGCGGGGAGAGGAGCTGGATTGGGCCGGTCGCGCTGGGGGGGAGGGGCCGCTGGGGCAGCAGCGGCGGGCAAGGTAAAGGGAGGAAAGAAGGGATAAAGAAAAAAGGGAAAATAAGCAGAAATAAGGCACAAAAGAGCAGAGATGCAGAAAAGGGCAGAAAGGTGAAAGATGGAAAGGGTAGAAAAACGAGTGAAAACGAGTGAAGGAGCAGAGGGAGAGAAAGGGAAAATGGGCAGAAATAACGAACAAAAGAGCAGAGATGCAGAAAGGTGAAAGATAGAAAGGATAGAAAAACGAGTGAAGGAGCAGAGTGAGAGAAAGGAGACAGAGGTCCACTCTACAGGTAAGATTGCGAATCTTGTTAAAACCATTTCAGTGAATTATTAGGAACATTCAATTTGATTTTCAAGATCATTTACCTTATTCACAAGTGTGATTCTTGTTCAGTAGAAATTCTATGCATGTTTTCTCTAGCTCATTACCATATTCACGAGTGCGATTCTTTTTCTATAGTAGTTCCATGAATGTTTTTGGGAACACTTTTAAAGTCACATAAAATAAGGAATTATAAGACACTGATTGTTTAGGTGATTGAAAACCTAGTCATAGAAAGACCTAAACCAAATTCTGCCGCTTATGCCTTTGAGCAGTTGATACTGAAGTGAAGTATTATCACCACAATATAGCGGATCTAAGAAAGGTCAACTAAGAGTTTGATTGTCTGAATAAACGCAAGCCACGAAGCTCTTAAGCTAGTTCCTGATTGAAGGACAGAATCTGATGTCCTAATTTACGTCTTTGTGCGAAGGAAAGTGCGTGTATTTTTGTTTGCGAGTAACTTTTCCTTTTCAGATCTCCTTCCCAGCTGTTCCCTTCCTAATTCCCTTTCCCCCCGCTTAATCACTTCAATACTCTGTGTAATCATTACAATCAGAGTTGGAGGTATTGAGAGGTGGGCCCCTTATATCATCACTCCAGACCCTGAGGAAGAAGCAACCTGACAGAATAGTGAGCCCACGAATAATATTCCTCCCGGTCTGAGAGTTTTGACATTATGGCCACCATGGATGATTTAATGAGGGTTATTGTTCAGATGCAAACAGATTTAACTGAAGCTAGGAATGCCACTGCAATGCTCTCTGATAAAGTAGATAGGATACAGCGATTAAGTACTCCGCTTCCTCCTCTCCGTTCTCTGCAGCATACAGACTGAGAGAAATGACGCTGTTGGGGCAGCTGTCCGAACCAATCGGTGCTGGCTGCGGTGGAGGGGAGGGAGGTTGCCTGCAGCCTTCCTGTTGACGAGAGCCCAGACCACGTCAGACGCATTCAAAATCCAGGACGGCGGGAGTCGGAAGTCTGCAGTCTCAGGAGTCAGCGCGGGAAGCCAAGGTAAGTTTTATATAATATTTTATTATGTATTATTATCGCATATCGCATGTAAATTATACTTAAGTATTTAAATGTTGCCTGTCTCTGCCGGCTTCGGAGTGAGGGGGATTTCGTTAAGGAGGCGGGTTTCAGAGGGGTGAAGAAGAAGCTCTCTAGTCTGGGGGTTGAGGTGGTTTGTGTTGCACCACGCGCCGGGACTCCTTTACCCTGTCACCCGGGATGCTCAGCTCATGCATGCCTCCTTGTGCGCCGGCTCGGGTCCGTTGGCAGTGGCGTGCAGGTGCTTGGTGCTTCTATGGATGCTCTGAGCTCTTCTTGCGGCTGCGTTTGGCAACCTGTGCCTGACTGTGATGGGGCAGGTGGGACTGCGATGTCGCCGTGCCACCTGCCCTTGCTCTGGGAAGAGATGGTCCTGTGCAGTGAGAGCGCTCACGCCTGATTCTTGGTTTCCCGTTCCGACTTCCTTCCCATGTGGTGAGTGCCATCGTGCATGTGCATACATAATAATAAAAAATTAAAACAATATAACATCGAATAAACTCTGAAGACTGTACATTGTTGGCACGTTCCTTGGGTTGCCTTAAATAAGGGCCTCTGTGACTGTGTGTAAATGAGTTGTAACATTTAACCCAATTCAGCCGAAAATACAGTCATGCTTTGCATTAAGTATAAAAGTTCCGAGTAAATAAAGTGCGAGTTTCTCTCCGTTTGTGGCAGTAGTTTGTATGTTTGTTTCCATCTCTCATAGTCATAGTGCCAGTAAGCAGGCACAAACGCGTGTCTCGTTAATTCACTGATACAAGAGAACTGGCGTTCCCCTGCACACCGAACAAGTAGGGACATCCACAAACGGACGGTCAAACTGAACGTTTAAATCAAACTTTGAAACAATATCTAAGATGTTATGTCTCTGACACCAAGAGGTCTTGGTTGGATTCGTTATGGATGGCAGAAGTGGCTTACAACACATCACCTCATTCGTCTACTGGGTCCACTCCTTTTGAAGTGTTGTATGGTTACGTGCCTAACACCATTCCTTTAACTCTAACCCAATATACAGTGTAATACACCAGCTGTTCAGGACACTGTTCAATTCATGCAGAACGTTCATCAACAGATCCACAAACGACTTTTGCAAAGTAAAGAAAAATACAAAGAACAATTTCATAAGCACCATCGATCTGGTCCCCAGTATGTTCCTGGAGACAAAGTGTGGCTATCCACAAAAAACTTTGTCTTTAAACAAAGAAACATGTTCAATCCAAAGTTCATAGGTCCGTATTCGGTGATTCGTCCGGTTAATCCAGTAACGTATAAATTACTTTTACCCACGACTTTGCGAATTCACCCTGTATTTAATACCTCTCTTTTAAAACCTGCTGGACAAACTACGTCTAAAAGACCAGCACCTCTTCTGGTTCATGGGAACTGGGAGTATGAAGTACAAATAGTTTTGGATTCCAAACGCAGAGGTGCTAAATTATGGTATCTCATTTCCTGGAAGGGATATGGGCCTGAAAATGATTCTTGGGAACCAGCTGAAAATGTGCATGCTTCTCGTTTGATACGACACTTCCACCTTCAAAATCCTTTGAAGCCGGGCCCTAGACCGCTTCGGGGAGGGGGAAGTACTGTCAGGACTAGGGCGGGTTGCGGTCTAGGGCCCGCCCCATCCTGTAGGCACATACGCCTGTTCCTGTGCGATCAAACCTTAAGTGGTAAAAGTCATAGAGTAGCCCCTGGAGGATTGTTTTTTTAACTTTATTTTGGTGCAGAAACATACAAAAGGCATCAAATTGTTCAGGGCACCTCGCCAGTGACATAAATCAATGCTTCAACATCATTAAATTTTGGTATAACACAGCCATTCAGCCCACATCCCGGAGGTCGGGCGGCAACAGCAAATCAGTGTCACAATTAGCGATTCCTACGGCGGCCCCCAAACTCCGCTCCACGGATCAACTAGTTTCTGCTTTTCTTATGGTCCTAGACGTACGACCCCATCACTTACCGGACTAATGACCTGAATGGTGTGCACCGTGCGTGCCAGAAGTATGCCGCCCCCAGCCTGATGACAACCCCCTAATTCTATACTCATCCTCAGTGTGGGGCCCGTACCGTTCGGTCGCTCCACTGGGAGTCGCCAATCTAGCTACACCCTCCCAGGAACTAACTATTCATTGCTAATAGGGCTGTCTGCCTTGCACCAAGAGTAAATATCTTCCCTGTCCCAACAAACCCCCCCCCCCCTCCCCCCTAAAACCGTTGTAGCTGGTGTGGGCCTACTTCCAAGTTCTTAGCATCTGAAGGGAGGAAATCTATAGGGTCGCATGCAATCATCCGTATCTCATAAGGAACATCACACAGAACACTCAACCACTATTCATCTGCTGGTAGGAGGCTGTCACTGAGCGCATTCACTAGTTCTGCCCATGCACGTGCTGCCTCTAGGCTCCTCTCATTAGCGGTGCGGGCTGCCTGGCGTAATCTGATCACACTCTCACTATGGGCCCATTTCTGGAATTCGTTCGCCCATCGCCTGCTAGAGGGGCCCTCCCTCGACTTCCAGTGCCATGTGATTTCCCTCTGGGCCAATATGAGGCCCAAGTCAATGAATTTACTAGTGATCTTAGTTGTCCTAGTGTGAGGAAACCAAAGCAACAAACAGGTCGCCATGTGCCACTTGCCGCTCCGTCACTTCATTAAGAAGTTCCACTACCTCGGACCAAAATGTCCCCAATTTCGGACAGTCCCACATCATGTGATCGAGCTCCACCTCAGGTGCCAGGCACCTAGGGCACGCTGCATCCTGCACTTGAAAATATTTTCGGATCTTCCCCGGAGTTCGGTAGGCTCTATGTAGTATAAAAAAGTGTACTTGTTGAAGCCGCGCATTCCTACACCCTTTCCAAGTTCTCGTCAAAATATGACCCCAGACCGCCTTCGGGATGGGTTTCCCTATACTTGCCTCCTATTTTTGTCTGAGAGTCACTAGAGCCTCCAGTCCTTCACACAGCATTCGTGAGTGTAGGCAGGTGACCGCTTTAATAGTACCTGCCGCCATTAACACATATTGGCATCCATTGTGGTGTGTGGTTCCAACTGCCCTGTTTTCCAGTGTTTCCGCATAGCAGTGGTTACCGCCATATGTAATAGGAAATCTCCGTCCGGAATGCCAAATTGGTCTTGCAACACCTGGAAGGGTAGCAACTCGCCTTCAGCGTACAAGTCACCCACCACTTGTAACCCCAGTTCCTTCCAGTCCAGTAGCCCGGACCAATCCCCTCCATGCGGCAGTGCCGTAAGCATGCCCAGGGGGATTTCGGGTGCATAGGGATGTTCCACTTTCACCTTCTTCCGGCTCCTATTCCAGCACAGCCTCAGCGCCTTCTCCTCCCAAGTCAGATTCCGGACCACTAGGTGTTGTTGCATGATAATGTAGGATAGGACATGCCTCTGTATTCCAGATCCCCGAGCCTCTTCCGGACCCCTGAATTCTCTGGCTACATGCTGTGTAAGGACCTGCAATTGCGCTGCCAAGTAGTAAAGTTCGAAATTCGGAACTGCCATTCCCCTTCCACTTTGGGCCGCAACAGCGTGTCCAATGCTACCTGCCTCCTTCCCGTCCCCCACAAAAAGTCAATCGTGAGCGTCCGCAGTTGTCGAAAGTACCGAGGAGGCACCCAGAGCGGAAGAGTACGAAAAAAGTAGAGGAGGCGTGGCAAAGCTACCATTTTGAGCAGTGCAACTCTCCCCAACACCGAGAGAGGCAAGGTTGCCCAGAACGCCACACTGCCTCTCAGTGCCCTTATGCAGCGTCCAATATTCCCCTCCAGTACATCCTCCGCCCTAAGATAAATCCGGACTCCCAAGTAGGTAAAGCACGATCGTTCCCACAGTAAATCAGCAGGTAGGCGCGGTTGGGGTGCATCCATCCTCAGAGGAAAGACACACGTTTTAGTCCAGTTCACACGGAGGCCAGACAGCCTCCCAAAGTCCGATAGCATGGTCATCGCCCCCTCCAGTGCCAATGTCGCGTCCGCTAAGAACAGCAGCAAATCATCCGCATACATCGAGATGTAGTGCGGGAGTCCACCACAGACCAGGCCCTCATACGCCACTCCCGATCTGGTGTAGACCGCTAGCGGTTCTATTGCGAGCGCAAACAGCAGGGGGGAGAGCGAGCACCCCTGTCTCGTGCCTCTCTGCACTGGGTATTCTGATGATATAACCCAGCCCAATCGCACCCGAGCCGTTGCGAAGGAGTACAAGACCTTCGTCCAGCGCCTAAAACGCGCGCCTAAGCCAAATCTTTCCAATACCTTATCAAGATATTCCCACTCGAGGCTGTCAAACGCCTTTTCTATATCCACCGACAGCACTGCTGATGTTGCCTCTTCCACCAGATCACTATCCAATATTCTAATAAGACGGCGGATATTGGTCGAGGTGTTCCTAGTTGGTATGAACCCTGCTTGGTCCCCGTGGACCAAGGTAGTCATATGGGACATTAGTCTTGTTGCCAGTATATGACTCAGTATCTTGTAGTCCACCGTCAACATAGACAGTGGCCTATAAGAGGTCACGTTATCTCCCTCCCTCCCAGGTTTCAACAGGGGGACTACCAGCGCCACCCTCATGGATTCGGGCATGTATCCCAGCTCCAGCGCCTCGTTATATACCGCCTGCAGCTGGGGTGCCAATGGGTCAATGTACGTCAGATAAAAAACTCTACAGGAAGTCCATCCACCCCCGGAGTCTTGTTCCTGGCCATGCTCTTAATTGCTCCCCTAATTTCAGCAACAGTGACAGCTTGACCCAAGCTTTTTGCGTCCTCTTCCTCTAGTTGCGGTAACTGTATCCCTGATAAATAACCCTCAATCTCCATTGTAGTCGCTTCCAGGTGGTTTTGATACAGCGTTGTATAGTACCGCAAGAAGCGCGAGACGACCTCAGATTGCGAGCAGGCCACCCTCCCTGATTCCTCACGAACACTCAGGACCGGGCAAACCCCCTGCCTCGGATTCGCCATTCTTGCCAGGAGCGTGCCTACCTTATCCCCCTCAGCATGTACCTTTACCCTATATTGCTTATAGTCGTAACTGCGCAGCCTTTCTGTCTCAGTGGCCACGAGCTCCCTAGTCCCTAGCCACCAATAGCCGGTCCTGCAATTCCCTCCGTTCTGGCCTTTGTTTTTCCACCTCCCGTAGCGCCTCCTCCGCTTTTGCGACCTCCTTTACAACCACTGCCCTTTCACCCTCATGCTTACTGATGCAGAGCCCTCTCACCACCACTTTAAACGCATTCCACTCCATTCCCCTAGTAGATGTTGAGTTCTTGTTGGTAGCAAAGTAGTCCTCAATACCCTCTTTGATTGTAGTCCTAAAGACTAGATCCTCCAGGGTATCCGGGCGTAAACGCCAGGTGGGCACCTCTGTTCTCATGCGCTGCCATTTAAAGGAAACTACCTGGAGGTTATGGTCTGAAATGGTCCTAGCTAGGTATTCCGAGTGTACCGCTAAGGGCGCCAGTGCCTGGGTGCACAGAATAGTGTCAATTCTAACATGAAGTTCGTGGATAGCCGAAAAGAAGGAGTAATCCCTATCTTCAGGATGGTGCACTCTCCACATGTCAATCAACCCCCATCCGCTCTGTCATTCTGCCCTCTTCCTCGCAATCTTGCGGACCTGGGATTCTGCCAACGGAGGATGCGACCTGTCAAGGGCCACATCTGTAAGCGAATTAAAGTCTCCCCCCATAATCACTCGGCCCGATAAGAGATGAGCCAGTTTTCCGGAGATGACATCCAAAAATCGGGGCTGGTCTGTGTTTGGAGCATATACGCTACATAACACCACCTCTGTGTCATACAATCTTCCCGCCACCGCCACATATCTACCCTCAGGGTCTATCACAGTGTGTGCAGCTTGGAACGGGGTCCCCGCCCTCACCCACACTAACACTCCACCTAGCAAACGCAGAGTAAGCAGTACCAAACACCTGACCTCTCCACCTTCGCTGCAGCGCAGTACATTCTTGTTTAGTGAGATGGGTCTCTTGCAGCAAAGCTATCTGGACACCTCTTCTTATCAGATATGCATACTCATTGTGGCGCCTCGACATGGTATGTAATCCGCGCACGTTCCACGTGATACACTTGAAATCAGGTAATGTCCCCATTGCTGCACTCCCAATCTTTCCCCTCCTGCATAATTTGTTTGCCCACACCAGCTGTGCCCCCCCTTAAACACAAAACACCCCCCCCAAACTTCCATTACCCTCCCCCCCAGAACAGGTCCCAATAACGCATTTATCAGTACCCATCCAAACTGTCCTAACAATTCACACAATACTATCCTGCAGTAGCCACCACAGGTTGCCTTAAGGGCAATGGGGTGGTGATCCAGCTCCGACAGGTGGCAGCGCTCGCGCCAGCCCCCCGCCCTCCATATCCCGCAATAATAAATCAGACATGGAATTCACAACTGTTACCGGATTCCCCGATATCGCCATTCTCAGTTTACCACCGGTGAGTCCCAGACAGAGGTAATTCACTTATAAATCATCAGCTAATCTAGGTGTCATCTCCGGTCCTTTGGTACTCTCGTCCTCCGACACCTCCGTACCAGATTGTCTCCCGTTCTCCTCGGATTCAGATCCCTTGGTCGAGCCCTCCTGCTGAGAACCAGTGATCGCCGCTGTAGCCGCCAAGGCCCCCTGTTTGTCAGCCTCCATTTGCACACGTTGCAGCGCCCGTTGTGATTTGTTCTTCTTGCGGAGGCGCTGCGATTGGGGCATCCACACCGGCTTGAGTGCGCCCCCCTCATTTCTGCCCCTGCGATCAGTACCTGCCCTATATCTTTCAAGCCAAGACCAGGCCTCTTCAGGTGTCAGGAAAAACTGCGTCGACCCGTCCGGTATCACTCTGTTTAGCCGGGAACAGTAGCGAATATTGTATGCCTTCCTCCCTCAGTTCTTTTTTGACAGATAGGTATGAGGCCCTACGCCGTTGTATGTCCTGAGTATAATCCGGGAAAATTGTCACAGCACTGTTATCTATCTGGAAGGGGCCCGTTGAGCGTGCGTTTTGGATCAATAAATCCCTGTCTTTATAGTGAAGAACCCTGGCCACCACAGGACGGGGGGGTCGGCCCGGTGCAGGCGTCCTGGCCGGGACCCTATGAGCCCTCTCGAGTGTGAAGAAAGGAGAAAGGCCCTCAGGGGCCACCACAGTCCTGAACCAATTTTCCATGTACGCAACCATGTCCGTCCCTTCAACATTTTTGGGCAGGCCTACGACCCGAACGTTGTTTCGCCGGTTGCGACTTTCGGCATCCTCGGCCTTCTTTTCCAGTGTCTCCAATCTCCTCAAGGCGTCCTCCAATTTGCGATCAACCGTGACCACCGCTGGTTTGAGGTCCTGAAGGAGTGACTCACTGTCTTTAACCCTGTCCGCTAACTTCGAGTGATCAGCTCTCAAGAGCCCCAGCCCTGTCGCCACTTGAGTAATATCCTGATGAAGGGACTCTTTTGTCGCCGTTATAGCATCCAGGATTTGATCAAGGCGTTTGTTCAGTCTTTGTTCCGAGGTCTCAGCCGCGCCGTCCCCGGCGTCTCCGTTTTCTCCTGCAGGATCCATTGCCTCGTCTTTTCTGCCTTTAGGTTTCATTCCTTATGGACAGTCCAGCAAGGCACACGCCCAGGCTTCCAAGTTACGAACCAGAGTTGAGAACTGCGCGGTTCACTGGATGTCCACAACACTCCCCTGGAGCCCGGGATAACTGACTCCGATATCTCTCCACGCGGTTCTCACCGGGACCCCCAGGCACGCAATCTTAGAAGGCCAACACAGTCATTCCGGCCCCTCCATGTCCCTTCTTGGTACTAGCCGCTTCAGGCGCCAATCCGCTACCGGGATGCTCCCCTCCGACTCTTCAGCCCCTTGTGTCTGCGCCCACCAAACCGCACCGCGTTGTGCCTCCACCTCGTCTCCGGGGCAGCAGCGCAGTGTCCCCAGCCGGTCACCAGCAGCGCCTCTGTACCTGCCGGTAAGTTCGTTGTGCGTGCACGATGGGGCTGCTCCACTCAGCTTGCTGCCACCTCTCCCAGACACCACCGCTGCCGGTCCCCCTTCGGGGCACCTTGCGCTGCCCTCCGCGGCCCCCGGCTGCCCAGCGCTGCTGGCCCGATCCCGCCCCCGCCTCCGCAGCGCCCAGACCAGGCCCGCAGCACTGCACTCACCGGTGGCCCTAGGGAAGGGCTTCCAGCCGCCACCACAGCACACGTCCGGCCACTGAATTCTGCCGCATCCGCCTCTCAGGCCGGTTCCGACCTGGGCTCCAAGCGCCTGTTCCCAGAGCCTCCTCAGCGGTCTCGACGTTGGCGCGGGCTGCCCCACCGACTTATGGCCACACAGCCTACGCCACCACCAGTGCTGGCGCCATCTTAGGGCTCGCCTCCTCTCTGCCGCTACGATACCGCGGCGGTCTGTTATCTGCGCTTCTCTCACCGATCTTCACCGGAGCCTGTGCGGAGCGGCAGATTGCCTGCCGCGCTCCCTCTGCCAACAGTCCTTCAGCGCCAACCTCCGCAAATCGTGAGCAGCGGGTCGTGGGTCAGTTCTTCCTGGCGATCCCGGCCGCCATCTTGCGACTGCTCTGCCGATGTCGCTTGCCTCGTAGATCGCAGCTTTAGAGGGTGCCCCAAGTCACCAGGGAGCACCCCAGCGGGCAGAAAGGTCTTCGGAGTCGTTCCGACGTCTGTCCCCGTTTTTGGAACAGCAACTCAGGCAGTTCCCAGGATAATCGGCGGGATGAGGTACGGAGCTAGTCGCTCTAGCCGCCTACGCCATCGGCGCCCAAACCACGCCCCCTAGCCCCTGGAGGATTGTGGTGGTGAAAATGTTTAAAGATGCATGTTCTTGTGTCTGTACTAAGTTTTTCCCACTCAGTATGCGTGTGATTTGGCATCTCACGCGAGATGCGTGAGATTTGACACCTCACGCGAGGTGCGTGAGATTTGGCATCTCACGCGAGATGCGTGAGGATTAACAGCTCACGCGAGATGCGTGAGATTTGGCATCTCACGCGAGATGCGTGAGGATTACCAGCTCACGCGAGATGCGTGAGATTTGGCATCTCACGCGAGATGCGTGAGGTTTGGCATCTCACGCGAGATGCGTGAGGTTTAGCATCTCACGCGAGATGCGTGAGGTTTAGCATCTCACGCGAGATGCGTGAGGTTTGGCATCTCACGCGAGATGCGTGAGGTTTGGCATCTCACTCGAGATGCGTGAGGTTTGGACTCACGCGAGATGCGTGGGGTTTGGCATCTCACGCGAGATGCGTGAGGTTTGGCATCTCACGCGAGATGCTTGAGGTTTGGCACCTCACGCGAGATGCGTGAGGTTTGGCACCTCACGCGAGATGCGTGGGGTTTGGCACCTCACGCGAGATGCGTGAGGTTCGGCATCGCACGCGAGATGCGTGAGGTTTGGTACATCACGCGTGATGCGTGAGGGTTGGCAACTTACGCGAGATGCGTGAGGTCCGGTACCTCACGCGAGATGTGTGGGGTTCGGTACCTCACGCGAGATGTGTGAGGTTTGGCATCCCACGCAAGATGCGTGAGGTTCGGCATCTCACGCGAGATGCGTGAGGTTCGGCACCTCACGCGACATGTGTGAGGTTCAGCGCCTCACGCGAGATGCGTGAGGTCCGACACAGGCGTGCCTACGATGGCGTCAGCGGCCGCGCCCAGTTCCCCGTGCTCACTATTCAGCGTCTTTTGGTGAAGGAGGAAGAGGATCTTGGGGCTCCGTTTCTCTGCGAGGCCAGCTTTCTTCTTTTGATCGGTGGAGAGTTCTGGGTGCCTGAAGACTGCTACAACGCTCGCTGAGCTGCAGGAGGAGTTTAGAATCTGCGGAGACTTCTCTTCTTGATGGGCTCCCGGTGAGGCTAGCTTTTGGGGCGATTACCTGTCACTAACCCAGATTCAGAAGTAGAGTCAATCAATCAATCAGGAGTTTGTTAAAGCGCAACTACTCACCCGTAAGGGTCTCAAGGCGCTAGGGGTGGGGGGTGCAGGTTCCATTCCATCAAGGAGGGGGTCTGTCGAAGAGCCAGGTTTTGAGGTTTCTTGCGAAGATGGGGAGCGATGTGGTCTGTCTGAGGAGGAGCGGAAGGGCGTTCCATGCTTTGGCCGCGAGGAAGGAGAAGGAGCGGCCTCCCGATCTGGTCTTTCTGGTGCGGGGGACCACGGCGTAGGAGAGCTGGGCTGATCGTAGGGTCCTTTGGGGTGCGTGGAATTTGAGCCGGCTGTTCAGGTATGCTGGTCCAGTGCATTGGAGGGCCTTGTGTGCATGGGTGAGCATCTTAAAGGTGATTCTCGCCTCGACGGGGAGCCAGTGGAGTGTGCGCAGGTGCTGGGAGATGTGGCAGTGTTTTGGCAGGTTGAGGACCAGTCTTGCGGCGGCGTTCTGGATGTTCTGTAGCTTGCGGATGAGGTTTTTGTTTTTTCCGGCATAGAGTGCAGTGCCGTAGTCGAGTCTGCTGGTGACCAGGGCGTGAGTGACTGTCTTTCGGTGTTCGAGGGTGATCCATTTGAAGGTCTCACGAAGGAGGCGGAGGGTGTGGAAGCAGGAAGATGAGACCGAGTTGATCTGGCGGTCCATTTTGAGCTCGGAGTCCAGGATGATTCCCAGGTTGCGTGCGTGGTCTGTGGGGGTTGGCGGGTTTCCGAGGGCGGTGGGCCACCAGGTGTCGCTCCAGGCGTCGGGGTTGGGGCCCATGATGAGTACTTCTGTTTTGTTGGTGTTTAGTTGTAGGCAGCTGTTTTTCATCCATTTGGCGACGGCTTCCATGCCTTCTCGAAAGTTGCGTCTGGCGGTGTTGGGCTCGTTGGATAGGGAGAGGATGAGCTGGGTGTCGTCTGCGTATGACACGATGTTGAGTCCGTAGGTTCTGACGATGGGGGCAAGTGGAGCCATGTAGACGTTGAAGAGCGTCGGGCTGAGGGAGGAGCCCTGGGGACTCCGCAGGTGGTAGGTGTGGGGTCTGAGAGGAAAGGGGGGGAGTCTGACCTGTTGCGTCCTGCCGGAGAGGAAGGAGCAGATCCAGTCGAGGGCCTTGTCCTGGATTCCTGCATCGTAGAGTCTGCGTATTAGGGTGCGGTGGGAGACTGTGTCGAACGCCGCTGATAGGTCTAGGAGGATGAGGGCTACTGTTTCTCCTTTGTCCAGTTGGGTGCGGATGTCGTCTGTTGCGGCGAGGACGGCGGTTTCCGTACTGTGTTTTTTTCTGAAGCCGGATTGGGAGGAGTCGAGGATGTTGTGTTCTTCAATGAATGTGGCGAGTTGGCTGTTGATGGCTTTCTCAATGACTTTCGCTGGGAAAGGGAGCAGGGAGATGGGTCTGTAGTTTTTGAGGTCAGTGGGGTCCGCTGAGGGTTTCTTTAGGAGGGGATTGACCTCGGCGTGTTTCCAGTTGTCGGGGAACGAGGCGGTCGCCAGGGAGCGGTTGATGGTGTGGTGGAGCATGGGTGTGATGGTATCGGCGGCTCTGTTGAAGATGTGGTGGGGGCAGGGGTCCGTGGGGGCCCCTTAGTGGATTAACTTCATTGTCTTCAGTGTGTCTTCGATGGTGAGGGCTGTCCAGTCATCAATCGCTGGTTTCTGGGTGTCGGGGTGGTTCGTGAGGGTTCAGTGTGTTGGTTGTCTTCGTCGAAGTTGTCATAGATGCTCTTGATTTTGTGGTGGAAAAAGGTGCTGAGTTTGTCGCAGAGGTCTTGTGAGGGAGGGATGTCGGTAGACTGGCTGGTGGGTTGGGCGAACTCCTTGATGATGCTGAAGAGTTCTTTGCTGTTGAGTGCGTGGGTGGAGATTCTGTCTTCAATCGCTTTTTTCCTCGTTTCTCTGATGAGTTGATGGTGGGCGTTGGTGGCGGCTCTGAAGTTGTTGTGGGCTTCTGTGGATTTGGCGTTTCTCCAGGCCTTTTCGAGTCGGCGGCGGCATGTGCGCCTGGACTCTCGAAGTTCGGTGGTAAACCATCTGGCTTTCTTGGCACGGGTATTGTTGTTTTTCTTGAGGGGGGCTATGGTGTTGGTGCTGTCCGAGATCCATCTATTTTCAGGGTTCGGGCTGCGGTGTTGGGGTCGTCATTTTCCGCGATGGTTGGGGTGGAGTTGTTGAGTGAGGAGGTGAGCTGGTCGTCGGTGATTTTGGTCCAGTTTCTTTGTGGAAGCAGGTCCTGGTGCCTGTGGATGGTGTGTGTTCTGAAGGTGAAGTGGACGCAACAATGGTCGGTCCATAGGAGTTCGGTGGTGTGGCTGAAGGTGATGGAGTTTCCTGTAGTGAAGAGGGGGTCGAAGGTGTGTCCTGCTGAGTGCGTGGGCTCGGTCATGATCTGGCAGAGTCCAATGTTGTGGAGGTTGTCCAGGAGGCATGTGGTGTTGGGGTCCCGTTGATTGTCGAGGTGGAAGTTGAGGTCTCCCAGCAGGGTGTAGTTGGTGGATGCGATGGCCTGCGGGGAGATAATGTCCGTGATGGAGTTGGCGAAGGGTCCGCGGGGTCCAGGGGGTCGGTAGATGAGAGTTCCTCGGAGGGCGGCGGTGGGGCTGGCCAGTATCTTGAAGTGAAGGTGTTCCATCAGTTTTGTGGACTCGTCAGGGAGTGTGCTCAGGCGGAGGCTGGATTTGTGGACGATGGCGATTCCTCCTCCTGGGTGGGTGGGGCGGTCCTTCCTGGAGATCTTGTATCCTTGGGGGATGGCGATGGCGATGTCCGGTCCCGAGGTGGCGTTGGTCCAGGTTTCGGTGAAGAATGCTACGTCCGGGGTGGTGCTGTCGAGGAGGTCCCAGATTTCTGTGGCGTGTTTGTGGAGGGATCGCACATTGAGGAGGATGCATTGCAGGGTCTTCGGTTCGGTTGTGTTCTTGTGGGCGGGTTGTGCTGGATCCGTGTTCTTGGCGGTGCTGCAGGTGTGCCGGCAGCGGTGACAGCTGAAGGGCCATGGGTGTCGGCTGGCGATGCTAGCTTGCAGTTGTTGTTGCAGCCTGGGTTGAGTGCGTGGAGTGCTGCTGGGTCGTAGCGTTGGCGGGGCGGAGGTCCAGGGTTCCTGGTGCTGGTCGCGGACGGGTCGCGGACGGGCGCAGACGTGCTTGCCTTTGACGCGCCTTCGGTGCACCAGCGGCGCGCCCGCGCAGTGGCCGCCATTATGTAGGGGTCGGGGAGGGCTGGACAGCTGGGAGGTGGGAGCGGGGAGAGGAGCTGGATTGGGCCGGTCGCGCTGGGGGGGAGGGGCCGCTGGGGCAGCAGCGGCGGGCAAGGTAAAGGGAGGAAAGAAGGGATAAAGAAAAAAGGGAAAATAAGCAGAAATAAGGCACAAAAGAGCAGAGATGCAGAAAAGGGCAGAAAGGTGAAAGATGGAAAGGGTAGAAAAACGAGTGAAAACGAGTGAAGGAGCAGAGGGAGAGAAAGGGAAAATGGGCAGAAATAACGAACAAAAGAGCAGAGATGCAGAAAGGTGAAAGATAGAAAGGATAGAAAAACGAGTGAAGGAGCAGAGTGAGAGAAAGGAGACAGAGGTCCACTCTACAGGTAAGATTGCGAATCTTGTTAAAACCATTTCAGTGAATTATTAGGAACATTCAATTTGATTTTCAAGATCATTTACCTTATTCACAAGTGTGATTCTTGTTCAGTAGAAATTCTATGCATGTTTTCTCTAGCTCATTACCATATTCACGAGTGCGATTCTTTTTCTATAGTAGTTCCATGAATGTTTTTGGGAACACTTTTAAAGTCACATAAAATAAGGAATTATAAGACACTGATTGTTTAGGTGATTGAAAACCTAGTCATAGAAAGACCTAAACCAAATTCTGCCGCTTATGCCTTTGAGCAGTTGATACTGAAGTGAAGTATTATCACCACAATATAGCGGATCTAAGAAAGGTCAACTAAGAGTTTGATTGTCTGAATAAACGCAAGCCACGAAGCTCTTAAGCTAGTTCCTGATTGAAGGACAGAATCTGATGTCCTAATTTACGTCTTTGTGCGAAGGAAAGTGCGTGTATTTTTGTTTGCGAGTAACTTTTCCTTTTCAGATCTCCTTCCCAGCTGTTCCCTTCCTAATTCCCTTCCCCCCCGCTTAATCACTTCAATACTCTGTGTAATCATTACAATCAGAGTTGGAGGTATTGAGAGGTGGGCCCCTTATATCATCACTCCAGACCCTGAGGAAGAAGCAACCTGACAGAATAGTGAGCCCACGAATAATATTCCTCCCGGTCTGAGAGTTTTGACATTATGGCCACCATGGATGATTTAATGAGGGTTATTGTTCAGATGCAAACAGATTTAACTGAAGCTAGGAATGCCACTGCAATGCTCTCTGATAAAGTAGATAGGATACAGCGATTAAGTACTCCGCTTCCTCCTCTCCGTTCTCTGCAGCATACAGACTGAGAGAAATGACGCTGTTGGGGCAGCTGTCCGAACCAATCGGTGCTGGCTGCGGTGGAGGGGAGGGAGGTTGCCTGCAGCCTTCCTGTTGACGAGAGCCCAGACCACGTCAGACGCATTCAAAATCCAGGACGGCGGGAGTCGGAAGTCTGCAGTCTCAGGAGTCAGCGCGGGAAGCCAAGGTAAGTTTTATATAATATTTTATTATGTATTATTATCGCATATCGCATGTAAATTATACTTAAGTATTTAAATGTTGCCTGTCTCTGCCGGCTTCGGAGTGAGGGGGATTTCGTTAAGGAGGCGGGTTTCAGAGGGGTGAAGAAGAAGCTCTCTAGTCTGGGGGTTGAGGTGGTTTGTGTTGCACCACGCGCCGGGACTCCTTTACCCTGTCACCCGGGATGCTCAGCTCATGCATGCCTCCTTGTGCGCCGGCTCGGGTCCGTTGGCAGTGGCGTGCAGGTGCTTGGTGCTTCTATGGATGCTCTGAGCTCTTCTTGCGGCTGCGTTTGGCAACCTGTGCCTGACTGTGATGGGGCAGGTGGGACTGCGATGTCGCCGTGCCACCTGCCCTTGCTCTGGGAAGAGATGGTCCTGTGCAGTGAGAGCGCTCACGCCTGATTCTTGGTTTCCCGTTCCGACTTCCTTCCCATGTGGTGAGTGCCATCGTGCATGTGCATACATAATAATAAAAAATTAAAACAATATAACATCGAATAAACTCTGAAGACTGTACATTGTTGGCACGTTCCTTGGGTTGCCTTAAATAAGGGCCTCTGTGACTGTGTGTAAATGAGTTGTAACATTTAACCCAATTCAGCCGAAAATACAGTCATGCTTTGCATTAAGTATAAAAGTTCCGAGTAAATAAAGTGCGAGTTTCTCTCCGTTTGTGGCAGTAGTTTGTATGTTTGTTTCCATCTCTCATAGTCATAGTGCCAGTAAGCAGGCACAAACGCGTGTCTCGTTAATTCACTGATACAAGAGAACTGGCGTTCCCCTGCACACCGAACAAGTAGGGACATCCACAAACGGACGGTCAAACTGAACGTTTAAATCAAACTTTGAAACAATATCTAAGATGTTATGTCTCTGACACCAAGAGGTCTTGGTTGGATTCGTTATGGATGGCAGAAGTGGCTTACAACACATCACCTCATTCGTCTACTGGGTCCACTCCTTTTGAAGTGTTGTATGGTTACGTGCCTAACACCATTCCTTTAACTCTAACCCAATATACAGTGTAATACACCAGCTGTTCAGGACACTGTTCAATTCATGCAGAACGTTCATCAACAGATCCACAAACGACTTTTGCAAAGTAAAGAAAAATACAAAGAACAATTTCATAAGCACCATCGATCTGGTCCCCAGTATGTTCCTGGAGACAAAGTGTGGCTATCCACAAAAAACTTTGTCTTTAAACAAAGAAACATGTTCAATCCAAAGTTCATAGGTCCGTATTTGGTGATTCGTCCGGTTAATCCAGTAACGTATAAATTACTTTTACCCACGACTTTGCGAATTCACCCTGTATTTAATACCTCTCTTTTAAAACCTGCTGGACAAACTACGTCTAAAAGACCAGCACCTCTTCTGGTTCATGGGAACTGGGAGTATGAAGTACAAATAGTTTTGGATTCCAAACGCAGAGGTGCTAAATTATGGTATCTCATTTCCTGGAAGGGATATGGGCCTGAAAATGATTCTTGGGAACCAGCTGAAAATGTGCATGCTTCTCGTTTGATACGACACTTCCACCTTCAAAATCCTTTGAAGCCGGGCCCTAGACCGCTTCGGGGAGGGGGAAGTACTGTCAGGACTAGGGCGGGTTGCGGTCTAGGGCCCGCCCCATCCTGTAGGCACATACGCCTGTTCCTGTGCGATCAAACCTTAAGTGGTAAAAGTCATAGAGTAGCCCCTGGAGGATTGTTTTTTTAACTTTATTTTGGTGCAGAAACATACAAAAGGCATCAAATTGTTCAGGGCACCTCGCCAGTGACATAAATCAATGCTTCAACATCATTAAATTTTGGTATAACACAGCCATTCAGCCCACATCCCGGAGGTCGGGCGGCAACAGCAAATCAGTGTCACAATTAGCGAATCCTACGGCGGCCCCCAAACTCCGCTCCACGGATCAACTAGTTTCTGCTTTTCTTATGGTCCTAGACGTACGACCCCATCACTTACCGGACTAATGACCTGAATGGTGTGCACCGTGCGTGCCAGAAGTATGCCGCCCCCAGCCTGATGACAACCCCCTAATTCTATACTCATCCTCAGTGTGGGGCCCGTACCGTTCGGTCGCTCCACTGGGAGTCGCCAATCTAGCTACACCCTCCCAGGAACTAACTATTCATTGCTAATAGGGCTGTCTGCCTTGCACCAAGAGTAAATATCTTCCCTGTCCCAACAAACCCCCCCCCCCCCCCCCCTCCCCCCTAAAACCGTTGTAGCTGGTGTGGGCCTACTTCCAAGTTCTTAGCATCTGAAGGGAGGAAATCTATAGGGTCGCATGCAATCATCCGTATCTCATAAGGAACATCACACAGAACACTCAACCACTATTCATCTGCTGGTAGGAGGCTGTCACTGAGCGCATTCACTAGTTCTGCCCATGCACGTGCTGCCTCTAGGCTCCTCTCATTAGCGGTGCGGGCTGCCTGGCGTAATCTGATCACACTCTCACTATGGGCCCATTTCTGGAATTCGTTCGCCCATCGCCTGCTAGAGGGGCCCTCCCTCGACTTCCAGTGCCATGTGATTTCCCTCTGGGCCAATATGAGGCTCAAGTCAATGAATTTACTAGTGATCTTAGTTGTCCTAGTGTGAGGAAACCAAAGCAACAAACAGGTCGCCATGTGCCACTTGCCGCTCCATCACTTCATTAAGAAGTTCCACTACCTCGGACCAAAATGTCCCCAATTTCGGACAGTCCCACATCATGTGATCGAGCTCCACCTCAGGTGCCAGGCACCTAGGGCACGCTGCATCCTGCACTTGAAAATATTTTCGGATCTTCCCCGGAGTTCGGTAGGCTCTATGTAGTATAAAAAAGTGTACTTGTTGAAACCGCGCATTCCTACACCCTTTCCAAGTTCTCGTCAAAATATGACCCCAGACCGCCTTCGGGATGGGTTTCCCTATACTTGCCTCCTATTTTTGTCTGAGAGTCACTAGAGCCTCCAGTCCTTCACACAGCATTCGTGAGTGTAGGCAGGTGACCGCTTTAATAGTACCTGCCGCCATTAACACATATTGGCATCCATTGTGGTGTGTGGTTCCAACTGCCCTGTTTTCCAGTGTTTCCGCATAGCAGTGGTTACCGCCATATGTAATAGGAAATCTCCGTCCGGAATGCCAAATTGGTCTTGCAACACCTGGAAGGGTAGCAACTCGCCTTCAGCGTACAAGTCACCCACCACTTGTAACCCCAGTTCCTTCCAGTCCAGTAGCCCGGACCAATCCCCTCCATGCGGCAGTGCCGTAAGCATGCCCAGGGGGATTTCGGGTGCATAGGGATGTTCCACTTTCACCTTCTTCCGGCTCCTATTCCAGCACAGCCTCAGCGCCTTCTCCTCCCAAGTCAGATTCCGGACCACTAGGTGTTGTTGCATGATAATGTAGGATAGGACATGCCTCTGTATTCCAGATCCCCGAGCCTCTTCCGGACCCCTGAATTCTCTGGCTACATGCTGTGTAAGGACCTGCAATTGCGCTGCCAAGTAGTAAAGTTCGAAATTCGGAACTGCCATTCCCCTTCCACTTTGGGCCGCAACAGCGTGTCCAATGCTACCTGCCTCCTTCCCGTCCCCCACAAAAAGTCAATCGTGAGCGTCCGCAGTTGTCGAAAGTACCGAGGAGGCACCCAGAGCGGAAGAGTACAAAAAAAGTAGAGGAGGCGTGGCAAAGCTACCATTTTGAGCAGTGCAACTCTCCCCAACACCGAGAGAGGCAAGGTTGCCCAGAACGCCACACTGCCCCTCAGTGCCCTTATGCAGCGTCCAATATTCCCCTCCAGTACATCCTCCGCCCTAAGATAAATCCGGACTCCCAAGTAGGTAAAGCACGATCGTTCCCACAGTAAATCAGCAGGTAGGCGCGGTTGGGGTGCATCCATCCTCAGAGGAAAGACACACGTTTTAGTCCAGTTCACACGGAGGCCAGACAGCCTCCCAAAGTCCGATAGCATGGTCATCGCCCCCTCCAGTGCCAATGTCGCGTCCGCTAAGAACAGCAGCAAATCATCCGCATACATCGAGATGTAGTGCGGGAGTCCACCACAGACCAGGCCCTCATACGCCACTCCCGATCTGGTGTAGACCGCTAGCGGTTCTATTGCGAGCGCAAACAGCAGGGGGGAGAGCGAGCACCCCTGTCTCGTGCCTCTCTGCACTGGGTATTCTGATGATATAACCCAGCCCAATCGCACCCGAGCCGTTGCGAAGGAGTACAAGACCTTCGTCCAGCGCCTAAAACGCGCGCCTAAGCCAAATCTTTCCAATACCTTATCAAGATATTCCCACTCGAGGCTGTCAAACGCCTTTTCTATATCCACCGACAGCACTGCTGATGTTGCCTCTTCCACCAGATCACTATCCAATATTCTAATAAGACGGCGGATATTGGTCGAGGTGTTCCTAGTTGGTATGAACCCTGCTTGGTCCCCGTGGACCAAGGTAGTCATATGGGACATTAGTCTTGTTGCCAGTATATGACTCAGTATCTTGTAGTCCACCGTCAACATAGACAGTGGCCTATAAGAGGTCACGTTATCTCCCTCCCTCCCAGGTTTCAACAGGGGGACTACCAGCGCCACCCTCATGGATTCGGGCATGTATCCCAGCTCCAGCGCCTCGTTATATACCGCCTGCAGCTGGGGTGCCAATGGGTCAATGTACGTCAGATAAAAAACTCTACAGGAAGTCCATCCACCCCCGGAGTCTTGTTCCTGGCCATGCTCTTAATTGCTCCCCTAATTTCAGCAACAGTGACAGCTTGACCCAAGCTTTTTGCGTCCTCTTCCTCTAGTTGCGGTAACTGTATCCCCGATAAATAACCCTCAATCTCCATTGTAGTCGCTTCCAGGTGGTTTTGATACAGCGTTGTATAGTACCGCAAGAAGCGCGAGACGACCTCAGATTGCGAGCAGGCCACCCTCCCTGATTCCTCACGAACACTCAGGACCGGGCAAACCCCCTGCCTCGGATTCGCCATTCTTGCCAGGAGCGTGCCTACCTTATCCCCCTCAGCATGTACCTTTACCCTATATTGCTTATAGTCGTAACTGCGCAGCCTTTCTGTCTCAGTGGCCACGAGCTCCCTAGTCCCTAGCCACCAATAGCCGGTCCTGCAATTCCCTCCGTTCTGGCCTTTGTTTTTCCACCTCCCGTAGCGCCTCCTCCGCTTTTGCGACCTCCTTTACAACCACTGCCCTTTCACCCTCATGCTTACTGATGCAGAGCCCTCTCACCACCACTTTAAACGCATTCCACTCCATTCCCCTAGTAGATGTTGAGTTCTTGTTGGTAGCAAAGTAGTCCTCAATACCCTCTTTGATTGTAGTCCTAAAGACTAGATCCTCCAGGGTATCCGGGCGTAAACGCCAGGTGGGCACCTCTGTTCTCATGCGCTGCCATTTAAAGGAAACTACCTGGAGGTTATGGTCTGAAATGGTCCTAGCTAGGTATTCCGAGTGTACCGCTAAGGGCGCCAGTGCCTGGGTGCACAGAATAGTGTCAATTCTAACATGAAGTTCGTGGATAGCCGAAAAGAAGGAGTAATCCCTATCTTCAGGATGGTGCACTCTCCACATGTCAATCAACCCCCATCCGCTCTGTCATTCTGCCCTCTTCCTCGCAATCTTGCGGACCTGGGATTCTGCCAACGGAGGATGCGACCTGTCCAGGGCCACATCTGTAAGCGAATTAAAGTCTCCCCCCCATAATCACTCGGCCCGATAAGAGATGAGCCAGTTTTCCGGAGATGACATCCAAAAATCGGGGCTGGTCTGTGTTTGGAGCATATACGCTACATAACACCACCTCTGTGTCATACAATCTTCCCGCCACCGCCACATATCTACCCTCAGGGTCTATCACAGTGTGTGCAGCTTGGAACGGGGTCCCCGCCCTCACCCACACTAACACTCCACCTAGCAAACGCAGAGTAAGCAGTACCAAACACCTGACCTCTCCACCTTCGCTGCAGCGCAGTACATTCTTGTTTAGTGAGATGGGTCTCTTGCAGCAAAGCTATCTGGACACCTCTTCTTATCAGATATGCATACTCATTGTGGCGCCTCGACATGGTATGTAATCCGCGCACGTTCCACGTGATACACTTGAAATCAGGTAATGTCCCCATTGCTGCACTCCCAATCTTTCCCCTCCTGCATAATTTGTTTGCCCACACCAGCTGTGCCCCCCCTTAAACACAAAACACCCCCCCAAACTTCCATTACCCTCCCCCCCAGAACAGGTCCCAATAACGCATTTATCAGTACCCATCCAAACTGTCCTAACAATTCACACAATACTATCCTGCAGTAGCCACCACAGGTTGCCTTAAGGGCAATGGGGTGGTGATCCAGCTCCGACAGGTGGCAGCGCTCGCGCCAGCCCCCCGCCCTCCATATCCCGCAATAATAAATCAGACATGGAATTCACAACTGTTACCGGATTCCTCGATATCGCCATTCTCAGTTTACCACCGGTGAGTCCCAGACAGAGGTAATTCACTTATAAATCATCAGCTAATCTAGGTGTCATCTCCGGGCCTTTGGTACTCTCGTCCTCCGACACCTCCGTACCAGATTGTCTCCCGTTCTCCTCGGATTCAGATCCCTTGGTCGAGCCCTCCTGCTGAGAACCAGTGATCGCCGCTGTAGCCGCCAAGGCCCCCTGTTTGTCAGCCTCCATTTGCACACGTTGCAGCGCCCGTTGTGATTTGTTCTTCTTGCGGAGGCGCTGCGATTGGCGCATCCACACCGGCTTGAGTGCGCCCCCCTCATTTCTGCCCCTGCGATCAGTACCTGCCCTATATCTTTCAAGCCAAGACCAGGCCTCTTCAGGTGTCAGGAAAAACTGCGTCGACCCGTCCGGTATCACTCTGTTTAGCCGGGAACAGTAGCGAATATTGTATGCCTTCCTCCCTCAGTTCTTTTTTGACAGATAGGTATGAGGCCCTACGCCGTTGTATGTCCTGAGTATAATCCGGGAAAATTGTCACAGCACTGTTATCTATCTGGAAGGGGCCCGTTGAGCGTGCGTTTTGGATCAATAAATCCCTGTCTTTATAGTGAAGAACCCTGGCCACCACAGGACGGGGGGGTCGGCCCGGTGCAGGCGTCCTGGCCGGGACCCTATGAGCCCTCTCGAGTGTGAAGAAAGGAGAAAGGCCCTCAGGGGCCACCACAGTCCTGAACCAATTTTCCATGTACGCAACCATGTCCGTCCCTTCAACATTTTTGGGCAGGCCTACGACCCGAACGTTGTTTCGCCGGTTGCGACTTTCGGCATCCTCGGCCTTCTTTTCCAGTGTCTCCAATCTCCTCAAGGCGTCCTCCAATTTGCGATCAACCGTGACCACCGCTGGTTTGAGGTCCTGAAGGAGTGACTCACTGTCTTTAACCCTGTCCGCTAACTTCGAGTGATCAGCTCTCAAGAGCCCCAGCCCTGTCGCCACTTGAGTAATATCCTGATGAAGGGACTCTTTTGTCGCCGTTATAGCATCCAGGATTTGATCAAGGCGTTTGTTCAGTCTTTGTTCCGAGGTCTCAGCCGCGCCGTCCCCGGCGTCTCCGTTTTCTCCTGCAGGATCCATTGCCTCGTCTTTTCTGCCTTTAGGTTTCATTCCTTATGGACAGTCCAGCAAGGCACACGCCCAGGCTTCCAAGTTACGAACCAGAGTTGAGAACTGCGCGGTTCACTGGATGTCCACAACACTCCCCTGGAGCCCAGGATAACTGACTCCGATATCTCTCCACGCGGTTCTCACCGGGACCCCCAGGCACGCAATCTTAGCAGGCCAACACAGTCATTCCGGCCCCTCCATGTCCCTTCTTGGTACTAGCCGCTTCAGGCGCCAATCCGCTACCGGGATGCTCCCCTCCGACTCTTCAGCCCCTTGTGTCTGCGCCCACCAAACCGCACCGTGTTGTGCCTCCACCTCGTCTCCGGGGCAGCAGCGCAGTGTCCCCAGCCGGTCACCAGCAGCGCCTCTGTACCTGCCGGTAAGTTCGTTGTGCGTGCACGATGGGGCTGCTCCACTCAGCTTGCTGCCACCTCTCCCAGACACCACCGCTGCCGGTCCCCCTTCGGGGCACCTTGCGCTGCCCTCCGCGGCCCCCGGCTGCCCAGCGCTGCTGGCCCGATCCCGCCCCCGCCTCCGCAGCGCCCAGACCAGGCCCGCAGCACTGCACTCACCGGTGGCCCTAGGGAAGGGCTTCCAGCCGCCACCACAGCACACGTCCGGCCACTGAATTCTGCCGCATCCGCCTCTCAGGCCGGTTCCGACCTGGGCTCCAAGCGCCTGTTCCCAGAGCCTCCTCAGCGGTCTCGACGTTGGCGCGGGCTGCCCCACCGACTTATGGCCACACAGCCTACGCCACCACCAGTGCTGGCGCCATCTTAGGGCTCGCCTCCTCTCTGCCGCTACGATACCGCGGCGGTCTGTTATCTGCGCTTCTCTCACCGATCTTCACCGGAGCCTGTGCGGAGCGGCAGATTGCCTGCCGCGCTCCCTCTGCCAACAGTCCTTCAGCGCCAACCTCCGCAAATCGTGAGCAGCGGGTCGTGGGTCAGTTCTTCCTGGCGATCCCGGCCGCCATCTTGCGACTGCTCTGCCGATGTCGCTTGCCTCGTAGATCGCAGCTTTAGAGGGTGCCCCAAGTCACCAGGGAGCACCCCAGCGGGCAGAAAGGTCTTCGGAGTCGTTCCGACGTCTGTCCCCATTTTTGGAACAGCAACTCAGGCAGTTCCCAGGATAATCGGCGGGATGAGGTACGGAGCTAGTCGCTCTAGCCGCCTACGCCATCGGCGCCCAAACCACGCCCCCTAGCCCCTGGAGGATTGTGGTGGTGAAAATGTTTAAAGATGCATGTTCTTGTGTCTGTACTAAGTTTTTCCCACTCAGTATGCGTGTGATTTGGCATCTCACGCGAGATGCGTGAGATTTGACACCTCACGCGAGGTGCGTGAGATTTGGCATCTCACGCGAGATGCGTGAGGATTAACAGCTCACGCGAGATGCGTGAGATTTGGCATCTCACGCGAGATGCGTGAGGATTACCAGCTCACGCGAGATGCGTGAGATTTGGCATCTCACGCGAGATGCGTGAGGTTTGGCATCTCACGCAAGATGCGTGGGGTTTAGCATCTCACGCGAGATGCGTGAGGTTTGGCATCTCACTCGAGATGCGTGAGGTTTAGCATCTCACGCGAGATGCGTGAGGTTTAGCATCTCACGCGAGATGCGTGGGGTTTGGCATCTCACGCGAGATGCGTGAGGTTTGGCATCTCACGCGAGATGCGTGAGGTTCGGCATCTCACGCGAGATGCGTGAGGTTTGGCATCTCACGCGAGATGCGTGAGGTTCGGCATCTCACGCGTGATGCGTGAGGTTTGGTACCTCACGCGTGATGCGTGCGGTTTAGCATCTCACGCGAGATGCGTGAGGTTTGGCATCTCACGCGAGATGCGTGAGGTTTGGCATCTCACGCGAGATGCGTGAGGTTTGGCATCTCACGCGAGATGCGTGAGGTTTGACATCTCACGCGAGATGCGTGAGGTTCGGCATCTCACGCGAGATGCGTGAGGTTCGGCATCGCACGCGAGATGCGTGGGGTTTGGTACCTCACGCGTGATGCGTGAGGGTTGGCAACTTACGCGAGATGCGTGAGGTCCGGTACCTCACGCGAGATGTGTGGGGTTCGGTACCTCACGCGAGATGCGTGAGGTTTGGCATCCCACGCAAGATGCGTGAGGTTCGGCATCTCACGCGAGATGCGTGAGGTTCGGCACCTCACGCGACATGCGTGAGGTTCCGCGCCTCACGCGAGATGCGTGAGGTCCGGCACGGGCGTGCCTACGATGGCGTCAGCGGCCGCGCCCAGTTCCCCGTGCTCACTATTCAGCGTCTTTTGGTGAAGGAGGAAGAGGATCTTGGGGCTCCGTTTCTCTGCGAGGCCAGCTTTCTTCTTTTGATCGGTGGAGAGTTCTGGGTGCCTGAAGACTGCTACAACGCTCGCTGAGCTGCAGGAGGAGTTTAGAATCTGCGGAGACTTCTCTTCTTGATGGGCTCCCGGTAGGGTGACCAACCGTCCGTAAATTTCACGGACAGTCCGTAATTTCGACCGTCTGTCCGTTGTCCGTGAAGGATCTTTTAACGGACGCCATTTGTCCGTAATTCTAACCGGGCACCGGTCGCAGCTCCCTGAAGCCGGCGCAGCTTCCACCCACCTCCCTTCTTGACTCCGATGCTGAGGTCAGGTGTCACAGACTCCGAGGCAGCACAAAAGCTCAGATACCCCGCAGCATTGGAGAGGCACAGCGGGGTGGCAATCCTCACACCTCCAGCCCTTGATGAGCTGTTAAGAGGTGCTTGAAGGTGACTGGGGGAGTCCCCCCCCCCCCCCCCCCCCCCCACCTCCCCGGAAGCTTCAGGAGCATCTATTCCGATGCAAACAGCCCTGAATACGCCATGTCACCACAATTTAGAGGTGCTTCACACATTCCATTTCTGCCCAGGGCTACTGTGACACCAGAGATAGGTCCGAAATGGGAAGGTCTGGAAGCTGGGAACACTGCTTTCTGGGCCTGAGAGCATTCCTGCAGGAATGGGTGCTCCCTGCTGCCTCGTCACTACAGGGAAAACAAAAGTCATGGTAGAAACCAAAAGCCTCGCATTTCATGATTTAAATGAAATCATGACGAAATGCGCGGTCTTTCGTTTCTACCATGACTCCCTCCATATACAACAGAAACACACACACATCTCTGTGGAGGGCTTTAAGTAGGATGAAAAAAACTGGGTGTGGTGGGGGTTCTGGTTGGGGGGGCTGATGTATACTGAGCGTGGCTTAACACTTTTAAGTTAGAAGAAATCTGTACTTAGCATAGTATGCTGCCCCACTGCTCTGAAGAGATTAGGAACAGCGGCAGGTCATTAGTTGCAGGTAAGGGAACGCATTGCTAAGCACCCAACTTTGAAATAATCCATGTGAGAGGGTTACCCCGGAACACTGGCTGGGAGCACGTGGGAAGGGAAATATTCACCCTGCTTGTTCATCACAATAGTACTTCCGTGAAAAGCTGCTTCACACTTGAGTCGAGACTCTGAGTGGCACTTCATTCATTGGCCAGTCAAGGGTGCTTATGTAAAAAACGGTAATGTCTTTAATGATAAAAGGCTGACAGATAGCTTTATTGCTGCCCTGCTGTTATAGTTATATGGGGTCTGTACGAATGCGGAGCATGTGTTTGTTTCAAGAAGACAATGTGTAATGCAAGTTGTCCCTACCCGCCAAGCCCCAAGATTGCGAAGAGAGTCACCTGAGCATCCCATATCTGACAGATATTTACTGGCTTTCGGCTGAATAAGGGCCCCTCTGATTGATTAGGGGGCACCTGTGGGCCGAAAGGACACCTGTACCCCTGAAAGAAGACCGTGGGTTAATAGACTCGTTTTGGTTTTATACATGATGTGTTTTGCGAAATCACATGTGTCTCGCTGTCACTGATAGCTTTAGAAACTCTCCAAGACAATCAATCTCTCCAAAACCTGTGTACAGATTGACTCAACATCCGGTGAGTTCACCCTTGGGGCCTTTCATTTCTACCATGCGCCCATCAACATACACACACAGCGTGTGTTTCTGTTGTCTATGGAGGCGTGGCAGACACCAAAGGCAGCGCATTTCATGATTTAAATGAAGTCATGAAATGTGCAGCCTTTAGTTTCTACCATTGCTCCCTCCATATACAAAAGAAACACGCAGACACTTCTATGTGTGCAGAGCTTTAAGTGGAATGAAAAAACTGAGGGGGTCTCTAGTAGGGGTGGCCAATGTAATTATGAGCGTTGCTTAACACTGTTAAGCTAAAAATCTGTACTTCGCATAGTGTGCTGCCCCACTGGTATTGTGCTTCATGTGTCATTGCCTCTCAGGATAAATAATACGAGGCACACTTATAGGGCCTGTTTCAGTTGGTTGGGTGTGCTTGGCTTGGGGGTCATTTTGCAAGCAGACCATTTAGAGGATTGGGCTAATTTTTGATCTGTTTCTAATGCTTTCTTCATATTTGTGCTTTAACATGCTATATTTGGATCCCCGTTTTTCTCCAGTTTGCAGTAAAAATGTGGTGTAAAAGCCACCATTTGAATGAATTTTTTAAAAAAAATTCTTGCGCACCCTCTTTTTGTGTTTCGGGTTTGCTCGCTTCGCTCGCTTGCTCGTTATATTAGGGTACAACATTTTTCGCCTCACCACTTTCAAAATCCACAAGCCGCCCCTGGCCCTACCCCACCCCACCCTGGAAGAGACCAAGATGATACTAGAATACTGCATGCCCACCCCTGTGCCCACCCTGGTGGATCCTGTTCCCCCTCCTGTGATGGCGCCTGTTGTCCCCCCCCCCCACCCCCAGTGATGGCTCCTGTCGTCCCGTCCCCCGGCATGTGATGGCTCCTGTCCCCCCCCTGTGGTGGATCCTGTCTCCGCCCTGGGTGGCATCTGTCCCAGTCCTGGAATGGCTCCTGCAGCGAGGGTAAAGTTCTTGAGGGGCCTCTTCTCAAAAAGGCTCAGCTCAAAATTAATATGAAAAGGTGGGCGAGTGAGCAAGTGAAAGGATGGCTGGATGCATTAGTGAAAGGGTGAATGGATGAATGAAAGATTGAATACATGGATAATGAGAGGATGGATAGATGAGTGAGTGGAAGGATGGAAGAGAGAAAAGGTAAATAGCTGGATGTATGGGTGGAAGGGTAGCTGGATGAGTAAAAGGGTGGATGGATGAGTGAAAGGATGGATGAGTGAAAAGGTGGATGATTGAGTGAGTGGGTGGATGCATGAGTGAAATGATGGATGGATTGATGAACTGATAAGTGCAAGGGTGAATGGATTGACAGATGAGCCAAAGGGTGGATGTAAGGATGGATGAGTGAGAGTGAAAAGGAAGTTAGATGGCCAAAAGGATGAATAGATGAGTGAAGGAGTGAAAGGATAAATGGATGAGAGAAAGGATGGATGAGTGATAGGGTCAATGGATGGATTCATGAGTGGATGGATTCATGAGTGGATGAGTAGATGGGTGGATGGATGGAAGGAAGGATTGCTAAGTGAAAGGGTCGATGGAGAGAGAAAGGGAGGATGGATGACTGAAAGGGTAGAAGGATGAGTGACTGGGTGGATGGATAGTAAGTGAAAGGATGGCTGGATGGGTGAAAGGGTAAATGGCTGGATGGATGAGTGAATGAATGGATGGATGGGTAGAAGGCTGGATGGATGAGTGTACAGATGGATAGGTTGAAAGGGTGGATGGATGGATAATGGATGGATGAGTGAAAGGATGAATGAAGGGATGGATGAGTGAAATGATAGATGGAAGGACACATGATGGATAGGTTTGCAAATGGTTTAATATGTGTGGATATGGCTGGGCTTACTTATATACTATTGCGCGACCTCTGATGTGTCTGTAAAACTTATCCAATTGTCCTGAAGTTTTGTCCTGAATTTTGACCTCCTGTCCTGAATTTGTGTCCTGAATTTTGACCCTTTGTCCTGAATTTTTACACTCACCGTCCTGAATTTGCACCAATGCCAGTTGGTCACCCTAGCTCCCGGTGAGGCTAGCTTTTGGGGCGATTACCTGTCACTAACCCAGATTCAGAAGTAGAGTCAATCAATCAATCAGGAGTTTCTTAAAGCGCAACTACTCACCCGTAAGGGTCTCAAGGCGCTAGGGGTGGGGGGGTGCAGGTTCCATTCCATCAAGGAGGGGGTCTGTCAAAGAGCCAGGTTTTGAGGTTTCTTGCGAAGATGGGGAGCGATGTGGTCTGTCTGAGGAGGAGCGGAAGGGCGTTCCATGCTTTGGCCGCGAGGAAGGAGAAGGAGCGGCCTCCCGATCTGGTCTTTCTGGTGCGGGGGACCACGGCGTAGGAGAGCTGGGCTGATCGTAGGGTCCTTTGGGGTGCGTGGAATTTGAGCCGGCTGTTCAGGTATGCTGGTCCAGTGCATTGGAGGGCCTTGTGTGCATGGGTGAGCATCTTAAAGGTGATTCTCGCCTCGACGGGGAGCCAGTGGAGTGTGCGCAGGTGCTGGGAGATGTGGCAGTGTTTTGGCAGGTTGAGGACCAGTCTTGCGGCGGCGTTCTGGATGTTCTGTAGCTTGCGGATGAGGTTTTTGTTTTTTCCGGCATAGAGTGCAGTGCCGTAGTCGAGTCTGCTGGTGACCAGGGCGTGAGTGACTGTCTTTCGGTGTTCGAGGGTGATCCATTTGAAGGTCTCACGAAGGAGGCGGAGGGTGTGGAAGCAGGAAGATGAGACCGAGTTGATCTGGCGGTCCATTTTGAGCTCGGAGTCCAGGATGATTCCCAGGTTGCGTGCGTGGTCTGTGGGGGTTGGCGGGTTTCCGAGGGCGGTGGGCCACCAGGTGTCGCTCCAGGCGTCGGGGTTGGGGCCCATGATGAGTACTTCTGTTTTGTTGGTGTTTAGTTGTAGGCAGCTGTTTTTCATCCATTTGGCGACGGCTTCCATGCCTTCTCGAAAGTTGCGTCTGGCGGTGTTGGGCTCGTTGGATAGGGAGAGGATGAGCTGGGTGTCGTCTGCGTATGACACGATGTTGAGTCCGTAGGTTCTGACGATGGGGGCAAGTGGAGCCATGTAGACGTTGAAGAGCGTCGGGCTGAGGGAGGAGCCCTGGGGACTCCGCAGGTGGTAGGTGTGGGGTCTGAGAGGAAAGGGGGGAGTCTGACCTGTTGCGTCCTGCCGGAGAGGAAGGAGCAGATCCAGTCGAGGGCCTTGTCCTGGATTCCTGCATCGTAGAGTCTGCGTATTAGGGTGCGGTGGGAGACTGTGTCGAACGCCGCTGATAGGTCTAGGAGGATGAGGGCTACTGTTTCTCCTTTGTCCAGTTGGGTGCGGATGTCGTCTGTTGCGGCGAGGACGGCGGTTTCCGTACTGTGTTTTTTTCTGAAGCCGGATTGGGAGGAGTCGAGGATGTTGTGTTCTTCAATGAATGTGGCGAGTTGGCTGTTGATGGCTTTCTCAATGACTTTCGCTGGGAAAGGGAGCAGGGAGATGGGTCTGTAGTTTTTGAGGTCAGTGGGGTCCGCTGAGGGTTTCTTTAGGAGGGGATTGACCTCGGCGTGTTTCCAGTTGTCGGGGAACGAGGCGGTCGCCAGGGAGCGGTTGATGGTGTGGTGGAGCATGGGTGTGATGGTATCGGCGGCTCTGTTGAAGATGTGGTGGGGGCAGGGGTCCGTGGGGGCCCCTTAGTGGATTAACTTCATTGTCTTCAGTGTGTCTTCGATGGTGAGGGCTGTCCAGTCATCAATCGCTGGTTTCTGGGTGTCGGGGTGGTTCGTGAGGGTTCAGTGTGTTGGTTGTCTTCGTCGAAGTTGTCATAGATGCTCTTGATTTTGTGGTGGAAAAAGGTGCTGAGTTTGTCGCAGAGGTCTTGTGAGGGAGGGATGTCGGTAGACTGGCTGGTGGGTTGGGCGAACTCCTTGATGATGCTGAAGAGTTCTTTGCTGTTGAGTGCGTGGGTGGAGATTCTGTCTTCAATCGCTTTTTTCCTCGTTTCTCTGATGAGTTGATGGTGGGCGTTGGTGGCGGCTCTGAAGTTGTTGTGGGCTTCTGTGGATTTGGCGTTTCTCCAGGCCTTTTCGAGTCGGCGGCGGCATGTGCGCCTGGACTCTCGAAGTTCGGTGGTAAACCATCTGGCTTTCTTGGCACGGGTATTGTTGTTTTTCTTGAGGGGGGCTATGGTGTTGGTGCTGTCCGAGATCCATCTATTTTCAGGGTTCGGGCTGCGGTGTTGGGGTCGTCATTTTCCGCGATGGTTGGGGTGGAGTTGTTGAGTGAGGAGGTGAGCTGGTCGTCGGTGATTTTGGTCCAGTTTCTTTGTGGAAGCAGGTCCTGGTGCCTGTGGATGGTGTGTGTTCTGAAGGTGAAGTGGACGCAACGATGGTCGGTCCATAGGAGTTCGGTGGTGTGGCTGAAGGTGATGGAGTTTCCTGTAGTGAAGAGGGGGTCGAAGGTGTGTCCTGCTGAGTGCGTGGGCTCGGTCATGATCTGGCAGAGTCCAATGTTGTGGAGGTTGTCCAGGAGGCATGTGGTGTTGGGGTCCCGTTGATTGTCGAGGTGGAAGTTGAGGTCTCCCAGCAGGGTGTAGTTGGTGGATGCGATGGCCTGCGGGGAGATAATGTCCGTGATGGAGTTGGCGAAGGGTCCGCGGGGTCCAGGGGGTCGGTAGATGAGAGTTCCTCGGAGGGCGGCGGTGGGGCTGGCCAGTATCTTGAAGTGAAGGTGTTCCATCAGTTTTGTGGACTCGTCAGGGAGTGTGCTCAGGCGGAGGCTGGATTTGTGGACGATGGCGATTCCTCCTCCTGGGTGGGTGGGGCGGTCCTTCCTGGAGATCTTGTATCCTTGGGGGATGGCGATGGCGATGTCCGGTCCCGAGGTGGCGTTGGTCCAGGTTTCGGTGAAGAATGCTACGTCCGGGGTGGTGCTGTCGAGGAGGTCCCAGATTTCTGTGGCGTGTTTGTGGAGGGATCGGACATTGAGGAGGATGCATTGCAGGGTCTTCGGTTCGGTTGTGTTCTTGTGGGCGGGTTGTGCTGGATCCGTGTTCTTGGCGGTGCTGCAGGTGTGCCGGCAGCGGTGACAGCTGAAGGGCCATGGGTGTCGGCTGGCGATGCTAGCTTGCAGTTGTTGTTGCAGCCTGGGTTGAGTGCGTGGAGTGCTGCTGGGTCGTAGCGTTGGCGGGGCGGAGGTCCAGGGTTCCTGGTGCTGGTCGCGGACGGGTCGCGGACGGGCGCAGACGTGCTTGCCTTTGACGCGCCTTCGGTGCACCAGCGGCGCGCCCGCGCAGTGGCCGCCATTATGTAGGGGTCGGGGAGGGCTGGACAGCTGGGAGGTGGGAGCGGGGAGAGGAGCTGGATTGGGCCGGTCGCGCTGGGGGGGAGGGGCCGCTGGGGCAGCAGCGGCGGGCAAGGTAAAGGGAGGAAAGAAGGGATAAAGAAAAAAGGGAAAATAAGCAGAAATAAGGCACAAAAGAGCAGAGATGCAGAAAAGGGCAGAAAGGTGAAAGATGGAAAGGGTAGAAAAACGAGTGAAAACGAGTGAAGGAGCAGAGGGAGAGAAAGGGAAAATGGGCAGAAATAACGAACAAAAGAGCAGAGATGCAGAAAGGTGAAAGATAGAAAGGATAGAAAAACGAGTGAAGGAGCAGAGTGAGAGAAAGGAGACAGAGGTCCACTCTACAGGTAAGATTGCGAATCTTGTTAAAACCATTTCAGTGAATTATTAGGAACATTCAATTTGATTTTCAAGATCATTTACCTTATTCACAAGTGTGATTCTTGTTCAGTAGAAATTCTATGCATGTTTTCTCTAGCTCATTACCATATTCACGAGTGCGATTCTTTTTCTATAGTAGTTCCATGAATGTTTTTGGGAACACTTTTAAAGTCACATAAAATAAGGAATTATAAGACACTGATTGTTTAGGTGATTGAAAACCTAGTCATAGAAAGACCTAAACCAAATTCTGCCGCTTATGCCTTTGAGCAGTTGATACTGAAGTGAAGTATTATCACCACAATATAGCGGATCTAAGAAAGGTCAACTAAGAGTTTGATTGTCTGAATAAACGCAAGCCACGAAGCTCTTAAGCTAGTTCCTGATTGAAGGACAGAATCTGATGTCCTAATTTACGTCTTTGTGCGAAGGAAAGTGCGTGTATTTTTGTTTGCGAGTAACTTTTCCTTTTCAGATCTCCTTCCCAGCTGTTCCCTTCCTAATTCCCTTTCCCCCCGCTTAATCACTTCAATACTCTGTGTAATCATTACAATCAGAGTTGGAGGTATTGAGAGGTGGGCCCCTTATATCATCACTCCAGACCCTGAGGAAGAAGCAACCTGACAGAATAGTGAGCCCACGAATAATATTCCTCCCGGTCTGAGAGTTTTGACATTATGGCCACCATGGATGATTTAATGAGGGTTATTGTTCAGATGCAAACAGATTTAACTGAAGCTAGGAATGCCACTGCAATGCTCTCTGATAAAGTAGATAGGATACAGCGATTAAGTACTCCGCTTCCTCCTCTCCGTTCTCTGCAGCATACAGACTGAGAGAAATGACGCTGTTGGGGCAGCTGTCCGAACCAATCGGTGCTGGCTGCGGTGGAGGGGAGGGAGGTTGCCTGCAGCCTTCCTGTTGACGAGAGCCCAGACCACGTCAGACGCATTCAAAATCCAGGACGGCGGGAGTCGGAAGTCTGCAGTCTCAGGAGTCAGCGCGGGAAGCCAAGGTAAGTTTTATATAATATTTTATTATGTATTATTATCGCATATCGCATGTAAATTATACTTAAGTATTTAAATGTTGCCTGTCTCTGCCGGCTTCGGAGTGAGGGGGATTTCGTTAAGGAGGCGGGTTTCAGAGGGGTGAAGAAGAAGCTCTCTAGTCTGGGGGTTGAGGTGGTTTGTGTTGCACCACGCGCCGGGACTCCTTTACCCTGTCACCCGGGATGCTCAGCTCATGCATGCCTCCTTGTGCGCCGGCTCGGGTCCGTTGGCAGTGGCGTGCAGGTGCTTGGTGCTTCTATGGATGCTCTGAGCTCTTCTTGCGGCTGCGTTTGGCAACCTGTGCCTGACTGTGATGGGGCAGGTGGGACTGCGATGTCGCCGTGCCACCTGCCCTTGCTCTGGGAAGAGATGGTCCTGTGCAGTGAGAGCGCTCACGCCTGATTCTTGGTTTCCCGTTCCGACTTCCTTCCCATGTGGTGAGTGCCATCGTGCATGTGCATACATAATAATAAAAAATTAAAACAATATAACATCGAATAAACTCTGAAGACTGTACATTGTTGGCACGTTCCTTGGGTTGCCTTAAATAAGGGCCTCTGTGACTGTGTGTAAATGAGTTGTAACATTTAACCCAATTCAGCCGAAAATACAGTCATGCTTTGCATTAAGTATAAAAGTTCCGAGTAAATAAAGTGCGAGTTTCTCTCCGTTTGTGGCAGTAGTTTGTATGTTTGTTTCCATCTCTCATAGTCATAGTGCCAGTAAGCAGGCACAAACGCGTGTCTCGTTAATTCACTGATACAAGAGAACTGGCGTTCCCCTGCACACCGAACAAGTAGGGACATCCACAAACGGACGGTCAAACTGAACGTTTAAATCAAACTTTGAAACAATATCTAAGATGTTATGTCTCTGACACCAAGAGGTCTTGGTTGGATTCGTTATGGATGGCAGAAGTGGCTTACAACACATCACCTCATTCGTCTACTGGGTCCACTCCTTTTGAAGTGTTGTATGGTTACGTGCCTAACACCATTCCTTTAACTCTAACCCAATATACAGTGTAATACACCAGCTGTTCAGGACACTGTTCAATTCATGCAGAACGTTCATCAACAGATCCACAAACGACTTTTGCAAAGTAAAGAAAAATACAAAGAACAATTTCATAAGCACCATCGATCTGGTCCCCAGTATGTTCCTGGAGACAAAGTGTGGCTATCCACAAAAAACTTTGTCTTTAAACAAAGAAACATGTTCAATCCAAAGTTCATAGGTCCGTATTCGGTGATTCGTCCGGTTAATCCAGTAACGTATAAATTACTTTTACCCACGACTTTGCGAATTCACCCTGTATTTAATACCTCTCTTTTAAAACCTGCTGGACAAACTAAGTCTAAAAGACCAGCACCTCTTCTGGTTCATGGGAACTGGGAGTATGAAGTACAAATAGTTTTGGATTCCAAACGCAGAGGTGCTAAATTATGGTATCTCATTTCCTGGAAGGGATATGGGCCTGAAAATGATTCTTGGGAACCATCTGAAAATGTGCATGCTTCTCGTTTGATACGACACTTCCACCTTCAAAATCCTTTGAAGCCGGGCCCTAGACCGCTTCGGGGAGGGGGAAGTACTGTCAGGACTAGGGCGGGTTGCGGTCTAGGGCCCGCCCCATCCTGTAGGCACATACGCCTGTTCCTGTGCGATCAAACCTTAAGTGGTAAAAGTCATAGAGTAGCCCCTGGAGGATTGTTTTTTTAACTTTATTTTGGTGCAGAAACATACAAAAGGCATCAAATTGTTCAGGGCACCTCGCCAGTGACATAAATCAATGCTTCAACATCATTAAATTTTGGTATAACACAGCCATTCAGCCCACATCCCGGAGGTCGGGCGGCAACAGCAAATCAGTGTCACAATTAGCGATTCCTACGGCGGCCCCCAAACTCCGCTCCACGGATCAACTAGTTTCTGCTTTTCTTATGGTCCTAGACGTACGACCCCATCACTTACCGGACTAATGACCTGAATGGTGTGCACCGTGCGTGCCAGAAGTATGCCGCCCCCAGCCTGATGACAACCCCCTAATTCTATACTCATCCTCAGTGTGGGGCCCGTACCGTTCGGTCGCTCCACTGGGAGTCGCCAATCTAGCTACACCCTCCCAGGAACTAACTATTCATTGCTAATAGGGCTGTCTGCCTTGCACCAAGAGTAAATATCTTCCCTGTCCCAACAAACCCCCCCCCCCCCCCCCCTCCCCCCTAAAACCGTTGTAGCTGGTGTGGGCCTACTTCCAAGTTCTTAGCATCTGAAGGGAGGAAATCTATAGGGTCGCATGCAATCATCCGTATCTCATAAGGAACATCACACAGAACACTCAACCACTATTCATCTGCTGGTAGGAGGCTGTCACTGAGCGCATTCACTAGTTCTGCCCATGCACGTGCTGCCTCTAGGCTCCTCTCATTAGCGGTGCGGGCTGCCTGGCGTAATCTGATCACACTCTCACTATGGGCCCATTTCTGGAATTCGTTCGCCCATCGCCTGCTAGAGGGGCCCTCCCTCGACTTCCAGTGCCATGTGATTTCCCTCTGGGCCAATATGAGGCCCAAGTCAATGAATTTACTAGTGATCTTAGTTGTCCTAGTGTGAGGAAACCAAAGCAACAAACAGGTCGCCATGTGCCACTTGCCGCTCCGTCACTTCATTAAGAAGTTCCACTACCTCGGACCAAAATGTCCCCAATTTCGGACAGTCCCACATCATGTGATCGAGCTCCACCTCAGGTGCCAGGCACCTAGGGCACGCTGCATCCTGCACTTGAAAATATTTTCGGATCTTCCCCGGAGTTAGGTAGGCTCTATGTAGTATAAAAAAGTGTACTTGTTGAAACCGCGCATTCCTACACCCTTTCCAAGTTCTCGTCAAAATATGACCCCAGACCGCCTTCGGGATGGGTTTCCCTATACTTGCCTCCTATTTTTGTCTGAGAGTCACTAGAGCCTCCAGTCCTTCACACAGCATTCGTGAGTGTAGGCAGGTGACCGCTTTAATAGTACCTGCCGCCATTAACACATATTGGCATCCATTGTGGTGTGTGGTTCCAACTGCCCTGTTTTCCAGTGTTTCCGCATAGCAGTGGTTACCGCCATATGTAATAGGAAATATCCGTCCGGAATGCCAAATTGGTCTTGCAACACCTGGAAGGGTAGCAACTCGCCTTCAGCGTACAAGTCACCCACCACTTGTAACCCCAGTTCCTTCCAGTCCAGTAGCCCGGACCAATCCCCTCCATGCGGCAGTGCCGTAAGCATGCCCAGGGGGATTTCGGGTGCATAGGGATGTTCCACTTTCACCTTCTTCCGGCTCCTATTCCAGCACAGCCTCAGCGCCTTCTCCTCCCAAGTCAGATTCCGGACCACTAGGTGTTGTTGCATGATAATGTAGGATAGGACATGCCTCTGTATTCCAGATCCCCGAGCCTCTTCCGGACCCCTGAATTCTCTGGCTACATGCTGTGTAAGGACCTGCAATTGCGCTGCCAAGTAGTAAAGTTCGAAATTCGGAACTGCCATTCCCCCCTCCACTTTGGGCCGCAACAGCGTGTCCAATGCTACCTGCCTCCTTCCCGTCCCCCACAAAAAGTCAATTGTGAGCGTCCGCAGTTGTCGAAAGTACCGAGGAGGCACCCAGAGCGGAAGAGTACGAAAAAAGTAGAGGAGGCGTGGCAAAGCTACCATTTTGAGCAGTGCAACTCTCCCCAACACCGAGAGAGGCAAGGTTGCCCAGAACGCCACACTGCCCCTCAGTGCCCTTATGCAGCGTCCAATATTCCCCTCCAGTACATCCTCCGCCCTAAGATAAATCCGGACTCCCAAGTAGGTAAAGCACGATCGTTCCCACAGTAAATCAGCAGGTAGGCGCGGTTGGGGTGCATCCATCCTCAGAGGAAAGACACACGTTTTAGTCCAGTTCACACGGAGGCCAGACAGCCTCCCAAAGTCCGATAGCATGGTCATCGCCCCCTCCAGTGCCAATGTCGCGTCCGCTAAGAACAGCAGCAAATCATCCGCATACATCGAGATGTAGTGCGGGAGTCCACCACAGACCAGGCCCTCATACGCCACTCCCGATCTGGTGTAGACCGCTAGCGGTTCTATTGCGAGCGCAAACAGCAGGGGAGAGAGCGAGCACCCCTGTCTCGTGCCTCTCTGCACTGGGTATTCTGATGATATAACCCAGCCCAATCGCACCGAGCCGTTGCGAAGGAGTACAAGACCTTCGTCCAGCGCCTAAAACGCGCGCCTAAGCCAAATCTTTCCAATACCTTATCAAGATATTCCCACTCGAGGCTGTCAAACGCCTTTTCTATATCCACCGACAGCACTGCTGATGTTGCCTCTTCCACCAGATCACTATCCAATATTCTAATAAGACGGCGGATATTGGTCGAGGTGTTCCTAGTTGGTATGAACCCTGCTTGGTCCCCGTGGACCAAGGTAGTCATATGGGACATTAGTCTTGTTGCCAGTATATGACTCAGTATCTTGTAGTCCACCGTCAACATAGACAGTGGCCTATAAGAGGTCACGTTATCTCCCTCCCTCCCAGGTTTCAACAGGGGGACTACCAGCGCCACCCTCATGGATTCGGGCATGTATCCCAGCTCCAGCGCCTCGTTATATACCGCCTGCAGCTGGGGTGCCAATGGTCAATGTACGTCAGATAAAAAACTCTACAGGAAGTCCATCCACCCCCGGAGTCTTGTTCCTGGCCATGCTCTTAATTGCTCCCCTAATTTCAGCAACAGTGACAGCTTGACCCAAGCTTTTTGCGTCCTCTTCCTCTAGTTGCGGTAACTGTATCCCCGATAAATAACCCTCAGTCTCCATTGTAGTCGCTTCCAGGTGGTTTTGATACAGCGTCGTATAGTACCGCAAGAAGCGCGAGACGACCTCAGATTGCGAGCAGGCCACCCTCCCTGATTCCTCACGAACACTCAGGACCGGGCAAACCCCCTGCCTCGGATTCGCCATTCTTGCCAGGAGCGTGCCTACCTTATCCCCCTCAGCATGTACCTTTACCCTATATTGCTTATAGTCGTAACTGCGCAGCCTTTCTGTCTCAGTGGCCACGAGCTCCCTAGTCCCTAGCCACCAATAGCCGGTCCTGCAATTCCCTCCGTTCTGGCCTTTGTTTTTCCACCTCCCGTAGCGCCTCCTCCGCTTTTGCGACCTCCTTTACAACCACTGCCCTTTCACCCTCATGCTTACTGATGCAGAGCCCTCTCACCACCACTTTAAACGCATTCCACTCCATTCCCCTAGTAGATGTTGAGTTCTTGTTGGTAGCAAAGTAGTCCTCAATACCCTCTTTGATTGTAGTCCTAAAGACTAGATCCTCCAGGGTATCCGGGCGTAAACGCCAGGTGGGCACCTCTGTTCTCATGCGCTGCCATTTAAAGGAAACTACCTGGAGGTTATGGTCTGAAATGGTCCTAGCTAGGTATTCCGAGTGTACCGCTAAGTGCGCCAGTGCCTGGGTGCACAGAATAGTGTCAATTCTAACATGAAGTTCGTGGATAGCCGAAAAGAAGGAGTAATCCCTATCTTCAGGATGGTGCACTCTCCACATGTCAATCAACCCCCATCCGCTCTGTCATTCTGCCCTCTTCCTCGCAATCTTGCGGACCTGGGATTCTGCCAACGGAGGATGCGACCTGTCCAGGGCCACATCTGTAAGCGAATTAAAGTCTCCCCCCATAATCACTCGGCCCGATAAGAGATGAGCCAGTTTTCCGGAGATGACATCCAAAAATCGGGGCTGGTCTGTGTTTGGAGCATATACGCTACATAACACCACCTCTGTGTCATACAATCTTCCCGCCACCGCCACATATCTACCCTCAGGGTCTATCACAGTGTGTGCAGCTTGGAACGGGGTCCCCGCCCTCACCCACACTAACACTCCACCTAGCAAACGCAGAGTAAGCAGTACCAAACACCTGACCTCTCCACCTTCGCTGCAGCGCAGTACATTCTTGTTTAGTGAGATGGGTCTCTTGCAGCAAAGCTATCTGGACACCTCTTCTTATCAGATATGCATACTCATTGTGGCGCCTCGACATGGTATGTAATCCGCGCACGTTCCACGTGATACACTTAAAATCAGGTAATGTCCCCATTGCTGCACTCCCAATCTTTCCCCTCCTGCATAATTTGTTTGCCCACATCAGCTGTGCCCCCCCTTAAACACAAAACACCCCCCCAAACTTCCATTACCCTCCCCCCCAGAACAGGTCCCAATAACGCATTTATCAGTACCCATCCAAACTGTCCTAACAATTCACACAATACTATCCTGCAGTAGCCACCACAGGTTGCCTTAAGGGCAATGGGGTGGTGATCCAGCTCCGACAGGTGGCAGCGCTCGCGCCAGCCCCCCGCCCTCCATATCCCGCAATAATAAATCAGACATGGAATTCACAACTGTTACCGGATTCCCCGATATCGCCATTCTCAGTTTACCACCGGTGAGTCCCAGACAGAGGTAATTCACTTATAAATCATCAGCTAATCTAGGTGTCATCTCCGGGCCTTTGGTACTCTCGTCCTCCGACACCTCCGTACCAGATTGTCTCCCGTTCTCCTCGGATTCAGATCCCTTGGTCGAGCCCTCCTGCTGAGAACCAGTGATCGCCGCTGTAGCCGCCAAGGCCCCCTGTTTGTCAGCCTCCATTTGCACACGTTGCAGCGCCCGTTGTGATTTGTTCTTCTTGCGGAGGCGCTGCGATTGGCGCATCCACACCGGCTTGAGTGCGCCCCCCTCATTTCTGCCCCTGCGATCAGTACCTGCCCTATATCTTTCAAGCCAAGACCAGGCCTCTTCAGGTGTCAGGAAAAACTGCGTCGACCCGTCCAGTATCACTCTGTTTAGCCGGGAACAGTAGCGAATATTGTATGCCTTCCTCCCTCAGTTCTTTTTTGACAGATAGGTATGAGGCCCTACGCCGTTGTATGTCCTGAGTATAATCCGGGAAAATTGTCACAGCACTGTTATCTATCTGGAAGGGGCCCGTTGAGCGTGCGTTTTGGATCAATAAATCCCTGTCTTTATAGTGAAGAACCCTGGCCACCACAGGACGGGGGGGTCGGCCCGGTGCAGGCGGCCTGGCCGGGACCCTATGAGCCCTCTCGAGTGTGAAGAAAGGAGAAAGGCCCTCAGGGGCCACCACAGTCCTGAACCAATTTTCCATGTACGCAACCATGTCCGTCCCTTCAACATTTTTGGGCAGGCCTACGACCCGAACGTTGTTTCGCCGGTTGCGACTTTCGGCATCCTCGGCCTTCTTTTCCAGTGTCTCCAATCTCCTCAAGGCGTCCTCCAATTTGCGATCAACCGTGACCACCGCTGGTTTGAGGTCCTGAAGGAGTGACTCACTGTCTTTAACCCTGTCCGCTAACTTCGAGTGATCAGCTCTCAAGAGCCCCAGCCCTGTCGCCACTTGAGTAATATCCTGATGAAGGGACTCTTTTGTCGCCGTTATAGCATCCAGGATTTGATCAAGGCGTTTGTTCAGTCTTTGTTCCGAGGTCTCAGCCGCGCCGTCCCCGGCGTCTCCGTTTTCTCCTGCAGGATCCATTGCCTCGTCTTTTCTGCCTTTAGGTTTCATTCCTTATGGACAGTCCAGCAAGGCACACGCCCAGGCTTCCAAGTTACGAACCAGAGTTGAGAACTGCGCGGTTCACTGGATGTCCACAACACTCCCCTGGAGCCCGGGATAACTGACTCCGATATCTCTCCACGCGGTTCTCACCGGGACCCCCAGGCACGCAATCTTAGCAGGCCAACACAGTCATTCCGGCCCCTCCATGTCCCTTCTTGGTACTAGCCGCTTCAGGCGCCAATACGCTACCGGGATGCTCCCCTCCGACTCTTCAGCCCCTTGTGTCTGCGCCCACCAAACCGCACCGTGTTGTGCCTCCACCTCGTCTCCGGGGCAGCAGCGCAGTGTCCCCAGCCGGTCACCAGCAGCGCCTCTGTACCTGCCGGTAAGTTCGTTGTGCGTGCACGATGGGGCTGCTCCACTCAGCTTGCTGCCACCTCTCCTAGACACCACCGCTGCCGGTCCCCCTTCGGGGCACCTTGCGCTGCCCTCCGCGGCCCCCGGCTGCCCAGCGCTGCTGGCCCGATCCCGCCCCCGCCTCCGCAGCGCCCAGACCAGGCCCGCAGCACTGCACTCACCGGTGGCCCTAGGGAAGGGCTTCCAGCCGCCACCACAGCACACGTCCGGCCACTGAATTCTGCCGCATCCGCCTCTCAGGCCGGTTCCGACCTGGGCTCCAAGCGCCTGTTCCCAGAGCCTCCTCAGCGGTCTCGACGTTGGCGCGGGCTACCCCACCGACTTATGGCCACACAGCCTACGCCACCACCAGTGCTGGCGCCATCTTAGGGCTCGCCTCCTCTCTGCCGCTACGATACCGCGGCGGTCTGTTATCTGCGCTTCTCTCACCGATCTTCACCGGAGCCTGTGCGGAGCGGCAGATTGCCTGCCGCGCTCCCTCTGCCAACAGTCTTTCAGCGCCAACCTCCGCAAATCGTGAGCAGCGGGTCGTGGGTCAGTTCTTCCTGGCGATCCCGGCCGCCATCTTGCGACTGCTCTGCCGATGTCGCTTGCCTCGTAGATCGCAGCTTTAGAGGGTGCCCCAAGTCACCAGGGAGCACCCCAGCGGGCAGAAAGGTCTTCGGAGTCGTTCCGACGTCTGTCCCCGTTTTTGGAACAGCAACTCAGGCAGTTCCCAGGATAATCGGCGGGATGAGGTACGGAGCTAGTCGCTCTAGCCGCCTACGCCATCGGCGCCCAAACCACGCCCCCTAGCCCCTGGAGGATTGTGGTGGTGAAAATGTTTAAAGATGCATGTTCTTGTGTCTGTACTAAGTTTTTCCCACTCAGTATGCGTGTGATTTGGCATCTCACGCAAGATGCGTGAGATTTGACACCTCACGCGAGGTGCGTGAGATTTGGCATCTCACGCGAGATGCGTGAGGATTAACAGCTCACGCGAGATGCGTGAGATTTGGCATCTCACGCGAGATGCGTGAGGATTACCAGCTCACGCGAGATGCGTGAGATTTGGCATCTCACGCGAGATGCGTGAGGTTTGGCATCTCACGCAAGATGCGTGGGGTTTAGCATCTCACGCGAGATGCGTGAAGTTTGGCATCTCACTCGAGATGCGTGAGGTTTAGCATCTCACGCGAGATGCGTGAGGTTTAGCATCTCACGCGAGATGCGTGGGGTTTGGCATCTCACGCGAGATGCGTGAGGTTTGGCATCTCACGCGAGATGCTTGAGGTTTGGCATCTCACGCGAGATGCGTGAGGTCTGGCACCTCACGCGAGATGCGTGAGGTTCGGCATCTCACGCGAGATGCGTGAGGTTTGGCATCTCACGCGAGATGCGTGAGGTTCGGCATCTCACGCGTGATGCGTGAGGTTTGGTACCTCACGCGTGATGCGTGAGGTTTGGCATCTCACGCGAGATGCGTGAGGTTTGGCATCTCACGCGAGATGCGTGAGATTTGGCATCTCACGCGAGATGCGTGAGGTTTGGCATCTCACGCGAGATGCGTGAGGTTTGGCATCTCACGCGAGATGCGTGAGGTTTGGCATCTCACGCGAGATGCGTGAGGTTTGGCATCTCACGCGAGATGCGTGAGGTTTGGCATCGCACGCGAGATGCGTGAGGTTTGGCATCTCACGCGAGATGCGTGAGGTTTGGCATCTCACGCGAGATGCGTGAGGTTTGGCATCTCACGCGAGCTGCGTGGGGTTTGGTACCTCACGCGTGATGCGTGAGGGTTGGCAGCTTACGCGAGATGCGTGAGGTCCGGTACCTCACGCGAGATGTGTGGGGTTCGGTACCTCACGCGAGATGCGTGAGGTTTGGCATCCCACGCAAGATGCGTGAGGTTCGGCATCACACGCGAGATGCGTGAGGTTCGGCACCTCACGCGACATGCGTGAGGTTCAGCCCCTCACGCGAGATGCGTGAGGTCCGGCACGGGCGTGCCTACGATGGCGTCAGCGGCCGCGCCCAGTTCCCCGTGCTCACTATTCAGCGTCTTTTGGTGAAGGAGGAAGAGGATCTTGGGGCTCCGTTTCTCTGCGAGGCCAGCTTTCTTCTTTTGATCGGTGGAGAGTTCTGGGTGCCTGAAGACTGCTACAACGCTCGCTGAGCTGCAGGAGGAGTTTAGAATCTGCGGAGACTTCTCTTCTTGATGGGCTCCCGGTGAGGCTAGCTTTTGGGGCGATTACCTGTCACTAACCCAGATTCAGAAGTAGAGTCAATCAATCAATCAGGAGTTTCTTAAAGCGCAACTACTCACCCGTAAGGGTCTCAAGGCGCTAGGGGTGGGGGGGTGCAGGTTCCATTCCATCAAGGAGGGGGTCTGTCGAAGAGCCAGGTTTTGAGGTTTCTTGCGAAGATGGGGAGCGATGTGGTCTGTCTGAGGAGGAGCGGAAGGGCGTTCCATGCTTTGGCCGCGAGGAAGGAGAAGGAGCGGCCTCCCGATCTGGTCTTTCTGGTGCGGGGGACCACGGCGTAGGAGAGCTGGGCTGATCGTAGGGTCCTTTGGGGTGCGTGGAATTTGAGCCGGCTGTTCAGGTATGCTGGTCCAGTGCATTGGAGGGCCTTGTGTGCATGGGTGAGCATCTTAAAGGTGATTCTCGCCTCGACGGGGAGCCAGTGGAGTGTGCGCAGGTGCTGGGAGATGTGGCAGTGTTTTGGCAGGTTGAGGACCAGTCTTGCGGCGGCGTTCTGGATGTTCTGTAGCTTGCGGATGAGGTTTTTGTTTTTTCCGGCATAGAGTGCAGTGCCGTAGTCGAGTCTGCTGGTGACCAGGGCGTGAGTGACTGTCTTTCGGTGTTCGAGGGTGATCCATTTGAAGGTCTCACGAAGGAGGCGGAGGGTGTGGAAGCAGGAAGATGAGACCGAGTTGATCTGGCGGTCCATTTTGAGCTCGGAGTCCAGGATGATTCCCAGGTTGCGTGCGTGGTCTGTGGGGGTTGGCGGGTTTCCGAGGGCGGTGGGCCACCAGGTGTCGCTCCAGGCGTCGGGGTTGGGGCCCATGATGAGTACTTCTGTTTTGTTGGTGTTTAGTTGTAGGCAGCTGTTTTTCATCCATTTGGCGACGGCTTCCATGCCTTCTCGAAAGTTGCGTCTGGCGGTGTTGGGCTCGTTGGATAGGGAGAGGATGAGCTGGGTGTCGTCTGCGTATGACACGATGTTGAGTCCGTAGGTTCTGACGATGGGGGCAAGTGGAGCCATGTAGACGTTGAAGAGCGTCGGGCTGAGGGAGGAGCCCTGGGGACTCCGCAGGTGGTAGGTGTGGGGTCTGAGAGGAAAGGGGGGAGTCTGACCTGTTGCGTCCTGCCGGAGAGGAAGGAGCAGATCCAGTCGAGGGCCTTGTCCTGGATTCCTGCATCGTAGAGTCTGCGTATTAGGGTGCGGTGGGAGACTGTGTCGAACGCCGCTGATAGGTCTAGGAGGATGAGGGCTACTGTTTCTCCTTTGTCCAGTTGGGTGCGGATGTCGTCTGTTGCGGCGAGGACGGCGGTTTCCGTACTGTGTTTTTTTCTGAAGCCGGATTGGGAGGAGTCGAGGATGTTGTGTTCTTCAATGAATGTGGCGAGTTGGCTGTTGATGGCTTTCTCAATGACTTTCGCTGGGAAAGGGAGCAGGGAGATGGGTCTGTAGTTTTTGAGGTCAGTGGGGTCCGCTGAGGGTTTCTTTAGGAGGGGATTGACCTCGGCGTGTTTCCAGTTGTCGGGGAACGAGGCGGTCGCCAGGGAGCGGTTGATGGTGTGGTGGAGCATGGGTGTGATGGTATCGGCGGCTCTGTTGAAGATGTGGTGGGGGCAGGGGTCCGTGGGGGCCCCTTAGTGGATTAACTTCATTGTCTTCAGTGTGTCTTCGATGGTGAGGGCTGTCCAGTCATCAATCGCTGGTTTCTGGGTGTCGGGGTGGTTCGTGAGGGTTCAGTGTGTTGGTTGTCTTCGTCGAAGTTGTCATAGATGCTCTTGATTTTGTGGTGGAAAAAGGTGCTGAGTTTGTCGCAGAGGTCTTGTGAGGGAGGGATGTCCGTAGACTGGCTGGTGGGTTGGGCGAACTCCTTGATGATGCTGAAGAGTTCTTTGCTGTTGAGTGCGTGGGTGGAGATTCTGTCTTCAATCGCTTTTTTCCTCGTTTCTCTGATGAGTTGATGGTGGGCGTTGGTGGCGGCTCTGAAGTTGTTGTGGGCTTCTGTGGATTTGGCGTTTCTCCAGGCCTTTTCGAGTCGGCGGCGGCATGTGCGCCTGGACTCTCGAAGTTCGGTGGTAAACCATCTGGCTTTCTTGGCACGGGTATTGTTGTTTTTCTTGAGGGGGGCTATGGTGTTGGTGCTGTCCGAGATCCATCTATTTTCAGGGTTCGGGCTGCGGTGTTGGGGTCGTCATTTTCCGCGATGGTTGGGGTGGAGTTGTTGAGTGAGGAGGTGAGCTGGTCGTCGGTGATTTTGGTCCAGTTTCTTTGTGGAAGCAGGTCCTGGTGCCTGTGGATGGTGTGTGTTCTGAAGGTGAAGTGGACGCAACGATGGTCGGTCCATAGGAGTTCGGTGGTGTGGCTGAAGGTGATGGAGTTTCCTGTAGTGAAGAGGGGGTCGAAGGTGTGTCCTGCTGAGTGCGTGGGCTCGGTCATGATCTGGCAGAGTCCAATGTTGTGGAGGTTGTCCAGGAGGCATGTGGTGTTGGGGTCCCGTTGATTGTCGAGGTGGAAGTTGAGGTCTCCCAGCAGGGTGTAGTTGGTGGATGCGATGGCCTGCGGGGAGATAATGTCCGTGATGGAGTTGGCGAAGGGTCCGCGGGGTCCAGGGGGTCGGTAGATGAGAGTTCCTCGGAGGGCGGCGGTGGGGCTGGCCAGTATCTTGAAGTGAAGGTGTTCCATCAGTTTTGTGGACTCGTCAGGGAGTGTGCTCAGGCGGAGGCTGGATTTGTGGACGATGGCGATTCCTCCTCCTGGGTGGGTGGGGCGGTCCTTCCTGGAGATCTTGTATCCTTGGGGGATGGCGATGGCGATGTCCGGTCCCGAGGTGGCGTTGGTCCAGGTTTCGGTGAAGAATGCTACGTCCGGGGTGGTGCTGTCGAGAAGGTCCCAGATTTCTGTGGCGTGTTTGTGGAGGGATCGGACATTGAGGAGGATGCATTGCAGGGTCTTCGGTTCGGTTGTGTTCTTGTGGGCGGGTTGTGCTGGATCCGTGTTCTTGGCGGTGCTGCAGGTGTGCCGGCAGCGGTGACAGCTGAAGGGCCATGGGTGTCGGCTGGCGATGCTAGCTTGCAGTTGTTGTTGCAGCCTGGGTTGAGTGCGTGGAGTGCTGCTGGGTCGTAGCGTTGGCGGGGCGGAGGTCCAGGGTTCCTGGTGCTGGTCGCGGACGGGTCGCGGACGGGCGCAGACGTGCTTGCCTTTGACGCGCCTTCGGTGCACCAGCGGCGCGCCCGCGCAGTGGCCGCCATTATGTAGGGGTCGGGGAGGGCTGGACAGCTGGGAGGTGGGAGCGGGGAGAGGAGCTGGATTGGGCCGGTCGCGCTGGGGGGGAGGGGCCGCTGGGGCAGCAGCGGCGGGCAAGGTAAAGGGAGGAAAGAAGGGATAAAGAAAAAAGGGAAAATAAGCAGAAATAAGGCACAAAAGAGCAGAGATGCAGAAAAGGGCAGAAAGGTGAAAGATGGAAAGGGTAGAAAAACGAGTGAAAACGAGTGAAGGAGCAGAGGGAGAGAAAGGGAAAATGGGCAGAAATAACGAACAAAAGAGCAGAGATGCAGAAAGGTGAAAGATAGAAAGGATAGAAAAACGAGTGAAGGAGCAGAGTGAGAGAAAGGAGACAGAGGTCCACTCTACAGGTAAGATTGCGAATCTTGTTAAAACCATTTCAGTGAATTATTAGGAACATTCAATTTGATTTTCAAGATCATTTACCTTATTCACAAGTGTGATTCTTGTTCAGTAGAAATTCTATGCATGTTTTCTCTAGCTCATTACCATATTCACGAGTGCGATTCTTTTTCTATAGTAGTTCCATGAATGTTTTTGGGAACACTTTTAAAGTCACATAAAATAAGGAATTATAAGACACTGATTGTTTAGGTGATTGAAAACCTAGTCATAGAAAGACCTAAACCAAATTCTGCCGCTTATGCCTTTGAGCAGTTGATACTGAAGTGAAGTATTATCACCACAATATAGCGGATCTAAGAAAGGTCAACTAAGAGTTTGATTGTCTGAATAAACGCAAGCCACGAAGCTCTTAAGCTAGTTCCTGATTGAAGGACAGAATCTGATGTCCTAATTTACGTCTTTGTGCGAAGGAAAGTGCGTGTATTTTTGTTTGCGAGTAACTTTTCCTTTTCAGATCTCCTTCCCAGCTGTTCCCTTCCTAATTCCCTTTCCCCCCGCTTAATCACTTCAATACTCTGTGTAATCATTACAATCAGAGTTGGAGGTATTGAGAGGTGGGCCCCTTATATCATCACTCCAGACCCTGAGGAAGAAGCAACCTGACAGAATAGTGAGCCCACGAATAATATTCCTCCCGGTCTGAGAGTTTTGACATTATGGCCACCATGGATGATTTAATGAGGGTTATTGTTCAGATGCAAACAGATTTAACTGAAGCTAGGAATGCCACTGCAATGCTCTCTGATAAAGTAGATAGGATACAGCGATTAAGTACTCCGCTTCCTCCTCTCCGTTCTCTGCAGCATACAGACTGAGAGAAATGACGCTGTTGGGGCAGCTGTCCGAACCAATCGGTGCTGGCTGCGGTGGAGGGGAGGGAGGTTGCCTGCAGCCTTCCTGTTGACGAGAGCCCAGACCACGTCAGACGCATTCAAAATCCAGGACGGCGGGAGTCGGAAGTCTGCAGTCTCAGGAGTCAGCGCGGGAAGCCAAGGTAAGTTTTATATAATATTTTATTATGTATTATTATCGCATATCGCATGTAAATTATACTTAAGTATTTAAATGTTGCCTGTCTCTGCCGGCTTCGGAGTGAGGGGGATTTCGTTAAGGAGGCGGGTTTCAGAGGGGTGAAGAAGAAGCTCTCTAGTCTGGGGGTTGAGGTGGTTTGTGTTGCACCACGCGCCGGGACTCCTTTACCCTGTCACCCGGGATGCTCAGCTCATGCATGCCTCCTTGTGCGCCGGCTCGGGTCCGTTGGCAGTGGCGTGCAGGTGCTTGGTGCTTCTATGGATGCTCTGAGCTCTTCTTGCGGCTGCGTTTGGCAACCTGTGCCTGACTGTGATGGGGCAGGTGGGACTGCGATGTCGCCGTGCCACCTGCCCTTGCTCTGGGAAGAGATGGTCCTGTGCAGTGAGAGCGCTCACGCCTGATTCTTGGTTTCCCGTTCCGACTTCCTTCCCATGTGGTGAGTGCCATCGTGCATGTGCATACATAATAATAAAAAATTAAAACAATATAACATCGAATAAACTCTGAAGACTGTACATTGTTGGCACGTTCCTTGGGTTGCCTTAAATAAGGGCCTCTGTGACTGTGTGTAAATGAGTTGTAACATTTAACCCAATTCAGCCGAAAATACAGTCATGCTTTGCATTAAGTATAAAAGTTCCGAGTAAATAAAGTGCGAGTTTCTCTCCGTTTGTGGCAGTAGTTTGTATGTTTGTTTCCATCTCTCATAGTCATAGTGCCAGTAAGCAGGCACAAACGCGTGTCTCGTTAATTCACTGATACAAGAGAACTGGCGTTCCCCTGCACACCGAACAAGTAGGGACATCCACAAACGGACGGTCAAACTGAACGTTTAAATCAAACTTTGAAACAATATCTAAGATGTTATGTCTCTGACACCAAGAGGTCTTGGTTGGATTCGTTATGGATGGCAGAAGTGGCTTACAACACATCACCTCATTCGTCTACTGGGTCCACTCCTTTTGAAGTGTTGTATGGTTACGTGCCTAACACCATTCCTTTAACTCTAACCCAATATACAGTGTAATACACCAGCTGTTCAGGACACTGTTCAATTCATGCAGAACGTTCATCAACAGATCCACAAACGACTTTTGCAAAGTAAAGAAAAATACAAAGAACAATTTCATAAGCACCATCGATCTGGTCCCCAGTATGTTCCTGGAGACAAAGTGTGGCTATCCACAAAAAACTTTGTCTTTAAACAAAGAAACATGTTCAATCCAAAGTTCATAGGTCCGTATTCGGTGATTCGTCCTGTTAATCCAGTAACGTATAAATTACTTTTACCCACGACTTTGCGAATTCACCCTGTATTTAATACCTCTCTTTTAAAACCTGCTGGACAAACTACGTCTAAAAGACCAGCACCTCTTCTGGTTCATGGGAACTGGGAGTATGAAGTACAAATAGTTTTGGATTCCAAACGCAGAGGTGCTAAATTATGGTATCTCATTTCCTGGAAGGGATATGGGCCTGAAAATGATTCTTGGGAACCAGCTGAAAATGTGCATGCTTCTCGTTTGATACGACACTTCCACCTTCAAAATCCTTTGAAGCCGGGCCCTAGACCGCTTCGGGGAGGGGGAAGTACTGTCAGGACTAGGGCGGGTTGCGGTCTAGGGCCCGCCCCATCCTGTAGGCACATACGCCTGTTCCTGTGCGATCAAACCTTAAGTGGTAAAAGTCATAGAGTAGCCCCTGGAGGATTGTTTTTTTTAACTTTATTTTGGTGCAGAAACATACAAAAGGCATCAAATTGTTCAGGGCACCTCGCCAGTGACATAAATCAATGCTTCAACATCATTAAATTTTGGTATAACACAGCCATTCAGCCCACATCCCGGAGGTCGGGCGGCAACAGCAAATCAGTGTCACAATTAGCGATTCCTACGGCGGCCCCCAAACTCCGCTCCACGGATCAACTAGTTTCTGCTTTTCTTATGGTCCTAGACGTACGACCCCATCACTTACCGGACTAATGACCTGAATGGTGTGCACCGTGCGTGCCAGAAGTATGCCGCCCCCAGCCTGATGACAACCCCCTAATTCTATACTCATCCTCAGTGTGGGGCCCGTACCGTTCGGTCGCTCCACTGGGAGTCGCCAATCTAGCTACACCCTCCCAGGAACTAACTATTCATTGCTAATAGGGCTGTCTGCCTTGCACCAAGAGTAAATATCTTCCCTGTCCCAACAACCCCCCCCCCCCCTCCCCCCTAAAACCGTTGTAGCTGGTGTGGGCCTACTTCCAAGTTCTTAGCATCTGAAGGGAGGAAATCTATAGGGTCGCATGCAATCATCCGTATCTCATAAGGAACATCACACAGAACACTCAACCACTATTCATCTGCTGGTAGGAGGCTGTCACTGAGCGCATTCACTAGTTCTGCCCATGCACGTGCTGCCTCTAGGCTCCTCTCATTAGCGGTGCGGGCTGCCTGGCGTAATCTGATCACGCTCTCACTATGGGCCCATTTCTGGAATTCGTTCGCCCATTGCCTGCTAGAGGGGCCCTCCCTCGACTTCCAGTGCCATGTGATTTCCCTCTGGGCCAATATGAGGCCCAAGTCAATGAATTTACTAGTGATCTTAGTTGTCCTAGTGTGAGGAAACCAAAGCAACAAACAGGTCGCCATGTGCCACTTGCCGCTCCGTCACTTCATTAAGAAGTTCCACTACCTCGGACCAAAATGCCCCCAATTTCGGACAGTCCCACATCATGTGATCGAGCTCCACCTCAGGTGCCAGGCACCTAGGGCACACTGCATCCTGCACTTGAAAATATTTTCGGATCTTCCCCGGAGTTAGGTAGGCTCTATGTAGTATAAAAAAGTGTACTTGTTGAAACCGCGCATTCCTACACCCTTTCCAAGTTCTCGTCAAAATATGACCCCAGACCGCCTCCGGGATGGGTTTCCCTATACTTGCCTCCCATTTTTGTCTGAGAGTCACTAGGGCCTCCAGTCCTTCACACAGCATTCGTGAGTGTAGGCAGGTGACCGCTTTAATAGTACCTGCCACCATTACCACATATTGGCATCCATTGTGGTGTGTGGTTCCAACTGCCCTGTTTTCCGGTGTTTCCGCATAGCAGTGGTTACCGCCATATGTAATAGGAAATCTCCGTCCGGAATGCCAAATTGGTCTTGCAACACCTGGAAGGGTAGCAACTCGCCTTCAGCGTACAAGTCACCCACCACTTGTAACCCCAGTTCCTTCCAGTCCAGTAGCCGGGACCAATCCCCTCCATGCGGCAGTGCCGTAAGCATGCCCAGGGGGATTTCGGGTGCATAGGGATGTTCCACTTTCACCTTTTTCCGGATCCTATTCCAGCACAGCCTCAGCGCCTTCTCCTCCCAAGTCAGATTCCGGACCACTAGGTGTTGTTGCATGATAATGTAGGATAGGACATGCCTCTGTATTCCAGATCCCCGAGCCTCTTCCGGACCCCTGAATTCTCTGGCTACATGCTGTGTAAGGACCTGCAATTGCGCTGCCAAGTAGTAAAGTTCGAAATTCGGAACTGCCATTCCCCCCTCCACTTTGGGCCGCAACAGCGTGTCCAATGCTACCTGCCTCCTTCCCGTCCCCCATAAAAAGTCAATCGTGAGCGTCCGCAGTTCTCGAAAGTACCGAGGAGGCACCCAGAGCGGAAGAGTACGAAAAAAGTAGAGGAGGCGTGGCAAAGCTACCATTTTGAGCAGTGCAACTCTCCCCAACACCGAGAGAGGCAAGGTTGCCCAGAACGCCACACTGCCCCTCAGTGCCCTTATGCAGCGTCCAATATTCCCCTCCAGTACATCCTCCGCCCTAAGATAAATCCGGACTCCCAAGTAGGTAAAGCACGATCGTTCCCACAGTAAATCAGCAGGTAGGCGCGGTTGGGGTGCATCCATCCTCAGAGGAAAGACACACGTTTTAGTCCAGTTCACACGGAGGCCAGACAGCCTCCCAAAGTCCGATAGCATGGTCATCGCCCCCTCCAGTGCCAATGTCGCGTCCGCTAAGAACAGCAGCAAATCATCCGCATACATCGAGATGTAGTGCGGGAGTCCACCACAGACCAGGCCCTCATACGCCACTCCCGATCTGGTGTAGACCGCTAGCGGTTCTATTGCGAGCGCAAACAGCAGGGGAGAGAGCGAGCACCCCTGTCTCGTGCCTCTCTGCACTGGGTATTCTGATGATATAACCAAGCCCAATCGCACCCGAGCCGTAGGGAAGGAGTACAAGACCATCGTCCAGCGCCTAAAACGCTCGCCTAAGCCAAATCTTTCCAATACCTTATCAAGATATTCCCACTCGAGGCTGTCAAACGCCTTTTCTATATCCACCGACAGCACTGCTGATGTTGCCTCTTCCACCAGATCACTATCCAATATTCTAATAAGACGGCGGATATTGGTCGAGGTGTTCCTAGTTGGTATGAACCCTGCTTGGTCCCCGTGGACCAAGGTAGTCATATGGGACATTAGTCTTGTTGCCAGTATACGACTCAGTATCTTGTAGTCCACCGTCAACATAGACAGTGGCCTATAAGAGGTCACGTTATCTCCCTCCCTCCCAGGTTTCAACAGGGGGACTACCAGCGCCACCCTCATGGATTCGGGCATGTATCCCAGCTCCAGCGCCTCGTTATATACCGCCTGCAGCTGGGGTGCCAATGGGTCAATGTACGTCAGATAAAAAACTCTACAGGTAGTCCATCCACCCCCGGAGTCTTGTTCCTGGCCATGCTCTTAATTGCTCCCCTAATTTCAGCAACAGTGACAGCTTGACCCAAGCTTTTTGCGTCCTCTTCCTCTAGTTGCGGTAACTGTATCCCCGATAAATAACCCTCAATCTCCATTGTAGTCGCTTCCAGGTGGTTTTGATACAGCGTCGTATAGTACCGCAAGAAGCGCGAGACGACCTCAGATTGCGAGCAGGCCACCCTCCCTGATTCCTCACGAACACTCAGGACCGGGCAAACGCCCTGCCTCGGATTCGCCATTCTTGCCAGGAGCGTGCCTACCTTATCCCCCTCAGCATGTACCTTTACCCTATATTGCTTATAGTCGTAACTGCGCAGCTTTTCTGTCTCAGTGGCCACGAGCTCCCTAGCCACCAATAGCCGGTCCTGCAATTCCCTCCGTTCTGGCCTTTGTTTTTCCACCTCCCGTAGCGCCTCCTCCGCTTTTGCGACCTCCTTTACAACCACTGCCCTTTCACCCGCATGCTTACTGATGCAGAGCCCTCTCACCACCACTTTAAACGCATTCCACTCCATTCCCCTAGTAGATGTTGAGTTCTTGTTGGTAGCAAAGTAGTCCTCAATACCCTCTTTGATTGTAGTCCTAAAGACTAGATCCTCCAGGGTATCCGGGCGTAAACGCCAGGTGGGCACCTCTGTTCTCATGCGCTGCCATTTAAAGGAAAATACCTGGAGGTTATGGTCTGAAATGGTCCTAGCTAGGTATTCCGAGTGTACCGCTAAGGGCGCCAGTGCCTGGGTGCACAGAATAGTGTCAATTCTAACATGAAGTTCGTGGATAGCCGAAAAGAAGGAGTAATCCCTATCTTCAGGATGGTGCACTCTCCACATGTCAATCAACCCCCATCCGCTCTGTCATTCTGCCCTCTTCCTCGCAATCTTGCGGACCTGGGATTCTGCCAACGGAGGATGCGACCTGTCCAGGGCCACATCTGTAAGCGAATTAAAGTCTCCCCCATAATCACTCGGCCCGATAAGAGATGAGCCAGTTTTCCAGAGATGACATCCAAAAATCGGGGCTGGTCTGTGTTTGGAGCATATACGCTACATAACACCACCTCTGTGTCATACAATCTTCCCGCCACCGCCACATATCTACCCTCAGGGTCTATCACAGTGTGTGCAGCTTGGAACGGGGTCCCCGCCCTCACCCACACCAACACTCCACCTAGCAAACGCAGAGTAAGCAGTACCAAACACCTGACCTCTCCACCTTCGCTGCAGCGCAGTACATTCTTGTTTAGTGAGATGGGTCTCTTGCAGCAAAGCTATCTGGACACCTCTTCTTATCAGATATGCATACTCATTGTGGCGCCTCGACATGGTATGTAATCCGCGCACGTTCCACGTGATACACTTGAAATCAGGTAATGTCCCCATTGCTGCACTCCCAATCTTTCCCCTCCTGCATAATTTGTTTGCCCACACCAGCTGTGCCCCCCTTTAAACACAAACCCCCCCCCCAAACTTCCATTACCCTCCCCCCCAGAACAGGTCCCAATAACGCATTTATCAGTACCCATCCAAACTGTCCTAACAATTCACACAATACTATCCTGCAGTAGCCACCACAGGTTGCCTTAAGGGCAATGGGGTGGTGATCCAGCTCCGACAGGTGGCAGCGCTCGCGCCAGCCCCCCGCCCTCCATATCCCGCAATAATAAATCAGACATGGAATTCACAACTGTTACCGGATTCCCCGATATCGCCATTCTCAGTTTACCACCAGTGAGTCCCAGACAGAGGTAATTCACTTATAAATCATCAGCTAATCTAGGTGTCATATCCAGGCCTTGGGAAATCTCGTCCTCCGACACCTCCGTACCAGATTGTCTCCCGTTCTCCTCGGATTCAGATCCCTTGGTCGAGCCCTCCTGCTGAGAACCAGTGATCGCCGCTGTAGCCGCCAAGGCCCCCTGTTTGTCAGCCTCCATTTGCACACGTTGCAGCGCCCGTTGTGATTTGTTCTTCTTGCGGAGGCGCTGCGATTGGCGCATCCACACCGGCTTGAGTGCGCCCCCCTCATTTCTGCCCCTGCGATCAGTACCTGCCCTATATCTTTCAAGCCAAGACCAGGCCTCTTCAGGTGTCAGGAAAAACTGCGTCGACCCGGCCAGTATCACTCTGTTTAGCCGGGAACAGTAGCGAATATTGTATGCCTTCCTCCCTCAGTTCTTTTTTGACAGATAGGTATGAGGCCCTATGCCGTTGTATGTCCTGAGTATAATCCGGGAAAATTGTCACAGCACTGTTAACTATCTGGAAGGGGCCCGTTGAGCGTGCATTTTGGGTCAATAAATCCCTGTCTTTATAGTGAAGAACCCTGGCCACCACAGGACGGGGGGGTCGGCCCGGTGCAGGCGGCCTGGCCGGGACCCTATGAGCCCTCTCGAGTGTGAAGAAAGGAGAAAGGCCCTCAGGGGCCACCACAGTCCTGAACCAATTTTCCATGTACGCAACCATGTCTGTCCCTTCAACATTTTTGGGCAGGCCTACGACCCGAACGTTGTTTCGCCGGTTACGACTTTCGGCATCCTCGGCCTTCTTTTCCAGTGTCTCCAATCTCCTCAAGGCGTCCTCCAATTTGCGATCAACCGTGACCACCGCTGGTTTGAGGTCCTGAAGGAGTGACTCACTGTCTTTAACCCTGTCCGCTAACTTCGAGTGATCAGCTCTCAAGAGCCCCAGCCCTGTCGCCACTTGAGTAATATACTGATGAAGGGACTCTTTTGTCGCCGTTATAGCATCCAGGATTTGATCAAGGCGCTTGTTCAGTCTTTGTTCCGAGGTCTCAGCCGCGCCGTCCCCGGCGTCTCCGTTTTCTCCTGCAGGATCCATTGCCTCGTCTTTTCTGCCTTTAGGTTTCATTCCTTATGGACAGTCCAGCAAGGCACACGCCCAGGCTTCCAAGTTACGAACCAGAGTTGAGAACTGCGCGGTTCACTGGATGTCCACAACACTCCCCTGGAGCCCGGGATAACTGACTCCGATATCTCTCCACGCGGTTCTCACCGGGACCCCCAGGCACGCAATCTTAGCAGGCCAACACAGTCATTCCGGCCCCTCCATGTCCCTTCTTGGTACTAGCCGCTTCAGGCGCCAATCCGCTACCGGGATGCTCCCCTCCGACTCTTCAGCCCCTTGTGTCTGCGCCCACCAAACCGCACCGTGTTGTGCCTCCACCTCGTCTCCGGGGCAGCAGCGCAGTGTCCCCAGCCGGTCACCAGCAGCGCCTCTGTACCTGCCGGTAAGTTCGTTGTGCGTGCACGATGGGGCTGCTCCACTCAGCTTGCTGCCACCTCTCCCAGACACCACCGCTGCCGGTCCCCCTTCGGGGCACCTTGCGCTGCCCTCCGCGGCCCTCGGCTGCCCAGCGCTGCTGGCCCGATCCCGCCCCCGCCTCCGCAGCGCCCAGACCAGGCCCGCAGCACTGCACTCACCGGTGGCCCTAGGGAAGGGCTTCCAGCCGCCACCACAGCACACGTCCGGCCGCTGAATTCTGCCGCGTCCGCCTCTCAGGCCGGTTCCGATCTGGGCTCCAAGCGCCTGCTCCCAGAGCCTCCTCAGCGGTCTCGACGTTGGCGCGGGCTGCCCCACCGACTAATGGCCACACAGCCTACGCTACCACCAGTGCTGGCGCCATCTTAGGGCTCGCCTCCTCTCTGCCGCTCCAATACCGCAGCGGTCTGTTATCTGCGCTTCTCTCACCGATCTTCACCGGAGCCTGTGCGGAGCGGCAGATTGCCTGCCGCGCTCCCTCTGCCAACAGTCGTTCAGCGCCAACCTCCGCAAATCGTGAGCAGCGGGTCGTGGGTCAGTTCTTCCTGGCGATCCCGGCCGCCATCTTGCGACTGCTCTGCCGATGTCGCTTGCCTCGTAGATCGCAGCTTTAGAGGGTGCCCCAAGTCACCAGGGAGCACCCCAGCGGGCAGAAAGGTCTTCGGAGTCGTTCCGACGTCTGTCCCCGTTTTTGGAACAGCAACTCAGGCAGGTCCCAGGATAATCGGCGGGATGAGGTACGGAGCTAGTCGCTCTAGCCGCCTACACCATCGGCGCCCAAACCACGCCCCCTAGCCCCTGGAGGATTGTGGTGGTGAAAATGTTTAAAGATGCATGTTCTTGTGTCTGTACTAAGTTTTTCCCACTCAGTATCATGTGATTTGGCATCTCACGCGAGATGCGTGAGGATTAATAGCTCACGCGAGATGCGTGAGATTTGGCATCTCACGCGAGATGCGTGGAGTTTAGCATCTCACGCGAGATGCATGAGGTTTAGCATCTCACGCGAGATGCGTGAGGTTTAGCATCTCACGCGAGATGCGTGAGGTTTATCATCTCACGCGATATGCGTGAGGTTTGGTACCTCACGCGTGATGCGGGAGGGTTGGCAACTTACGCGAGATGCGTGAGGTCCGGTACCTCACGCGAGATGCGTGAGGTTCGGCACCTCACACAAGATGCGTGAGGTTTGGCATCCCACGCGAGATGCGTGAGGTTTGGCATCACACGCGAGATGCGTGAGGGTTGGCAACTTACGCGAGATGAGTGAGGTCCTGTACCTCACGCGAGATGCGTGAGGTTTGGCACCTCACGCGAGATGCGTGAGGTTTGGCACCTCACGCGAGATGCGTGAGGTTCGGCACCTCACGCGAGATGCGTGAGGTTCGGCGCCTCACGCGAGATGCGTGAGGTTCGGTTGGCACCTCACGCGAGATGCGTGAGGTCCGGTGCCTCACGCGACATGCGTGAGGTTCGGCACGGGCGTGCCTACGATGGCGTCAGCGGCCGCGCCCAGTTCCCCGTGCTCACTATTCAGCGTCTTTTGGTGAAGGAGGAAGAGGATCTTGGGGCTCCGTTTCTCTGCGAGGCCAGCTTTCTTCTTTTGATCGGTGGAGAGTTCTGGGTGCCTGAAGACTGCTACAACGCTCGCTGAGCTGCAGGAGGAGTTTAGAATCTGCGGAGACTTCTCTTCTTGATGGGCTCCCGGTGAGGCTAGCTTTTGGGGGGATTACCTGTCACTAACCCAGATTCAGAAGTAGAGTCAATCAATCAATCAGGAGTTTGTTAAAGCGCAACTACTCACCCGTAAGGGTCTCAAGGCGCTAGGGGTGGGGGGGTGCAGGTTCCATTCCATCAAGGAGGGGGTCTGTCAAAGAGCCAGGTTTTGAGATTTCTTGCGAAGATGGGGAGCGATGTTGTCTGTCTGAGGAGGAGCGGAAGGGCGTTCCATGCTTTGGCCGCGAGGAAGGAGAAGGAGCGGCCTCCCGATCTGGTCTTTCTGGTGCAGGGGACCACGGCGTAGGAGAGCTGGGCTGATCGTAGGGTCCTTTGGGGTGCGTGGAATTTGAGCCGGCTGTTCAGGTTTGCTGGTCCAGTGCATTGGAGGGCCTTGTGTGCATGGGTGAGCATCTTAAAGGTGATTCTCGCCTCGACGGGGAGCCAGTGGAGTGTGCGCAGGTGCTGGGAGATGTGGCAGTGTTTTGGCAGGTTGAGGACCAGTCTTGGGGCGGCATTCTGGATGTTCTGTAGCTTGCGGATGAGGTTTTTGTTTTTTCCGGCATAGAGAGCGTTGCCGAAGTCGAGTCTGCTGGTGACCAGGGCGTGAGTGACTGTCTTTCGGTGTTCGAGGGTGATCCATTTGAAGGTCTTACGAAGGAGGCGGAGGGTGTGGAAGCAGGAAGATGAGACCGAGTTGATCTGGCGGTCCATTTTGAGCTCGGAGTCCAGGATGATTCCCAGGTTGCGTGCGTGGTCTGTGGGGGTTGGCGGGTTTCCGAGGGCGGTGGGCCACCAGGTGTCGCTCCAGGCGTCGGGGTTTGGGCCCATGATAAGTACTTCTGTTTTGTTGGTGTTTAGTTGTAGGCAGCTGTTTTTCATCCATTTGGCGACGGCTTCCATGCCTTCTCGAAAGTTGCGTCTGGCGGTGTTGGGCTCGTTGGATAGGGAGAGGATGAGCTGGGTGTCGTCTGCGTATGACACGATGTTGAGTCCGTATGTTCTGACGATGGGGGCAAGTGGAGCCATGTAGACGTTGAAGAGCGTCGGGCTGAGGGAGGAGCCCTGGGGACTCCGCAGGTGGTAGGTGTGGGGTCTGAGAGGAAAGGGGGGAGTCTGACCTGTTGCGTCCTGCCGGAGAGGAAGGAGCAGATCCAGTCGAGGGCCTTGTCCTGGATTCCTGCATCGTAGAGTCTGCGTATTAGGGTGCGGTGGGAGACTGTGTCGAACGCCGCTGATAGGTCTATGAGGATGAGGGCTACTGTTTCTCCTTTGTCCAGTTGGGTGCGGATGTTGTCTGTTGCGGCGAGGACGGCGGTTTCCGTACTGTGTTTTTTTCTGAAGCCGGATTGGGAGGAGTCGAGGATGTTGTGTTCTTCAATGAATGTGGCGAGTTGGCTGTTGATGGCTTTCTCAATGACTTTCGCTGGGAAAGGGAGCAGGGAGATGGGTCTGTAGTTTTTGAGGTCGGTGGGGTCCGCTGAGGGTTTCTTTAGGAGGGGATTGACCTTGGCGTGTTTCCAGTTGTCGGGGAACGAGGCGGTCGCCAGGGAGCGGTTGATGGTGTGGTGGAGCATGGGTGTGATGGTATCGGCGGCTCTGTTGAAGATGTGGTGGGGGCAGGGGTCCGTGGGGGCCCCTTAGTGGATTAACTTCATTGTCTTCAGTGTGTCTTCGATGGTGAGGGCTGTCCAGTCATCAATCGCTGGTTTCTGGGTGTCGGGGTGGTTCGTGAGGGTTCAGTGTGTTGGTTGTCTTCGTCGAAGTTGTCATAGATGCTCTTGATTTTGTGGTGGATAAAGGTGCTGAGTTTGTCGCAGAGGTCTTGTGAGGGAGGGATGTCGGTAGACTGGCTGGTGGGTTGGGCGAACTCCTTGATGATGCTGAAGAGTTCTTTGCTGTTGAGTGCGTGGGTGGAGATTCTGTCTTCAATCGCTTTTTTCCTCGTTTCTCTGATGAGTTGATGGTGGGCGTTGGTGGCGGCTCTGAAGTTGTTGTGGGCTTCTGTGGATTTGGTGTTTCTCCAGGCCTTTTCGAGTCGGCGGCGGCATGTGCGCCTGGACTCTCGAAGTTCGGTGGTAAACCATCTGGCTTTCTTGGCACGGGCATTGTTGTTTTTCTTGAGGGGGGCTATGGTGTTGGTGCTGTCCGAGATCCATCTATTTTCAGGGTTCGGGCTGCGGTGTTGGGGTCGTCATTTTCCGCGATGGTTGGAGTGGAGTTGTTGAGTGAGGAGGTGAGCTGGTCGTCGGTGATTTTGGTCCAGTTTCTTTGTGGAAGCAGGTCCTGGTGCCTGTGGATGGTGTGTGTTCTGAAGGTGAAGTGGACGCAACGATGGTCGGTCCATAGGAGTTCGGTGGTGTGGCTGAAGGTGATGGAGTTTCCTGTAGTGAAGAGGGGGTCGAAGGTGTGTCCTGCTGAGTGCGTGGGCTCGGTCATGATCTGGCAGAGTCCAATGTTGTGGAGGTTGTCCAGGAGGCATGTGGTGTTGGGGTCCCGTTGATTGTCGAGGTGGAAGTTGAGGTCTCCCAGCAGGGTGTAGTTGGTGGATGCGATGGCCTGCGGGGAGATAATGTCCGTGATGGAGTTGGCGAAGGGTCCGCGGGGTCCAGGGGGTCGGTAGATGAGGGTTCCTCGGAGGGCGGCGGTGGGGCTGGCCAGTATCTTGAAGTGAAGGTGTTCCATCAGTTTTGTGGACTCGTCAGGGAGTGTGCTCAGGCGGAGGCTGGATTTGTGGACGATGGCGATTCCTCCTCCTGGGTGGGTGGGGCGGTCCTTCCTGGAGATCTTGTATCCTTGGGGGATGGCGATGGCGATGTCCGGTCCCGAGGTGGCGTTGGTCCAGGTTTCGGTGAAGAATGCTACAACCGGGGTGGTGCTGTCGAGGAGGTCCCAGATTTCTGTGGCGTGTTTGTGGAGGGATCGGACATTGAGGAGGATGCATTGCAGGGTCTTCGGTTCGGTTGTGTTCTTGTGGGCGGGTTGTGCTGGATCCGTGTTCTTGGCGGTGCTGCAGGTGTGCCGGCAGCGGTGACAGCTGAAGGGCCATGGGTGTCGGCTGGTGATGCTAGCTTGCAGTTATTGTTGCAGCCTGGGTTGAGTGCGTGGAGTGCTGCTGGGTCGTAGCATTGTCGGGGCGGAGGTCCAGGGTTCCTGGTGCTGGTCGCGGACGGGTCGCGGACGGGCGCAGACGTGCTTGCCTTTGACGCGCCTTCGGTGCACCAGCGGCGCGCCCGCGCAGTGGCCGCCATTATGTAGGGGTCGGGGAGGGCTGGACAGCTGGGAGGTGGGAGCGGGGAGAGGAGCTGGATTGGGCCGGTCGCGCTGGGGGGGAGGGGCCGCTGGGGCAGCAGCGGCGGGCAAGGTAAAGGGAGGAAAGAAGGGATAAAGAAAAAAGGGAAAATAAGCAGAAATAAGGCACAAAAGAGCAGAGATGCAGAAAAGGGCAGAAAGGTGAAAGATGGAAAGGGTAGAAAAACGAGTGAAAACGAGTGAAGGAGCAGAGGGAGAGAAAGGGAAAATGGGCAGAAATAACGAACAAAAGAGCAGAGATGCAGAAAGGTGAAAGATAGAAAGGATAGAAAAACGAGTGAAGGAGCAGAGTGAGAGAAAGGAGACAGAGGTCCACTCTACAGGTAAGATTGCGAATCTTGTTAAAACCATTTCAGTGAATTATTAGGAACATTCAATTTGATTTTCAAGATCATTTACCTTATTTACTAGTGTGATTCTTGTTCAGTAGAAATTCTATGCATGTTTTCTCTAGCTCATTACCATATTCACGAGTGCGATTCTTTTTCTATAGTTGTTCCATGAATGTTTTTGGGAACACTTTTAAAGTCACATAAAATAAGGAAATATAAGACACTGATTGTTTAGGTGATTGAAAACCTAGTCATAGAAAGACCTAAACCAAATTCTGCCGCTTATGCCTTTGAGCAGTTGATACTGAAGTGAAGTATTATCACCACAATATAGTGGATCTAAGAAAGGTCAACTAAGAGTTTGATTGTCTGAATAAACGCAAGCCACGAAGCTCTTAAGCTAGATCCTGATTGAAGGACAGAATCTGATGTCCTAATTTACGTCTTTGTGCGAAGGAAAGTGCGTGTATTTTTGTTTGCGAGTAACTTTTCCTTTTCAGATCTCCTTCCCAGCTGTTCCCTTCCTAATTCCCTTTCCCCTCGCTTAATCACTTCAATACTCTGTGTAATCATTACAATCAGAGTTGGAGGTATTGAGAGGTGGGCCCCTTATATCATCACTCCAGACCCTGAGGAAGAAGCAACCTGACAGAATAGTGAGCCCACGAATAATAATCCTCCCGGTCTGAGAGTTTTGACATTATGGCCACCATGGATGATTTAATGAGGGTTATTGTTCAGATGCAAACAGATTTAACTGAAGCTAGGAATGCCACTGCAATGCTCTCTGATAAAGTAGATAGGATACAGCGATTAAGTACTCCGCTTCCTCCTCTCCGTTCTCTGCAGCATACAGACTGAGAGAAATGACGCTGTTGGGGCAGCCGTCCGAACCAATCGGTGCTGGCTGCGGTGGAGGGGAGGGAGGTTGCCTGCAGCCTTCCTGTTGACGAGAGCCCAGACCACGTCAGACGCATTCAAAATCCAGGACGGCGGGAGTCGGAAGTCTGCAGTCTCGGGAGTCAGCGCGGGAAGCCAAGGTAAGTTTTATATAATATTTTATTATGTATTATTATCGCATATCGCATGTAAATTATACTTAAGTATTTAAATGTTGCCTGTCTCTGCCGGCTTCGGAGTGAGGGGGATTTCGTTAAGGAGGCGGGTTTCAGAGGGGTGAAGAAGAAGCTCTCTAGTCTGGGGGTTGAGGTGGTTTGTGTTGCACCACGCGCCGGGACTCCTTTACCCTGTCACCCGGGATGCTCAGCTCATGCATGCCTCCTTGTTCGCCGGCTCGGGTCCGTTGGCAGTGGCGTGCAGGTGCTTGGTGCTTCTATGGATGCTCTGAGCTCTTCTTGCGGCTGCGTTTGGCAACCCGTGCCTGACTGTGATGGGGCAGGTGGGACTGCGATGTCGCCGTGCCACCTGCCCTTGCTCTGGGAAGAGATGGTCCTGTGCAGTGAGAGCGCTCACGCCTGATTCTTGGTTTCCCGTTCCGACTTCCTTCCCATGTGGTGAGTGCCATCGTGCATGTGCATACATAATAATAAAAAATTAAAACAATATAACATCGAATAAACTCTGAAGACTGTACATTGTTGGCACGTTCCTTGGGTTGCCTTAAATAAGGGCCTCTGTGACTGTGTGTAAATGAGTTGTAACATTTAACCCAATTCAGCCGAAAATACAGTCATGCTTTGCATTAAGTATAAAAGTTCCGAGTAAATAAAGTGCGAGTTTCTCTCCGTTTGTGGCAGTAGTTTGTATGTTTGTTTCCATCTCTCATAGTCATAGTGCCAGTAAGCAGGCACAAACGCGTGTCTCGTTAATTCACTGATACAAGAGAACTGGCGTTCCCCTGCACACAGAACAAGTAGGGACATCCAGAAACGGACGGTCAAACTGAACGTTTAAATCAAACTTTGAAACAATATCTAAGATGTTATGTCTCTGACACCAAGAGGTCTTGGTTGGATTCGTTATGGATGGCAGAAGTGGCTTACAACACATCACCTCATTCGTCTACTGGGTCCACTCCTTTTGAAGTGTTGTATGGTTACGTGCCTAACACCATTCCTTTAACTCTAACCCAATATACAGTGTAATACACCAGCTGTTCAGGACACTGTTCAATTCATGCAGAGCGTTCATCAACAGATCCACAAACGACTTTTGCATAGTAAAGAAAAATACAAAGAACAATTTGATAAGCACCATCGATCTGGTCCCCAGTATGTTCCTGGAGACAAAGTGTGGCTATCCACAAAAAACTTTGTCTTTAAACAAAGAAACATGTTCAATCCAAAGTTCATAGGTCCGTATTCGGTGATTCGTCCGGTTAATCCAGTAACATATAAATTACTTTTACCCACGACTTTGCGAATTCACCCTGTATTTAATACCTCTCTTTTAAAACCTGCTGGACAAACTACGTCTAAAAGACCAGCACCTCTTCTGGTTCATGGGAACTGGGAGTATGAAGTACAAATAGTTTTGGATTCCAAACGCAGAGGTGCTAAATTATGGTATCTCATTTCCTGGAAGGGATATGGGCCTGAAAATGATTCTTGGGAACCAGCTGAAAATGTGCATGCTTCTCGTTTGATACGACACTTCCACCTTCAAAATCCTTTGAAGCCGGGCCCTAGACCGCTTCGGGGAGGGGGAAGTACTGTCAGGACTAGGGCGGGTTGCGGTCTAGGGCCCGCCCCATCCTGTAGGCACATACGCCTGTTCCTGTGCGATCAAACCTTAAGTGGTAAAAGTCATAGAGTAGCCCCTGGAGGATTGTTTTTTTTAACTTTATTTTGGTGCAGAAACATACAAAAGGCATCAAATTGTTCAGGGCACCTCGCCAGTGACATAAATCAATGCTTCAACATCATTAAATTTTGGTATAACACAGCCATTCAGCCCACATCCCGGAGGTCGGGCGGCAACAGCAAATCAGTGTCACAATTAGCGATTCCTACGGCGGCCCCCAAACTCCGCTCCACGGATCAACTAGTTTCTGCTTTTCTTATGGTCCTAGACGTACGACCCCATCACTTACCGGACTAATGACCTGAATGGTGTGCACCGTGCGTGCCAGAAGTATGCCGCCCCCAGCCTGATGACAACCCCCTAATTCTATACTCATCCTCAGTGTGGGGCCCGTACCGTTCGGTCGCTCCACTGGGAGTCGCCAATCTAGCTACACCCTCCCAGGAACTAACTATTCATTGCTAATAGGGCTGTCTGCCTTGCACCAAGAGTAAATATCTTCCCTGTCCCAACAAACCCCCCCCCCCCCCCCCCCCTAAAACCGTTGTAGCTGGTGTGGGCCTACTTCCAAGTTCTTAGCATCTGAAGGGAGGAAATCTATAGGGTCGCATGCAATCATCCGTATCTCATAAGGAACATCACACAGAACACTCAACCACTATTCATCTGCTGGTAGGAGGCTGTCACTGAGCGCATTCACTAGTTCTGCCCATGCACGTGCTGCCTCTAGCCTCCTCTTATTAGCGGTGCGGGCTGCCTGGCGTAATCTGATCACACTCTCACTATGGGCCCATTTCTGGAATTCGTTCGCCCATCGCCTGCTAGATGGGCCCTCCCTCGACTTCCAGTGCCATGTGATTTCCCTCTGGGCCAATATGAGGCCCAAGTCAATGAATTTACTAGTGATCTTAGTTGTCCTAGTGTGAGGAAACCAAAGCAACAAACAGGTCGCCATGTGCCACTTGCCGCTCCGTCACTTCATTAAGAAGTTCCACTACCTCGGACCAAAATGTCCCCAATTTCGGACAGTCCCACATCATGTGATCGAGCTCCACCTCAGGTGCCAGGCACCTAGGGCACGCTGCATCCTGCACTTGAAAATATTTTCGGATCTTCCCCGGAGTTAGGTAGGCTCTATGTAGTATAAAAAAGTGTACTTGTTGAAACCGCGCATTCCTACACCCTTTCCAAGTTCTCGTCAAAATATGACCCCAGACCGCCTTCGGGATGGGTTTCCCTATACTTGCCTCCTATTTTTGTCTGAGAGTCACTAGAGCCTCCAGTCCTTCACACAGCATTCGTGAGTGTAGGCAGGTGACCGCTTTAATAGTACCTGCCGCCATTAACACATATTGGCATCCATTGTGGTGTGTGGTTCCAACTGCCCTGTTTTCCAGTGTTTCCGCATAGCAGTGGTTACCGCCATATGTAATAGGAAATCTCCGTCCGGAATGCCAAATTGGTCTTGCAACACCTGGAAGGGTAGCAACTCGCCTTCAGCGTACAAGTCACCCACCACTTGTAACCCCAGTTCCTTCCAGTCCAGTAGCCCGGACCAATCCCCTCCATGCGGCAGTGCCGTAAGCATGCCCAGGGGGATTTCGGGTGCATAGGGATGTTCCACTTTCACCTTCTTCCGGCTCCTATTCCAGCACAGCCTCAGCGCCTTCTCCTCCCAAGTCAGATTCCGGACCACTAGGTGTTGTTGCATGATAATGTAGGATAGGACATGCCTCTGTATTCCAGATCCCCGAGCCTCTTCCGGACCCCTGAATTCTCTGGCTACATGCTGTGTAAGGACCTGCAATTGCGCTGCCAAGTAGTAAAGTTCGAAATTCGGAACTGCCATTCCCCCCTCCACTTTGGGCCGCAACAGTGTGTCCAATGCTACCTGCCTCCTTCCCGTCCCCCACAAAAAGTCAATCGTGAGCGTCCGCAGTTGTCGAAAGTACCGAGGAGGCACCCAGAGCGGAAGAGTACGAAAAAAGTAGAGGAGGCGTGGCAAAGCTACCATTTTGAGCAGTGCAACTCTCCCCAACACCGAGAGAGGCAAGGTTGCCCAGAACGCCACACTGCCCCTCAGTGCCCTTATGCAGCGTCCAATATTCCTCTCCAGTACATCCTCCGCCCTAAGATAAATCCGGACTCCCAAGTAGGTAAAGCACGATCGTTCCCACAGTAAATCAGCAGGTAGGCGCGGTTGGGGTGCATCCATCCTCAGAGGAAAGACACACGTTTTAGTCCAGTTCACACGGAGGCCAGACAGCCTCCCAAAGTCCGATAGCATGGTCATCGCCCCCTCCAGTGCCAATGTCGCGTCCGCTAAGAACAGCAGCAAATCATCCGCATACATCGAGATGTAGTGCGGGAGTCCACCACAGACCAGGCCCTCATACGCCACTCCCGATCTGGTGTAGACCGCTAGCGGTTCTATTGCGAGCGCAAACAGCAGGGGGGAGAGCGAGCACCCCTGTCTCGTGCCTCTCTGCACTGGGTATTCTGATGATATAACCCAGCCCAATCGCACCCGAGCCGTTGCGAAGGAGTACAAGACCTTCGTCCAGCGCCTAAAACGCGCGCCTAAGCCAAATCTTTCCAATACCTTATCAAGATATTCCCACTCGAGGCTGTCAAACGCCTTTTCTATATCCACCGACAGCACTGCTGATGTTGCCTCTTCCACCAGATCACTATCCAATATTCTAATAAGATGGCGGATATTGGTCGAGGTGTTCCTAGTTGGTATGAACCCTGCTTGGTCCCCGTGGACCAAGGTAGTCATATGGGACATTAGTCTTGTTGCCAGTATATGACTCAGTATCTTGTAGTCCACCGTCAACATAGACAGTGGCCTATAAGAGGTCACGTTATCTCCCTCCCTCCCAGGTTTCAACAGGGGGACTACCAGCGCCACCCTCATGGATTCGGGCATGTATCCCAGCTCCAGCGCCTCGTTATATACCGCCTGCAGCTGGGGTGCCAATGGGTCAATGTACGTCAGATAAAAAACTCTACAGGAAGTCCATCCACCCCCGGAGTCTTGTTCCTGGCCATGCTCTTAATTGCTCCCCTAATTTCAGCAACAGTGACAGCTTGACCCAAGCTTTTTGCGTCCTCTTCCTCTAGTTGCGGTAACTGTATCCCCGATAAATAACCCTCAATCTCCATTGTAGTCGCTTCCAGGTGGTTTTGATACAGCGTCGTATAGTACCGCAAGAAGCGCGAGACGACCTCAGATTGCGAGCAGGCCACCCTCCCTGATTCCTCACGAACTCTCAGGACCGGGCCAACCCCCTGCCTCGGATTCGCCATTCTTGCCAGGAGCGTGCCTACCTTATCCCCCTCTAATTTCTAATTTAAAACATTTATAGAGCGCAACGTCCACCGAGCGGTTTCTTGGCGCTAACAGAGGTCCGAATTACTGAGGATTGCAGGGATGAGCGTGTTTATGAAGGGAAGGCCTGTCTAAACAGGAACGTTTTGAGGTCTTTTCGAAAAGAGGCATAGTGAGTGGCAAAACGTAGGTGATCAGGCAGAGATTTCCAAAAGGTGGGGGCCAAGGTAGAAAAATTGGCACCACCCCACTTTTTTCGCTTAAAACGTGGGGTTTGGAGGAAAGCTTTGGAAGAAGACCGGAGCTCTCTAGAGGGAACATATTCGCTTATCAGCGAGGAAATGAAGGCCGGGGCAGTGCCTTGCCGGGCCTGGAAGGTCATACAGGCGGTCTTGAAAAGGGAGCGCTCCCTGATAGGCAGCCAGTGGAGCTCCCTAAGGAGGGGGGAGGAATGATGGTAGCGTGGGAGACCGTAAATAAGCCGGGCCGCGGGTTCTGCACCACCTGGAGCCTCCGTAAGCTGTATGCCGGAATGCCATTATAGAGGGCATTGGCATAATCCAGCCACGAGATAACCAATGCGGCCATGATCAGTTTGAGAGCCTGGGGGGAAAAAAAACGGGAAACGGTACGGATTGTTCGAAGGGTGAGGAAGCAAGAGGAGACTACGGAACTGATTTGGGAGTGAAGGGTGAGATGACTGTTGATTTTCACTCCCAGTGTTTTTACTGTGACTGAAGGGGTAGGGGCGGGACCAAGAGTGGGGGGCCAAAAGTGGGGGTTCCAGGGACTGGATGAACCACCAGTGAGAACCAACTCGGTCTTCTCCGGGTTCAATTTGAGGTGGTTGTGGTTCATCCAGTCCCTGATGAAAATCATAATGGACTGAAAATTAGAAACAGAGAGAGAAGAGGAAGAAAGATCGAAGATGAGCTGGAGGTCATCTGCATAATTAAATACAGTGACCTCCAGCTGCTGAAGAGCGAAAATAAGAGGGGAGATATAAAGGTTGAATAGTAGAGGAGAGAGGGAAGAGCCCTGGGGGACACCACAGGTGACGGGGAGTGCGGTGGTCGTGAAGGCTCCCAGCCGAACCGCCTGGGTACGGTCCCTCAGAAAGGAGGAAAGCCAAACCAGGGCTGTTCCCTGGATTCCGGCCGCCCTGACACGGGACAAGAGGATGTTGTGGTCCACCGTGTCAAAAGCGGCGGAGAGATCCAGGAGCACCAGCGCCTGGTGTTGGTTATTATCCATTCCCTTCCTGAGTTTATCTAGGACCGATACCACGACTGATTCGGTCGAGTGCCTGGGACGAAAGCCAGCCTGGCGGGAAGCCAATCCCCCATTTGCCTCTACGTGGGCGCTGAGTACCGCGGTGACGTGGCGCTCTAGCACCTTGGCCAAGTAGGGCAGTAGGGAAATGGGGCGATAATTGGCTGAGATGGATAGGTCCGCGCCAGGCTTCTTCAGTATGGGCACTATGATGGCAGATTTGAGTGCAGGTGTCACGACTCCCTGGGTCAGAGAGTTATTCCGGAAAGTGACGGGGGGTTCAGGGCAGAAGGAATAGATTTGTTGCAGAATGCGTGCAGGACAGACATCTGTGGGGGAGCCCGATTTAACCTTAGGGAGAATCTCCAAGAAAGCTTCCTGGGTAAGGGGGGAAAAGAGGTAAGACAACATGGGGCGGTCGGAAGGGGAGGGTCGATGAAGGCAGATGAAGGGGGAGGGATGTTAGCCTTGATGGTAACAATCTTGTCTCGGAAATAAGAATTGAGTTGGGCACATAAAAACTGGGATGGAGGAATTTGGGGTGAGGCTCTGTCAGAGAAGGCTAGATCATTCACTATGCTGAAAATCTCCCTGGGCTTATTTTCAGCTGACGTGATTTTGGTAGAGAAGTAGGCGGTTTTGGCATCAAGGATTGCCGTTTTATAATTGGCAAGTGCAGAGAGATCAGCATGTACCTTTACCCTATATTGCTTATAGTCGTAACTGCGCAGCCTTTCTGTCTCAGTGGCCACGAGCTCCCTAGTCCCTAGCCACCAATAGCCGGTCCTGCAATTCCCTCCGTTCTGGCCTTTGTTTTTCCACCTCCCGTAGCGCCTCCTCCGCTTTTGCGACCTCCTTTACAACCACTGCCCTTTCACCCTCATGCTTACTGATGCAGAGCCCTCTCACCACCACTTTAAACGCATTCCACTCCATTCCCCTAGTAGATGTTGAGTTCTTGTTGGTAGCAAAGTAGTCCTCAATACCCTCTTTGATTGTAGTCCTAAAGACTAGATCCTCCAGGGTATCCGGGCGTAAACGCCAGGTGGGCACCTCTGTTCTCATGCGCTGCCATTTAAAGGAAACTACCTGGAGGTTATGGTCTGAAATGGTCCTAGCTAGGTATTCCGAGTGTACCGCTAAGGGCGCCAGTGCCTGGGTGCACAGAATAGTGTCAATTCTAACATGAAGTTCGTGGATAGCCGAAAAGAAGGAGTAATCCCTATCTTCAGGATGGTGCACTCTCCACATGTCAATCAACCCCCATCCGCTCTGTCATTCTGCCCTCTTCCTCGCAATCTTGCGGACCTGGGATTCTGCCAACGGAGGATGCGACCTGTCCAGGGCCACATCTGTAAGCAAATTAAAGTCTCCCCCCATAATCACTCGGCCCGATAAGAGATGAGCCAGTTTTCCGGAGATGACATCCAAAAATCGGGGCTGGTCTGTGTTTGGAGCATATACGCTACATAACACCACCTCTGTGTCATACAATCTTCCCGCCACCGCCACATATCTACCCTCAGGGTCTATCACAGTGTGTGCAGCTTGGAACGGGGTCCCCGCCCTCACCCACACTAACACTCCACCTAGCAAACGCAGAGTAAGCAGTACCAAACACCTGACCTCTCCACCTTCGCTGCAGCGCAGTACATTCTTGTTTAGTGAGATGGGTCTCTTGCAGCAAAGCTATCTGGACACCTCTTCTTATCAGATATGCATACTCATTGTGGCGCCTCGACATGGTATGTAATCCGCGCACGTTCCACGTGATACACTTGAAATCAGGTAATGTCCCCATTGCTGCACTCCCAATCTTTCCCCTCCTGCATAATTTGTTTGCCCACACCAGCTGTGCCCCCCCTTAAACACAAAACACCCCCCCAAACTTCCATTACCCTCCCCCCCAGAACAGGTCCCAATAACGCATTTATCAGTACCCATCCAAACTGTCCTAACAATTCACACAATACTATCCTGCAGTAGCCACCACAGGTTGCCTTAAGGGCAATGGGGTGGTGATCCAGCTCCGACAGGTGGCAGCGCTCGCGCCAGCCCCCCGCCCTCCATATCCCGCAATAATAAATCAGACATGGAATTCACAACTGTTACCGGATTCCCCGATATCGCCATTCTCAGTTTACCACCGGTGAGTCCCAGACAGAGGTAATTCACTTATAAATCATCAGCTAATCTAGGTGTCATCTCCGGGCCTTTGGTACTCTCGTCCTCCGACACCTCCGTACCAGATTGTCTCCCGTTCTCCTCGGATTCAGATCCCTTGGTCGAGCCCTCCTGCTGAGAACCAGTGATCGCCGCTGTAGCCGCCAAGGCCCCCTGTTTGTCAGCCTCCATTTGCACACGTTGCAGCGCCCGTTGTGATTTGTTCTTCTTGCGGAGGCGCTGCGATTGGCGCATCCACACCGGCTTGAGTGCGCCCCCCCCTCATTTCTGCCCCTGCGATCAGTACCTGCCCTATATCTTTCAAGCCAAGACCAGGCCTCTTCAGGTGTCAGGAAAAACTGCGTCGACCCGTCCAGTATCACTCTGTTTAGCCGGGAACAGTAGCGAATATTGTATGCCTTCCTCCCTCAGTTCTTTTTTGACAGATAGGTATGAGGCCCTACGCCGTTGTATGTCCTGAGTATAATCCGGGAAAATTGTCACAGCACTGTTATCTATCTGGAAGGGGCCCGTTGAGCGTGCGTTTTGGATCAATAAATCCCTGTCTTTATAGTGAAGAACCCTGGCCACCACAGGACGGGGGGGTCGGCCCGGTGCAGGCGGCCTGGCCGGGACCCTATGAGCCCTCTCGAGTGTGAAGAAAGGAGAAAGGCCCTCAGGGGCCACCACAGTCCTGAACCAATTTTCCATGTACCCAACCATGTCCGTCCCTTCAACATTTTTGGGCAGGCCTACGACCCGAACGTTGTTTCGCCGGTTGCGACTTTCGGCATCCTCGGCCTTCTTTTCCAGTGTCTCCAATCTCCTCAAGGCGTCCTCCAATTTGCGATCAACCGTGACCACCGCTGGTTTGAGGTCCTGAAGGAGTGACTCACTGTCTTTAACCCTGTCCGCTAACTTCGAGTGATCAGCTCTCAAGAGCCCCAGCCCTGTCGCCACTTGAGTAATATCCTGATGAAGGGACTCTTTTGTCGCCGTTATAGCATCCAGGATTTGATCAAGGCGTTTGTTCAGTCTTTGTTCCGAGGTCTCAGCCGCGCCGTCCCCGGCGTCTCCGTTTTCTCCTGCAGGATCCATTGCCTCGTCTTTTCTGCCTTTAGGTTTCATTCCTTATGGACAGTCCAGCAAGGCACACGCCCAGGCTTCCAAGTTACGAACCAGAGTTGAGAACTGCGCGGTTCACTGGATGTCCACAACACTCCCCTGGAGCCCGGGATAACTGACTCCGATATCTCTCCACGCGGTTCTCACCGGGACCCCCAGGCACGCAATCTTAGCAGGCCAACACAGTCATTCCGGCCCCTCCATGTCCCTTCTTGGTACTAGCCGCTTCAGGCGCCAATCCGCTACCGGGATGCTCCCCTCCGACTCTTCAGCCCCTTGTGTCTGCGCCCACCAAACCGCACCGTGTTGTGCCTCCACCTCGTCTCCGGGGCAGCAGCGCAGTGTCCCCAGCCGGTCACCAGCAGCGCCTCTGTACCTGCCGGTAAGTTCGTTGTGCGTGCACGATGGGGCTGCTCCACTCAGCTTGCTGCCACCTCTCCCAGACACCACCGCTGCCGGTCCCCCTTCGGGGCACCTTGCGCTGCCCTCCGCGGCCCCCGGCTGCCCAGCGCTGCTGGCCCGATCCCGCCCCCGCCTCCGCAGCACCCAGACCAGGCCCGCAGCACTGCACTCATCGGTGGCCCTAGGGAAGGGCTTCCAGCCGCCACCACAGCACACGTCCGGCCACTGAATTCTGCCGCATCCGCCTCTCAGGCCGGTTCCGACCTGGGCTCCAAGCGCCTGCTCCCAGAGCCTCCTCAGCGGTCTCGACGTTGGCGCGGGCTGCCCCACCGACTTATGGCCACACAGCCTACGCCACCACCAGTGCTGGCGCCATCTTAGGGCTCGCCTCCTCTCTGCCGCTACGATACCGCGGCGGTCTGTTATCTGCGCTTCTCTCACCGATCTTCACCGGAGCCTGTGCGGAGCGGCAGATTGCCTGCCGCGCTCCCTCTGCCAACAGTCCTTCAGCGCCAACCTCCGCAAATCGTGAGCAGCGGGTCGTGGGTCAGTTCTTCCTGGCGATCCCGGCCGCCATCTTGCGACTGCTCTGCCGATGTCGCTTGCCTCGTAGATCGCAGCTTTAGAGGGTGCCCCAAGTCACCAGGGAGCACCCCAGCGGGCAGAAAGGTCTTCGGAGTCGTTCCGACGTCTGTCCCCGTTTTTGGAACAGCAACTCAGGCAGTTCCCAGGATAATCGGCGGGATGAGGTACGGAGCTAGTCGTTCTAGCCGCCTACGCCATCGGCGCCCAAACCACGCCCCCTAGCCCCTGGAGGATTGTGGTGGTGAAAATGTTTAAAGATGCATGTTCTTGTGTCTGTACTAAGTTTTTCCCACTCAGTATGCGTGTGATTTGGCATCTCACGCGAGATGCGTGAGATTTGACACCTCACGCGAGATGCGTGAGATTTGGCATCTCACGCGAGATGCGTGAGGATTAACAGCTCACGCGAGATGCGTGAGATTTGGCATCTCACGCGAGATGCGTGAGGATTACCAGCTCACGCGAGATGCGTGAGATTTGGCATCTCACGCGAGATGCGTGAGGTTTGGCATCTCACGCGAGATGCGTGGGGTTTAGCATCTCACGCGAGATGCGTGAGGTTTGGCATCTCACTCGAGATGCGTGAGGTTTAGCATCTCACGCGAGATGCTTGAGGTTTGGCACCTCACGCGAGATGCTTGAGGTTTGGCACCTCACGCGAGATGCGTGGGGTTTGGCACCTCACGCGAGATGCGTGAGGTTCGGAATCGCACGCGAGATGCGTGGGGTTCGGTACCTCAAGCGTGATGCGTGAAGGTTGGCAACTTACGCGAGATGCGTGAGGTCCGGTACCTCACGCGAGATGTGTGGGGTCCGGTACCTCACGCGAGATGCGTGAGGTTTGGCATCCCACGCAAGATGCGTGAGGTTCGGCATCTCACGCGAGATGCGTGAGGTTCGGCACCTCACGCGACATGTGTGAGGTTCAGCGCCTCACGCGAGATGCGTGAGGTCCGGCACGGGCGTGCCTACGATGGCGTCAGCGGCCGCGCCCAGTTCCCCGTGCTCACTATTCAGCGTCTTTTGGTGAAGGAGGAAGAGGATCTTGGGGCTCCGTTTCTCTGCGAGGCCAGCTTTCTTCTTTTGATCGGTGGAGAGTTCTGGGTGCCTGAAGACTGCTACAACGCTCGCTGAGCTGCAGGAGGAGTTTAGAATCTGCGGAGACTTCTCTTCTTGATGGGCTCCCGGTGAGGCTAGCTTTTGGGGCGATTACCTGTCACTAACCCAGATTCAGAAGTAGAGTCAATCAATCAATCAGGAGTTTGTTAAAGCGCAACTACTCACCCGTAAGGGTCTCAAGGCGCTAGGGGTGGGGGGGTGCAGGTTCCATTCCATCAAGGAGGGGGTCTGTCGAAGAGCCAGGTTTTGAGGTTTCTTGCGAAGATGGGGAGCGATGTGGTCTGTCTGGGGAGGAGCGGAAGGGCGTTCCATGCTTTGGCCGCGAGGAAGGAGAAGGAGCGGCCTCCCGATCTGGTCTTTCTGGTGCGGGGGGCCACGGCGTAGGAGAGCTGGGCTGATCGTAGGGTCCTTTGGGGTGCGTGGAATTTGAGCCGGCTGTTCAGGTATGCTGGTCCAGTGCATTGGAGGGCCTTGTGTGCATGGGTGAGCATCTTAAAGGTCATTCTCGCCTCGACGGGGAGCCAGTGGAGTGTGCGCAGGTGCTGGGAGATGTGGCAGTGTTTTGGCAGGTTGAGGACCAGTCTTGCGGCGGCGTTCTGGATGTTCTGTAGCTTGCGGATGAGGTTTTTGTTTTTTCCGGCATAGAGTGCAGTGCCGTAGTCGAGTCTGCTGGTGACCAGGGCGTGAGTGACTGTCTTTCGGTGTTCGAGGGTGATCCATTTGAAGGTCTCACGAAGGAGGCGGAGGGTGTGGAAGCAGGAAGATGAGACCGAGTTGATCTGGCGGTCGATTTTGAGCTCGGAATCCAGGATGATTCCCAGGTTGCGTGCGTGGTCTGTGGCGGTTGGCGGGTTTCCGAGGGCGGTGGGCCACCAGGTGTCGCTCCAGGCGTCGGGGTTGGGGCCCATGATGAGTACTTCTGTTTTGTTGGTGTTTAGTTGTAGGCAGCTGTTTTTCATCCATTTGGCGACGGCTTCCATGCCTTCTCGAAAGTTGCGTCTGGCGGTGTTGGGCTCGTTGGATAGGGAGAGGATGAGCTGGGTGTCGTCTGCGTATGACACGATGTTGAGTCCGTAGGTTCTGACGATGGGGGCAAGTGGAGCCATGTAGACGTTGAAGAGCGTCGGGCTGAGGGAGGAGCCCTGGGGACTCCGCAGGTGGTAGGTGTGGGGTCTGAGAGGAAAGGGGGGAGTCTGACCTGTTGCGTCCTGCCGGAGAGGAAGGAGCAGATCCAGTCGAGGGCCTTGTCCTGGATTCCTGCATCGTAGAGTCTGCGTATTAGGGTGCGGTGGGAGACTGTGTCGAACGCCGCTGATAGGTCTAGGAGGATGAGGGCTACTGTTTCTCCTTTGTCCAGTTGGGTGCGGATGTCGTCTGTTGCGGCGAGGACGGCGGTTTCCGTACTGTGTTTTTTTCTGAAGCCGGATTGGGAGGAGTCGAGGATGTTGTGTTCTTCAATGAATGTGGCGAGTTGGCTGTTGATGGCTTTCTCAATGACTTTCGCTGGGAAAGGGAGCAGGGAGATGGGTCTGTAGTTTTTGAGGTCAGTGGGGTCCGCTGAGGGTTTCTTTAGGAGGGGATTGACCTCGGCGTGTTTCCAGTTGTCGGGGAACGAGGCGGTCGCCAGGGAGCGGTTGATGGTGTGGTGGAGCATGGGTGTGATGGTATCGGCGGCTCTGTTGAAGATGTGGTGGGGGCAGGGGTCCGTGGGGGCCCCTTAGTGGATTAACTTCATTGTCTTCAGTGTGTCTTCGATGGTGAGGGCTGTCCAGTCATCAATCGCTGGTTTCTGGGTGTCGGGGTGGCTCGTGAGGGTTCAGTGTGTTGGTTGTCTTCGTCGAAGTTGTCATAGATGCTCTTGATTTTGTAGTGGAAAAAGGTGCTGAGTTTGTCGCAGAGGTCTTGTGAGGGAGGGATGTCGGTAGACTGGCTGGTGGGTTGGGCGAACTCCTTGATGATGCTGAAGAGTTCTTTGCTGTTGAGTGCGTGGGTGGAGATTCTGTCTTCAATCGCTTTTTTCCTCGTTTCTCTGATGAGTTGATGGTGGGCGTTGGTGGCGGCTCTGAAGTTGTTGTGGGCTTCTGTGGATTTGGTGTTTCTCCAGGCCTTTTCGAGTCGGCGGCGGCATGTGCGCCTGGACTCTCGAAGTTCGGTGGTAAACCATCTGGCTTTCTTGGCACGGGTATTGTTGTTTTTCTTGAGGGGGGCTATGGTGTTGGTGCTGTCCGAGATCCATCTATTTTCAGGGTTCGGGCTGCGGTGTTGGGGTCGTCATTTTCCGCGATGGTTGGGGTGGAGTTGTTGAGTGAGGAGGTGAGCTGGTCGTCGGTGATTTTGGTCCAGTTTCTTTGTGGAAGCAGGTCCTGGTGCCTGTGGATGGTGTGTGTTCTGAAGGTGAAGTGGACGCAACGATGGTCGGTCCATAGGAGTTCGGTGGTGTGGCTGAAGGTGATGGAGTTTCCTGTAGTGAAGAGGGGGTCGAAGGTGTGTCCTGCTGAGTGCGTGGGCTCGGTCATGATCTGGCAGAGTCCAATGTTGTGGAGGTTGTCCAGGAGGCATGTGGTGTTGGGGTCCCGTTGATTGTCGAGGTGGAAGTTGAGGTCTCCCAGCAGGGTGTAGTTGGTGGATGCGATGGCCTGCGGGGAGATAATGTCCGTGATGGAGTTGGCAAAGGGTCCGCGGGGTCCAGGGGGTCGGTAGATGAGGGTTCCTCGGAGGGCGGCGGTGGGGCTGGCCAGTATCTTGAAGTGAAGGTGTTCCATCAGTTTTGTGGACTCGTCAGGGAGTGTGCTCAGGCGGAGGCTGGATTTGTGGACGATGGCGATTCCTCCTCCTGAGTGGGTGGGGCGGTCCTTCCTGGAGATCTTGTATCCTTGGGGGATGGCGATGGCGATGTCCGGTCCCGAGGTGGCGTTGGTCCAGGTTTCGGTGAAGAATGCTACGTCCGGGGTGGTGCTGTCGAGGAGGTCCCAGATTTCTGTGGCGTGTTTGTGGAGGGATCGGACATTGAGGAGGATGCATTGCAGGGTCTTCGGTTCGGTTGTGTTCTTGTGGGCGGGTTGTGCTGGATCCGTGTTCTTGGCGGTGCTGCAGGTGTGCGTGGAGTGCTGCTGGGTCGTAGCGTTGGCGGGGCGGAGGTCCAGGGTTCCTGGTGCTGGTCGCGGACGGGTCGCGGACGGGCGCAGACGTGCTTGCCTTTGACGCGCCTTCGGTGCACCAGCGGCGCGCCCGCGCAGTGGCCGCCATTATGTAGGGGTCGGGGAGGGCTGGACAGCTGGGAGGTGGGAGCGGGGAGAGGAGCTGGATTGGGCCGGTCGCGCTGGGGGGGAGGGGCGGCTGGGGCAGCAGCGGCGGGCAAGGTAAAGGGAGGAAAGGGAAAGAAGGGATAAAGAAAAAAGGGAAAATAAGCAGAAATAAGGCACAAAAGAGCAGAGATGCAGAAAAGGGCAGAAAGGCGAAAGATGGAAAGGGTAGAAAAACGAGTGAAAACGAGTGAAGGAGCAGAGGGAGAGAAAGGGAAAATGGGCAGAAATAAGGCACAAAAGAGCAGAGGTGCAGAAAGGTGAAAGATAGAAAGGGTAGAAAAACGAGTGAAGGAGCAGAGGGAGAGAAAGGGAAAATGGGCAGAAATAACGAACAAAAGAGCAGAGATGCAGAAAGGTGAAAGATAGAAAGGATAGAAAAACGAGTGAAGGAGCAGAGTGAGAGAAAGGAGACAGAGGTCCACTCTACAGGTAAGATTGCGAATCTTGTTAAAACCATTTCAGTGAATTATTAGGAACATTCAATTTGATTTTCAAGATCATTTACCTTATTCACTAGTGTGATTCTTGTTCAGTAGAAATTCTATGCATGTTTTCTCTAGCTCATTACCATATTCACGAGTGCGATTCTTTTTCTATAGTAGTTCCATGAATGTTTTTGGGAACACTTTTAAAGTCACATAAAATAAGGAAATATAAGACACTGATTGTTTAGGTGATTGAAAACCTAGTCATAGAAAGACCTAAACCAAATTCTGCCGCTTATGCCTTTGAGCAGTTGATACTGAAGTGAAGTATTATCACCACAATATAGCGGATCTAAGAAAGGTCAACTAAGAGTTTGATTGTCTGAATAAACGCAAGCCACGAAGCTCTTAAGCTAGTTCCTGATTGAAGGACAGAATCTGATGTCCTAATTTACGTCTTTGTGCGAAGGAAAGTGCGTGTATTTTTGTTTGCGAGTAACTTTTCCTTTTCAGATCTCCTTCCCAGCTGTTCCCTTCCTAATTCCCTTTCCCCCCGCTTAATCACTTCAATACTCTGTGTAATCATTACAATCAGAGTTGGAGGTATTGAGAGGTGGGCCCCTTATATCATCACTCCAGACCCTGAGGAAGAAGCAACCTGACAGAATAGTGAGCCCACGAATAATATTCCTCCCGGTCTGAGAGTTTTGACATTATGGCCACCATGGATGATTTAATGAGAATTATTGTTCAGATGCAAACAGATTTAACTGAAGCTAGGAATGCCACTGCAATGCTCTCTGATAAAGTAGATAGGATACAGCGATTAAGTACTCCGCTTCCTCCTCTCCGTTCTCTGCAGCATACAGACTGAGAGAAATGACGCTGTTGGGGCAGCCGTCCGAACCAATCGGTGCTGGCTGCGGTGGAGGGGAGGGAGGTTGCCTGCAGCCTTCCTGTTGACGAGAGCCCAGACCACGTCAGACGCATTCAAAATCCAGGACGGCGGGAGTCGGAAGTCTGCAGTCTCAGGAGTCAGCGCGGGAAGCCAAGGTAAGTTTTATATAATATTTTATTATGTATTATTATCGCATATCGCATGTAAATTATACTTAAGTATTTAAATGTTGCCTGTCTCTGCCGGCTTCGGAGTGAGGGGGATTTCGTTAAGGAGGCGGGTTTCAGAGGGGTGAAGAAGAAGCTCTCTAGTCTGGGGGTTGAGGTGGTTTGTGTTGCACCACGCGCCGGGACTCCTTTACCCTGTCACCCGGGATGCTCAGCTCATGCATGCCTCCTTGTGCGCCGGCTCGGGTCCGTTGGCAGTGGCATGCAGGTGCTTGGTGCTTCTATGGATGCTCTGAGCTCTTCTTGCGGCTGCGTTTGGCAACCCGTGCCTGACTGTGATGGGGCAGGTGGGACTGCGATGTCGCCGTGCCACCTGCCCTTGCTCTGGGAAGAGATGGTCCTGTGCAGTGAGAGCGCTCACGCCTGATTCTTGGTTTCCCGTTCCGACTTCCTTCCCATGTGGTGAGTGCCATCGTGCATGTGCATACATAATAATAAAAAATTAAAACAATATAACATCGAATAAACTCTGAAGACTGTACATTGTTGGCACGTTCCTTGGGTTGCCTTAAATAAGGGCCTCTGTGACTGTGTGTAAATGAGTTGTAACATTTAACCCAATTCAGCCGAAAATACAGTCATGCTTTGCATTAAGTATAAAAGTTCCGAGTAAATAAAGTGCGAGTTTCTCTCCGTTTGTGGCAGTAGTTTGTATGTTTGTTTCCATCTCTCATAGTCATAGTGCCAGTAAACAGGCACAAACGCGTGTCTCGTTAATTCACTGATACAAGAGAACTGGCGTTCCCCTGCACACAGAACAAGTAGGGACATCCAGAAACGGACGGTCAAACTGAACGTTTAAATCAAACTTTGAAACAATATCTAAGATGTTATGTCTCTGACACCAAGAGGTCTTGGTTGGATTCGTTATGGATGGCAGAAGTGGCTTACAACACATCACCTCATTCGTCTACTGGGTCCACTCCTTTTGAAGTGTTGTATGGTTACGTGCCTAACACCATTCCTTTAACTCTAACCCAATATACAGTGTAATACACCAGCTGTTCAGGACACTGTTCAATTCATGCAGAACGTTCATCAACAGATCCACAAACGACTTTTGCAAAGTAAAGAAAAATACAAAGAACAATTTGATAAGCACCATCGATCTGGTCCCCAGTATGTTCCTGGAGACAAAGTGTGGCTATCCACAAAAAACGTTGTCTTTAAACAAAGAAACATGTTCAATCCAAAGTTCATAGGTCCGTATTCGGTGTTTCGTCCGGTTAATCCAGTAACGTATAAATTACTTTTACCCACGACTTTGCGAATTCACCCTGTATTTAATACCTCTCTTTTAAAACCTGCTGGACAAACTACGTCTAAAAGACCAGCACCTCTTCTGGTTCATGGGAACTGGGAGTATGAAGTACAAATAGTTTTGGATTCCAAACGCAGAGGTGCTAAATTATGGTATCTCATTTCCTGGAAGGGATATGGGCCTGAAAATGATTCTTGGGAACCAGCTGAAAATGTGCATGCTTCTCGTTTGATACGACACTTCCACCTTCAAAATCCTTTGAAGCCGGGCCCTAGACCGCTTCGGGGAGGGGGAAGTACTGTCAGGACTAGGGCGGGTTGCGGTCTAGGGCCCGCCCCATCCTGTAGGCACATACGCCTGTTCCTGTGCGATCAAACCTTAAGTGGTAAAAGTCATAGAGTAGCCCCTGGAGGATTGTTTTTTTAAACTTTATTTTGGTGCAGAAACATACAAAAGGCATCAAATTGTTCAGGGCACCTCGCCAGTGACATAAATCAATGCTTCAACATCATTAAATTTTGGTATAACACAGCCATTCAGCCCACATCCCGGAGGTCGGGCGGCAACAGCAAATCAGTGTCACAATTAGCGATTCCTACGGCGGCCCCCAAACTCCGCTCCACGGATCAACTAGTTTCTGCTTTTCTTATGGTCCTAGACGTACGACCCCATCACTTACCGGACTAATGACCTGAATGGTGTGCACCGTGCGTGCCAGAAGTATGCCGCCCCCAGCCTGATGACAACCCCCTAATTCTATACTCATCCTCAGTGTGGGGCCCGTACCGTTCGGTCGCTCCACTGGGAGTCGCCAATCTAGCTACACCCTCCCAGGAACTAACTATTCATTGCTAATAGGGCTGTCTGCCTTGCACCAAGAGTAAATATCTTCCCTGTCCCAACAACCCCCCCCCCCCCCCCCCCCTCCCCCCTAAAACCGTTGTAGCTGGTGTGGGCCTACTTCCAAGTTCTTAGCATCTGAAGGGAGGAAATCTATAGGGTCGCATGCAATCATCCGTATCTCATAAGGAACATCACACAGAACACTCAACCACTATTCATCTGCTGGTAGGAGGCTGTCACTGAGCGCATTCACTAGTTCTGCCCATGCACGTGCTGCCTCTAGGCTCCTCTCATTAGCGGTGCGGGCTGCCTGGCGTAATCTGATCACGCTCTCACTATGGGCCCATTTCTGGAATTCGTTCGCCCATCGCCTGCTAGAGGGGCCCTCCCTCGACTTCCAGTGCCATGTGATTTCCCTCTGGGCCAATATGAGGCCCAAGTCAATGAATTTACTAGTGATCTTAGTTGTCCTAGTGTGAGGAAACCAAAGCAACAAACAGGTCGCCATGTGCCACTTGCCGCTCCGTCACTTCATTAAGAAGTTCCACTACCTCGGACCAAAATGTCCCCAATTTCGGACAGTCCCACATCATGTGATCGAGCTCCACCTCAGGTGCCAGGCACCTAGGGCACGCTGCATCCTGCACTTGAAAATATTTTCGGATCTTCCCCGGAGTTAGGTAGGCTCTATTTAGTATAAAAAAGTGTACTTGTTGAAACCGCGCATTCCTACACCCTTTCCAAGTTCTCGTCAAAATATGACCCCAGACCGCCTCCGGGATGGGTTTCCCTATACTTGCCTCCCATTTTTGTCTGAGAGTCACTAGGGCCTCCAGTCCTTCACACAGCATTCGTGAGTGTAGGCAGGTGACCGCTTTAATAGTACCTGCCGCCATTACCACATATTGGCATCCATTGTGGTGTGTGGTTCCAACTGCCCTGTTTTCCAGTGTTTCCGCATAGCAGTGGTTACCGCCATATGAAATAGGAAATCTCCGTCCGGAATGCCAAATTGGTCTTGCAACACCTGGAAGGGTAGCAACTCGCCTTCAGCGTACAAGTCACCCACCACTTGTAACCCCAGTTCCTTCCAGTCCAGTAGCCGGGACCAATCCCCTCCATGCGGCAGTGCCGTAAGCATGCCCAGGGGGATTTCGGGTGCATAGGGATGTTCCACTTTCACCTTCTTCCGGATCCTATTCCAGCACAGCCTCAGCGCCTTCTCCTCCCAAGTCAGATTCCGGACCACTAGGTGTTGTTGTATGATAATGTAGGATAGGATATGCCTCTGTATTCCAGATCCCCGAGCCTCTTCCGGACCCCTGAATTCTCTGGCTACATGCTGTGTAAGGACCTGCAATTGCGCTGCCAAGTAGTAAAGTTCGAAATTCGGAACTGCCATTCCCCCCTCCACTTTGGGCCGCAACAGCGTGTCCAATGCTACCTGCCTCCTTCCCGTCCCCCATAAAAAGTCAATCGTGAGCGTCCGCAGTTCTCGAAAGTACCGAGGAGGCACCCAGAGCGGAAGAGTACGAAAAAAGTAGAGGAGGCGTGGCAAAGCTACCATTTTGAGCAGTGCAACTCTCCCCAACACCGAGAGAGGCAAGGTTGCCCAGAACGCCACACTGCCCCTCAGTGCCCTTATGCAGCGTCCAATATTCCCCTCCAGTACATCCTCCGCCCTAAGATAAATCCGGACTCCGAAGTAGGTAAAGCACGATCGTTCCCACAGTAAATCAGCAGGTAGGCGCGGTTGGGGTGCATCCATCCTCAGAGGAAAGACACACGTTTTAGTCCAGTTCACACGGAGGCCAGACAGCCTCCCAAAGTCCGATAGCATGGTCATCGCCCCCTCCAGTGCCAATGTCGCGTCCGCTAAGAACAGCAGCAAATCATCCGCATACATCGAGATGTAGTGCGGGAGTCCACCACAGACCAGGCCCTCATACGCCACTCCCGATCTGGTGTAGACCGCTAGCGGTTCTATTGCGAGCGCAAACAGCAGGGGGAGAGCGAGCACCCCTGTCTCGTGCCTCTCTGCACTGGGTATTCTGATGATATAACCAAGCCCAATCGCACCCGAGCCGTAGCGAAGGGGTACAAGACCATCGTCCAGCGCCTAAAACGCTCGCCTAAGCCAAATCTTTCCAATACCTTATCAAGATATTCCCACTCGAGGCTGTCAAACGCCTTTTCTATATCCACCGACAGCACTGCTGATGTTGCCTCTTCCACCAGATCACTATCCAATATTCTAATAAGACGGCGGATATTGGTCGAGGTGTTCCTAGTTGGTATGAACCCTGCTTGGTCCCCGTGGACCAAGGTAGTCATATGGGACATTAGTCTTGTTGCCAGTATACGACTCAGTATCTTGTAGTCCACCGTCAACATAGACAGTGGCCTATAAGAGGTCACGTTATCTCCCTCCCTCCCAGGTTTCAACAGGGGGACTACCAGCGCCACCCTCATGGATTCGGGCATGTATCCCAGCTCCAGCGCCTCGTTATATACCGCCTGCAGCTGGGGTGCCAATGGGTCAATGTACGTCAGATAAAAAACTCTACAGGTAGTCCATCCACCCCCGGAGTCTTGTTCCTGGCCATGCTCTTAATTGCTCCCCTAATTTCAGCAACAGTGACAGCTTGACCCAAGCTTTTTGCGTCCTCTTCCTCTAGTTGCGGTAACTGTATCCCCGATAAATAACCCTCAATCTCCATTGTAGTCGCTTCCAGGTGGTTTTGATACAGCGTCGTATAGTACCGCAAGAAGCGCGAGACGACCTCAGATTGCGAGCAGGCCACCCTCCCTGATTCCTCACGAACACTCAGGACCGGGCAAACCCCCTGCCTCGGATTCGCCATTCTTGCCAGGAGCGTGCCTACCTTATCCCCCTCAGCATGTACCTTTACCCTATATTGCTTATAGTCGTAACTGCGCAGCCTTTCTGTCTCAGTGGCCACGAGCTCCCTAGCCACCAATAGCCGGTCCTGCAATTCCCTCCGTTCTGGCCTTTGTTTTTCCACCTCCCGTAGCGCCTCCTCCGCTTTTGCGACCTCCTTTACAACCACTGCCCTTTCACCCGCATGCTTACTGATGCAGAGCCCTCTCACCACCACTTTAAACGCATTCCACTCCATTCCCCTAGTAGATGTTGAGTTCTTGTTGGTAGCAAAGTAGTCCTCAATACCCTCTTTGATTGTAGTCCTAAAGACTAGATCCTCCAGGGTATCCGGGCGTAAACGCCAGGTGGGCACCTCTGTTCTCATGCTCTGCCATTTAAAGGAAACTACCTGGAGGTTATGGTCTGAAATGGTCCTAGCTAGGTATTCCGAGTGTACCGCTAAGGGCGCCAGTGCCTGGGTGCACAGAATAGTGTCAATTCTAACATGAAGTTCGTGGATAGCCGAAAAGAAGGAGTAATCCCTATCTTCAGGATGGTGCACTCTCCACATGTCAATCAACCCCCATCCGCTCTGTCATTCTGCCCTCTTCCTCGCAATCTTGCGGACCTGGGATTCTGCCAACGGAGGATGCGACCTGTCCAGGGCCACATCTGTAAGCGAACTAAAGTCTCCCCCATAATCACTCGGCCCGATAAGAGATGAGCCAGTTTTCCGGAGATGACATCCAAAAATCGGGGCTGGTCTGTGTTTGGAGCATATACGCTACATAACACCACCTCTGTGTCATACAATCTTCCCGCCACCGCCACATATCTACCCTCAGGGTCTATCACAGTGTGTGCAGCTTGGAACGGGGTCCCCGCCCTCACCCACACCAACACTCCACCTAGCAAACGCAGAGTAAGCAGTACCAAACACCTGACCTCTCCACCTTCGCTGCAGCCCAGTACATTCTTGTTTAGTGAGATGGGTCTCTTGCAGCAAAGCTATCTGGACACCTCTTCTTATCAGATATGCATACTCATTGTGGCGCCTCGACATGGTATGTAATCCGCGCACGTTCCACGTGATACACTTCAAATCAGGTAATGTCCCCATTGCTGCACTCCCAATCTTTCCCCTCCTGCATAATTTGTTTGCCCACACCAGCTGTGCCCCCTTTAAACACAAAACACCCCCCCAAACTTCCATTACCCTCCCCCCCAGAACAGGTCCCAATAACGCATTTATCAGTACCCATCCAAACTGTCCTAACAATTCACACAATACTATCCTGCAGTAGCCACCACAGGTTGCCTTAAGGGCAATGGGGTGGTGATCCAGCTCCGACAGGTGGCAGCGCTCGCGCCAGCCCCCCGCCCTCCATATCCCGCAATAATAAATCAGACATGGAATTCACAACTGTTACCGGATTCCCCGATATCGCCATTCTCAGTTTACCACCGGTGAGTCCCAGACAGAGGTAATTCACTTATAAATCATCAGCTAATCTAGGTGTCATCTCCGGGCCTTTGGTACTCTCGTCCTCCGACACCTCCGTACCAGATTGTCTCCCGTTCTCCTCGGATTCAGATCCCTTGGTCGAGCCCTCCTGCTGAGAACCAGTGATCGCCGCTGTAGCCGCCAAGGCCCCCTGTTTGTCAGCCTCCATTTGCACACGTTGCAGCGCCCGTTGTGATTTGTTCTTCTTGCGGAGGCGCTGCGATTGGCGCATCCACACCGGCTTGAGTGCGCCCCCCTCATTTCTGCCCCTGCGATCAGTACCTGCCCTATATCTTTCAAGCCAAGACCAGGCCTCTTCAGGTGTCAGGAAAAACTGCGTCGACCCGTCCGGTATCACTCTGTTTAGCCGGGAACAGTAGCGAATATTGTATGCCTTCCTCCCTCAGTTCTTTTTTGACAGATAGGTATGAGGCCCTACGCCGTTGTATGTCCTGAGTATAATCCGGGAAAATTGTCACAGCACTGTTATCTATCTGGAAGGGGCCCGTTGAGCGTGCGTTTTGGATCAATAAATCCCTGTCTTTATAGTGAAGAACCCTGGCCACCACAGGACGGGGGGGTCGGCCCGGTGCAGGCGGCCTGGCCGGGACCCTATGAGCCCTCTCGAGTGTGAAGAAAGGAGAAAGGCCCTCAGGGGCCACCACAGTCCTGAACCAATTTTCCATGTACGCAACCATGTCCGTCCCTTCAACATTTTTGGGCAGGCCTACGACCCGAACGTTGTTTCGCCGGTTGCGACTTTCGGCATCCTCGGCCTTCTTTTCCAGTGTCTCCAATCTCCTCAAGGCGTCCTCCAATTTGCGATCAACCGTGACCACCGCTGGTTTGAGGTCCTGAAGGAGTGACTCACTGTCTTTAACCCTGTCCGCTAACTTCGAGTGATCAGCTCTCAAGAGCCCCAGCCCTGTCGCCACTTGAGTAATATCCTGATGAAGGGACTCTTTTGTCGCCGTTATAGCATCCAGGATTTGATCAAGGCGTTTGTTCAGTCTTTGTTCCGAGGTCTCAGCCGCGCCGTCCCCGGCGTCTCCGTTTTCTCCTGCAGGATCCATTGCCTCGTCTTTTCTGCCTTTAGGTTTCATTCCTTATGGACAGTCCAGCAAGGCACACGCCCAGGCTTCCAAGTTACGAACCAGAGTTGAGAACTGCGCGGTTCACTGGATGTCCACAACACTCCCCTGGAGCCCGGGATAACTGACTCCGATATCTCTCCACGCGGTTCTCACCGGGACCCCCAGGCACGCAATCTTAGCAGGCCAACACAGTCATTCCGGCCCCTCCATGTCCCTTCTTGGTACTAGCCGCTTCAGGCGCCAATACGCTACCGGGATGCTCCCCTCCGACTCTTCAGCCCCTTGTGTCTGCGCCCACCAAACCGCACCGTGTTGTGCCTCCACCTCGTCTCCGGGGCAGCAGCGCAGTGTCCCCAGCCGGTCACCAGCAGCGCCTCTGTACCTGCCGGTAAGTTCGTTGTGCGTGCACGATGGGGCTGCTCCACTCAGCTTGCTGCCACCTCTCCCAGACACCACCGCTGCCGGTCCCCCTTCGGGGCACCTTGCGCTGCCCTCCGCGGCCCCCGGCTGCCCAGCGCTGCTGGCCCGATCCCGCCCCCGCCTCCGCAGCGCCCAGACCAGGCCCGCAGCACTGCACTCACCGGTGGCCCTAGGGAAGGGCTTCCAGCCGCCACCACAGCACACGTCCGGCCACTGAATTCTGCCGCATCCGCCTCTCAGGCCGGTTCCGACCTGGGCTCCAAGCGCCTGCTCCCAGAGCCTCCTCAGCGGTCTCGACGTTGGCGCGGGCTGCCCCACCGACTTATGGCCACACAGCCTACGCCACCACCAGTGCTGGCGCCATCTTAGGGCTCGCCTCCTCTCTGCCGCTACGATACCGCGGCGGTCTGTTATCTGCGCTTCTCTCACCGATCTTCACCGGAGCCTGTGCGGAGCGGCAGATTGCCTGCCGCGCTCCCTCTGCCAACAGTCCTTCAGCGCCAACCTCCGCAAATCGTGAGCAGCGGGTCGTGGGTCAGTTCTTCCTGGCGATCCCGGCCGCCATCTTGCGACTGCTCTGCCGATGTCGCTTGCCTCGTAGATCGCAGCTTTAGAGGGTGCCCCAAGTCACCAGGGAGCACCCCAGCGGGCAGAAAGGTCTTCGGAGTCGTTCCAACGTCTGTCCCCGTTTTTGGAACAGCAACTCAGGCAGTTCCCAGGATAATCGGCGGGATGAGGTACGGAGCTAGTCGCTCTAGCCGCCTACGCCATCGGCGCCCAAACCACGCCCCCTAGCCCCTGGAGGATTGTGGTGGTGAAAATGTTTAAAGATGCATGTTCTTGTGTCTGTACTAAGTTTTTCCCACTCAGTATGCGTGTGATTTGGCATCTCACGCGAGATGCGTGAGATTTGACACCTCACGCGAGATGCGTGAGATTTGGCATCTCACGCGAGATGCGTGAGGATTAACAGCTCACGCGAGATGCGTGAGATTTGGCATCTCACGCGAGATGCGTGAGGATTACCAGCTCACGCGAGATGCGTGAGATTTGGCATCTCACGCGAGATGCGTGAGGTTTGGCATCTCACGCGAGATGCGTGGGGTTTAGCATCTCACGCGAGATGCGTGAGGTTTGGCATCTCACTCGAGATGCGTGAGGTTTAGCATCTCACGCGAGATGCGTGAGGTTTAGCATCTCACGCGAGATGCGTGGGGTTTGGCATCTCACGCGAGATGCGTGGGGTTTGGCATCTCACGCGAGATGCGTGAGGAGGTCTGGCACCTCACGCGAGATGCGTGAGGGTCGGCATCTCACGCGTGATGCGTGAGGTTTGGTACCTCACGCGTGATGCGTGAGGTTTGCATCACACGCGAGATGCGTGAGGTTTGGCATCCCACGCAAGATGCGTGAGGTTCGGCATCTCACGCGAGATGCGTGAGGTTCGGCACCTCACGCGACATGCGTGGGGTTTGGTACCTCACGCGTGATGCGTGAGGGTTGGCAATGTACGCGAGATGCGTGAGGTCCGGTGCCTCATGCGAGATGTGTGGGGTTCGGTACCTCACGCGAGATGCGTGAGGTTTGGCATCCCACGCAAGATGCGTGAGGTTCGGCATCTCACGCGAGATGCGTGAGGTTCGGCACCTCACGCGACATGCGTGAGGTTCAGCGCCTCACGCGAGATGCGTGAGGTCCGACACAGGCGTGCCTACGATGGCGTCAGCGGCCGCGCCCAGTTCCCCGTGCTCACTATTCAGCGTCTTTTGGTGAAGGAGGAAGAGGATCTTGGGGCTCCGTTTCTCGGCGAGGCCAGCTTTCTTCTTTTGATCGGTGGAGAGTTCTGGGTGCCTGAAGACTGCTACAACGCTCGCTGAGCTGCAGGAGGAGTTTAGAATCTGCGGAGACTTCTCTTCTTGATGGGCTCCCGGTGAGGCTAGCTTTTGGGGCGATTACCTGTCACTAACCCAGATTCAGAAGTAGAGTCAATCAATCAATCAGGAGTTTGTTAAAGCACAACTACTCACCCGTAAGGGTCTCAAGGCGCTAGGGGTGGGGGGGTGCAGGTTCCATTCCATCAAGGAGGGGGTCTGTCGAAGAGCCAGGTTTTGAGGTTTCTTGCGAAGATGGGGAGTGATGTGGTCTGTCTGAGGAGGAGCGGAAGGGCGTTCCATGCTTTGGCCGCAAGGAAGGAGAAGGAGCGGCCTCCCGATCTGGTCTTTCTGGTGCGGGGGACCACGGCGTAGGAGAGCTGGGCTGATCGTAGGGTCCTTTGGGGTGCGTGGAATTTGAGCCGGCTGTTCAGGTATGCTGGTCCAGTGCATTGGAGGGCCTTGTGTGCATGGGTGAGCATCTTAAAGGTGATTCTCGCCTCGACGGGGAGCCAGTGGAGTGTGCGCAGGTGCTGGGAGATGTGGCAGTGTTTTGGCAGGTTGAGGACCAGTCTTGCGGCGGCGTTCTGGATGTTCTGTAGTTTGCGGATGAGGTTTTTGTTTTTTCCGGCATAGAGTGCAGTGCCGTAGTCGAGTCTGCTGGTGACCAGGGCGTGAGTGACTGTCTTTCGGTGTTCGAGGGTGATCCATTTGAAGGTCTCACGAAGGAGGCGGAGGGTGTGGAAGCAGGAAGATGAGACCGAGTTGATCTGGCGGTCCATTTTGAGCTCGGAGTCCAGGATGATTCCCAGGTTGCGTGCGTGGTCTGTGGGGGTTGGCGGGTTTCCGAGGGCGGTGGGCCACCAGGTGTCGCTCCAGGCGTCGGGGTTGGGGCCCATGATGAGTACTTCTGTTTTGTTGGTGTTTAGTTGTAGGCAGCTGTTTTTCATCCATTTGGCGACGGCTTCCATGCCTTCTCGAAAGTTGCGTCTGGCGGTGTTGGGCTCGTTGGATAGGGAGAGGATGAGCTGGGTGTCGTCTGCGTATGACACGATGTTGAGTCCGTAGGTTCTGACGATGGGGGCAAGTGGAGCCATGTAGACGTTGAAGAGCGTCGGGCTGAGGGAGGAGCCCTGGGGACTCCGCAGGTGGTAGATGTGGGGTCTGAGAGGAAAGGGGGGAGTCTGACCTGTTGCGTCCTGCCGGAGAGGAAGGAGCAGATCCAGTCAAGGGCCTTGTCCTGGATTCCTGCATCGTAGAGTCTGCGTATTAGGGTGCGGTGGGAGACTGTGTCGAACGCCGCTGATAGGTCTAGGAGGATGAGGGCTACTGTTTCTCCTTCGTCCAGTTGGGTGCGGATGTCGTCTGTTGCGGCGAGGACGGTGGTTTCCGTACTGTGTTTTTTTCTGAAGCCGGATTGGGAGGAGTCGAGGATGTTGTGTTCTTCAATGAATGTGGCGAGTTGGCTGTTGATGGCTTTCTCAATGACTTTCGCTGGGAAAGGGAGCAGGGAGATGGGTCTGTAGTTTTTGAGGTCAGTGGGGTCCGCTGAGGGTTTCTTTAGGAGGGGATTGACCTCGGCGTGTTTCCAGTTGTCGGGGAACGAGGCGGTCGCCAGGGAGCGGTTGATGGTGTGGTGGAGCATGGGTGTGATGGTATCGGCGGCTCTGTTGAAGATGTGGTGGGGGCAGGGGTCCGTGGGGGCCCCTTAGTGGATTAACTTCATTGTCTTCAGTGTGTCTTCGATGGTGAGGGCTGTCCAGTCATCAATCGCTGGTTTCTGGGTGTCGGGGTGGTTCGTGAGGGTTCAGTGTGTTGGTTGTCTTCGTCGAAGTTGTCATAGATGCTCTTGATTTTGTGGTGGAAAAAGGTGCTGAGTTTGTCGCAGAGGTCTTGTGAGGGAGGGATGTCGGTAGACTGGCTGGTGGGTTGGGCGAACTCCTTGATGATGCTGAAGAGTTCTTTGCTGTTGAGTGCGTGGGTGGAGATTCTGTCTTCAATCGCTTTTTTCCTCGTTTCTCTGATGAGTTGATGGTGGGCGTTGGTGGCGGCTCTGAAGTTGTTGTGGGCTTCTGTGGATTTGGCGTTTCTCCAGGCCTTTTCGAGTCGGCGGCGGCATGTGCGCCTGGACTCTCGAAGTTCGGTGGTAAACCATCTGGCTTTCTTGGCACGGGTATTGTTGTTTTTCTTGAGGGGGGCTATGGTGTTGGTGCTGTCCGAGATCCATCTATTTTCAGGGTTCGGGCTGCGGTGTTGGGGTCGTCATTTTCCGCGATGGTTGGGGTGGAGTTGTTGAGTGAGGAGGTGAGCTGGTCGTCGGTGATTTTGGTCCAGTTTCTTTGTGGAAGCAGGTCCTGGTGCCTGTGGATGGTGTGTGTTCTGAAGGTGAAGTGGACGCAACGATGGTCGGTCCATAGGAGTTCGGTGGTGTGGCTGAAGGTGATGGAGTTTCCTGTAGTGAAGAGGGGGTCGAAGGTGTGTCCTGCTGAGTGCGTGGGCTCGGTCATGATCTGGCAGAGTCCAATGTTGTGGAGGTTGTCCAGGAGGCATGTGGTGTTGGGGTCCCGTTGATTGTCGAGGTGGAAGTTGAGGTCTCCCAGCAGGGTGTAGTTGGTGGATGCGATGGCCTGCGGGGAGATAATGTCCGTGATGGAGTTGGCGAAGGGTCCGCGGGGTCCAGGGGGTCGGTAGATGAGGGTTCCTCGGAGGGCGGCGGTGGGGCTGGCCAGTATCTTGAAGTGAAGGTGTTCCATCAGTTTTGTGGACTCGTCAGGGAGTGTGCTCAGGCGGAGGCTGGATTTGTGGACGATGGCGATTCCTCCTCCTGGGTGGGTGGGGCGGTCCTTCCTGGAGATCTTGTATCCTTGGGGGATGGCGATGGCGATTGCCGGTCCCGAGGTGGCGTTGGTCCAGGTTTCGGTGAAGAATGCTACGTCCGGGGTGGTGCTGTCGAGGAGGTCCCAGATTTCTGTGGCGTGTTTGTGGAGGGATCGGACATTGAGGAGGATGCATTGCAGGGTCTTCGGTTCGGTTGTGTTCTTGTGGGCGGGTTGTGCTGGATCCGTGTTCTTGGCGGTGCTGCAGGTGTGCCGGCAGCTGTGACAGCTGAAGGGCCATGGGTGTCGGCTGGCGATGCTAGCTTGCAGTTATTGTTGCAGCCTGGGTTGAGTGCGTGGAGTGCTGCTGGGTCGTAGCGTTGGCGGGGCGGAGGTCCAGGGTTCCTGGTGCTGGTCGCGGACGGGTCGCGGACGGGCGCAGACGTGCATGCCTTTGACGCGCCTTCGGTGCACCAGCGGCGCGCCCGCGCAGTGGCCGCCATTATGTAGGGGTCGGGGAGGGCTGGACAGCTGGGAGGTGGGAGCGGGGAGAGGAGCTGGATTGGGCCGGTCGCGCTGGGGGGGAGGGGCCGCTGGGGCAGCAGCGGCGGGCAAGGTAAAGGGAGGAAAGAAGGGATAAAGAAACAAGCATTTGCAATGCAATAGGTCTCGCATTAGGAAAGTTTGAGCTATTGGTATTGTAAATGGCAAAGTTTTTATTTATGTTTCTTTTTTTTTAAATAGCTAAATTAATAGCTTCGTCATTTACAATGCCAATAGTTATAACTTTCGCAAATGTGATACCTATAGCATTTGTAATGCAATATGTTTTGTATTTACAAACCGCGAGAGGACAAAAAAAAGCTCTGGACCACTGCCTCTTCCCAGGCCTTCAAAAGGGACCTCAAAGTTCTCCTCCTCCAGAGACACCTCCAAAAGTAATTCACGTCCTCGCGCTATTTGTGAGTAAGAGGATTATGGTTCGATCCCCGGGCTAGGCGGCAGGGGTCTGCCCAGCACCATGTGATTCTGGGCAATAGCTTGCTTAATCTTCCCAATGGCCCCCAGCGCCGGGATGCCTCCGGGTAGCTGTGCGCTTTACAAATACTGGATTCACATTTACATATTATTTGGAAATAAGACATTTGAATTAAGTCAAAAGAGAAAGAGGCACAGCATTGGGTGGGATAGAGAAGCTTCAGGACAATGGTATGTGTGCTGTAACAAACTCAAGTTGGCTAAAATAATTGAGATGTTGACAGTGTGATGAATAGACATGGAGGTGGGACAATCATGAACTGTCCTGTGATCACGTTGCCTTGCACAAAGGTAAAGGGTCAGCTGCGGATATTAAAGCTGACAAAGACGGAAGGAAGGGAGAAACCCAGTTCATCTTCAAAAACAGTATGTACAGAAAAGTGCCTTTCCAGAAACTCTCATTGATTTTTAAAGAAGAAAACAATTTTCCTCCCACACATTGATTTTTAAATAACGTGAGTACCTTTTCAAAATTCTCACCTGTATATTGTTAACAGTTGTCTTACCAGTAAGATGTAGCTTAGACCTCAAAAATGCCAATGGGAGTTGGCCCAGACCAGGCTGGGAGGAGCGGGCGGGAGCTGGCAGGGCTGTCTCATGATCTCCTCTGCCCCTGACACACACTGAGCAGAGGAGGCTGGAAAGGGCGAGAAGAGCAGAAAACAGCACTCTGCACCCCCGAATTTTCAAAAGCAGCCCCAGTGGGGGCGGGATCTGAAGGAGGGGACCACCAGGCGTTCAAGGTGGAGTGAGGAGCCGGCCGGCGGGGGTGTTGGACTGGAGGCACCGGGCCGCTCTCTCCTGCAGCAGCCAGCCATGCAGCTTTGGTGGAGAGGGGGCGAGCAGGACTGCAGCCAGTGGCGGTGCGTCCATTGGGGGCGTTGGGGCGTTGCCCCACTAGCTATGGACGACCGCACTGCCCAAGATGCATTAAAGAAATGATTTTGTCAAATCAAATGGCACCCACTGCGCGCTACCGGCCACGGGACAACGCCGTCAGAATCGGGCATGCCATAACATAAGGAAGTGGGCCGACGGCCTTGGGGGGCGGGGCTGCGGCAGAGAGTGACAGGCAGCCAGAGCAGAGCAGAATAGCACTGACAGAAGCAGCAGGGTGACTGCGCATACGAAATCCAGGAGTACTTCATATTTCGACTGGTCAGCGCATGCGTACAACTGGCAGACCTCTCCCCCCCCCCCTACGGCATTCAGAGACACAGCCAGGGACCCGGGGCCCCAGTCTCATTATGGGCAGAATAGTACCTGCTCGGTAGCCAATCCTGGCGCAGTGGTGGTGTTAACGCTGCGCCGGGATTGGCTGCTGCAGCAGGATGGTGCCGCGCGTGGGTGTTGGCTGCTCTGCTGAGGGCCGCACTGTATGGCCAATCACATATGGCTATATCCAGCCATGTCGATGTGATTGGCCATTTCCCTACGCTGTCGGGACGTTACAGTGCATGGCGTACCAGACAACAACAAGTAAGTGAAAGTAGAACTTAGCGTGAGTCACGACACGAAGGAGAGTGGTGGACCGCATGGCTGGCTGCCTCGCCGCCTGGTGCTTTTCTTTGTCTGCACTGCACTGTCTGCTGTGTCGTGGTCGTCGGAAGACATCGAGGGCGGCGCTAACTACTAATGCGTGAGAAGTGAAAGGTAGGACATTTGTTCTGTTGTTATGTACTGTAGTAAAAGACGAGGTCCTCTTTGCTTGCCTAGTCGCAGTGCGAGCTGGATGTTCTCGAGGGCTGGACACTTTTTTTTTATTAATAAAAAAGGTGAAAGAAGAATAGAGGGGGTGGGAGGGAAGGAGAGAATGTCCAGGAGAAGAGGATAGTAGGAGAGAGGGACGAAAAGGGAATGAGGAAAGGGACCGGGGTGAAAAAAAGCGGGAAGAATGGATGAAACACATGTGATCAAACAGAAGAAAAGAGATGATGGTGCTAGGCCCGCTGTTCACCTGCCACCATCGCGTTGAGTGAAGCGCTTTCGAAGGAAAACAAAGTGTTCTCTTGAACACCGAGTTCAAGGAGAGGCTCCCACACCCTCCTCGCATGGCTGGATGCAGGCAGCACTTCTGGGGACTCTGTCCCTTGTTCCTTCAGCGTGTCCCTCTCTAAATCCGGCTCGGGGCGCTTCCTTTACACTTTCCGCTTTCAGCGCCGCTTCACAACAGCGCTATTTTTGAAGTTAGCTAATTTAGCTCTTCTCTTCACAAAAATAATCTTTATTTTAGCGCAGCAGCAACTGGGTTCAGATACTGCCACATCATAAAAGCTGATAAAATGGGCCACATGCAGCCCCGTGCAGAGTGGGAGGAGGGGACAGTCTGAGACAGATGGACAGACAGCGAGACAGACAAACCTTGCAATGTACAGAAGCAATGATGAAATACAACTGCGCAGCACAGGGGCACGCGTCCAGACTGGTGGTAACTGCAGCCAACTGGCCTCTCTAGCGCTTCTCTCCAGGTGTGATCACAGACAGGGAGGAGGCGCTGCCTGGACAGACAATAGCCAAAGGGACGCGTGTGGGGGACACAGATTGAGGGCCTCATGATCAAGGTTTTGACACACTGCAGCGCCACCAGCGTACAGTGCTCCTTTACTTTGTGTAGGTAGATTTGTGCTTCACAAGTGTGCATCAGTACACCTCTAATGTGTTAAACCGTTCGTTTACAGGATCGATTGGTTCTTTTAGGGTGTACAAAAACTCTTGGCAGCCCAGAAATACCTTTCCGATTGACTAAAATGTTTTCATTTATGAAAAGAGTGAAACGGGCGTTCCTTATTTGTGATGCACATTGATTGTGCACATTGCACAATCAATCACAGGTATCAGTTGTTTGTAACCTCAATTAATTCTGGTCGATAACGGTTGCTCAGATATCCATACTCATGCCAGTTGTGGTGGTATGATCTGATTCTCAAAGGCGAGTGGCTCTAATCTTCTTAAGTTGTGTGTTTAGTTGTTTGCAGTTTAAATAAAATAATTCTGTGAGGTTCTCAGCTTTGTTTCTGGAAGTCTGTTATGAAGCTCTGTGGTTATACTGAAGGAGCAGCTTCTATATTACATCCCTTTATTAATGTAATAACTGCACTTTCACAATTACTTTATTAGCCTTCTTGCTTCTCAAATTTGCTTGAAAATGCACCATTTGCCCACTCATTTTTCGAATTTTTCCCCGAACCCCCCTTTAGCTGTTCGGGCTTGCTTGCTACACTCCCTCGCCACGGTGCATCTCCCACGGAAGGGTTACGCCCCACCACTTTAAAATCTCACCAGCCACCACTGACTGCAGCTGAGCAGGCGCGGCAGCCCCCGGAGCTGTGGCGTGACCGGGCTGGCCTGAAGCCCCCCCCCCCCCACCCCTTCAAACCCTGAACCCCGTGTGCACTGGACCCGGCCACCGACAGCCCCTCTGGGACAGAGCAGGTAAGGACACGGCCCGTGAACCCGCATGACTTGGCGAGCAGGAGGCGGGGCAATGAAGGATTAATATTTATGTTGCGGGGGTGGCAGGGGCGTGGCACGTGCGCCTAGGAGCTGTCCCTTAGTAGCTCAGAGGGGGCGGACGTGTGTGTGTGTGTGTGTCTGGGGGGCGGCGGTGGTTTCACAGCTTTGGGGTGTCTGACAGCAAGGGGAGACGCGTCTGGCCACTCGTGAGTGTTTCTGACAGTCCTGGGGAGGGTGTGTGTGTCATCTTTTGGGGGCCTGAGCTGCATTTGGGGTGTTAAAGTTCTAAGAGTCATTTCCGATAACTCTGAGCGGGGCCAGGCTGATGTGGGAGGTTTGACACTTTTAGAAAGGAGGCCGCTCCAGAGGGTGCCTTGCTAGTGTGTTTTTTTTTTTTAAATAGTTTTTATCGGACATCTCGGAGCGGGGGTCTTGTGTCTGTAGGATGGGGTCTCAGCTACGGACTGAGGGCGTGCGCGGTCCTGGACTCTAGCACAGGGGAGTTGTCATAAATGACGGGGCAGGGGGAATGGGAATTGAGTGACAGGGAGTCTGACATTCATGAGAAGGGTCTGGCATGCTGGTTGGGGAGGGGGCTTACGGCGAAGGGGTTGAGGGTTCTGGAGGCACTGGCGGGGAAATCAGGGCCCTTGAGATCCCTGGAAAAAGACAGCTCCGGGTAGGGGTGGTCTGGCAGATCTGTGGCGCGTCTCCCAGCTCTGCCCACGGTGCAGTGTGCGGCAGCTCCTAGAAGCGGCTGACAGCTCCTGGAAAGAGCGAGGGGAGGGGGTGGCGGCGGCAGGCGCGATAGAAGTCTGACAGCTGTAGAAGAATTAAAGTGTGACCGCTCTGTGGGGGTCGGACAGATCAGGACGAGGTCTCTTTAAACCGTTTCGGATCAGGCGTAGGCATGGCCAGGTGGCCCCAAGAGAGTGAAGCTCCACTCTGAAGCTCCACTCTGAAGCTCCACTCTGAAGCTCCACTCTGAAGCTCCACTCTGAAGCTCCACTCTCCACTCTGAAGCTCCACTCTGAAGCTCCACTCTGAAGCTGCACTCTGAAGCTCCACTCTGAAGCTCCACTCTGAAGCTCCACTCTGAAGCTCCACTCGGAAGCTCCACTCTGAAGCTCCACTCTGAAGCTCCACTCTGAAGCTCCACTCTGCACTCTGAAGCTCCACTCTGCACTCTGAAGCTCCACTCTGCACTCTGAAGCTCCACTCTGCACTCTGAAGCTCCACTCTGAAGCTCCACTCTGCACTCTGAAGCTCCACTCTGAAGCTCCACTCTGCACTCTAAAGCTCCACTCTGAAGCTCCACTTTGCACTCTAAAGCTCCACTCTGAAGCTCCACTCTGCACTCTAAAGCTCCACTCTGAAGCTCCACTCTGCACTCTAAAGCTCCACTCTGAAGCTCCACTCTCCACTCTGAAGCTCCACTCTGAAGCTCCACTCTGCACTCTGAAGCTCCACTCTGAAGCTCCACTCTGCACTCTGAAGCTCCACTCTGAAGCTCCACTCTGCACTCTGAAGCTCCACTCTGAAGCTCCACTCTGCACTCTGAAGCTCCACTCTGAAGCTCCACTCTGCACTCTGAAGCTCCACTCTGAAGCTCCACTCTGAAGCTCCACTCTGAAGCTCCACTCTGAAGCTCCACTCTGAAGCTCCACTCTGAAGCTCCACTCTGAAGCTCCACTCTGAAGCTCCACTCTGCACTCTGAAGCTCCACTCTGAAGCTCCACTCTGAAGCTCCACTCTGCACTCTGAAGCTCCACTCTGCACTCTGAAGCTCCACTCTGAAGCTCCACTCTGGAGCTCCACTCTGGAGCTCCACTCTGAAGCTCCACTCTGAAGCTCCACTCTGAAGCTCCACTCTGAAGCTCCACTCTGAAGCTCCACTCTGCACTCTAAAGCTCCACTCTGAAGCTCCACTCTGAAGCTCCACTCTGCACTCTGAAGCTCCACTCTGAAGCTCCACTCTGCACTCTGAAGCTCCACTCTGAAGCTCCACTCTGCACTCTGAAGCTCCACTCTGAAGCTCCACTCTGCACTCTGAAGCTCCACTCTGAAGCTCCACTCTGCACTCTGAAGCTCCACTCTGAAGCTCCACTCTGAAGCTCCACTCTGAAGCTCCACTCTGAAGCTCCACTCTGAAGCTCCACTCTGAAGCTCCACTCTGCACTCTGAAGCTCCACTCTGAAGCTCCACTCTGAAGCTCCACTCTGCACTCTGAAGCTCCACTCTGAAGCTCCACTCTGAAGCTCCACTCTGCACTCTGAAGCTCCACTCTGCACTCTGAAGCTCCACTCTGAAGCTCCACTCTGAAGCTCCACTCTGGAGCTCCACTCTGAAGCTCCACTCTGAAGCTCCACTCTGAAGCTCCACTCTGAAGCTCCACTGTGAAGCTCCACTCTGAAGCTCCACTCTGAAGCTCCACTCTGAAGCTCCACTCTGCACTCTAAAGCTCCACTCTGAAGCTCCACTCTGAAGCTCCACTCTGCACTCTGAAGCTCCACTCTGAAGCTCCACTCTGCACTCTGAAGCTCCACTCTGAAGCTCCACTCTGAAGCTCCACTCTGAAGCTCCACTCTGAAGCTCCACTCTGCACTCTGAAGCTCCACTCTGAAGCTCCACTCTGAAGCTCCACTCTGAAGCTCCACTCTGAAGCTCCACTCTGAAGCTCCACTCTGCACTCTGAAGCTCCACTCTGAAGCTCCACTCTGCACTCTGAAGCTCCACTCTGAAGCTCCACTCTGCACTCTGAAGCTCCACTCTGAAGCTCCACTCTGAAGCTCCACTCTGAAGCTCCACTCTGAAGCTCCACTCTGAAGCTCCACTCTGAAGCTCCACTCTAAAGCTCCACTCTAAAGCTCCACTCTGAAGCTCCACTCTAAAGCTCCACTCTGAAGCTCCACTCTGAAGCTCCACTCTGAAGCTCCACTCTGCACTCTGAAGCTCCACTCTGAAGCTCCACTCTGCACTCTGAAGCTCCACTCTGAAGCTCCACTCTGCACTCTGAAGCTCCACTCTGAAGCTCCACTCTGCACTCTGAAGCTCCACTCTGAAGCTCCACTCTGCACTCTGAAGCTCCACTCTGAAGCTCCACTCTGAAGCTCCACTCTGAAGCTCCACTCTGAAGCTCCACTCTGCACTCTGAAGCTCCACTCTGAAGCTCCACTCTGAAGCTCCACTCTGAAGCTCCACTCTGAAGCTCCACTCTGCACTCTGAAGCTCCACTCTGAAGCTCCACTCTGCACTCTGAAGCTCCACTCTGAAGCTCCACTCTGCACTCTGAAGCTCCACTCTGAAGCTCCACTCTGAAGCTCCACTCTGCACTCTGAAGCTCCACTCTGAAGCTCCACTCTGCACTCTGAAGCTCCACTCTGAAGCTCCACTCTGAAGCTCCACTCTGAAGCTCCACTCTGAAGCTCCACTCTGAAGCTCCACTCTGAAGCTCCACTCTGAAGCTCCACTCTGAAGCTCCACTCTGAAGCTGCACTCTGAAGCTGCACTCTGAAGCTGCACTCTGAAGCTCCACTCTGAAGCTCCACTCTGAAGCTCCACTCTGAAGCTCCACTCTGAAGCTCCACTCTGCACTCTGAAGCTCCGCTCTGAAGCTCCACTCTGCACTCTGAAGCTCCGCTCTGAAGCTCCACTCTGCACTCTGAAGCTCCGCTCTGAAGCTCCACTCTGCACTCTGAAGCTCCGCTCTGAAGCTCCACTCTGCGCTCTGAAGCTCCACTCTGCACTCTGAAGCTCCACTCTGAAGCTCCACTCTGAAGCTCCACTCTGAAGCTCCGCTCTGAAGCTCCACTCTGAAGCTCCACTCTGCACTCTGAAGCTCCGCTCTGAAGCTCCACTCTGCACTCTGAAGCTCCGCTCTGAAGCTCCACTCTGCGCTCTGAAGCTCCACTCTGCACTCTGAAGCTCCACTCTGAAGCTCCACTCTGCACTCTGAAGCTCCACTCTGAAGCTCCGCTCTGAAGCTCCACTCTGCACTCTGAAGCTCCGCTCTGCACTCTGAAGCTCCACTCTGAAGCTCCACTCTGAAGCTCCACTCTGAAGCTCCACTCTGAAGCTCCACTCTGAAGCTCCACTCTGCACTCTGAAGCTCCGCTCTGAAGCTCCACTCTGCACTCCGAAGCTCCGCTCTGAAGCTCCACTCTGCACTCTGAAGCTCCGCTCTGAAGCTCCACTCTGCACTCTGAAGCTCCACTCTGAAGCTCCACTCTGAAGCTCCACTCTGAAGCTCCACTCTGAAGCTCCACTCTGAAGCTCCACTCTGAAGCTCCACTCTGAAGCTCCACTCTGCACTCTGAAGCTCCACTCTGCACTCTGAAGCTCCACTCTGCACTCTGAAGCTCCACTCTGAAGCTCCACTCTGCACTCTGAAGCTCCGCTCTGAAGCTCCACTCTGCACTCTGAAGCTCCACTCTGAAGCTCCACTCTGAAGCTCCACTCTGAAGCTCCACTCTGAAGCTCCACTCTGAAGCTCCACTCTGAAGCTCCACTCTGCACTCTGAAGCTCCACTCTGAAGCTCCACTCTGCACTCTGAAGCTCCGCTCTGAAGCTCCACTCTGCACTCTGAAGCTCCACTCTGCACTCTGAAGCTCCGCTCTGAAGCTCCACTCTGCACTCTGAAGCTCCGCTCTGAAGCTCCACTCTGAAGCTCCACTCTGAAGCTCCACTCTGAAGCTCCACTCTGAAGCTCCACTCTGAAGCTCCACTCTGCACTCTGAAGCTCCACTCTGAAGCTCCACTCTGCACTCTGAAGCTCCACTCTGAAGCTCCACTCTGCACTCTAAAGCTCCACTCTGAAGCTCCACTCTGCACTCTAAAGCTCCACTCTGAAGCTCCACTCTCCACTCTGAAGCTCCACTCTGAAGCTCCACTCTGCACTCTGAAGCTCCACTCTGAAGCTCCACTCTGCACTCTGAAGCTCCACTCTGAAGCTCCACTCTGAAGCTCCACTCTGAAGCTCCACTCTGAAGCTCCACTCTGCACTCTGAAGCTCCACTCTGAAGCTCCACTCTGCACTCTGAAGCTCCGCTCTGAAGCTCCACTCTGCACTCTGAAGCTCCACTCTGAAGCTCCACTCTGAAGCTCCACTCTGAAGCTCCACTCTGAAGCTCCACTCTGAAGCTCCACTCTGCACTCTGAAGCTCCACTCTGAAGCTCCACTCTGCACTCTGAAGCTCCACTCTGCACTCTGAAGCTCCGCTCTGAAGCTCCACTCTGCACTCTGAAGCTCCACTCTGAAGCTCCACTCTGAAGCTCCACTCTGAAGCTCCACTCTGAAGCTCCACTCTGCACTCTGAAGCTCCACTCTGAAGCTCCACTCTGCACTCTGAAGCTCCACTCTGAAGCTCCACTCTGCACTCTGAAGCTCCACTCTGAAGCTCCACTCTGCACTCTGAAGCTCCACTCTGAAGCTCCACTCTGCACTCTGAAGCTCCACTCTGAAGCTCCACTCTGCACTCTGAAGCTCCACTCTGAAGCTCCACTCTGAAGCTCCACTCTGAAGCTCCACTCTGAAGCTCCACTCTAAAGCTCCACTCTGAAGCTCCACTCTAAAGCTCCACTCTGAAGCTCCACTCTGAAGCTCCACTCTGAAGCTGCACTCTAAAGCTCCACTCTGAAGCTCCACTCTGAAGCTCCACTCTGAAGCTCCACTCTAAAGCTCCACTCTGAAGCTGCACTCTAAAGCTCCACTCTGAAGCTCCACTCTGAAGCTCCACTCTGAAGCTGCACTCTAAAGCTCCACTCTGAAGCTGCACTCTAAAGCTCCACTCTGAAGCTGCACTCTAAAGCTCCACTCTGAAGCTGCACTCTAAAGCTCCACTCTGCACTCTGAAGCTCCACTCTGAAGCTCCACTCTGAAGCTCCACTCTGAAGCTCCACTCTGAAGCTCCACTCTGAAGCTCCACTCTGCACTCTGAAGCTCCACTCTGAAGCTCCACTCTGAAGCTCCACTCTGAAGCTCCACTCTGAAGCTCCACTCTGAAGCTCCACTCTGAAGCTCCACTCTAAAGCTCCACTCTGAAGCTCCACTCTGAAGCTCCATTTTGAAGCTCCACTCTGCACTCTGAAGCTCCACTCTGAAGCTCCACTCTGCACTCTGAAGCTCCACTCTGAAGCTCCACTCTGCACTCTGAAGCTCCACTCTGAAGCTCCACTCTGAAGCTCCACTCTGCACTCTGAAGCTCCACTCTGCACTCTGAAGCTCCACTCTGCACTCTGAAGCTCCACTCTGAAGCTCCACTCTGCACTCTGAAGCTCCACTCTGCACTCTGAAGCTCCACTCTGAAGCTCCACTCTGAAGATCCACTCTGAAGATCCACTCTGAAGCTCCACTCTGAAGCTCCACTCTGAAGCTCCACTCTGAAGCTCCACTCTGAAGCTCCACTCTGCACTCTGAAGCTCCACTCTGCACTCTGAAGCTCCACTCTGCACTCTGAAGCTCCACTCTGCACTCTGAAGCTCCACTCTGAATCTGCACTCTGAAGCTCCACTCTGCACTCTGAAGCTCCACTCTGAAGCTCCACTCTGCACTCTGAAGCTCCACTCTGAAGCTCCACTCTGCACTCTGAAGCTCCACTCTGAATCTGCACTCTGAAGCTCCACTCTGCACTCTGAAGCTCCACTCTGAATCTGCACTCTGAAGCTCCACTCTGCACTCTGAAGCTCCACTCTGAAGCTCCACTCTGCACTCTGAAGCTCCACTCTGAAGCTCCACTCTGCACTCTGAAGCTCCGCTCTGAAGCTCCGCTCTGAAGCTCCGCTCTGAAGCTCCACTCTGCACTCTGAAGCTCCACTCTGAAGCTCCACTCTGCACTCTGAAGCTCCACTCTGAAGCTCCACTCTGAAGCTCCACTCTGAAGCTCCACTCTGCACACGCAATTTTGGGTGGGAGACAGGTAAAACAAAGGCATTTTGGCTTAACAAATGAGTCTCCCACCCAAATCGGGTATGGTGGTATGTATGCTATTACCAAGGCTGTCTAACCTTGATTCCACCTCATATCTCTTTCATGAACCACCATACATGTCCTGCCCATTTATTTCACTCATGCATGGGTTTTTTAAATCCCTGCTTTCTCCCTTTGTCAGCGTTTTACCGTCATTTTCTTTCAGTCTTCACCCCGTTTCGCATGTTAAAATAGAAAAAAACAACATTTAATTCCAGCAAGCGTTCTTCATTGAAAGCCAGTCTAGGCAAAAACGAAAGTAATAAAAAGTGAAACTGACACGCCACTCCACACACAGCAAGCAGCGCGCTCCCGAGGTGAAATCTGACAGCCTCAAAGCGCGCGTCTGCTATGTGTCCACATTCCTAGGTACTGGCCCATACGGGCCACAATAGGTCTGAAGCAGACACCTTCAATGCTCACGCATTGAGGGTAGGTCTGCTCGACCTAAAAAGGGAAAATAAGCAGAAATAAGGCACAAAAGAGCAGAGATGCAGAAAAGGGCAGAAAGGTGAAAGATGGAAAGGGTAGAAAAACGAGTGAAAACGAGTGAAGGAGCAGAGGGAGAGAAAGGGAAAATGGGCAGAAATAACGAACAAAAGAGCAGAGATGCAGAAAGGTGAAAGATAGAAAGGATAGAAAAACGAGTGAAGGAGCAGAGGGAGAGAAAGGAGACAGAGGTCCACTCTACAGGTAAGATTGCGAATCTTGTTAAAACCATTTCAGTGAATTATTAGGAACATTCAATTTGATTTTCAAGATCATTTACCTTATTCACAAGTGTGATTCTTGTTCAGTAGAAATTCTATGCATGTTTTCTCTAGCTCATTACCATATTCACGAGTGCGATTCTTTTTCTATAGTAGTTCCATGAATGTTTTTGGGAACACTTTTAAAGTCACATAAAATAAGGAATTATAAGACACTGATTGTTTAGGTGATTGAAAACCTAGTCATAGAAAGACCTAAACCAAATTCTGCCGCTTATGCCTTTGAGCAGTTGATACTGAAGTGAAGTATTATCACCACAATATAGCGGATCTAAGAAAGGTCAACTAAGAGTTTGATTGTCTGAATAAACGCAAGCCACGAAGCTCTTAAGCTAGTTCCTGATTGAAGGACAGAATCTGATGTCCTAATTTACGTCTTTGTGCGAAGGAAAGTGCGTGTATTTTTGTTTGCGAGTAACTTTTCCTTTTCAGATCTCCTTCCCAGCTGTTCCCTTCCTAATTCCCTTTCCCCCCGCTTAATCACTTCAATACTCTGTGTAATCATTACAATCAGAGTTGGAGGTATTGAGAGGTGGGCCCCTTATATCATCACTCCAGACCCTGAGGAAGAAGCAACCTGACAGAATAGTGAGCCCACGAATAATATTCCTCCCGGTCTGAGAGTTTTGACATTATGGCCACCATGGATGATTTAATGAGGGTTATTGTTCAGATGCAAACAGATTTAACTGAAGCTAGGAATGCCACTGCAATGCTCTCTGATAAAGTAGATAGGATACAGCGATTAAGTACTCCGCTTCCTCCTCTCCGTTCTCTGCAGCATACAGACTGAGAGAAATGACGCTGTTGGGGCAGCTGTCCGAACCAATCGGTGCTGGCTGCGGTGGAGGGGAGGGAGGTTGCCTGCAGCCTTCCTGTTGACGAGAGCCCAGACCACGTCAGACGCATTCAAAATCCAGGACGGCGGGAGTCGGAAGTCTGCAGTCTCAGGAGTCAGCGCGGGAAGCCAAGGTAAGTTTTATATAATATTTTATTATGTATTATTATCGCATATCGCATGTAAATTATACTTAAGTATTTAAATGTTGCCTGTCTCTGCCGGCTTCGGAGTGAGGGGGATTTCGTTAAGGAGGCGGGTTTCAGAGGGGTGAAGAAGAAGCTCTCTAGTCTGGGGGTTGAGGTGGTTTGTGTTGCACCACGCGCCGGGACTCCTTTACCCTGTCACCCGGGATGCTCAGCTCATGCATGCCTCCTTGTGCGCCGGCTCGGGTCCGTTGGCAGTGGCGTGCAGGTGCTTGGTGCTTCTATGGATGCTCTGAGCTCTTCTTGCGGCTGCGTTTGGCAACCTGTGCCTGACTGTGATGGGGCAGGTGGGACTGCGATGTCGCCGTGCCACCTGCCCTTGCTCTGGGAAGAGATGGTCCTGTGCAGTGAGAGCGCTCACGCCTGATTCTTGGTTTCCCGTTCCGACTTCCTTCCCATGTGGTGAGTGCCATCGTGCATGTGCATACATAATAATAAAAAATTAAAACAATATAACATCGAATAAACTCTGAAGACTGTACATTGTTGGCACGTTCCTTGGGTTGCCTTAAATAAGGGCCTCTGTGACTGTGTGTAAATGAGTTGTAACATTTAACCCAATTCAGCCGAAAATACAGTCATGCTTTGCATTAAGTATAAAAGTTCCGAGTAAATAAAGTGCGAGTTTCTCTCCGTTTGTGGCAGTAGTTTGTATGTTTGTTTCCATCTCTCATAGTCATAGTGCCAGTAAGCAGGCACAAACGCGTGTCTCGTTAATTCACTGATACAAGAGAACTGGCGTTCCCCTGCACACCGAACAAGTAGGGACATCCACAAACGGACGGTCAAACTGAACGTTTAAATCAAACTTTGAAACAATATCTAAGATGTTATGTCTCTGACACCAAGAGGTCTTGGTTGGATTCGTTATGGATGGCAGAAGTGGCTTACAACACATCACCTCATTCGTCTACTGGGTCCACTCCTTTTGAAGTGTTGTATGGTTACGTGCCTAACACCATTCCTTTAACTCTAACCCAATATACAGTGTAATACACCAGCTGTTCAGGACACTGTTCAATTCATGCAGAACGTTCATCAACAGATCCACAAACGACTTTTGCAAAGTAAAGAAAAATACAAAGAACAATTTCATAAGCACCATCGATCTGGTCCCCAGTATGTTCCTGGAGACAAAGTGTGGCTATCCACAAAAAACTTTGTCTTTAAACAAAGAAACATGTTCAATCCAAAGTTCATAGGTCCGTATTCGGTGATTCGTCCTGTTAATCCAGTAACGTATAAATTACTTTTACCCACGACTTTGCGAATTCACCCTGTATTTAATACCTCTCTTTTAAAACCTGCTGGACAAACTACGTCTAAAAGACCAGCACCTCTTCTGGTTCATGGGAACTGGGAGTATGAAGTACAAATAGTTTTGGATTCCAAACGCAGAGGTGCTAAATTATGGTATCTCATTTCCTGGAAGGGATATGGGCCTGAAAATGATTCTTGGGAACCAGCTGAAAATGTGCATGCTTCTCGTTTGATACGACACTTCCACCTTCAAAATCCTTTGAAGCCGGGCCCTAGACCGCTTCGGGGAGGGGGAAGTACTGTCAGGACTAGGGCGGGTTGCGGTCTAGGGCCCGCCCCATCCTGTAGGCACATACGCCTGTTCCTGTGCGATCAAACCTTAAGTGGTAAAAGTCATAGAGTAGCCCCTGGAGGATTGTTTTTTTTAACTTTATTTTGGTGCAGAAACATACAAAAGGCATCAAATTGTTCAGGGCACCTCGCCAGTGACATAAATCAATGCTTCAACTTCATTAAATTTTGGTATAACACAGCCATTCAGCCCACATCCCGGAGGTCGGGCGGCAACAGCAAATCAGTGTCACAATTAGCGATTCCTACGGCGGCCCCCAAACTCCGCTCCACGGATCAACTAGTTTCTGCTTTTCTTATGGTCCTAGACGTACGACCCCATCACTTACCGGACTAATGACCTGAATGGTGTGCACCGTGCGTGCCAGAAGTATGCCGCCCCCAGCCTGATGACAACCCCCTAATTCTATACTCATCCTCAGTGTGGGGCCCGTACCGTTCGGTCGCTCCACTGGGAGTCGCCAATCTAGCTACACCCTCCCAGGAACTAACTATTCATTGCTAATAGGGCTGTCTGCCTTGCACCAAGAGTAAATATCTTCCCTGTCCCAACAACCCCCCCCCCCCCCCCCTCCCCCCTAAAACCGTTGTAGCTGGTGTGGGCCTACTTACAAGTTCTTAGCATCTGAAGGGAGGAAATCTATAGGGTTGCATGCAATCATCCGTATCTCATAAGGAACATCACACAGAACACTCAACCACTATTCATCTGCTGGTAGGAGGCTGTCACTGAGCGCATTCACTAGTTCTGCCCATGCACGTGCTGCCTCTAGGCTCCTCTCATTAGCGGTGCGGGCTGCCTGGCGTAATCTGATCACACTCTCACTATGGGCCCATTTCTGGAATTCGTTCGCCCATCGCCTGCTAGAGGGGCCCTCCCTCGACTTCCAGTGCCATGTGATTTCCCTCTGGGCCAATATGAGGCCCAAGTCAATGAATTTACTAGTGATCTTAGTTGTCCTAGTGTGAGGAAACCAAAGCAACAAACAGGTCGCCATGTGCCACTTGCCGCTCCGTCACTTCATTAAGAAGTTCCACTACCTCGGACCAAAATGTCCCCAATTTCGGACAGTCCCACATCATGTGATCGAGCTCCACCTCAGGTGCCAGGCACCTAGGGCACGCTGCATCCTGCACTTGAAAATATTTTCGGATCTTCCCCGGAGTTAGGTAGGCTCTATGTAGTATAAAAAAGTGTACTTGTTGAAACCGCGCATTCCTACACCCTTTCCAAGTTCTCGTCAAAATATGACCCCAGACCGCCTTCGGGATGGGTTTCCCTATACTTGCCTCCTATTTTTGTCCGAGAGTCACTAGAGCCTCCAGTCCTTCACACAGCATTCGTGAGTGTAGGCAGGTGACCGCTTTAATAGTACCTGCCGCCATTAACACATATTGGCATCCATTGTGGTGTGTGGTTCCAACTGCCCTGTTTTCCAGTGTTTCCGCATAGCAGTGGTTACCGCCATATGTAATAGGAAATCTCCGTCCGGAATGCCAAATTGGTCTTGCAACACCTGGAAGGGTAGCAACTCGCCTTCAGCGTACAAGTCACCCACCACTTGTAACCCCAGTTCCTTCCAGTCCAGTAGCCCGGACCAATCCCCTCCATGCGGCAGTGCCGTAAGCATGCCCAGGGGGATTTCGGGTGCATAGGGATGTTCCACTTTCACCTTCTTCCGGCTCCTATTCCAGCACAGCCTCAGCGCCTTCTCCTCCCAAGTCAGATTCCGGACCACTAGGTGTTGTTGCATGATAATGTAGGATAGGACATGCCTCTGTATTCCAGATCCCCGAGCCTCTTCCGGACCCCTGAATTCTCTGGCTACATGCTGTGTAAGGACCTGCAATTGCGCTGCCAAGTAGTAAAGTTCGAAATTCGGAACTGCCATTCCCCCCTCCACTTTGGGCCGCAACAGCGTGTCCAATGCTACCTGCCTCCTTCCCGTCCCCCACAAAAAGTCAATCGTGAGCGTCCGCAGTTGTCGAAAGTACCGAGGAGGCACCCAGAGCGGAAGAGTACGAAAAAAGTAGAGGAGGCGTGGCAAAGCTACCATTTTGAGCAGTGCAACTCTCCCCAACACCGAGAGAGGCAAGGTTGCCCAGAACGCCACACTGCCCCTCAGTGCCCTTATGCAGCGTCCAATATTCCCCTCCAGTACATCCTCCGCCCTAAGATAAATCCGGACTCCCAAGTAGGTAAAGCACGATCGTTCCCACAGTAAATCAGCAGGTAGGCGCGGTTGGGGTGCATCCATCCTCAGAGGAAAGACACACGTTTTAGTCCAGTTCACACGGAGGCCAGACAGCCTCCCAAAGTCCGATAGCATGGTCATCGCCCCCTCCAGTGCCAATGTCGCGTCCGCTAAGAACAGCAGCAAATCATCCGCATACATCGAGATGTAGTGCGGGAGTCCACCACAGACCAGGCCCTCATACGCCACTCCCGATCTGGTGTAGACCGCTAGCGGTTCTATTGCGAGCGCAAACAGCAGGGGGGAGAGCGAGCACCCCTGTCTCGTGCCTCTCTGCACTGGGTATTCTGATGATATAACCCAGCCCAATCGCACCCGAGCCGTTGCGAAGGAGTACAAGACCTTCGTCCAGCGCCTAAAACGCGCGCCTAAGCCAAATCTTTCCAATACCTTATCAAGATATTCCCACTCGAGGCTGTCAAACGCCTTTTCTATATCCACCGACAGCACTGCTGATGTTGCCTCTTCCACCAGATCACTATCCAATATTCTAATAAGACGGCGGATATTGGTCGAGGTGTTCCTAGTTGGTATGAACCCTGCTTGGTCCCCGTGGACCAAGGTAGTCATATGGGACATTAGTCTTGTTGCCAGTATATGACTCAGTATCTTGTAGTCCACCGTCAACATAGACAGTGGCCTATAAGAGGTCACGTTATCTCCCTCCCTCCCAGGTTTCAACAGGGGGACTACCAGCGCCACCCTCATGGATTCGGGCATGTATCCCAGCTCCAGCGCCTCGTTATATACCGCCTGCAGCTGGGGTGCCAATGGGTCAATGTACGTCAGATAAAAAACTCTACAGGAAGTCCATCCACCCCCGGAGTCTTGTTCCTGGCCATGCTCTTAATTGCTCCCCTAATTTCAGCAACAGTGACAGCTTGACCCTAGCTTTTTGCGTCCTCTTCCTCTAGTTCCGGTAACTGTATCCCCGATAAATAACCCTCAATCTCCATTGTAGTCGCTTCCAGGTGGTTTTGATACAGCGTCGTATAGTACCGCAAGAAGCGCGAGACGACCTCAGATTGCGAGCAGGCCACCCTCCCTGATTCCTCACGAACACTCAGGACCGGGCAAACCCCCTGCCTCGGATTCGCCATTCTTGCCAGGAGCGTGCCTACCTTATCCCCCTCAGCATGTACCTTTACCCTATATTGCTTATAGTCGTAACTGCGCAGCCTTTCTGTCTCAGTGGCCACGAGCTCCCTAGTCCCTAGCCACCAATAGCCGGTCCTGCAATTCCCTCCGTTCTGGCCTTTGTTTTTCCACCTCCCGTAGCGCCTCCTCCGCTTTTGCGACCTCCTTTACAACCACTGCCCTTTCACCCTCATGCTTACTGATGCAGAGCCCTCTCACCACCACTTTAAACGCATTCCACTCCATTCCCCTAGTAGATGTTGAGTTCTTGTTGGTAGCAAAGTAGTCCTCAATACCCTCTTTGATTGTAGTCCTAAAGACTAGATCCTCCAGGGTATCCGGGCGTAAACGCCAGGTGGGCACCTCTGTTCTCATGCGCTGCCATTTAAAGGAAACTACCTGGAGGTTATGGTCTGAAATGGTCCTAGCTAGGTATTCCGAGTGTACCGCTAAGGGCGCCAGTGCCTGGGTGCACAGAATAGTGTCAATTCTAACATGAAGTTCGTGGATAGCCGAAAAGAAGGAGTAATCCCTATCTTCAGGATGGTGCACTCTCCACATGTCAATCAACCCCCATCCGCTCTGTCATTCTGCCCTCTTCCTCGCAATCTTGCGGACCTGGGATTCTGCCAACGGAGGATGCGACCTGTCCAGGGCCACATCTGTAAGCGAATTAAAGTCTCCCCCCATAATCACTCGGCCCGATAAGAGATGAGCCAGTTTTCCAGAGATGACATCCAAAAATCGGGGCTGGTCTGTGTTTGGAGCATATACGCTACATAACACCACCTCTGTGTCATACAATCTTCCCGCCACCGCCACATATCTACCCTCAGGGTCTATCACAGTGTGTGCAGCTTGGAACGGGGTCCCCGCCCTCACCCACACTAACACTCCACCTAGCAAACGCAGAGTAAGCAGTACCAAACACCTGACCTCTCCACCTTCGCTGCAGCGCAGTACATTCTTGTTTAGTGAGATGGGTCTCTTGCAGCAAAGCTATCTGGACACCTCTTCTTATCAGATATGCATACTCATTGTGGCGCCTCGACATGGTATGTAATCCGCGCACGTTCCACGTGATACACTTGAAATCAGGTAATGTCCCCATTGCTGCACTCCCAATCTTTCCCCTCCTGCATAATTTGTTTGCCCACACCAGCTGTGCCCCCCCTTAAACACAAAACACCCCCCCAAACTTCCATTACCCTCCCCCCCAGAACAGGTCCCAATAACGCATTTATCAGTACCCATCCAAACTGTCCTAACAATTCACACAATACTATCCTGCAGTAGCCACCACAGGTTGCCTTAAGGGCAATGGGGTGGTGATCCAGCTCCGACAGGTGGCAGCGCTCGCGCCAGCCCCCCGCCCTCCATATCCCGCAATAATAAATCAGACATGGAATTCACAACTGTTACCGGATTCCCCGATATCGCCATTCTCAGTTTACCACCGGTGAGTCCCAGACAGAGGTAATTCACTTATAAATCATCAGCTAATCTAGGTGTCATCTCCGGGCCTTTGGTACTCTCGTCCTCCGACACCTCCGTACCAGATTGTCTCCCGTTCTCCTCGGATTCAGATCCCTTGGTCGAGCCCTCCTGCTGAGAACCAGTGATCGCCGCTGTAGCCGCCAAGGCCCCCTGTTTGTCAGCCTCCATTTGCACACGTTGCAGCGCCCGTTGTGATTTGTTCTTCTTGCGGAGGCGCTGCGATTGGCGCATCCACACCGGCTTGAGTGCGCCCCCCTCATTTCTGCCCCTGCGATCAGTACCTACCCTATATCTTTCAAGCCAAGACCAGGCCTCTTCAGGTGTCAGGAAAAACTGCGTCGACCCGTCCAGTATCACGCTGTTTAGCCGGGAACAGTAGCGAATATTGTATGCCTTCCTCCCTCAGTTCTTTTTTGACAGATAGGTATGAGGCCCTACGCCGTTGTATGTCCTGAGTATAATCCGGGAAAATTGTCACAGCACTGTTAACTATCTGGAAGGGGCCCGTTGAGCGTGCGTTTTGGATCAATAAATCCCTGTCTTTATAGTGAAGAACCCTGGCCACCACAGGACGGGGGGGTCGGCCCGGTGCAGGCGGCCTGGCCGGGACCCTATGAGCCCTCTCGAGTGTGAAGAAAGGAGAAAGGCCCTCAGGGGCCACCACAGTCCTGAACCAATTTTCCATGTACGCAACCATGTCCGTCCCTTCAACATTTTTGGGCAGGCCTACGACCCGAACGTTGTTTCGCCGGTTGCGACTTTCGGCATCCTCGGCCTTCTTTTCCAGTGTCTCCAATCTCCTCAAGGCGTCCTCCAATTTGCGATCAACCGTGACCACCGCTGGTTTGAGGTCCTGAAGGAGTGACTCACTGTCTTTAACCCTGTCCGCTAACTTCGAGTGATCAGCTCTCAAGAGCCCCAGCCCTGTCGCCACTTGAGTAATATCCTGATGAAGGGACTCTTTTGTCGCCGTTATAGCATCCAGGATTTGATCAAGGCGTTTGTTCAGTCTTTGTTCCGAGGTCTCAGCCGCGCCGTCCCCGGCGTCTCCGTTTTCTCCTGCAGGATCCATTGCCTCGTCTTTTCTGCCTTTAGGTTTCATTCCTTATGGACAGTCCAGCAAGGCACACGCTCAGGCTTCCAAGTTACGAACCAGAGTTGAGAACTGCGCGGTTCACTGGATGTCCACAACACTCCCCTGGAGCCCGGGATAACTGACTCCGATATCTCTCCACGCGGTTCTCACCGGGACCCCCAGGCACGCAATCTTAGCAGGCCAACACAGTCATTCCGGCCCCTCCATGTCCCTTCTTGGTACTAGCCGCTTCAGGCGCCAATCCGCTACCGGGATGCTCCCCTCCGACTCTTCAGCCCCTTGTGTCTGCGCCCACCAAACCGCACCGTGTTGTGCCTCCACCTCGTCTCCGGGGCAGCAGCGCAGTGTCCCCAGCCGGTCACCAGCAGCGCCTCTGTACCTGCCGGTAAGTTCGTTGTGCGTGCACGATGGGGCTGCTCCACTCAGCTTGCTGCCACCTCTCCCAGACACCACCGCTGCCGGTCCCCCTTCGGGGCACCTTGCGCTGCCCTCCGCGGCCCCCGGCTGCCCAGCGCTGCTGGCCCGATCCCGCCCCCGCCTCCGCAGCGCCCAGACCAGGCCCGCAGCACTGCACTCACCGGTGGCCCTAGGGAAGGGCTTCCAGCCGCCACCACAGCACACGTCCGGCCACTGAATTCTGCCGCATCCGCCTCTCAGGCCGGTTCCGACCTGGGCTCCAAGCGCCTGCTCCCAGAGCCTCCTCAGCGGTCTCGACGTTGGCGCGGGCTGCCCCACCGACTTATGGCCACACAGCCTACGCCACCACCAGTGCTGGCGCCATCTTAGGGCTCGCCTCCTCTCTGCCGCTACGATACCGCGGCGGTCTGTTATCTGCGCTTCTCTCACCGATCTTCACCGGAGCCTGTGCGGAGCGGCAGATTGCCTGCCGCGCTCCCTCTGCCAACAGTCCTTCAGCGCCAACCTCCGCAAATCGTGAGCAGCGGGTCGTGGGTCAGTTCTTCCTGGCGATCCCGGCCGCCATCTTGCGACTGCTCTGCCGATGTCGCTTGCCTCGTAGATCGCAGCTTTAGAGGGTGCCCCAAGTCACCAGGGAGCACCCCAGCGGGCAGAAAGGTCTTCGGAGTCGTTCCGACGTCTGTCCCCGTTTTTGGAACAGCAACTCAGGCAGTTCCCAGGATAATCGGCGGGATGAGGTACGGAGCTAGTCGCTCTAGCCGCCTACGCCATCGGCGCCCAAACCACGCCCCCTAGCCCCTGGAGGATTGTGGTGGTGAAAATGTTTAAAGATGCATGTTCTTGTGTCTGTACTAAGTTTTTCCCACTCAGTATGCGTGTGATTTGGCATCTCACGCGAGATGCGTGAGATTTGACACATCACGCGAGATGCGTGAGATTTGGCATCTCACGCGAGATGCGTGAGGATTAACAGCTCACGCGAGATGCGTGAGATTTGGCATCTCACGCGAGATGCGTGAGGATTACCAGCTCACGCGAGATGCGTGAGATTTGGCATCTCACGCGAGATGCGTGAGGTTTGGCATCTCACGCGAGATGCGTGGGGTTTAGCATCTCACGCGAGATGCGTGAGGTTTGGCATCTCACTCGAGATGCGTGAGGTTTAGCATCTCACGCGAGATGCTTGAGGTTTGGCACCTCACGCGAGATGCGTGGGGTTTGGCATCTCACGCGAGATGCGTGGGGTTTGGCACCTCACGCGAGATGCGTGAGGTTCGGAATCGCACGCGAGATGCGTGGGGTTTGGTACCTCACGCGTGATGCGTGAAGGTTGGCAACTTACGCGAGATGCGTGAGGTCCGGTACCTCACGCGAGATGTGTGGGGTTCGGTACCTCACGCGAGATGCGTGAGGTTTGGCATCCCACGCAAGATGCGTGAGGTTCGGCATCTCACGCGAGATGCGTGAGGTTCGGCACCTCACGCGAGATGCGTGAGGTTCAGCGCCTCACGCGAGATGCGTGAGGTCCGGCACGGGCGTGCCTACGATGGCGTCAGCGGCCGCGCCCAGTTCCCCGTGCTCACTATTCAGCGTCTTTTGGTGAAGGAGGAAGAGGATCTTGGGGCTCCGTTTCTCTGCGAGGCCAGCTTTCTTCTTTTGATCGGTGGAGAGTTCTGGGTGCCTGAAGACTGCTACAACGCTCGCTGAGCTGCAGGAGGAGTTTAGAATCTGCGGAGACTTCTCTTCTTGATGGGCTCCCGGTGAGGCTAGCTTTTGGGGCGATTACCTGTCACTAACCCAGATTCAGAAGTAGAGTCAATCAATCAATCAGGAGTTTGTTAAAGCGCAACTACTCACCCGTAAGGGTCTCAAGGCGCTAGGGGTGGGGGGGTGCAGGTTCCATTCCATCAAGGAGGGGGTCTGTCGAAGAGCCAGGTTTTGAGGTTTCTTGCGAAGATGGGGAGCGATGTGGTCTGTCTGAGGAGGAGCGGAAGGGCGTTCCATGCTTTGGCCGCGAGGAAGGAGAAGGAGCGGCCTCCCGATCTGGTCTTTCTGGTGCGGGGGGCCACGGCGTAGGAGAGCTGGGCTGATCGTAGGGTCCTTTGGGGTGCGTGGAATTTGAGCCGGCTGTTCAGGTATGCTGGTCCAGTGCATTGGAGGGCCTTGTGTGCATGGGTGAGCATCTTAAAGGTCATTCTCGCCTCGACGGGGAGCCAGTGGAGTGTGCGCAGGTGCTGGGAGATGTGGCAGTGTTTTGGCAGGTTGAGGACCAGTCTTGCGGCGGCGTTCTGGATGTTCTGTAGCTTGCGGATGAGGTTTTTGTTTTTTCCGGCATAGAGTGCAGTGCCGTAGTCGAGTCTGCTGGTGACCAGGGCGTGAGTGACTGTCTTTCGGTGTTCGAGGGTGATCCATTTGAAGGTCTCACGAAGGAGGCGGAGGGTGTGGAAGCAGGAAGATGAGACCGAGTTGATCTGGCGGTCGATTTTGAGCTCGGAGTCCAGGATGATTCCCAGGTTGCGTGCGTGGTCTGTGGGGGTTGGCGGGTTTCCGAGGGCGGTGGGCCACCAGGTGTCGCTCCAGGCGTCGGGGTTGGGGCCCATGATGAGTACTTCTGTTTTGTTGGTGTTTAGTTGTAGGCAGCTGTTTTTCATCCATTTGGCGACGGCTTCCATGCCTTCTCGAAAGTTGCGTCTGGCGGTGTTGGGCTCGTTGGATAGGGAGAGGATGAGCTGGGTGTCGTCTGCGTATGACACGATGTTGAGTCCGTAGGTTCTGACGATGGGGGCAAGTGGAGCCATGTAGACGTTGAAGAGCGTCGGGCTGAGGGAGGAGCCCTGGGGACTCCGCAGGTGGTAGGTGTGGGGTCTGAGAGGAAAGGGGGGAGTCTGACCTGTTGCGTCCTGCCGGAGAGGAAGGAGCAGATCCAGTCGAGGGCCTTGTCCTGGATTCCTGCATCGTAGAGTCTGCGTATTAGGGTGCGGTGGGAGACTGTGTCGAACGCCGCTGATAGGTCTAGGAGGATGAGGGCTACTGTTTCTCCTTTGTCCAGTTGGGTGCGGATGTCGTCTGTTGCGGCGAGGACGGCGGTTTCCGTACTGTGTTTTTTTCTGAAGCCGGATTGGGAGGAGTCGAGGATGTTGTGTTCTTCAATGAATGTGGCGAGTTGGCTGTTGATGGCTTTCTCAATGACTTTCGCTGGGAAAGGGAGCAGGGAGATGGGTCTGTAGTTTTTGAGGTCAGTGGGGTCTGCTGAGGGTTTCTTTAGGAGGGGATTGACCTCGGCGTGTTTCCAGTTGTCGGGGAACGAGGCGGTCGCCAGGGAGCGGTTGATGGTGTGGTGGAGCATGGGTGTGATGGTATCGGCGGCTCTGTTGAAGATGTGGTGGGGGCAGGGGTCCGTGGGGGCCCCTTAGTGGATTAACTTCATTGTCTTCAGTGTGTCTTCGATGGTGAGGGCTGTCCAGTCATCAATCGCTGGTTTCTGGGTGTCGGGGTGGCTCGTGAGGGTTCAGTGTGTTGGTTGTCTTCGTCGAAGTTGTCATAGATGCTCTTGATTTTGTAGTGGAAAAAGGTGCTGAGTTTGTCGCAGAGGTCTTGTGAGGGAGGGATGTCGGTAGACTGGCTGGTGGGTTGGGCGAACTCCTTGATGATGCTGAAGAGTTCTTTGCTGTTGAGTGCGTGGGTGGAGATTCTGTCTCCAATCGCTTTTTTCCTCGTTTCTCTGATGAGTTGATGGTGGGCGTTGGTGGCGGCTCTGAAGTTGTTGTGGGCTTCTGTGGATTTGGTGTTTCTCCAGGCCTTTTCGAGTCGGCGGCGGCATGTGCGCCTGGACTCTCGAAGTTCGGTGGTAAACCATCTGGCTTTCTTGGCACGGGTATTGTTGTTTTTCTTGAGGGGGGCTATGGTGTTGGTGCTGTCCGAGATCCATCTATTTTCAGGGTTCGGGCTGCGGTGTTGGGGTCGTCATTTTCCGCGATGGTTGGGGTGGAGTTGTTGAGTGAGGAGGTGAGCTGGTCGTCGGTGATTTTGGTCCAGTTTCTTTGTGGAAGCAGGTCCTGGTGCCTGTGGATGGTGTGTGTTCTGAAGGTGAAGTGGACGCAACGATGGTCGGTCCATAGGAGTTCGGTGGTGTGGCTGAAGGTGATGGAGTTTCCTGTAGTGAAGAGGGGGTCGAAGGTGTGTCCTGCTGAGTGCGTGGGCTCGGTCATGATCTGGCAGAGTCCAATGTTGTGGAGGTTGTCCAGGAGGCATGTGGTGTTGGGGTCCCGTTGATTGTCGAGGTGGAAGTTGAGGTCTCCCAGCAGGGTGTAGTTGGTGGATGCGATGGCCTGCGGGGAGATAATGTCCGTGATGGAGTTGGCGAAGGGTCCGCGGGGTCCAGGGGGTCGGTAGATGAGGGTTCCTCGGAGGGCGGCGGTGGGGCTGGCCAGTATCTTGAAGTGAAGGTGTTCCATCAGTTTTGTGGACTCGTCAGGGAGTGTGCTCAGGCGGAGGCTGGATTTGTGGACGATGGCGATTCCTCCTCCTGAGTGGGTGGGGCGGTCCTTCCTGGAGATCTTGTATCCTTGGGGGATGGCGATGGCGATGTCCGGTCCCGAGGTGGCGTTGGTCCAGGTTTCGGTGAAGAATGCTACGTCCGGGGTGGTGCTGTCGAGGAGGTCCCAGATTTCTGTGGCGTGTTTGTGGAGGGATCGGACATTGAGGAGGATGCATTGCAGGGTCTTCGGTTCGGTTGTGTTCTTGTGGGCGGGTTGTGCTGGATCCGTGTTCTTGGCGGTGCTGCAGGTGTGCGTGGAGTGCTGCTGGGTCGTAGCGTTGGCGGGGCGGAGGTCCAGGGTTCCTGGTGCTGGTCGCGGACGGGTCGCGGACGGGCGCAGACGTGCTTGCCTTTGACGCGCCTTCGGTGCACCAGCGGCGCGCCCGCGCAGTGGCCGCCATTATGTAGGGGTCGGGGAGGGCTGGACAGCTGGGAGGTGGGAGCGGGGAGAGGAGCTGGATTGGGCCGGTCGCGCTGGGGGGGAGGGGCGGCTGGGGCAGCAGCGGCGGGCAAGGTAAAGGGAGGAAAGGGAAAGAAGGGATAAAGAAAAAAGGGAAAATAAGCAGAAATAAGGCACAAAAGAGCAGAGATGCAGAAAAGGGCAGAAAGGCGAAAGATGGAAAGGGTAGAAAAACGAGTGAAAACGAGTGAAGGAGCAGAGGGAGAGAAAGGGAAAATGGGCAGAAATAAGGCACAAAAGAGCAGAGGTGCAGAAAGGTGAAAGATAGAAAGGGTAGAAAAACGAGTGAAGGAGCAGAGGGAGAGAAAGGGAAAATGGGCAGAAATAACGAACAAAAGAGCAGAGATGCAGAAAGGTGAAAGATAGAAAGGATAGAAAAACGAGTGAAGGAGCAGAGTGAGAGAAAGGAGACAGAGGTCCACTCTACAGGTAAGATTGCGAATCTTGTTAAAACCATTTCAGTGAATTATTAGGAACATTCAATTTGATTTTCAAGATCATTTACCTTATTCACTAGTGTGATTCTTGTTCAGTAGAAATTCTATGCATGTTTTCTCTAGCTCAGGGGCGTAACACAGGCGGGCCTCGGGCCCCTGCTTCAGTTTAGGGGCCCCCTCGCTCCAGTGACCCCCTCACTCAGCGGCGGAATTTAATGGTGAGCACGGCCATGGTGCGCAAACGGCCTTTTAATTAAATTGTATGTGCACGACAGGAGGCCCCTACAGCCCCCGGGCCACGTTGCGGGGGGGCCAGGCCGGACCGTGCTCCAGGGGCCCCCTCACTAATAAAATTGTGCGCACGACGGCGGCGCATGGCCTGACCTCTTAATTAAGTAAATGGCCTTTGGTGCGCACAAGATGTCTCAGCGTCAGACGGCGTGAGACGTGACTGCACGTCTTCAGGGTGGGTGGGGCTGCTGGTGAGTTAGCAAGCACTCTGTTAACAGTGTGTGAGCATATGTATGTCATGCGCAGTACAATTATGAGTGCGCATAAACGTGACGGTCATGGAAGCTGCAGGTGTATGTGACTGTCCGAGCCGAGGAAGGAGGGAGTGGTGCGTGGTGGCGAGGAGTCCCTCTTTTGTCCGAAAATGGAGAATAACTGCCCACGTGTCCACTTCTGGCTGACTTGGCTAACGACTTTGCCTGCAAGAGCTTTTGTAAGTACGAACTTTGCGCCTTTACAATATCTCGTCGACTCGTGCATTTACTTGTTGACCCGAGTGACGAGTCGACTTTCGCACCGGAGCCCACATCAACATATCTCCCCCTCTGCCTAATGAGCTGGCATGTGTGAGGATCGGTGGGTGGTAAAAAATAGCAAGGAGACTGGGCTGTCTAGGTGGGCAGCATCCGTCAGGAGCGCCAGGGAACAGAGTTAATTCAAGCAGGGTTGCCTCTGTATTTAAACCTCGGCCGCCCCCTCTGGGCATCCAGGCAATCCCGTCAGCCCGTGGGTGACGAATGTGAATCGCCGGTCAAGCCTGTGAAAATCAAAGGTGCGGTCAAATCCGTCCCACGCCTGTCCCGGTGGCCTGCAAGTCTGCGGCGTGTGCTCCGGTTTACAATTTTTCTGCTTTGCTTACACGATGACCTTCGCCTTGCTTGGGCGATCACCTCAGACTTGCTTGCACAGTAACCTCTGCCTTACACACATGAAGGCCTCAATCGCTTATGTGCGTTACCATCACTGCAAGGATTGCACCTTCAGCTATCACTTTTCTCACCACAAACTGTCCTAAAGATGCTTATTTTTGTATGACCTGAAGATGAATACGATTGCTGAAGAATAACTAACACTGTAAAGGCAATCTATGACACCCACGCAGCACCTGGTTACATTTCACACATTTTACTCTGTACAGTATGCATTCCCGAATACTATTTCCTTTTAATACTATTATGTTTCTGTAGATTTTAAGAACACTCAGAAAGGACGTGCTTATTGACAATTTCTGAGAGATGTTGAAAGTGAAAGAATTAAAGTGCATAAAGAGTGAGAACCTGCAGAGGACAGTATAAATGGAAAAGCGTGATGGATTCAAGCACTCTGAAGACTGTGTTGCATATCTGGCTATAGTAATAGAAACTCATGCGGAAGTGCCTCTCGAAGTGTCACACATTCGGTAGTAAAATGCCACTCATTCACACAATGAAAACATAAATATCACACATAAGCAATAACACAAATGGGCTGCTATGTAAAGTTGTATTTAAGAATCGTGCCTGGCCCTTTGCAAAATGTTAGAATGAGAACAGGAAGCTGGTATTTTTCTTGTGGGTGGGAGAGATGCAGAAGGGTTATGGTTGTCATAGTAGTTTCAACAACAAGCTGACCCATGCTATAAAATGTGCTTTTTAGGCTAGCATGCGGTCATGAACAGATCATCTTCCGAGTAGCAGCAGTGCCTGCCAGCCGGCAGTTACACAGTGTGTGCCTGGTTAGTGCCCTTCCATTTCTGGTGCTTTACAGCAGTTCTAAGATCTTCTTAGAGTTTCTCGTTGCTCAAATGGGTAGAATCTCTGATATGTGCCTCTCATCTTCATTGCTTGATTTTTGCCCGCGAGATAGTGTCACTCATGTGCGCTGAAATGTCACTCATAATTACACTGGAATTATGAAAATGTCACACATAGCAATCTGAAACCTTGGCAGCTATGGAATGGCCAGACTACCAACATCCTTTCCAGGTCTACTTGAAGTGCCATCCTTGACAGCTGAGCTGTGCTTGCTGTTTCATGGATGGTTGTCATATTCTTAGCTTCCACCACCCTGTCCATGGGCATGCAAAAGTGAGGCACTAGAATAATCTAACCATGATACAGAGCATTCTCCAAGCGAACCTCAGCCTTTGCTCTTAAGCAATTCTGTCACAAGAATAATTACCTTTGTTCAAGCTCCTGTAAAATATTTTAGTAGTGCTTGCAATGAGAACCCGGATCACCAGATACCTCTTTTTAGGGTCTTTTCACAGACTCTAATCCTAAGGGCAAAGCTATTCGAGTGAGGCTCTTCATTCAGGAGCTGTGTCCACAGTTCATGCCATGGGGCAGTAAAATTCAAGGGTTGACCTTGTTGTTCATTCCAGGAAGAAGATGAATCCTCTTCAGACTGTTCTCTTATGATACGTTTCATGAAGATTTCATTCCAGGGACACCCTGATCCACTTAAGGTTATTGTCCTGCCAAAGCCTCCTAACAAATTACATGATAGCCCGCAATACAGATCTAAAGAGATGCATGAAACCCCTCCTGCTTAGCCACAATACAACCCCTTTTAGGCCTTCAATTGCCTGAATTGTATATTCAGTAGGTCTATGTTGGCCTCTATTTGATGGTCCATTTGGCAGTCATAATCTTTATAAGATACCTTTCATGGTCATGTCCTTCTGCTCATTAGCACATGGGGCCAGTCCCCTGTTTTTACTGTGGACATGGAGATTCTAGCTTACAAGTGATTTCCAACCAAGACTGGGGCAGTGGGGTTCTTTTACCCAAGGGCAGTGTACACAGTACTTTTCTGCTAGCAGCTGATGGGATTCGGTACTTCGCTCACTCTAATTGGCATAATGAAATGACATTGTGGCCTTATGACCACACTGCCAGCTACCATCCATCCAGTGGAACAGAGTAGATCTTGCATCTCAATGCGTCAGATGTGGTGTTATAATCGGTCACTTCATCTTTTACTGCAGAACCCCAAACAGTACAACTAAATACACAGATCTAGAATATTTTTTGGGTCTGCTGTTTGCTTTTAGCCATTTAGATTTACTTTAATGCTCAGACATGCCCCTAACTCCTTGCGAGGCAGTGTTCCCCTCCCCCCTATGCCCTGCCAGCTGACTGCCTTTACTTTTGACTTGACTGTCCCTTGTGTACTGTTTTTGTATATGCGTTTATTACAAAACAAATAAAGTTTTTGAATGTTAAAAAAAAAAAGACTGTGAGCGAGTATGAACATTTTAATCTTGTTGGAGCCAGTGTAGGCTAACATGGCAGGTTTGAAATGGTCTCAAAGTTTCATCCCTGCAATCTCACACTACTGATAACACTCATGCCACTCACAGACTAGCAGTTTTAACTTCCAGCACTACTCGCATACTCCATACAGTGGCAGTCACGCTCCAAACAGTACGTTTGAAACACCCATAGACTGTCACTCCCTCACCCTCTAATCTGTCATAAACTCTCAACAACACTTTCATACCTTTCAGAGAAGCAGTATCACTCTGCCAACAGTACTTTCACACCCATCACAGACAGGAGATCACACACTAATGGAAGCACTTACACCCCTCACACACTAGCTTTCACACACCATTGGAAAAGCTCTCATACTCTTCACCACAGACTTTCCAACCAACACTGCTCACTTTCACACGCTTCAAAAGCTAGCAGCCATACACTCCTAACAACTCTCACACCCCTCACTGAATAGCAGACTCACACTACCAACAGCACTCTCACACCACTCACAAAGTAGTCAAATGGAAGCACTTTCGCACCTATCACAGAGAGGCTGTCACATACTACCAGGAGCACTCTCGCACCCTCACAAGCTAAAAGTCCCAAAGTACCAACAGAACTCATGCCCCTCACAGATTAGCAGTCATATTAAAATGATAATGCTCACACCCTTCAGACACAATATCAGAACCATTCTCAAACTCCAACAGAGTAGCAATCACGCTATTGACAGCACTCTCCCAACCCTAACCAACCATCAATCACACACTACCAATAGCACTCTCTCAAGGGCAAGTCTTGGGTCAGAGAATTCTGCAGTTAACAGTGGTGGTTCTGTTACAGGTCTGTGGCAGGCCACCACTCCTCCTGCACCCCCACCCACATGACCTGTCTCGATGTGCAGGTGATCCAGTGGAGAAGGCACGCCTTGGCTGCAGCAAGACCCCATGCTATCCCGAGCAGTGCTTAATTTGTATAAAACATAAGTGCAAGGACCCTTGTCAAGAGGCCACAGCAGCTTGCACCACACATTGCCACTAACAGCACTGCCAAAAGCAGTACTTACACAACTAATAACCATCACACTGCTACACGTGTGACAATTCAAAATGTTTGAGGCCTCTGAAGCTATAAGAATGGCTTGGGTGTCAGGTATTAGTTGTTTTTAATGTATATTGAATTAACAATCAACTGTTGTTCTGCTCATCTTTACATTTCAGGAACAATGTCACCATGTGGCAGCTGACCACCAGCTCATATTAAGCACTGACCGAGGCCCTCTAGCCATCCTCCAGTAAAATATCAAGGAAAGGCAATAGGTTTGCCTAGAACAGAAAATGCATGTCTGACTTATTGGCTTTGCCATTACTTTAAAAAAGTGTTTTTATTTATCAGCAATTTTAAGCTGTATTGGTGAAGAGTGCCTGTAAGCGTACACTTAAAAAATTAAAAACGTTAGACAAATATATTTCATAACCACCTTGAAAAACACATTTCTAAGTTCACTCTGAATGTAAAGCAAAGAAACCGATTTTTTTTTTTTAGACCTCGAGCACCTTTGAATTCTTATAGATAGCATTGAAATTAAACAAAGCATTTGCTGTTTTTTTCTACTCAGTTTAAGTCATGCAATCCATTCTTGTCATTATTTGGATGCCATTACAAATTGCTGACCATGCCTTCCTTCAATCAACAGAACACCCAATGTATTTGTTTGGGGTGGTTTTATGGCACTAAATCACAATGGCCATTTTGACTCGCAGACAAATGAGATGGGCTTCTAGCCTGCCTGGACGCCGTGCTAGGCACCAATTGAGCACGCAGTTTCTATTGAAAAGTACGCAGAAATAGAGTTGACATTTCCATTACATTATACTTTTCGTCCATGTACACGCCAACGCCCCATTGCATTAGATTTGGAATTGCCTCACATTTTCGTTATTACGCCACTAAGCGAATAAAGTTCTCTGGTTTGATTTAACACCTGTTTTATTATCTCTGCACATTCTCTCCATTGGGTGTTGGTTTAAAAAAGGAATGCTTCCATCTATCTTTTTAGTATTTTCAGTAAAATTATTAAGTGTATGTCTTGTCTTTTCAAATGTGGTCTTTTCAAATTAATTATTTATAAGTAAATAACACCATTAACAAAAATCTGCTCTGGTTTATGCCGGTGCGTTTTGTTTCTCATCACCTTTGGAGAATTGGATTATGTACATTGTTCTGTAGAACAAAAACCCATGGACAGCTCTTTCTTTGCTTTCATGTTTATCTGTGCCTGCTCTAAACTCAGTGTCTGCGTTGTCTTATTTAAACTTAGTGTCCCTCGCTGAAAACACAACTCTTTGTAGAAATCACCATCTTGATTACTGGAGCAAGATGGCCTTGACCCTTGCCTGACTCACATTTTGCATCTTACAGACAGTATTGTGGCAGCTGTCAGGAGGAACCTTTTAACCAGGTCCGAGATCTTTGTTCAATATAACGCCACGATTACTTACCAGTAATCTTCATTACTCCGAGTCCTGGTCTTCCTAGATGCAGCCCTGAGTCCCGCCCTCCCACCCGGGCATGGCGGTTGACTATTTCCTGTCTTTCTTGTCTCATTTGGCGTGGTATGTTACAGGAAGTGATTTGTATGTTTCTCCTTTTTATGGTGGATCATGGGTAATGGTGGCCATTTTGAGGGAACTTTTTTGAGTTTTCAGCTTGGGAACTGGTTCTGCCAGAAGGCAGCTCTGTCTTTTGCACTGCGTTGTGTCAAGCAAACGCAAAACTTTAGAAAATTAGCATTAAGTTCTGCCTTAGGACCTTAAAAATGGAAACAAGCCCTTGTTCTTCTGCTGCATGAAGTGCCTTTCAAGGAACTCATCATGCTCACTTCCCATCTATCTCGCTTCTGTTGGCTATAAAAGTTCTAGAAAAGGAAGTTTATTGACAATGATTCACCTTAACAGAAGTAACTTCCACTACTCATCTCAAGCGGGCTTCTTTTCTATAGATGGTCCCAAAGTTGCACCCATATCAGTGGCGTAATGATAGCCCCCACAGACACCCTGGTGCAGGGAACCCCAAGCTCCAGGGGGCCCCGCCCGGCACTGTCCTGGGTGGCGGGACTCTGGCCTGAGAGCTCCTGACAGGGACTGGCGTGAGGGGTGGGGGGGGGCCTGGATGAACCTTGCAGGGGGGCCCCCTCAAGTTTCGTTACGCCACTGCTCTAGCTCATTACCATATTCACGAGTGCGATTCTTTTTCTATAGTAGTTCCATGAATGTTTTTGGGAAAACTTTTAAAGTCACATAAAATAAGGAAATATAAGACACTGATTGTTTAGGTGATTGAAAACCTAGTCATAGAAAGACCTAAACCAAATTCTGCCGCTTATGCCTTTGAGCAGTTGATACTGAAGTGAAGTATTATCACCACAATATAGCGGATCTAAGAAAGGTCAACTAAGAGTTTGACTGTCTGAATAAACGCAAGCCACGAAGCTCTTAAGCTAGATCCTGATTGAAGGACAGAATCTGATGTCCTAATTTACGTCTTTGTGCGAAGGAAAGTGCGTGTATTTTTGTTTGCGAGTAACTTTTCCTTTTCAGATCTCCTTCCCAGCTGTTCCCTTCCTAATTCCCTTTCCCCTCGCTTAATCACTTCAATACTCTGTGTAATCATTACAATCAGAGTTGGAGGTATTGAGAGGTGGGCCCCTTATATCATCACTCCAGACCCTGAGGAAGAAGCAACCTGACAGAATAGTGAGCCCACGAATAATATTCCTCCCGGTCTGAGAGTTTTGACATTATGGCCACCATGGATGATTTAATGAGGGTTATTGTTCAGATGCAAACAGATTTAACTGAAGCTAGGAATGCCACTGCAATGCTCTCTGATAAAGTAGATAGGATACAGCGATTAAGTACTCCGCTTCCTCCTCTCCGTTCTCTGCAGCATACAGACTGAGAGAAATGACGCTGTTGGGGCAGCCGTCCGAACCAATCGGTGCTGGCTGCGGTGGAGGGGAGGGAGGTTGCCTGCAGCCTTCCTGTTGACGAGAGCCCAGACCACGTCAGACGCATTCAAAATCCAGGACGGCGGGAGTCGGAAGTCTGCAGTCTCAGGAGTCAGCGCGGGAAGCCAAGGTAAGTTTTATATAATATTTTATTATGTATTATTATCGCATATCGCATGTAAATTATACTTAAGTATTTAAATGTTGCCTGTCTCTGCCGGCTTCGGAGTGAGGGGGATTTCGTTAAGGAGGCGGGTTTCAGAGGGGTGAAGAAGAAGCTCTCTAGTCTGGGGGTTGAGGTGGTTTGTGTTGCACCACGCGCCGGGACTCCTTTACCCTGTCACCCGGGATGCTCAGCTCATGCATGCCTCCTTGTGCGCCGGCTCGGGTCCGTTGGCAGTGGCATGCAGGTGCTTGGTGCTTCTATGGATGCTCTGAGCTCTTCTTGCGGCTGCGTTTGGCAACCCGTGCCTGACTGTGATGGGGCAGGTGGGACTGCGATGTCGCCGTGCCACCTGCCCTTGCTCTGGGAAGAGATGGTCCTGTGCAGTGAGAGCGCTCACGCCTGATTCTTGGTTTCCCGTTCCGACTTCCTTCCCATGTGGTGAGTGCCATCGTGCATGTGCATACATAATAATAAAAAATTAAAACAATATAACATCGAATAAACTCTGAAGACTGTACATTGTTGGCACGTTCCTTGGGTTGCCTTAAATAAGGGCCTCTGTGACTGTGTGTAAATGAGTTGTAACATTTAACCCAATTCAGCCGAAAATACAGTCATGCTTTGCATTAAGTATAAAAGTTCCGAGTAAATAAAGTGCGAGTTTCTCTCCGTTTGTGGCAGTAGTTTGTATGTTTGTTTCCATCTCTCATAGTCATAGTGCCAGTAAACAGGCACAAACGCGTGTCTCGTTAATTCACTGATACAAGAGAACTGGCGTTCCCCTGCACACAGAACAAGTAGGGACATCCAGAAACGGACGGTCAAACTGAACGTTTAAATCAAACTTTGAAACAATATCTAAGATGTTATGTCTCTGACACCAAGAGGTCTTGGTTGGATTCGTTATGGATGGCAGAAGTGGCTTACAACACATCACCTCATTCGTCTACTGGGTCCACTCCTTTTGAAGTGTTGTATGGTTACTTGCCTAACACCATTCCTTTAACTCTAACCCAATATACAGTGTAATACACCAGCTGTTCAGGACACTGTTCAATTCATGCAGAACGTTCATCAACAGATCCACAAACGACTTTTGCAAAGTAAAGAAAAATACAAAGAACAATTTGATAAGCACCATCGATCTGGTCCCCAGTATGTTCCTGGAGACAAAGTGTGGCTATCCACAAAAAACGTTGTCTTTAAACAAAGAAACATGTTCAATCCAAAGTTCATAGGTCCGTATTCGGTGATTCGTCCGGTTAATCCAGTAACGTATAAATTACTTTTACCCACGACTTTGCGAATTCACCCTGTATTTAATACCTCTCTTTTAAAACCTGCTGGACAAACTACGTCTAAAAGACCAGCACCTCTTCTGGTTCATGGGAACTGGGAGTATGAAGTACAAATAGTTTTGGATTCCAAACGCAGAGGTGCTAAATTATGGTATCTCATTTCCTGGAAGGGATATGGGCCTGAAAATGATTCTTGGGAACCAGCTGAAAATGTGCATGCTTCTCGTTTGATACGACACTTCCACCTTCAAAATCCTTTGAAGCCGGGCCCTAGACCGCTTCGGGGAGGGGGAAGTACTGTCAGGACTAGGGCGGGTTGCGGTCTAGGGCCCGCCCCATCCTGTAGGCACATACGCCTGTTCCTGTGCGATCAAACCTTAAGTGGTAAAAGTCATAGAGTAGCCCCTGGAGGATTGTTTTTTTAAACTTTATTTTGGTGCAGAAACATACAAAAGGCATCAAATTGTTCAGGGCACCTCGCCAGTGACATAAATCAATGCTTCAACATCATTAAATTTTGGTATAACACAGCCATTCAGCCCACATCCCGGAGGTCGGGCGGCAACAGCAAATCAGTGTCACAATTAGCGATTCCTACGGCGGCCCCCAAACTCCGCTCCACGGATCAACTAGTTTCTGCTTTTCTTATGGTCCTAGACGTACGACCCCATCACTTACCGGACTAATGACCTGAATGGTGTGCACCGTGCGTGCCAGAAGTATGCCGCCCCCAGCCTGATGACAACCCCCTAATTCTATACTCATCCTCAGTGTGGGGCCCGTACCGTTCGGTCGCTCCACTGGGAGTCGCCAATCTAGCTACACCCTCCCAGGAACTAACTATTCATTGCTAATAGGGCTGTCTGCCTTGCACCAAGAGTAAATATCTTTCCTGTCCCAACAACCCCCCCCCCTCCCCCCTAAAACCGTTGTAGCTGGTGTGGGCCTACTTCCAAGTTCTTAGCATCTGAAGGGAGGAAATCTATAGGGTCGCATGCAATCATCCGTATCTCATAAGGAACATCACACAGAACACTCAACCACTATTCATCTGCTGGTAGGAGGCTGTCACTGAGCGCATTCACTAGTTCTGCCCATGCACGTGCTGCCTCTAGGCTCCTCTCATTAGCGGTGCGGGCTGCCTGGCGTAATCTGATCACGCTCTCACTATGGGCCCATTTCTGGAATTCGTTCGCCCATCGCCTGCTAGAGGGGCCCTCCCTCGACTTCCAGTGCCATGTGATTTCCCTCTGGGCCAATATGAGGCCCAAGTCAATGAATTTACTAGTGATCTTAGTTGTCCTAGTGTGAGGAAACCAAAGCAACAAACAGGTCGCCATGTGCCACTTGCCGCTCCGTCACTTCATTAAGAAGTTCCACTACCTCGGACCAAAATGTCCCCAATTTCGGACAGTCCCACATCATGTGATCGAGCTCCACCTCAGGTGCCAGGCACCTAGGGCACGCTGCATCCTGCACTTGAAAATATTTTCGGATCTTCCCCGGAGTTAGGTAGGCTCTATGTAGTATAAAAAAGTGTACTTGTTGAAACCGCGCATTCCTACACCCTTTCCAAGTTCTCGTCAAAATATGACCCCAGACCGCCTCCGGGATGGGTTTCCCTATACTTGCCTCCCATTTTTGTCTGAGAGTCACTAGGGCCTCCAGTCCTTCACACAGCATTCGTGAGTGTAGGCAGGTGACCGCTTTAATAGTACCTGCCGCCATTACCACATATTGGCATCCATTGTGGTGTGTGGTTCCAACTGCCCTGTTTTCCAGTGTTTCCGCATAGCAGTGGTTACCGCCATATGAAATAGGAAATCTCCGTCCGGAATGCCAAATTGGTCTTGCAACACCTGGAAGGGTAGCAACTCGCCTTCAGCGTACAAGTCACCCACCACTTGTAACCCCAGTTCCTTCCAGTCCAGTAGCCGGGACCAATCCCCTCCATGCGGCAGTGCCGTAAGCATGCCCAGGGGGATTTCGGGTGCATAGGGATGTTCCACTTTCACCTTCTTCCGGATCCTATTCCAGCACAGCCTCAGCGCCTTCTCCTCCCAAGTCAGATTCCGGACCACTAGGTGTTGTTGTATGATAATGTAGGATAGGATATGCCTCTGTATTCCAGATCCCCGAGCCTCTTCCGGACCCCTGAATTCTCTGGCTACATGCTGTGTAAGGACCTGCAATTGCGCTGCCAAGTAGTAAAGTTCGAAATTCGGAACTGCCATTCCCCCCTCCACTTTGGGCCGCAACAGCGTGTCCAATGCTACCTGCCTCCTTCCCGTCCCCCATAAAAAGTCAATCGTGAGCGTCCGCAGTTCTCGAAAGTACCGAGGAGGCACCCAGAGCGGAAGAGTACGAAAAAAGTAGAGGAGGCGTGGCAAAGCTACCATTTTGAGCAGTGCAACTCTCCCCAACACCGAGAGAGGCAAGGTTGCCCAGAACGCCACACTGCCCCTCAGTGCCCTTATGCAGCGTCCAATATTCCCCTCCAGTACATCCTCCGCCCTAAGATAAATCCGGACTCCGAAGTAGGTAAAGCACGATCGTTCCCACAGTAAATCAGCAGGTAGGCGCGGTTGGGGTGCATCCATCCTCAGAGGAAAGACACACGTTTTAGTCCAGTTCACACGGAGGCCAGACAGCCTCCCAAAGTCCGATAGCATGGTCATCGCCCCCTCCAGTGCCAATGTCGCGTCCGCTAAGAACAGCAGCAAATCATCCGCATACATCGAGATGTAGTGCGGGAGTCCACCACAGACCAGGCCCTCATACGCCACTCCCGATCTGGTGTAGACCGCTAGCGGTTCTATTGCGAGCGCAAACAGCAGGGGGAGAGCGAGCACCCCTGTCTCGTGCCTCTCTGCACTGGGTATTCTGATGATATAACCAAGCCCAATCGCACCCGAGCCGTAGCGAAGGGGTACAAGACCATCGTCCAGCGCCTAAAACGCTCGCCTAAGCCAAATCTTTCCAATACCTTATCAAGATATTCCCACTCGAGGCTGTCAAACGCCTTTTCTATATCCACCGACAGCACTGCTGATGTTGCCTCTTCCACCAGATCACTATCCAATATTCTAATAAGACGGCGGATATTGGTCGAGGTGTTCCTAGTTGGTATGAACCCTGCTTGGTCCCCGTGGACCAAGGTAGTCATATGGGACATTAGTCTTGTTGCCAGTATACGACTCAGTATCTTGTAGTCCACCGTCAACATAGACAGTGGCCTATAAGAGGTCACGTTATCTCCCTCCCTCCCAGGTTTCAACAGGGGGACTACCAGCGCCACCCTCATGGATTCGGGCATGTATCCCAGCTCCAGCGCCTCGTTATATACCGCCTGCAGCTGGGGTGCCAATGGGTCAATGTACGTCAGATAAAAAACTCTACAGGTAGTCCATCCACCCCCGGAGTCTTGTTCCTGGCCATGCTCTTAATTGCTCCCCTAATTTCAGCAACAGTGACAGCTTGACCCAAGCTTTTTGCGTCCTCTTCCTCTAGTTGCGGTAACTGTATCCCCGATAAATAACCCTCAATCTCCATTGTAGTCGCTTCCAGGTGGTTTTGATACAGCGTCGTATAGTACCGCAAGAAGCGCGAGACGACCTCAGATTGCGAGCAGGCCACCCTCCCTGATTCCTCACGAACACTCAGGACCGGGCAAACCCCCTGCCTCGGATTCGCCATTCTTGCCAGGAGCGTGCCTACCTTATCCCCCTCAGCATGTACCTTTACCCTATATTGCTTATAGTCGTAACTGCGCAGCCTTTCTGTCTCAGTGGCCACGAGCTCCCTAGCCACCAATAGCCGGTCCTGCAATTCCCTCCGTTCTGGCCTTTGTTTTTCCACCTCCCGTAGCGCCTCCTCCGCTTTTGCGACCTCCTTTACAACCACTGCCCTTTCACCCGCATGCTTACTGATGCAGAGCCCTCTCACCACCACTTTAAACGCATTCCACTCCATTCCCCTAGTAGATGTTGAGTTCTTGTTGGTAGCAAAGTAGTCCTCAATACCCTCTTTGATTGTAGTCCTAAAGACTAGATCCTCCAGGGTATCCGGGCGTAAACGCCAGGTGGGCACCTCTGTTCTCATGCGCTGCCATTTAAAGGAAACTACCTGGAGGTTATGGTCTGAAATGGTCCTAGCTAGGTATTCCGAGTGTACCGCTAAGGGCGCCAGTGCCTGGGTGCCCAGAATAGTGTCAATTCTAACATGAAGTTTGTGGATAGCCGAAAAGAAGGAGTAATCCCTATCTTCAGGATGGTGCACTCTCCACATGTCAATCAACCCCCATCAGCTCTGTCATTCTGCCCTCTTCCTCGCAATCTTGCGGACCTGGGATTCTGCCAACGGAGGATGCGACCTGTCCAGGGCCACATCTGTAAGCGAATTAAAGTCTCCCCCCATAATCACTCGGCCCGATAAGAGATGAGCCAGTTTTCCGGAGATGACATCCAAAAATCGGGGCTGGTCTGTGTTTGGAGCATATACGCTACATAACACCACCTCTGTGTCATACAATCTTCCCGCCACCGCCACATATCTACCCTCAGGGTCTATCACAGTGTGTGCAGCTTGGAACGGGGTCCCCGCCCTCACCCACACTAACACTCCACCTAGCAAACGCAGAGTAAGCAGTACCAAACACCTGACCTCTCCACCTTCGCTGCAGCGCAGTACATTCTTGTTTAGTGAGATGGGTCTCTTGCAGCAAAGCTATCTGGACACCTCTTCTTATCAGATATGCATACTCATTGTGGCGCCTCGACATGGTATGTAATCCGCGCACGTTCCACGTGATACACTTGAAATCAGGTAATGTCCCCATTGCTGCACTCCCAATCTTCCCCTCCTGCATAATTTGTTTGCCCACACCAGCTGTGCCCCCCCTTAAACACAAAACACCCCCCCCAAACTTCCATTACCCTCCCCCCCCAGAACAGGTCCCAATAACGCATTTATCAGTACCCATCCAAACTGTCCTAACAATTCACACAATACTATCCTGCAGTAGCCACCACAGGTTGCCTTAAGGGCAATGGGGTGGTGATCCAGCTCCGACAGGTGGCAGCGCTCGCGCCAGCCCCCCGCCCTCCATATCCCGCAATAATAAATCAGACATGGAATTCACAACTGTTACCGGATTCCCCGATATCGCCATTCTCAGTTTACCATCGGTGAGTCCCAGACAGAGGTAATTCACTTATAAATCATCAGCTAATCTAGGTGTCATCTCCGGGCCTTTGGTACTCTCGTCCTCCGACACCTCCGTACCAGATTGTCTCCCGTTCTCCTCGGATTCAGATCCCTTGGTCGAGCCCTCCTGCTGAGAACCAGTGATCGCCGCTGTAGCCGCCAAGGCCCCCTGTTTGTCAGCCTCCATTTGCACACGTTGCAGCGCCCGTTGTGATTTGTTCTTCTTGCGGAGGCGCTGCGATTGGCGCATCCACACCGGCTTGAGTGCGCCCTCCTCATTTCTGCCCCTGCGATCAGTACCTGCCCTATATCTTTCAAGCCAAGACCAGGCCTCTTCAGGTGTCAGGAAAAACTGCGTCGACCCGTCCAGTATCACTCTGTTTAGCCGGGAACAGTAGCGAATATTGTATGCCTTCCTCCCTCAGTTCTTTTTTGACAGATAGGTATGAGGCCCTACGCCGTTGTATGTCCTGAGTATAATCCGGGAAAATTGTCACAGCACTGTTATCTATCTGGAAGGGGCCCGTTGAGCGTGCGTTTTGGATCAATAAATCCCTGTCTTTATAGTGAAGAACCCTGGCCAACACAGGACGGGGGGGTCGGCCCGGTGCAGGCGGCCTGGCCGGGACCCTATGAGCCCTCTCGAGTGTGAAGAAAGGAGAAAGGCCCTCAGGGGCCACCACAGTCCTGAACCAATTTTCCATGTACGCAACCATGTCCGCCCCTTCAACATTTTTGGGCAGGCCTACGACCCGAACGTTGTTTCGCCGGTTACGACTTTCGGCATCCTCGGCCTTCTTTTCCAGTGTCTCCAATCTCCTCAAGGCGTCCTCCAATTTGCGATCAACCGTGACCACCGCTGGTTTGAGGTCCTGAAGGAGTGACTCACTGTCTTTAACCCTGTCCGCTAACTTCGAGTGATCAGCTCTCAAGAGCCCCAGCCCTGTCGCCACTTGAGTAATATCCTGATGAAGGGACTCTTTTGTCGCCGTTATAGCATCCAGGATTTGATCAAGGCGTTTGTTCAGTCTTTGTTCCGAGGTCTCAGCCGCGCCGTCCCCGGCGTCTCCGTTTTCTCCTGCAGGATCCATTGCCTCGTCTTTTCTGCCTTTAGGTTTCATTCCTTTTGGACAGTCCAGCAAGGCACACGCCCAGGCTTCCAAGTTACGAACCAGAGTTGAGAACTGCGCGGTTCACTGGATGTCCACAACACTCCCCTGGAGCCCGGGATAACTGACTCCGATATCTCTCCACGCGGTTCTCACCGGGACCCCCAGGCACGCAATCTTAGCAGGCCAACACAGTCATTCCGGCCCCTCCATGTCCCTTCTTGGTACTAGCCGCTTCAGGCGCCAATCCGCTACCGGGATGCTCCCCTCCGACTCTTCAGCCCCTTGTGTCTGCGCCCACCAAACCGCACCGTGTTGTGCCTCCACCTCGTCTCCGGGTCAGCAGCGCAGTGTCCCCAGCCGGTCACCAGCAGCGCCTCTGTACCTGCCGGTAAGTTCGTTGTGCGTGCACGATGGGGCTGCTCCACTCAGCTTGCTGCCACCTCTCCCAGACACCACCGGTGGCTGCCCTCCGCGGCCCCCGGCTGCCCAGCGCTGCTGGCCCGATCCCGCCCCCGCCTCCGCAGCGCCCAGACCAGGCCCGCAGCACTGCACTCACCGGTGGCCCTAGGGAAGGGCTTCCAGCCGCCACCACAGCACACGTCCGGCCACTGAATTCTGCCCGCATCCGCCTCTCAGGCCGGTTCCGATCTGGGCTCCAAGCGCCTGCTCCCAGAGCCTCCTCAGCGGTCTCGACGTTGGCGCGGGCTGCCCCACCGACTTATGGCCACACAGCCTACGCCACCAACAGTGCTGGCGCCATCTTAGGGCTCGCCTCCTCTCTGCCGCTACGATACCGCGGCGGTCTGTTATCTGCGCTTCTCTCACCGATCTTCACCGGAGCCTGTGCGGAGCGGCAGATTGCCTGCCGCGCTCCCTCTGCCAACAGTCCTTCAGCGCCAACCTCCGCAAATCGTGAGCAGCGGGTCGTGGGTCAGTTCTTCCTGGCGATCCCGGCCGCCATCTTGCGACTGCTCTGCCGATGTCGCTTGCCTCGTAGATCGCAGCTTTAGAGGGTGCCCCAAGTCACCAGGGAGCACCCCAGCGGGCAGAAAGGTCTTCGGAGTCGTTCCGACGTCTGTCCCCTTTTTTGGAACAGCAACTCAGGCAGTTCCCAGGATAATCGGCGGGATGAGGTACGGAGCTAGTCGCTCTAGCCGCCTACGCCATCGGTGCCCAAACCACGCCCCCTAGCCCCTGGAGGATTGTGGTGGTGAAAATGTTTAAAGATGCATGTTCTTGTGTCTGTACTAAGTTTTTCCCACTCAGTATGCGTGTGATTTGGCATCTCACGCGAGATGCGTGAGATTTGACACCTCACGCGAGATGCGTGAGATTTGGCATCTCACGCGAGATGCGTGAGGATTAACAGCTCACGCGAGATGCATGAGATTTGGCATCTCACGCGAGATGCGTGAGGTTTGGCATCTCACGCGAGATGCGTGAGGTTTAGCATCTCACGCGAGATGCGTGCGGTTTGGCATCTCACGCGAGATGCGTGAAGTTTGGCATATCACGCGAGATGCGTGAGGTTTGGCATATCACGCGAGATGCGTGAGGTTTGGCACCTCACGCGAGATGCGTGAGGTTCGGCATCTCACGCGAGATGCGTGGGGTTTGGCACCTCACGCGAGATGCGTGAGGTTCGGCACCTCACTCGACATGCGTGAGGTTCGGCGCCTCACGCGAGATGCGTGAGGTCCGGCACGGGCGTGCCTACGATGGCATCAGCGGCCGCGCCCAGTTCCCCGTGCTCACTATTCAGCGTCTTTTGGTGAAGGAGGAAGAGGATCTTGGGGCTCCGTTTCTCTGCGAGGCCAGCTTTCTTCTTTTGATCGGTGGAGAGTTCTGGGTGCCTGAAGACTGCTACAACGCTCGCTGAGCTGCAGGAGGAGTTTAGAATCTGCGGAGACTTCTCTTCTTGATGGGCTCCCGGTGAGGCTAGCTTTTGGGGCAATTACCTGTCACTAACCCAGATTCAGAAGTAGAGTCAATCAATCAATCAGGAGTTTGTTAAAGCGCAACTACTCACCCGTAAGGGTCTCAAGGCGCTAGGGGTGGGGGGGTGCAGGTTCCATTCCATCAAGGAGGGGGTCTGTCGAAGAGCCAGGTTTTGAGGTTTCTTGCGAAGATGGGGAGCGATGTTGTCTGTCTGAGGAGGAGCGGAAGGGCGTTCCATACTTTGGCCGCGAGGAAGGAGAAGGAGCGGCCTCCCGATCTGGTCTTTCTGGTGCGGGGGACCACGGCGTAGGAGAGCTGGGCTGATGGTAGGGTCCTTTGGGGTGCGTGGAATTTGAGCCGGCTGTTCAGGTATGCTGGTCCAGTGCATTGGAGGGCCTTGTGTGCATGGGTGAGCATCTTAAAGGTGATTCTCGCCTCGACGGGGAGCCAGTGGAGTGTGCGCAGGTGCTGGGAGATGTGGCAGTGTTTTGGCAGGTTGAGGACCAGTCTTGCGGCGGCGTTCTGGATGTTCTGTAGCTTGCGGATGAGGTTTTTGTTTTTTCCGGCATAGAGTGCGTTGCCGTAGTCGAGTCTGCTGGTGACCAGGGCGTGAGTGACTGTCTTTCGGTGTTCGAGGGTGATCCATTTGAAGGTCTTACGAAGGAGGCGGAGGGTGTGGAAGCAGGAAGATGAGACCGAGTCTATCTGGCGGTCCATTTTGAGCTCGGAGTCCAGGATGATTCCCAGGTTGCGTGCGTGGTCTGTGGGGGTTGGCGGGTTTCCGAGGGCGGTGGGCCACCAGGTGTCGCTCCAGGCGTCGGGGTTTGGGCCCATGATGAGTACTTCTGTTTTGTTGGTGTTTAGTTGTAGGCAGCTGTTTTTCATCCATTTGGCGACGGCTTCCATGCCTTCTCAAAAGTTGCGTCTGGCGGTGTTGGGCTCGTTGGATAGGGAGAGGATGAGCTGGGTGTCGTCTGCGTATGACACGATGTTGAGTCCGTAGGTTCTGACGATGGGGGCAAGTGGAGCCATGTAGACGTTGAAGAGCGTCGGGCTGAGGGAGGAGCCCTAGGGACTCCGCAGGTGGTAGGTGTGGGGTCTGAGAGGAAAGGGGGGAGTCTGACCTGTTGCGTCCTGCCGGAGAGGAAGGAGCAGATCCAGTCGAGGGCCTTGTCCTGGATTCCTGCATCGTAGAGTCTGCGTATTAGGGTGCGGTGGGAGACTGTGTCGAACGCCGCTGATAGGTCTAGGAGGATGAGGGCTACTGTTTCTCCTTTGTCCAGTTGGGTGCGGATGTCGTCTGTTGCGGCGAGGACGGCGGTTTCCGTACTGTGTTTTTTTCTGAAGCCGGATTGGGAGGAGTCGAGGATGTTGTGTTCTTCAATTAATGTGGCGAGTTGGCTGTTGATGGCTTTCTCAATGACTTTCGCTGGGAAAGGGAGCAGGGAGATGGGTCTGTAGTTTTTGAGGTCGGTGGGGTCCGCTGAGGGTTTCTTTAGGAGGGGATTGACCTCGGCGTGTTTCCAGTTGTCGGGGAACGAGGCGGTCGCCAGGGAGCGGTTGATGGTGTGGTGGAGCATGGGTGTGATGGTATCGGCGGCTCTGTTGAAGATGTGGTGGGGGCAGGGGTCCGTCGGGGCCCCTTAGTGGATTAACTTCATTGTCTTCAGTGTGTCTTCGATGGTGAGGGCTGTCCAGTCATCAATCGCTGGTTTCTGTGTGTCGGGGTGGCTCGTGAGGGTTCAGTGTGTTGGTTGTCTTCGTCGAAGTTGTCATAGATGCTCTTGATTTTGTAGTGGAAAAAGGTGCTGAGTTTGTCGCAGAGGTCTTGTGAGGGAGGGATGTCGGTAGACTGGCTGGTGGGTTGGGCGAACTCCTTGATGATGCTGAAGAGTTCTTTGCTGTTGAGTGCGTGGGTGGAGATTCTGTCTTCAATCGCTTTTTTCCTCATTTCTCTGATGAGTTGATGGTGGGCGTTGGTGGCGGCTCTGAAGTTGTTGTGGGCTTCTGTGGATTTGGTGTTTCTCCAGGCCTTTTCGAGTCGGCGGCGGCATGTGCGCCTGGACTCTCGAAGTTCGGTGGTAAACCATCTGGCTTTCTTGGCACGGGTATTGTTGTTTTTCTTGAGGGGGGCTATGGTGTTGGTGCTGTCTGAGATCCATCTATGCAGGGTTCGGGCTGCGGTGTTGGGGTCGTCATTTTCCGCGATGGTTGGGGTGGAGTTGTTGAGTGAGGAGGTGAGCTGGTCGTCGGTGATTTTGGTCCAGTTTCTTTGTGGTAGCAGGTCCTGGTGTCTGTGGATGGTGTGTGTTCTGAAGGTGAAGTGGACGCAACGATGGTCGGTCCATAGGAGTTCGGTGGTGTGGCTGAAGGTGATGGAGTTTCCTGTAGTGAAGAGGGGGTCGAAGGTGTGTCCTGCTGAGTGCGTGGGCTCGGTCATGATCTGGCAGAGTCCAATGTTGTGGAGGTTGTCCAGGAGGCATGTGGTGTTGGGGTCCCGTTGATTGTCGAGGTAGAAGTTGAGGTCTCCCAGCAGGGTGTAGTTGGTGGATGCGATGGCCTGCGGGGAGATAATGTCCGTGATGGAGTTGGCGAAGGGTCCGCGGGGTCCAGGGGGTCGGTAGATGAGGGTTCCTCGGAGGGCGGCGGTGGGGCTGGCCAGTATCTTGAAGTGAAGGTGTTCCATCAGTTTTGTGGACTCGTCAGGGAGTGTGCTCAGGCGGAGGCTGGATTTGTGGACGATGGCGATTCCTCCTCCTGGGTGGGTGGGGCGGTCCTTCCTGGAGATCTTGTATCCTTGGGGGATGGCGATGGCGATGTCCGGTCCCGAGGTGGCGTTGGTCCAGGTTTCGGTGAAGAATGCTACGTCCGGGGTGGTGCTGTCGAGGAGGTCCCAGATTTCTGTGGCGTGTTTGTGGAGGGATCGGACATTGAGGAGGATGCATTGCAGGGTCTTCGGTTCGGTTGTGTTCTTGTGGGCGGGTTGTGCTGGATCCGTGTTCTTGGCGGTGCTGCAGGTGTGCGTGGAGTGCTGCTGGGTCGTAGCGTTGGCGGGGCGGAGGGCCAGGGTTCCTGGTGCTGGTCGCGGACGGGTCGCGGACGGGCGCAGACGTGCTTGCCTTTGACGCGCCTGCGGCGCGCCCGTGCAGTGGCCGCCATTATGTAGGGGTCGGGGAGGGCTGGACAGCTGGGAGGTGGGAGCGGGGAGAGGAGCTGGATTGGGCCGGTCGCGCTGGGGGGGAGGGGCCGCTGGGGCAGCAGCGGCGGGCAAGGTAAAGGGAGGAAAGAAGGGATAAAGAAAAAAGGGAAAATAAGCAGAAATAAGGCACAAAAGAGCAGAGATGCAGAAAAGGGCAGAAAGGTGAAAGATGAAAGGGTAGAAAAACGAGTGAAAACGAGTGAAGGAGCAGAGGGAGAGAAAGGGAAAATGGGCAGAAATAAGGCACAAAAGAGCAGAGGTGCAGAAAGGTAAAAGATAGAAAGGGTAGAAAAACGAGTGAAGGAGCAGAGGGAGAGAAAGGGAAAATGGGCAGAAATAACGAACAAAAGAGCAGAGATGCAGAAAGGTGAAAGATAGAAAGGATAGAAAAACGAGTGAAGGAGCAGAGTGAGAGAAAGGAGACAGAGGTCCACTCTACAGGTAAGATTGCGAATCTTGTTAAAACCATTTCAGTGAATTATTAGGAACATTCAATTTGATTTTCAAGATCATTTACCTTATTCACTAGTGTGATTCTTGTTCAGTAGAAATTCTATGCATGTTTTCTCTAGCTCATTACCATATTCACGAGTGCGATTCTTTTTCTATAGTAGTTCCATGAATGTTTTTGGGAACACTTTTAAAGTCACATAAAATAAGGAAATATAAGACACTGATTGTTTAGGTGATTGAAAACCTAGTCATAGAAAGACCTAAACCAAATTCTGCCGCTTATGCCTTTGAGCAGTTGATACTGAAGTGAAGTATTATCACCACAATATAGTGGATCTAAGAAAGGTCAACTAAGAGTTTGATTGTCTGAATAAACGCAAGCCACGAAGCTCTTAAGCTAGTTCCTGATTGAAGGACAGAATCTGATGTCCTAATTTACGTCTTTGTGCGAAGGAAAGTGCGTGTATTTTTGTTTGCGAGTAACTTTTCCTTTTCAGATCTCCTTCCCAGCTGTTCCCTTCCTAATTCCCTTTCCCCCCGCTTAATCACTTCAATACTCTGTGTAATCATTACAATCAGAGTTGGAGGTATTGAGAGGTGGGCCCCTTATATCATCACTCCAGACCCTGAGGAAGAAGCAACCTGACAGAATAGTGAGCCCACGAATAATATTCCTCCCGGTCTGAGAGTTTTGACATTATGGCCACCATGGATGATTTAATGAGGGTTATTGTTCAGATGCAAACAGATTTAACTGAAGCTAGGAATGCCACTGCAATGCTCTCTGATAAAGTAGATAGGATACAGCGATTAAGTACTCCGCTTCCTCCTCTCCGTTCTCTGCAGCATACAGACTGAGAGAAATGACGCTGTTGGGGCAGCCGTCCGAACCAATCGGTGCTGGCTGGGGTGGAGGGGAGGGAGGTTGCCTGCAGCCTTCCTGTTGACGAGAGCCCAGACCACGTCAGACGCATTTAAAATCCAGGACGGCGGGAGTCGGAAGTCTGCAGTCTCTGGAGTCAGCGCGGGAAGCCAAGGTAAGTTTTATATAATATTTTATTATGTATTATTATCGCATATCGCATGTAAATTATACTTAAGTATTTAAATGTTGCCTGTCTCTGCCGGCTTCGGAGTGAGGGGGATTTCGTTAAGGAGGCGGGTTTCAGAGGGGTGAAGAAGAAGCTCTCTAGTCTGGGGGTTGAGGTGGTTTGTGTTGCACCACGCGCCGGGACTCCTTTACCCTGTCACCCGGGATGCTCAGCTCATGCATGCCTCCTTGTGCGCCGGCTCGGGTCCGTTGGCAGTGGCGTGCAGGTGCTTGGTGCTTCTATGGATGCTCTGAGCTCTTCTTGCGGCTGCGTTTGGCAACCCGTGCCTGACTGTGATGGGGCAGGTGGGACTGCGATGTCGCCGTGCCACCTGCCCTTGCTCTGGGAAGAGATGGTCCTGTGCAGTGAGAGCGCTCACGCCTGATTCTTGGTTTCCCGTTCCGACTTCCTTCCCATGTGGTAAGTGCCATTGTGCATGTGCATACATAATAATAAAAAATTAAAACAATATAACATCGAATAAACTCTGAAGACTGTACATTGTTGGCACGTTCCTTGGGTTGCCTTAAATAAGGGCCTCTGTGACTGTGTGTAAATGAGTTGTAACATTTAACCCAATTCAGCCGAAAATACAGTCATGCTTTGCATTAAGTATAAAAGTTCCGAGTAAATAAAGTGCGAGTTTCTCTCCGTTTGTGGCAGTAGTTTGTATGTTTGTTTCCATCTCTCATAGTCATAGTGCCAGTAAGCAGGCACAAACGCGTGTCTCGTTAATTCACTGATACAAGAGAACTGGCGTTCCCCTGCACACCGAACAAGTAGGGACATCCACAAACGGACGGTCAAACTGAACGTTTAAATCAAACTTTGAAACAATATCTAAGATGTTATGTCTCTGACACCAAGAGGTCTTGGTTGGATTCGTTATGGATGGCAGAAGTGGCTTACTACACATCACCTCATTCGTCTACTGGGTCCACTCCTTTTGAAGTGTTGTATGGTTACGTGCCTAACACCATTCCTTTAACTCTAACCCAATATACAGTGTAATACACCAGCTGTTCAGGACACTGTTCAATTCATGCAGAACGTTCATCAACAGATCCACAAACGACTTTTGCAAAGTAAAGAAAAATACAAAGAACAATTTGATAAGCACCATCGATCTGGTCCCCAGTATGTTCCTGGAGACAAAGTGTGGCTATCCACAAAAAACTTTGTCTTTAAACAAAGAAACATGTTCAATCCAAAGTTCATAGGTCCGTATTCGGTGATTCGTCCGGTTAATCCAGTAACGTATAAATTACTTTTACCCACGACTTTGCGAATTCACCCTGTATTTAATGCCTCTCTTTTAAAACCTGCTGGACAAACTACATCTAAAAGACCAGCACCTCTTCTGGTTCATGGGAACTGGGAGTATGAAGTACAAATAGTTTTGGATTCCAAACGCAGAGGTGCTAAATTATGGTATCTCATTTCCTGGAAGGGATATGGGCCTGAAAATGATTCTTGGGAACCAGCTGAAAATGTGCATGCTTCTCGTTTGATACGACACTTCCACCTTCAAAATCCTTTGAAGCCGGGCCCTAGACCGCTTCGGGGAGGGGGAAGTACTGTCAGGACTAGGGCGGGTTGCGGTCTAGGGCCCGCCCCATCCTGTAGGCACATACGCCTGTTCCTGTGCGATCAAACCTTAAGTGGTAAAAGTCATAGAGTAGCCCCTGGAGGATTGTTTTTTTAAACTTTATTTTGGTGCAGAAACATACAAAAGGCATCAAATTGTTCAGGGCCCCTCCCCAGTGACATAAATCAATGCTTCAACATCATTAAATTTTGGTATAACACAGCCATTCAGCCCACATCCCGGAGGTCGGGCGGCAACAGCAAATCAGTGTCACAATTAGCGATTCCTACGGCGGCCCCCAAACTCCGCTCCACGGATCAACTAGTTTCTGCTTTTCTTATGGTCCTAGACGTACGACCCCATCACTTACCGGACTAATGACCTGAATGGTGTGCACCGTGCGTGCCAGAAGTATGCCGCCCCCAGCCTGATGACAACCCCCTAATTCTATACTCATCCTCAGTGTGGGGCCCGTACCGTTCGGTCGCTCCACTGGGAGTCGCCAATCTAGCTACACCCTCCCAGGAACTAACTATTCATTGCTAATAGGGCTGTCTGCCTTGCACCAAGAGTAAATATCTTCCCTGTCCCAACAAACCCCCCCCCCCCCCCCCTCCCCCCTAAAACTGTTGTAGCTGGTGTGGGCCTACTTCCAAGTTCTTAGCATCTGAAGGGAGGAAATCTATAGGGTCGCATGCAATCATCCGTATCTCATAAGGAACATCACACAGAACACTCAACCACTATTCATCTGCTGGTAGGAGGCTGTCACTGAGCGCATTCACTAGTTCTGCCCATGCACGTGCTGCCTCTAGGCTCCTCTCATTAGCGGTGCAGGCTGCCTGGCGTAATCTGATCACGCTCTCACTATGGGCCCATTTCTGGAATTCGTTCGCCCATCGCCTGCTAGAGGGGCCCTCCCTCGACTTCCAGTGCCATGTGATTTCCCTCTGGGCCAATATGAGGACCAAGTCAATGAATTTACTAGTGATCTTAGTTGTCCTAGTGTGAGGAAACCAAAGCAACAAACAGGTCGCCATGTGCCACTTGCCGCTCCGTCACTTCATTAAGAAGTTCCACTACCTCGGACCAAAATGTCCCCAATTTCGGACAGTCCCACATCATGTGATCGAGCTCCACCTCAGGTACCAGGCACCTAGGGCACGCTGCATCCTGCACTTGAAAATATTTTCGGATCTTCCCCGGAGTTAGGTAGGCTCTATGTAGTATAAAAAAGTGTACTTGTTGAAACCGCGCATTCCTACACCCTTTCCAAGTTCTCGTCAAAATATGACCCCAGACCGCCTCCGGGATGGGTTTCCCTATACTTGCCTCCCATTTTTGTCTGAGAGTCACTAGGGCCTCCAGTCCTTCACACAGCATTCGTGAGTGTAGGCAGGTGACCGCTTTAATAGTACCTGACGCCATTACCACATATTGGCATCCATTGTGGTGTGTGGTTCCAACTGCCCTGTTTTCCAGTGTTTCCGCATAGCAGTGGTTACCGCCATATGTAATAGGAAATCTCCGTCCGGAATGCCAAATTGGTCTTGCAACACCTGGAAGGGTAGCAACTCGCCTTCAGAGTACAAGTCACCCACCACTTGTAACCCCAGTTCCTTCCAGTCCAGTAGCCGGGACCAATCCCCTCCATGCGGCAGTGCCGTAAGCATGCCCAGGGGGATTTCGGGTGCATAGGGATGTTCCACTTTCACCTTCTTCCGGCTCCTATTCCAGCACAGCCTCAGCGCCTTCTCCTCCCAAGTCAGATTCCGGACCACTAGGTGTTGTTGCATGATAATGTAGGATAGGACATGCCTCTGTATTCCAGATCCCCGAGCCTCTTCCGGACCCCTGAATTCTCTGGCTACATGCTGTGTAAGGACCTGCAATTGCGCTGCCAAGTAGTAAAGTTCGAAATTCGGAACTGCCATTCCCCCCTCCACTTTGGGTCGCAACAGCGTGTCCAATGCTACCCGCCTCCTTCCCGTCCCCCACAAAAAGTCAATCGTGAGCGTCCGCAGTTCTCGAAAGTACCGAGGAGGCACCCAGAGCGGAAGAGTACGAAAAAAGTAGAGGAGGCGTGGCAAAGCTACCATTTTGAGCAGTGCAACTCTCCCCAACACCGAGAGAGGCAAGGTTGCCCAGAACGCCACACTGCCCCTCAGTGCCCTTATGCAGCGTCCAATATTCCCCTCCAGTACATCCTCCGCCCTAAGATAAATCCGGACTCCCAAGTAGGTAAAGCACGATCGTTCCCACAGTAAATCAGCAGGTAGGCGCGGTTGGGGTGCATCCATCCTCAGAGGAAAGACACACGTTTTAGTCCAGTTCACACGGAGGCCAGACAGCCTCCCAAAGTCCGATAGCATGGTCATCGCCCCCTCCAGTGCCAATGTCGCGTCCGCTAAGAACAGCAGCAAATCATCCGCATACATTGAGATGTAGTGCGGGAGTCCACCACAGACCAGGCCCTCATACGCCACTCCCGATCTGGTGTAGACCGCTAGCGGTTCTATTGCGAGCGCAAACAGCAGGGGGGAGAGCGAGCACCCCTGTCTCGTGCCTCTCTGCACTGGGTATTCTGATGATATAACCGAGCCCAATCGCACCCGAGCCGTAGCGAAGGAGTACAAGACCTTCGTCCAGCGCCTAAAACGCGCGCCTAAGCCAAATCTTTCCAATACCTTATCAAGATATTCCCACTCGAGGCTGTCAAACGCCTTTTCTATATCCACCGACAGCACTGCTGATGTTGCCTCTTCCACCAGATCACTATCCAATATTCTAATAAGACGGCGGATATTGGTCGAGGTGTTCCTAGTTGGTATGAACCCTGCTTGGTCCCCGTGGACCAAGGTAGTCATATGGGACATTAGTCTTGTTGCCAGTATACGACTCAGTATCTTGTAGTCCACCGTCAACATAGACAGTGGCCTATAAGAGGTCACGTTATCTCCCTCCCTCCCAGGTTTCAACAGGGGGACTACCAGCGCCACCCTCATGGATTCGGGCATGTATCCCAGCTCCAGCGCCTCGTTATATACCGCCTGCAGCTGGGGTGCCAATGGGTCAATGTACGTCAGATAAAAAACTCTACAGGAAGTCCATCCACCCCCGGAGTCTTGTTCCTGACCATGCTCTTAATTGCTCCCCTAATTTCAGCAACAGTGACAGCTTGACCCAAGCTTTTTGCGTCCTCTTCCTCTAGTTGCGGTAACTGTATCCCCGATAAATAACCCTCAATCTCCATTGTAGTCGCTTCCAGGTGGTTTTGATACAGCGTCGTATAGTACCGCAAGAAGCGCGAGACGACCTCAGATTGCGAGCAGGCCACCCTCCCTGATTCCTCACGAACACTCAGGACCGGGCAAACCCCCTGCCTCGGATTCGCCATTCTTGCCAGGAGCGTGCCTACCTTATCCCCCTCAGCATGTACCTTTACCCTATATTGCTTATAGTCGTAACTGCACAGCCTTTCTGTCTCAGTGGCCACGAGCTCCCTAGACCCTAGCCACCAATAGCCGGTCCTGCAATTCCCTCCGTTCTGGCCTTTGTTTTTCCACCTCCCGTAGCGCCTCCTCCGCTTTTGCGACCTCCTTTACAACCACTGCCCTTTCACCCTCATGCTTACTGATGCAGAGCCCTCTCACCACCACTTTAAACGCATTCCACTCCATTCCCCTAGTAGATGTTGAGTTCTTGTTGGTAGCAAAGTAGTCCTCAATACCCTGTTTGATTGTAGTCCTAAAGACTAGATCCTCCAGGGTATCCGGGCGTAAACGCCAGGTGGGCACCTCTGTTCTCATGCGCTGCCATTTAAAGGAAACTACCTGGAGGTTATGGTCTGAAATGGTCCTAGCTAGGTATTCCGAGTGTACCGCTAAGGGCGCCAGTGCCTGGGTGCACAGAATAGTGTCAATTCTAACATGAAGTTCGTGGATAGCCGAAAAGAAGGAGTAATCCCTATCTTCAGGATGGTGCACTCTCCACATGTCAATCAACCCCCATCCGCTCTGTCATTCTGCCCTCTTCCTCGCAATCTTGCGGACCTGGGATTCTGCCAACGGAGGATGCGACCTGTCCAGGGCCACATCTGTAAGCGAATTAAAGTCTCCCCCCATAATCACTCGGCCCGATAAGAGATGAGCCAGTTTTCCGGAGATGACATCCAAAAATCGGGGCTGGTCTGTGTTTGGAGCATATACGCTACATAACACCACCTCTGTGTCATACAATCTTCCCGCCACCGCCACATATCTACCCTCAGGGTCTATCACAGTGTGTGCAGCTTGGAACGGGGTCCCCGCCCTCACCCACACTAACACTCCACCTAGCAAACGCAGAGTAAGCAATACCAAACACCTGACCTCTCCACCTTCGCTGCAGCGCAGTACATTCTTGTTTAGTGAGATGGGTCTCTTGCAGCAAAGCTATCTGGACACCTCTTCTTATCAGATATGCATACTCATTGTGGCGCCTCGACATGGTATGTAATCCGCGCACGTTCCACGTGATACACTTCAAATCAGGTAATGTCCCCATTGCTGCACTCCCAATCTTTCCCCTCCTGCATAATTTGTTTGCCCACACCAGCTGTGCCCCCCTTAAACACAAAACACCCCCCCAAACTTCCATTACCCTCCCCCCCAGAACAGGTCCCAATAACGCATTTATCAGTACCCATCCAAACTGTCCTAACAATTCACACAATACTATCCTGCAGTAGCCACCACAGGTTGCCTTAAGGGCAATGGGGTGGTGATCCAGCTCCGACAGGTGGCAGCGCTCGCGCCAGCCCCCCGCCCTCCATATCCCGCAATAATAAATCAGACATGGAATTCACAACTGTTACTGGATTCCCCGATATCGCCATTCTCAGTTTACCACCGGTGAGTCCCAGACAGAGGTAATTCACTTATAAATCATCAGCTAATCTAGGTGTCATCTCCGGGCCTTTGGAACTCTCGTCCTCCGACACCTCCGTACCAGATTGTCTCCCGTTCTCCTCGGATTCAGATCCCTTGGTCGAGCCCTCCTGCTGAGAACCAGTGATCGCCGCTGTAGCCGCCAAGGCCCCCTGTTTGTCAGCCTCCATTTGCACACGTTGCAGCGCCCGTTGTGATTTGTTCTTCTTGCGGAGGCGCTGCGATTGGCGCATCCACACCGGCTTGAGTTCGCCCCCCTCATTTCTGCCCCTGCGATCAGTGCCTGCCCTATATCTTTCAAGCCAAGACCAGGCCTCTTCAGGTGTCAGGAAAAACTGCGTCGACCCGGCCAGTATCACTCTGTTTAGCCGGGAACAGTAGCGAATATTGTATGCCTTCCTCCCTCAGTTCTTTTTTAACAGATAGGTATGAGGCCCTACGCCGTTGTATGTCCTAAGTATAATCCGGGAAAATTGTCACAGCACTGTTATCTATCTGGAAGGGGCCCGTTGAGCGTGCGTTTTGGATCAATAAATCCCTGTCTTTATAGTGAAGATTCCTGGCCACCACAGGACGGGGGGGGTCGGCCCGGTGCAGGCGGCCTGGCCGGGACCCTATGAGCCCTCTCGAGTGTGAAGAAAGGAGAAAGGCCCTCAGGGGCCACCACAGTCCTGAATCAATTTTCCATGTACGCAACCATGTCCGTCCCTTCAACATTTTTGGGCAGGCCTACGACCCGAACGTTGTTTCGCCGGTTACGACTTTCGGCATCCTCGGCCTTCTTTTCCAGTGTCTCCAATCTCCTCAAGGCGTCCTCCAATTTGCGATCAACCGTGACCACCGCTGGTTTGAGGTCCTGAAGGAGTGACTCACTGTCTTTAACCCTGTCCGCTAACTTCGAGTGATCAGCTCTCAAGAGCCCCAGCCCTGTTGCCACTTGAGTAATATCCTGATGAAGGGACTCTTTTGTCGCCGTTATAGCATCCAGGATTTGATCAAGGCGCTTGTTCAATCTTTGTTCCGAGGTCTCAGCCGCGCCGTCCCCGGCGTCTCCGTTTTCTCCTGCAGGATCCATTGCCTCGTCTTTTCTGCCTTTAGGTTTCATTCCTTATGGACAGTCCAGCAAGGCACACGCCCAGGCTTCCAAGTTGCGAACCAGAGTTGAGAACTGCGCGGTTCACTGGATGTCCACAACACTCCCCTGGAGCCCGGGATAACTGACTCCGATATCTCTCCACGCGGTTCTCACCGGGACCCCCAGGCACGCAATCTTAGCAGGCCAACACAGTCATTCCGGCCCCTCCATGTCCCTTCTTGGTACTAGCCGCTTCAGGCGCCAATCCGCTACCGGGATGCTCCCCTCCGACTCTTCAGCCCCTTGTGTCTGCGCCCACCAAACCGCACCGTGTTGTGCCTCCACCTCGTCTCCGGGGCAGCAGCGCAGTGTCCCCAGCCGGTCACCAGCAGCGCCTCTGTACCTGCCGGTAAGTTCGTTGTGCGTGCACGATGGGGCTGCTCCACTCAGCTTGCTGCCACCTCTCCCAGACACCACCGCTGCCGGTCCCCCTTCGGGGCACCTTGCGCTGCCCTCCGCGGCCCCCGGCTGCCCAGCGCTGCTGGCCCGATCCTGCCCCCGCCTCCGCAGCGCCCAGACCAGGCCCGCAGCACTGCACTCACCGGTGGCCCTAGGGAAGGGCTTCCAGCCGCCACCACAGCACACGTCCGGCCGCTGAATTCTGCCGCATCCGCCTCTCAGGCCGGTTCCGATCTGGGCTCCAAGCGCCTGCTCCCAGAGCCTCCTCAGCGGTCTCGACGTTGGCGCGGGCTGCCCCACTGACTTATGGCCACACAGCCTACGCTACCACCAGTGCTGGCGCCATCTTAGGGCTCGCCTCCTCTCTGCCGCTCCGATACCGCGGCGGTCTGTTATCTGCGCTTCTCTCACCGATCTTCACCGGAGGCTGTGCGGAGCGGCAGATTGCCTGCCGCGCTCCCTCTGCCAACAGTCCTTCAGCGCCAACCTCCGCGAATCGTGAGCAGCGGGTCGTGGGTCAGTTCTTCCTGGCGATCCCGGCCGCCATCTTGCGACTGCTCTGCCGATGTCGCTTGCCTCGTAGATCGCAGCTTTAGAGGGTGCCCCAAGTCACCAGGGAGCACCCCAGCGGGCAGAAAGGTCTTCGGAGTCGTTCCGACGTCTGTCCCCGTTTTTGGAACAGCAACTCAGGCAGTTCCCAGGATAATCGGCGGGATGAGGTACGGAGCTAGTCGCTCTAGCCGCCTACGCCATCGGCGCCCAAACCACGCCCCCTAGCCCCTGGAGGATTGTGGTGGTGAAAATGTTTAAAGATGCATGTTCTTGTGTCTGTACTAAGTTTTTCCCACTCAGTATGCGTGTGATTTGGCATCTCACGCGAGATTTGACACCTCACGCGAGATGCGTGAGGATTAACAGCTCACGCGAGATGCGTGAGTTTCGGCATCTCACGCGAGATGCGTGAGGTTTGGCATCCCACGCGAGATGCGTGAGGTTTGGCATCTCACGCGAGATGCGTGTGGTTTGGCATCTCACGCGAGATGCGTGAGGTTTAGCATCTCACGCGAGATGCGTGAGGTTTAGCATCTCACGCGAGATGCGTGGGGTTTAGCATCTCACGCGAGATGCGTGAGGTTCGGCATCTCACGCGAGATGCGTGAGGTTCTGCATCTCACGCGAGATGCTTGAGGTTCGGCATCTCACCCGAGATGCGTGAGGTTTGGTACCTCACGCGTGATGCGTGAGGGTTGGCAACTTACGCGAGATGCGTGAGGTCCTGTACCTCACGCGAGATGCGTGAGGTTTGACACCTCACGCGAGATGCGTGAGGTTCGGCACCTCACGCGAGATGCGTGAGGTTCGGTCGGCACCTCACGCGAGATGCGTGAGGTCCGGCGCCTCACGCGACATGCGTGAGGTTCGGCACGGGCGTGCCTACGATGGCGTCAGCGGCCGCGCCCAGTTCCCCGTGCTCACTATTCAGCGTCTTTTGGTGAAGAAGGAAGAGGATCTTGGGGCTCCGTTTCTCTGCGAGGCCAGCTTTCTTCTTTTGATCGGTGGAGAGTTCTGGGTGCCTGAAGACTGCTACAACGCTCGCTGAGCTGCAGGAGGAGTTTAGAATCTGCGGAGACTTCTCTTCTTGATGGGCTCCCGGTGAGGCTAGCTTTTGGGGGGATTACCTGTCACTAACCCAGATTCAGAAGTAGAGTCAATCAATCAATCAGGAGTTTGTTAAAGCACAACTACTCACCCGTAAGGGTCTCAAGGCGCTAGGGGTGGGGGGGTGCAGGTTCCATTCCATCAAGGAGGGGGTCTGTCGAAGAGCCAGGTTTTGAGATTTCTTGCGAAGATGGGGAGCGATGTTGTCTGTCTGAGGAGGAGCGGAAGGGCGTTCCATGCTTTGGCCGCGAGGAAGGAGAAGGAGCGGCCTCCCGATCTGGTCTTTCTGGTGCAGGGGACCACGGCGTAGGAGAGCTGGGCTGATCGTAGGGTCCTTTAGGGTGCGTGGAATTTGAGCCGGCTGTTCAGGTTTGCTGGTCCAGTGCATTGGAGGGCCTTGTGTGCATGGGTGAGCATCTTAAAGGTGATTCTCGCCTCGACGGGGAGCCAGTGGAGTGTGCGCAGGTGCTGGGAGATGTGGCAGTGTTTTGGCAGGTTGAGGACCAGTCTTGCGGCGGCATTCTGGATGTTCTGTAGCTTGCGGATGAGGTTTTTGTTTTTTCCGGCATAGAGAGCGTTGCCGTAGTCGAGTCTGCTGGTGACCAGGGCGTGAGTGACTGTCTTTCGGTGTTCGAGGGTGATCCATTTGAAGGTCTTACGAAGGAGGCGGAGGGTGTGGAAGCAGGAAGATGAGACCGAGTTGATCTGGCGGTCCATTTTGAGCTCGGAGTCCAGGATGATTCCCAGGTTGCGTGCGTGGTCTGTGGGGGTTGGCGGGTTTCCGAGGGCGGTGGGCCACCAGGTGTCGCTCCAGGCGTCGGGGTTTGGGCCCATGATAAGTACTTCTGTTTTGTTGGTGTTTAGTTGTAGGCAGCTGTTTTTCATCCATTTGGCGACGGCTTCCATGCCTTCTCGAAAGTTGCGTCTGGCGGTGTTGGGCTCGTTGGATAGGGAGAGGATGAGCTGGGTGTCGTCTGCGTATGACACGATGTTGAGTCCGTAGGTTCTGACGATGGGGGCAAGTGGAGCCATGTAGACGTTGAAGAGCGTCGGGCTGAGGGAGGAGCCCTGGGGACTCCGCTGGTGGTAGGTGTGGGGTCTGAGAGGAAAGGGGGGAGTCTGACCTGTTGCGTCCTGCCGGAGAGGAAGGAGCAGATCCAGTCGAGGGCCTTGTCCTGGATTCCTGCATCGTAGAGTCTGCGTATTAGGGAGCGGTGGGAGACTGTGTCGAACGCCGCTGATAGGTCTAGGAGGATGAGGGCTACTGTTTCTCCTTTGTCCAGTTGGGTGCGGATGTTGTCTGTTGCGGCGAGGACGGCGGTTTCCGTACTGTGTTTTTTTCTGAAGCCGGATTGGGAGGAGTCGAGGATGTTGTGTTCTTCAATGAATGTGGCGAGTTGGCTGTTGATGGCCTTCTCAATGACTTTCGCTGGGAAAGGGAGCAGGGAGATGGGTCTGTAGTTTTTGAGGTCGGTGGGGTCCGCTGAGGGTTTCTTTCGGAGGGGATTGACCTCGGCGTGTTTCCAGTTGTCGGGGAACGAGGCGGTCGCCAGGGAGCGGTTGATGGTGTGGTGGAGCATGGGTGTGATGGTATCGGCGGCTCTGTTGAAGATGTGGTGGGGGCAGGGGTCCGTGGGGGCCCCTTAGTGGATTAACTTCATTGTCTTCAGTGTGTCTTCGATGGTGAGGGCTGTCCAGTCATCAATCGCTGGTTTCTGGGTGTCGGGGTGGTTCGTGAGGGTTCAGTGTGTTGGTTGTCTTCGTCGAAGTTGTCATAGATGCTCTTGATTTTGTGGTGGAAAAAGGTGCTGAGTTTGTCGCAGAGGTCTTGTGAGGGAGGGATGTCGGTAGACTGGCTGGTGGGTTGGGCGAACTCCTTGATGATGCTGAAGAGTTCTTTGCTGTTGAGTGCGTGGGTGGAGATTCTGTCTTCAATCGCTTTTTTCCTCGTTTCTCTGATGAGTTGATGGTGGGCGTTGGTGGCGGCTCTGAAGTTGTTGTGGGCTTCTGTGGATTTGGTGTTTCTCCAGGCCTTTTCGAGTCGGCGGCGGCATGTGCGCCTGGACTCTCGAAGTTCGGTGGTAAACCATCTGGCTTTCTTGGCACGGGTATTGTTGTTTTTCTTGAGGGGGGCTATGGTGTTGGTGCTGTCCGAGATCCATCTATTTTCAGGGTTCGGGCTGCGGTGTTGGGGTCGTCATTTTCCGCGATGGTTGGGGTGGAGTTGTTGAGTGAGGAGGTGAGCTGGTCGTCGGTGATTTTGGTCCAGTTTCTTTGTGGAAGCAGGTCCTGGTGCCTGTGGATGGTGTGTGTTCTGAAGGTGAAGTGGACGCAACGATGGTCGGTCCATAGGAGTTCGGTGGTGTGGCTGAAGGTGATGGAGTTTCCTGTAGTGAAGAGGGGGTCGAAGGTGTGTCCTGCTGAGTGCGTGGGCTCGGTCATGATCTGGCAGAGTCCAATGTTGTGGAGGTTGTCCAGGAGGCATGTGGTGTTGGGGTCCCGTTGATTGTCGAGGTGGAAGTTGAGGTCTCCCAGCAGGGTGTAGTTGGTGGATGCGATGGCCTGCGGGGAGATAATGTCCGTGATGGAGTTGGCGAAGGGTCCGCGGGGTCCAGGGGGTCGGTAGATGAGGGTTCCTCGGAGGGCGGCGGTGGGGCTGGCCAGTATCTTGAAGTGAAGGTGTTCCATCAGTTTTGTGGACTCGTCAGGGAGTGTGCTCAGGCGGAGGCTGGATTTGTGGACGATGGCGATTCCTCCTCCTGGGTGGGTGGGGCGGTCCTTCCTGGAGATCTTGTATCCTTGGGGGATGGCGATGGCGATGTCCGGTCCCGAGGTGGCGTTGGTCCAAGTTTCGGTGAAGAATGCTACGTCCGGGGTGGTGCTGTCGAGGAGGTCCCAGATTTCTGTGGCGTGTTTGTGGAGGGATCGGACATTGAGGAGGATGCATTGCAGGGTCTTCGGTTCGGTTGTGTTCTTGTGGGCGGGTTGTGCTGGATCCGTGTTCTTGGCGGTGCTGCAGGTGTGCCGGCAGCGGTGACAGCTGAAGGGCCATGGGTGTCGGCTGGTGATGCTAGCTTGCAGTTGTTGTTGCAGCCTGGGTTGAGTGCGTGGAGTGCGTCTGGGTCGTAGCGTTGGCGGGGCGGAGGTCCAGGGTTCCTGGTGCTGGTCGCGGACGGGCGCAGACGTGCTTGCCTTTGACGCGCCTTCGGTGCACCAGCGGCGCGCCCGCGCAGTGGCCGCCATTATATAGGGGTCGGGGAGGGCTGGACAGCTGGGAGGTGGGAGCGGGGAGAGGAGCTGGATTGGGCCGGTCGCGCTGGGGGGGAGGGGCCGCTGGGGCAGCAGCGGCGGGCAAGGTAAAGGGAGGAAAGAAGGGATAAAGAAAAAAGGGAAAATAAGCAGAAATAAGGCACAAAAGAGCAGAGATGCAGAAAAGGGCAGAAAGGTGAAAGATGGAAAGGGTAGAAAAACGAGTGAAAACGAGTGAAGGAGCAGAGGGAGAGAAAGGGGAAAATGGGCAGAAATAACGAACAAAAGAGCAGAGATGCAGAAAGGTGAAAGATAGAAAGGATAGAAAAACGAGTGAAGGAGCAGAGTGAGAGAAAGGAGACAGAGGTCCACTCTACAGGTAAGATTGCGAATCTTGTTAAAACCATTTCAGTGAATTATTAGGAACATTCAATTTGATTTTCAAGATCATTTACCTTATTCACAAGTGTGATTCTTGTTCAGTAGAAATTCTATGCATGTTTTCTCTAGCTCATTACCATATTCACGAGTGCGATTCTTTTTCTATAGTAGTTCCATGAATGTTTTTGGGAACACTTTTAAAGTCACATAAAATAAGGAATTATAAGACACTGATTGTTTAGGTGATTGAAAACCTAGTCATAGAAAGACCTAAACCAAATTCTGCCGCTTATGCCTTTGAGCAGTTGATACTGAAGTGAAGTATTATCACCACAATATAGCGGATCTAAGAAAGGTCAACTAAGAGTTTGATTGTCTGAATAAACGCAAGCCACGAAGCTCTTAAGCTAGTTCCTGATTGAAGGACAGAATCTGATGTCCTAATTTACGTCTTTGTGCGAAGGAAAGTGCGTGTATTTTTGTTTGCGAGTAACTTTTCCTTTTCAGATCTCCTTCCCAGCTGTTCCCTTCCTAATTCCCTTTCCCCCCGCTTAATCACTTCAATACTCTGTGTAATCATTACAATCAGAGTTGGAGGTATTGAGAGGTGGGCCCCTTATATCATCACTCCAGACCCTGAGGAAGAAGCAACCTGACAGAATAGTGAGCCCACGAATAATATTCCTCCCGGTCTGAGAGTTTTGACATTATGGCCACCATGGATGATTTAATGAGGGTTATTGTTCAGATGCAAACAGATTTAACTGAAGCTAGGAATGCCACTGCAATGCTCTCTGATAAAGTAGATAGGATACAGCGATTAAGTACTCCGCTTCCTCCTCTCCGTTCTCTGCAGCATACAGACTGAGAGAAATGACGCTGTTGGGGCAGCTGTTCGAACCAATCGGTGCTGGCTGCGGTGGAGGGGAGGGAGGTTGCCTGCAGCCTTCTTGTTGACGAGAGCCCAGACCACGTCAGACGCATTCAAAATCCAGGACGGCGGGAGTCGGAAGTCTGCAGTCTCAGGAGTCAGCGCGGGAAGCCAAGGTAAGTTTTATATAATATTTTATTATGTATTATTATCGCATATCGCATGTAAATTATACTTAAGTATTTAAATGTTGCCTGTCTCTGCCGGCTTCGGAGTGAGGGGGATTTCGTTAAGGAGGCGGGTTTCAGAGGGGTGAAGAAGAAGCTCTCTAGTCTGGGGGTTGAGGTGGTTTGTGTTGCACCACGCGCCGGGACTCCTTTACCCTGTCACCCGGGATGCTCAGCTCATGCATGCCTCCTTGTGCGCCGGCTCGGGTCCGTTGGCAGTGGCGTGCAGGTGCTTGGTGCTTCTATGGATGCTCTGAGCTCTTCTTGCGGCTGCGTTTGGCAACCCGTGCCTGACTGTGATGGGGCAGGTGGGACTGCGATGTCGCCGTGCCACCTGCCCTTGCTCTGGGAAGAGATGGTCCTGTGCAGTGAGAGCGCTCACGCCTGATTCTTGGTTTCCCGTTCCGACTTCCTTCCCATGTGGTGAGTGCCATCGTGCATGTGCATACATAATAATAAAAAATTAAAACAATATAACATCGAATAAACTCTGAAGACTGTACATTGTTGGCACGTTCCTTGGGTTGCCTTAAATAAGGGCCTCTGTGACTGTGTGTAAATGAGTTGTAACATTTAACCCAATTCAGCCGAAAATACAGTCATGCTTTGCATTAAGTATAAAAGTTCCGAGTAAATAAAGTGCGAGTTTCTCTCCGTTTGTGGCAGTAGTTTGTATGTTTGTTTCCATCTCTCATAGTCATAGTGCCAGTAAGCAGGCACAAACGCGTGTCTCGTTAATTCACTGATACAAGAGAACTGGCGTTCCCCTGCACACCGAACAAGTAGGGACATCCACAAACGGACGGTCAAACTGAACGTTTAAATCAAACTTTGAAACAATATCTAAGATGTTATGTCTCTGACACCAAGAGGTCTTGGTTGGATTCGTTATGGATGGCAGAAGTGGCTTACAACACATCACCTCATTCGTCTACTGGGTCCACTCCTTTTGAAGTGTTGTATGGTTACGTGCCTAACACCATTCCTTTAACTCTAACCCAATATACAGTGTAATACACCAGCTGTTCAGGACACTGTTCAATTCATGCAGAACGTTCATCAACAGATCCACAAACGACTTTTGCAAATTAAGAAAAATACAAAGAACAATTTGATAAGCACCATCGATCTGGTCCCCAGTATGTTCCTGGAGACAAAGTGTGGCTATCCACAAAAAACTTTGTCTTTAAACAAAGAAACATGTTCAATCCAAAGTTCATAGGTCCGTATTCGGTGATTCGTCTGTAGGAGAGTAGGGTCTGCAATCCTATGATCACCCAGATTTTTTGCTTTTGTTTCACTGGTTTACGACTTTCTCTGGCTGTGGGCCTGCTAATCAGACCCACAGCCTGGCTGTTCTCTTTCTAAATTACGAGATGTACCCTAGGTGCATTTACCAATTGGTACTGGGCCACCTTATCAGACCCCGTAACGCAGGGCATAGGTGTACCCAGGGCCGCCAGGGGCTGAAGCATGTATTATGCCACCCCTGGCTGGCCTCCTAAATTTGACACAACTGGCTGCACGACAGCTGGGGCGAAGACGTGTAAACACCCTTCGCTTTAGGTATAGTAGCTCTATATCTAACCATACAATGGACACCCGAGTTCCTATCAGTCACTCCTATGGCAGGCCTTAACGATCCTGAAGGCAGAGTGCGTGGGCTCGTGTGAGCTAGGTTCAGGCCCGAGCCGAGCCCGGTTGCAGCTTGCGGAATCAAGACCCAATGGCTGTTCCATGATAACGCGTACCATATCGGTAACTCCGGTGTCGCGTTATCAAGGCATGTCGAGTAAGGTGTCATACGAATCGGG